>NC_133758.1:98220748-98828560 GCF_036562045.2 Rhinolophus sinicus
GTGCAATCTAAGCTTAAGAAAATTACAGAAGTTGAATTTTAGAGGTTTTACTTCATATTTTACATATTTATGCTTCAAGAGTTAGTAGTTCAACATGAAAATCATTTCTGAACTGTGCGATGTTACTTGTAATTTTATTTACAGGCATGAAAGGGATATATAAGTAATTATTACAGATTAATACTTTAACAAATGTGTTATTTATGACTTTAAAACACTTGTCGTTACAGCAAATTATTCCTTTTTATATATCCCAGATAGGTGAAATTCCCAAGACAAACAATGGCCTGGGAGGTTGGCCTGAACATTTCTCTGGAGTAGGCTCTCAGTTAAAATGCCTCCAGGAGTTTGGACCAGATTGGAAGGATCTGGTTTAACTCTGTCATGGAGTTACAGCACTCATGGTTGTGCAATAAATACTTTTTGAGTGGAAGTGCATTACAATTGGGCCAGACTAGGTTAGGACAGATTCTGTAGCATTCTAGCCATGGCCTATCTTTATACAGAACCCACCTGGGGCAAAAATAGAAAGGCGGTTAATGTCCCAGACTCAATCCCCAGATAGTCCCGTAACCACAGAGTTAGGTTCCTCATTGTAATCCTTATCTATATCCACTCCCACCCCACTTATCTTCCCCTAACACATAACCCAATAAAGAGAGCATGGGGCTTTTAACTGGTACTCTCCCTCCTCTGAAACTTTTCTTCTTGCTCTATTGTGCATCCATTGAGTCACTTACCTCTCAAAAACAGACCCAAGTTCTAAATGGATGGCTTTTCTCCCCCTGTGAGGTCAATTTCCATTTTAAGAGGGACCTAACAAAGACATTGGCCTCTGTACTTTTATACCTAACACCTTAACTGACTTCTAATGGTGGAAATTTTAGAACAGGTAGATGATAATTTGGCATATCTCACATCAGAGAAGGAAGGTATTTTCTCAATTGTTTTGAGAATCCTCTATCCCTGTGGGACTAGAATCCGGATCTCCTGACTCATCATCCAATTGTCTTCCCATCATCTCACCTGCTGACTCCTGTATTAGACTGAGGCTCAAGTCTAATTCAGTTTGATTTTTTTCCTTGCATTAAAAAAATAAGTAAATAAATAAAAATAAACCTCTGATGTGTTACATAAATTCGATAACCACTTCTGAGATTTATAGCTGGGTAGTAAGAACTTTCAATGGCATTTTGAGCTTTAAACAGCTCTGTAAATATTAGTACCATGTTTCCCCGAAAATAAGACCTAGTCAGACAATCAGCTTTAATGCGTCTTTTGGAGCAAAAATTAATATAAGACTCGGTCTTATATTGTATAAGACCTGGTATTATATTATATTATGTTATACCTGGTCTTATATTATAGTAAAATAAGACTGGGTCTTAGATTAATTTTTGCTCCAAAAGATGCACTAGAGCTGATTGTCTGACTAGGTCTTACTTTTGGGAAAACATGGTACTAAAAAATCACAGAACTAGTGGTTACAGTACTTTTAGCATCCAGCATCCCAGTAAACTGGTTGTTTTAATATTTCATACTATGTTTGATCTTTGTAAAGACAAGAGTCAGGATCTGAGGTCTAGATGACTGAAGACATTGCATCAGTATGCCCATTTGGTAGGTGCTGCCATCTCCAGAGAAGCAATGTGCAGACCACGTACATTTACCTTGCTGTGATCCAGCACAGCAAACAAGCCATGGGTTCTGTGATGTCCTTTTACTGATTAATGTTTCAATAGCACAGTGAAACTTGTCCAGTCTTAGCTGAATTATACCTTTAGCTCTGCTACTGAAATGCATTATTTTTCATTCCAGTAAAATGTTTTCATGTCAAAAATGCAAAAGAAAATGAGAATAATATTTAACCATGGCCATATGATAGGCCACATTTCTGTGGGTATTCTGTATGCTTCCAAATATCAATTGCATACTTACCATTTTATAATTAACATGTTTTGAAACTGAGATCATAATCTATAGCAAACCTAAAAGATCAAATCTCTTTCTTCTAGTCTTGCTAAGGTGCATTTTTAGTCAGGTTTTGTTCTGAGGACCTTAATGAAAAGTACAATCTCCATGCTTTGCTCTCTTTAAATCATGGAGCACTTTAATAAGATGATCAATCATTTGGCATCAATTATCTGTCCTAACTACATTACAGTATATGCAAAACAGGAAAAAAAATCATCCATATGTTCTGAGATCCATTCAGATCTCACTACAGGAAACTCATTCTTCCTACTGTCAGTTGAACTCTTTCTCAAATTTCCAAGCAAGTGAGCCTTAAATCAAGGTGGCTAAGGAATTTCATATTCACTGGTTAGGGCCTTTGACTTGTGTCTCTAGGTGGGAGATAAATTTTTAAGGTTACCCAAGGCTTCAAAGTTTATTTTGCTGTACGGAGCAACGGATGATCATTGTGTGGTAGAAAATTATAAAAGAGACATCATTGTTGGGGCTTCAGCATTAGTGGTATTGTCCAGATCAAGATTATATTCCTGTGCCTATTTTTTCCTTTACTTTTAGAGCTCCATGGTTTGAAATGGTCCTAAGATTCAAATGCTTTATCTTTTGATAGAGTTTTTACTGCAATTGCATACGGAGCTATGGCCATTGGAGAAACACTTGCTTTGGCACCTGAATATTCAAGAGCCAAATCTGGGGCTGCACATCTGTTTGCTTTGTTGGAAAAGAAGCCAACTATAGACAGCAATAGTCAAGAAGGGAAAAAACTAGTAAGCATAACGATGTTCTTAAATGTCTACTTACTGTTAATTGTCCATTTGCATGCTCTCTAAATAGGCACTTAAGGCATTATTTGATAACTTTGCAAAGAAATAGTGCTATAAAGACTCTAAAAAGTTTATGTAAAATAATTGTTATGGCTACAAATGAAAAAACGGGTGTCTTGTCTTAATCAAATTTTCACCTCTACTACTAAAACATACATATTTTATATTAAACTATATGCTTCTAGTTTATTTATTTCCCTGATGCCATGAGAACGTTCTTCAACAGAGAATTGATTTACATACTTAATTTTATTAAGACAGCAAAAGTTTTAGTCTTAGATGAAGATGTGCATTAGGGTTTGTTTGTTTCTGTGATAATGTATACAAAGTAAATAACACTCGCAGCTTCAGACACCGTATTTCATGCTTGATATATCTGCAAACAGAAGAGGGGGGGAGGGAACTATATTTATTAAATTCACACACACACGCACATACTTAGCCACAAACTGTGAAAGACTGTGAATATTAAAAGAGAAATAGTAGGGATATTGTATAATTTCAAAACAAGCCTCTCAATAGTAGTCTTACACATTAAATATATATTCAATTTTAAGACCTTCCTAGACAGTTTAAAATTAAGAATAGCCACTAGGTATATATGCTTAAAAGAAATTTTTAATTTAAAATTATTTCCCTCTAGAATTTTAACAGTATATTTATATGTATGACAGCTTAAAATAGTACATTATCACTAGAGCCACATAATTATTAAAAGGAATGCTAGTTTTTAGTGATAGAAATAAAAAGATCTGGAAATTCTCCAAATAGAGTGCTCAAAAATACATCAGTCAAAATAACATTTCATACTTGTCTTTTGTAAAGTAAAGGATGAAGGAAACATTTTTAATCTTACATTTCAGATGTATAATAATACTGCTACTCATTTCTTTGTAAACATTACAATACAGGGATTGAGTGTCTCATTGATAATGTCTTCATAGAACTATGTACATGGCATAGAATATAGAAATGTTTCTTATAAAGACTGAAACTGTAAAACATGGTCCAACTTATAAAAATAACACTTATACGGGCATCCAGATGGCTCAGTTGGATAGAGCACAAGCTCTTACCAACAAGGTTGCCGGTTCAATTCCCGCATGGAATGGTGGGCTGCACCCCCTACAACTAAAGACTGAAAATGGTGACTGGATTTGGAGCTGAGCTGAGCCCTCCACAACTATATCGAAGGACAATGACTTGAGTTGGAGCTTATAGGTCCTGGAGAAACACATTGTTCCCCAATAAAAAGTTACAAAAAATAAATAAAATAAAATAACATTTATACATATAGTTTATGAGGACTCCAGCTATTCTGAATTAAGCAATTAAAGTCTGTAAAGCACAAACTAAAATTTTTTTAAAAGATGTACTCATTCAGAGCAGCTGGTCAAACAGCTAATCTGCCAGTGGGACTGTGTCTGGGTAGTGAAGCTGAAGGAAACCAGTGTTTTTAAGCAACTTTGTGAGGTCCAGTAGTGAAGACAGCTAGAAGTACGGTATAAAATCTACACAAAATTGACAGAAACCTATGTGCAGTCAGCAGCTCTACAGACAGGAAGCAAGGCAATGTTTAAAATTAAAATGGTTGTTCACAATTTTCAGAAAGGGCTCAGCCAATGGAAAGTGTTGCAACCTTTCTAAATGCTGCCAATTTTCTTTCACAGGACACATATGAAGGGAATATAGAGTTTCGAGAAGTCTCTTTCTACTATCCATGTCGCCCAGATGTTTTTATCCTTCGTGGCTTATCCCTCAGTATTGAGAAAGGGAAGACAGTCGCATTTATTGGGAGCAGTGGCTGTGGGAAGAGCACATCTGTCCAACTTCTGCTGAGATTTTATGACCCCGTGAAAGGACAACTAGTAAGACTGCCTTTAAATACAGTGTATCTGGGGGTTAGTGGTGCTGTTCTTAAATATTCTCTTGGGGTTAAGCATCCTCTTCGGTTTGGGTAGGGCAGACAGCACCGTAGTTAAAAGTAAAACAAAACCCAAAAAACTCCATCCCTTAAAACTAAGAGGACAAGCAAACCATAAAGCAGTGATGGATAGGACTTTGAAGCCAAGTACAAACATTCAAAGATTCTTTAGTCATTCTGGAGGTAGAAATTCAGATCTTATAATCCATGAAATTCTTTTACAATACAGGTGGTGGAGGACTGGTCTGATATCCAGATCTGGTCTCTTTCTTTAGTCTGTTCTGCTTTAAGACAGAGAAAACAGTTTCCTCCTCCTCCCTCAAGCTTTCTGCTGTTCCCATTGGCCATCTTCACCTGTCCCTCCCCAATTCTTAAAACCTGCCGCACGATTGGGGCTTATGTGAGTCAGCTCCATTAAGTCCTGCATTCAGATCTCCAAAACATGCAGCCTCTCCCTCCTTTGAACTCCAAGTTCTGTTGGTCTCACCTGGCACTTTCCTTACTCTATCTTCAGGTTTTCAGGTGCCCTCTCCACCCCAACCACCACATCACACACGTACACACACACACAAACACAGCTTCCTATTCTTCCTCCTCCTCCCCCCCCAAAAAAAACAACAAACCTATAAGCCCCTAAAAGTCAAAGACTGTCATGTTAGTCCTTATTCCCCTGCAATTTACAGTCTTCTCCCCATCACAGATTCTCAGTGACTATTTGTAAAACGTAATGGTCAAAAATGTCTCCCTTATTACCAATGACAAGAGAGTCAACAATAGATAACAAAATTAGGTGACACTCATCTGTTTGCACACAGCATCGGACACTCCTCCTCTAAACCCTCCAGTGGTTTCCACCGCAGTTAAAATAAGCCGTCATCAAGGTCCTTCATGATCTGGCACCTGCCTCTCTCCAAACCCCTCTCCTGTCACCACCCCCCCTCGTGGAGTACTGTGTGTCAGGCTCAGTGGCTTCCTCAGGTTCTTTAAACACGCTTTTGGGCCTTTGTTCTTGCTTAGAATGTTCTTACTCTAAACTCTTTGCTGGCTCCTTCTCATCATTCATGTCTCAGTCTAAATGCTACTTCCCTAGGTAGGGCTTCTTACAGACACTACAGAAAATAATGCACCTGCCCACCCCCTTCCCACAGCCACTCTCTATCCCACTCCCCTGTCCTCCAGACACTTTCTCTGTCTGAGTTTATTGAGTTCTTAGTAGTGTGTTTACTGCCTGCTTCTCTGCACTAGAACATAAGCTGCCAGAGGGCGAGAGCTTTGTCTTGTTCACCATTATTTCCCCAGTGCCTGAAGAGCCCCCTCACATAGTTGGTTGGCTGTTGCTATATGTCTATGTAGATAAACATGGCTATGTACAACCTGACATGTTTCTACATGTAGACTACTATGTCGGTCTCTCTCTGGGCTTTAGTGAAGCAGGGTCCTGTTACCGGGAGGTTGGTCCTTTTCATTTGACTTCAGTGCAGAGCAGCTGGCTTCACTGTAGCCTCCCGGTAGGTCTCTAGAATACATGGCCATATCTAGAAACATCGAGTAAGTTTAGGAGTGGGCATTTTAGTCAGGGACACGCTGTCCGCGTCTATAGAACATATGATTTATGAGCCTTCCTTGGGTAACATTACACAACTAAATAGCTTGAATGCCTAACCTTCTTGTTATGATTTGTATATGATGGAATACAGTGAACTGAAACTTGATACAGTGTTGGATCTTCACATACCATTCTCCATTCTGCTTTTGGCAGCTGTTTGATGGTGTGGATGCAAAGGAGTTGAACGTACGATGGCTCCGTTCCCAAATAGCGATCGTTTCTCAAGAGCCTGTGCTCTTCAACTGTAGCATTGCTGAGAACATCGCCTATGGTGATATCAGCCGTGTTGTGCCGTTAGAAGAGATAAAAGAAGTAGCAAATGCAGCAAATATCCATTCTTTTATTGAAGGTCTCCCTGAGGTAAGAAAATATCTGAAATCTTGAACTACAAAGCTGCCAAGTAAAGCCCAAGTAGTTTCCTGGGCATGGTGGCTGTTTTACGTGCTTCTTGATTATACAGTTTGTTTATTGCCAGCATCTAATGTACAGTACAGTTAGATGTGAAAAAAGCAGTTTGAGATTTTTGTGTGACTATTTTTTCCACCACCAAACTGTATGAATATTCACTGTATTAATCTTCATATTTTGGTTCTTCACCTTCTATCCATTTATACTCTATTCATGTCTACACCACCATCATCCCCCCCTCCCACCTCTGGACCACTGGAGTGCCAGTAGCCTCTTAATCTGTCTTCCTGCTTCTAATCTTGCCCCTTTATAATTCTTCTTCCTCACAGCAACTAGAGGGATGCTTTAAAAACACAAATTAGATCCTATCCCTCCTATCCCTCCTCAGACTGGCATCCCGTTGCACTTAGAATAAGGTTCAGACTCCTCGTGTGGCCAGCCAGGCCTTCTGTGATCTGGCCCCACTGGCCTCCCTACACCTTCTTCACCACGTGCTCACCCTGCTGCAGCCACGCTGGCCTCTCTCCTATCTCAGGAACATGCCAAGTTCTTCCCTCCCTCGGGACATTGCCACCTGATGTTTCTGCAGCCAGGACCTCCTTCCTCTGGCTCCTTGCAGAACCGGCTGCTTAACTTTTAAGCTCTTTCCTTTGTCACCTTTGCAGAAGCCCTCCTGGCCACCTTATTTAAAGAGTCCCCACCGCTCCTGTCACATATGACATAGTCTTCAGGGTACTTATCACAATCTAAAATTACCCGGAGTGCTTACTGACTTGTTTAGTGTCTCTCCCCACTAAAGTGTTAGGTCCCTACCTGTCATTTCTGTCTTCTCTCTGTATTGGCTGGAAGAGCTGATGTTAAAATCTTGGAAAAGTCAAGTCTTGGCTAACCATAGGGAAGACTTTAGCATAGCAAACATTGATACAAATCCAGAAGAAGGACACAGAAATGGGTAATTGCAATTTAAAGTGTTTGTAATATCTGAGTGTTTATACCTACATACAAACTCACACCAAAAAAATAAAAATATAGATACCTACTTCTAATTAGAAACCCATTTTTATAACATAATTTTCTATCTCACTTTAAAAAGGAAATGTCAAAGTTTAATAACAGTTACTTCAAACAACTAATCCAGTGCCCTGTTTCCTGGTGGAGGATAAAGTCACCATACTCTCAAACTGTTACACTACTGCATCTTCCCTCACCATCTCCTGTCCACACCAAACAGTACCTATAACTAGAAACAGGCCTTTAAGACAACTTCCCTTCCTCCACTAAGGTTCTGCAGTACTAACTGTAATAGAAGGATTGCCACATTTTTTATAACTATTGTGGCCCTTTGTCTTTCGATGGCAATTCCCTTTTTTAACTAAGGCACTCACTGCATTGTTGGTTCCTGGTCAGATGGTTCTCTACACAACCCTGACAGTGTTTTTTCTTCAGTTTATGTAGGATGAAACACGATATATTTTATCTTTACCCCATTTTTCTTTTATTCTTAAATTGTTTAGCTTTCATTCTTTTCATTGTACTGTTTCTCAGATTTACCCAAAACTACACACTGCAGAAACTTAGTGTGCCAACTTTTTACAATAAACTTCAGAACCAAGAGGGTGTCATTTCCTAAAAGAACGACTAGCTTCCAATTCAGGATGACAAAGTAGGAAAACCTCACCTCCTGCCTCAGACACACTGAGTCTACAGCTACATGTGGAGCAATTCCCTCTTTAAAAGGCCTAAGGCTGGCTGAGTGATGACTAAGCATTGGGCACATGAGAAGAAAGCCACCTCAAAGTGGGTAGGACAGGCTGGGACACAATCTTTCCTAAACCCCATCCCCAGTGCAGCAGCCCACAACCTAGAGAAAACTCAAAACCCACAGCTTCTCCCCAAGGAGTAAAGGGCTCAAACTCCACTTCAGGCACCTCAGTATCTGCCCCTGAGAGATGAGCCCCCAAAACATCTAACTTTGAAAACCAACAGAACTCATGTCCAGAGATGCACAAGACTGTAGCCATCTGTCAGAAAGCTCTGAAGTTCCTGCTGCTCAGGCCCAGCTCGGAGGAAGCCAACCCCCAGTTCTGGTTTCCAAAAGCTCTTAAACTCCATGCCCCCCCACACATGCCCCTCCTTACACAAATTTTGTATGTTTGGTGTAAATTTGTTTAGTGGCCAAAATGATGTGAGGTTATATGTAGTCTTCATTAATCCTACTTAGGATGAATAATCAAATATTTCTGCACAAATATTCATGTATTTGATTACCAATTGCTTTCCCAGCCCCTTCATGTAATATATAGTACATACAATTTATGTAATATATATGTAATATATTGTACATACAATTTATAGTATAATAGTATTTTTTTTAAGTAAAAATAATGGAATTCTTAAACAGATATAGCTCTAAGAGTTTCCAATAAGGGGTTGCGGACCTGTCTGGCAGTCAGACTGAGAGGGTGAATACCAAGGAATCCATCTGGTGTGGGCGAAGGCTTATGCATTGTGGGGACAGAGCCAGGAGTACAGTTTCCAGGCTCTTGCCCTCACGTGGAAAGGTGCTGGCTCGGGTTGTAAATGGCCATCAGCTTTGATTGGATGGCCACCAGCTGTGGCTAGTTGGCCATCAGCTGTAACCAGTGAGCCATTGGCCACTAGTATAACTGCCGTGGCTATGCTGGCAGACAATGGGGGCTAGCAAGAAGACGGTGGCTGAGCTAGCAAGTGCAGATTGCAGTTAGCAAGTGGGGTTGGTTGGTTGTCAGAGAAGTGGACGGCAGGTTGCGGATAGTGTGGCTCCTGCTTCCTGTGTCTCCAGCCCAGCCGCCAGCGAGAATACAGTGGTGTGACTCCCCTATCTATGGCTCCGTGGGTGTTCCTTTTTGGCCTCACCACGTCCTGCTTTCTTATGTGGGAGTGGGAGCAGAGCCCCCGCATGAGTCCCTGCATGACATGCATCTGTGGTGACCACCATGGGGACGGCCTGCAGGCATTTGGAAATACCAGGCTGGGACTTGGGAGAGGAGTTGAAGCAACCCCAGCTCTGAGAAGGAGACCAGGTGTAGCTGTCACTTACTCCCTACAATATCACACAGTGGCTGCTCTCACACAAGCCACATCATGGCTCCTTGAGTAGGACTTCAGCCACTGGAACAGCCCTGCAACTCCTCCCCAGGGCCCATGGGATTTTCCAGAACACAGCTGGTTTAGGATTAGACTCTCTGATGTTCCCTTCAGGATACAACTAGCTTTCAGCCCCAGGTTCATATTGCGAAACCATTGCCCCTTGAGAGGCTCCTAAAACAGGTGATTTCAATGTACTCATCATCCCAGTGTTTGCCAGAAAATTGATTTAGATTTTCAGTTTAAACAGGAAAGAATGGAATTCTGTGGTTCTTTATTAAAAAACGAAAACCTTCAGTTTAAGTATCTGCAAATGTTTTTAAGTTGCTATTGAGACAATGTATTGAGGAGACAGAGCCAGGAGACCAGTTTCCGGGCTCTCGGCCTCACGTGGAAAGGCGTTGGCTCGGGTAGTGGATGGCCATCAGCTGTGACTAGTTAGCCATTAGCTACTAATATAACTGCCGTGGCTGGGCTAGCAGGCACAGATTGCGGCTGGCAAGTGCGGTTAGCAGGCGGATTGCAGCTAGCAAGGGGGTTGGTTGGTTGGCAGAGAAGCAGACGGCAGATTGCGGATCACGTAGCTCCTGCTTCCTGTGTCTCCAACCCAGCCGCCAGCAAGATTATAGTGGTATGACTCCCCTATCTATGGCTCCGTGGGTGTTCCTTTTTGGCCTCGCCATATCCTGCGTTCTTGTGCAGGGAGTGGGACCAGAGACCCCGCATTACAGTATATATCCACATTTATAATCTGTTCTGCTCAATGACAGGAAAAAACATCTGAATTTGATTTTCATCCAATTCATTCTTGAGACTTACATCCCTACAATCTAGAGTAAGTCAAGAAATGCAAAGGGATTTCCTCTTCAGCTGCATGAAGAAGCCATGTACAACTGAAGCTAGACTGGCAGAAAGAGCTGCAAGCCCATGTCATTCCCGTCCAGTCCTCTGTTTTGGGTTTATGATTGGATTCTATAATTTTGATGGGAACTTTGCAGTGTGTGTGGAAATGAATGACATGGTTTTATTTGATTATCCTGCCCTATGATTCTGAATTTAATAAAGTACATTTTAGGGGCCCAGCCTCCTGGCAGTCACAGAGGAGATAGCTGAAGTCTGTTTTCTTTGTGGAGCATTCACTTCAGAAAAGACACTTTTACTGGGCTTTAGTAATTCAGACATCCATTGTTTTATATAAAGCAAGCAACTGTGTATTTTAAATTGAAAAATGAACTTTGAATGAAGTAGACACATTTGTCATAAGGTTATGTCTCAGGCTTTCTCAGTACCTGCTCTGCCTGAATGGCACCTTCTGAAGACAGATGTGCAGGGAAAGGCAATTCATCCAGCCTTCTCCATGGTACTAATACAAAATGAACAGCATATAATCATGTGCTGCATCTCCTCTGCGATGCTGCCACAGGATCCACCTTTAGAAGATTGTACACTTGGGCTTGCTTTCCAGTGGAACTAATCCATCCATACATTCTTGTCTGGGTACCAATGGCAGGTGTTTGTTAGGTAAATGGCAAGGCTACTAGACAGCGGTGTGGAACCTTGGAGGGAAGTAGAATCAGTGGGACAGTCTAGAAAGCAAGCAGGAGCCTGCTTGTACCAACTGAACTGACTAATCGTGGTTGAGCAAACTAGGAAGGCTACAGGATATGAGACATCTCCTTTACCCTTCCATGGACGGAAACACTGGAGAAGGGGTCATTAGTAAGTAGGAGGGCTGTGGAAACCTTGTGAAGTACTAAATGTCACTGTTATTGCCTGAAAAGATGAACAGACTATCTCAAGATGATAGCCTAACTTGTTGCCAGGAAGATACCTACACCACTGAGAACAGTATCCTGGCATCTGGAGAGAGGTGCCCATAGAAATGTAACAAGAACCCAAGTGAAGGAACCCCATGATTTCCTTGTGTTTAGACTGAGTCATCTTGACCTGAAAACAGAAAGGAATGTAACTTAGTGGAAAAAGATTTGTGTTTACTTAGAACTCTTTTGGGTTTTTTGGCCAATACTTTTTTTTTATGCTTTAATTCAAACAATTCCTTTGTAGGAAGGTAATGGCAAAAGTCTGCTGTGTGTGATCAGATTAGATATGTAAATTAGATTGTAATGTTTACTGCTTGTTTAGCATTTATTTGCAACAAAGCACAAGAATAGATATCAGCACTCCTTAGGACACAAATTTTCCAGAGTAGCAAAATTTGAAATATTTAGATGGTTCTCACCCACACTTGCCATGCTAATTTAAATAACGAAGCCTTGCTTTCTTAATTACATGTTCCTGTAATAGAAATACAACACACAAGTTGGACTGAAAGGAACACAACTTTCTGGCGGCCAAAAACAAAGACTCGCTATTGCAAGAGCTCTTCTCCGAAAACCAAAAATTTTATTGTTGGATGAGGCCACTTCAGCCCTTGATAATGAGAGTGAAAAGGTAACATCCTCTTCTTTTATCTCAGAATGTAATACCGAATACCAGAGTGGCGTACCATGGATGAAAGAGCAGTTACTTTACAGAAAGAAAGGTCTGGAGAGAGTTGTAGTCATAGGGTCACCAGTTCTAATTAAGGTTTTGGCCTTTTAAAAAGAATAGAGGCTGGTGGGGAGGTGGAAGAGAGTTGGGCCACAGGGCTTCTCATGTTCTAGAAGGTTTTCCTCTGTTGAATTTGTCTCATTATCAAAAAGGGGCCCAGTACTTGAAATGTTTTTCCACTCAAGGAAAAAGCCCAGGAAAAATAACTTTCCTATTTTATCATTATTGCAATGATGGCAAACAAATTAATAAGGCAATCTACATGTGTAACAGAGTGATCTACGCTGCAGTGTCAGACCCTACTAATTACTCCACCTTCTACAGACTATTGGCTCAATTTGAGAAGGAAACAAGGAAGCAGACATGTGACAGTAGACCTACACTGCAAACTCTTTCAGATGTTTAACTTTGCTATGTCCTTGTCCCCTAGTAGTTTCTTACATCAAGTAGGCACTTATTTGTTAAATGAACATTGGTTAAATAAATGATAATCATTAATATTTATCAAGTGTTCATTATATGCTATTATCTCAATCCTCACAACAACTTGATGAATTAGATTATCTTATTATTGTGCTCATTTTACAGATTAGCACACCAAGGCTTAGAAAAATTAAGTAATTCCCTAAATTCTTTTTTTTTTTAATTTTATTTTATTAAATTTATTGGGGTGACAATTGTTAGTAAAATTACATAGATTTCAGGTGTACAATTCTGTATTACATCATCTATAAATCCCATTGTGTGTTCATCACCCAGAGTCAGTTCTCCTTCCATCACCATATATTCGATCCCCCTTACCCTCATCTCCCACCCCCCACCCCCCGACCCCCCTTACCCTCTGGCAACCACCAAACCATTGTCTGTGTCTATGAGTTTCTAATTCCCTAAATTCTAATAGCTGGTATCTGACCTAAGAGCTCATGTGATTAACCCTCAGTTGATCGCTGTTTGTAGATGGTTATCATTCTTGATTTCCAAGGAGAGAACGTGTTATGAAAGAAAAATATATATATATTATTATTTTTTTGAATCAAACAGCTGGACTATAATCTTGGATTCATCAGTTACAGGTAGTATGACCTTGGTCAAGGGACCTGGACTTTTCAAATTTCAGTTTACTCATTTGAAAAATGTAAATACCCTCACCTTATGGGGTTATTGCAAATATTTAAATAAGATAGCCGTCATTGGAACATTTTATATATTCCACAAATACTGGTTTTCACCCTCTAGTCTCATTTCCTTGATACAGCATTATAACCTCATTGTAGCTGAGATGCTGTTTCAGTCAGGAAAATTTTACGGCTAAATTCTACAAAAAATTTTAAGAAGTACTATGACAGTCAATTAGATAATTCTACTTGGGTGTGGAATACTACTTTCTGGCTTTGAGTTTGGAACCACTTACTTAGATACAAATAACCATTTTATTTTTATTCATTGTCACAAAACTTTTCCATAATTAATTTTTCTAGATTTCTATTGAGTAGGGTGAATGTATCACAACGTAGGACAACTTCCTTGGGAATGAGCAAATAAAGACTGTTATTAGATAACAGACTTGTTTTAGGCAAGTTTGTTAGCAGCTAACCTGAACTAGTGACCGCAGGTCCTTCTCTCTTCCAGGTGGTTCAACATGCCCTTAACAAGGCCAGTAAGGGGAGGACGTGCCTGGTGGTCGCTCACAGACTCTCCACAGTACAGAACGCAGATTTGATAGTGGTTCTGCACAATGGAAAAATAAAGGAATGGGGAACTCATCAAGAGCTCCTGAGAAATGGAAACATATATTTTAAATTAGTAAATGCACAGTCAGTGCAGTGACGCTGTTAGAACATATTTTGATCTTTGCGTAATGCAAAGAAAAAGTACTTATTATTTGCCACTCTCTTTTATTGCATGATCAATATCTAGAATCATTCTATTCAAGTACAGACATGTTCTGTTTACACACCATCTTCCCTTCAGATTTTTAAAAGGAAACAAAAATTTTCTAAAACTCATGTAAGATAATGCCTCTATCCCTCACTTTATAAAAAATATTCTAGCACATTTGCTTGTAAAGCAGATTTCTGCAAAGTGAATCTATTTTGCCATCAACTTCTACTATATAACTGGGAATATGTTCCCAGAGGGAAAAATTATCCAGGTAACTAAACTGAAATATTTTAGCAAAGAGAGAGTAAGACGTAGTTGGACATTGCAGGAAGAATTATTTTAATTCAGAACTTCCAGCATTTTGTAGCATACTTTAGAGTACTTTGACCTAATCCTTTTCTCCAAACCTTAGGAGTTTCTCTCATAATATCTTCCTCAATGTTTCTCTCTCAAGGAATTCCCCAAATTACAGTATACCCTGTTTCCCAAAAATAAGACCTAGCCAAACCATCAGCTCTAATGTGTCTTTTGGAGCAAAAATTAATATAAGACCCGGTATAACATGATATGACGTGATATGATGATATGATATGATATGATATGATACCTGGTCTTATAGTAAAATAAGACCGGGTCTTATATTAATTTTTGCTCCAAAAAAATGCATTAGAGCTGATGGTCTGGCTAGGCCTTATTTTGGGGGAAACACGGTATCCCTTTGTTAGGGGGATAGGGAGGATTACAGTGTAAAATTTCTGAAGAATTAGGTAGTTGTTTTTCTCTTCACTGGGAAGTGAAATGCCTCACATGATCCATTCTAAAAATTCCATTATTCTGAGCTTTGGTTTTGTCAGGTTAAATCATAGGCCTTCCAGTGTATGAACACTTACTTACTTAAAATAAGAGCTACTTTTATTATAGGTGAAAAATTTAAAATGCCTTTATGATTATTCAATCAAGTAATTTGTTTAAATTTTATATGTACCTTATTTTATATAATATATGTATGATTTAAAAGTTCTGTTAAATAACAATGTTGGTAAGCTGACTCATGTTTTCCACTTACCTAAATATGTAATTTTATCTAACGATTTTTATTTCTAGTCTTCATTGTATTTTCTTCATTTACAGTGACATTTACAGCCTGCCTATCTAAAGTGCACTCCGCCAGTAATCTAAAATCTTGCAAAAAAAAAATTAAAACCCCTGTGTATTACGCGACTTTTTTTTTTAATGCAAAACCAAAGTAGGATTGGGAGTTTGGGAACCAAATGTATTGTTTAGAAGCATTGGCACTGGAACCCTTGTGGCCACTTTGTTATGCATGGATAGAGAGCTCTTGGTTTCTCTTCCTAGAGCAGGGTGGGCAGAAGAAGGGCAGAGTGGTATGGGTATGCTTCATGCCTCTGAGCAGAACCTGAGGCTCCAATTCTGTAGTCTAGTCCCTTCTAGACCAGCAAATGCCTGCTGCTATGCTTGCTTTCCCCTTGAACCTATCAACAGCAATCCCACGGTCACATCTCCAGATGTCAGTAAACCACGCTCTAATTAATAGCACTACCTAATTTGTATTAGCATTATATTTCAAAAGATTTTAAAGGATGCTGTGGGGACAGAGCCTCAGAGAGCAGTTTCCAGGCTCTCGGCCTCACATGGAAACGTGCTGGCTCGGGTAGTAGATGGCCATCAGCTGTGGCTAGTTGGCCATCAGCTGTAACCATTGAGCTGTTGGCCACTAGTATAACTGCCGCGGCTGTGCTGGGGAGTCGAGTAGAGGAGAGTCCAGTCGGTCGGTTGGCAGAAAAGCAAACAGCAGGTTGCACGTCGTGTGAATCCAGCCTCCAGTGAGACTATAGTGGTATGACTCCCCTACCTATGGCTCCGTGGGTGTTCCTTTTTGGCCTAGCCATATCCTGCGTTCTTATGTGGGGAGTGGGACCAGAGACCCTGCATGACAAATGGTGCAGTGAGCAGGGTCCCCTGCACAATGCTCAACAGGTGGCATTCTCTTAAATGAAGCCGCTGCCTTCACTAGAATAAGCAAATGTGCTGAGCATTGGGGTCCCAAACAGTTTACAAGGATCTGGGGGGAAGCGGGGGGAATCAGCTGATGAAGGCGGAAAGTATACTAAGTAGGGGCCAGTTGCTTTATCAGCTATGGAATTACTTATTTTGAGGAGCTCAGGGTTTGAGACAAACCTGTAATAATTTTTTTTCAAAATAAACAATCACACGCACCTTACCAATTCTATAAATCTGAATTTTTAATCCTTATGCTTTTTCTTAAAGCAGGATATTCTATAACTGAAAAAGAAGCTAAATTTGGAATTGAGATTTTTACCTTTAAAAAAACAAAAGGAAAAGGTACTGGAGCAAATTTAAATCTAGGTTTTAAGTTTTAAACCATGCATTAAAGCTCGTATAAATCAATTATTAAATAGTAATACGTTAGCTTTATAGCTCACAACGTGGTATTTACTTAAGGGCTTTAAGCAATAAAGGCCAGATTATTCAGGCACCAAATCAGTGAATTTAAAATATGTTGTCTTCTTAAAGTACTTCGGATATGGTAGATGTTCAATAAATACTAGGAGATTCGGTCCAAAAGGACAATTATCATAGCAGGTGTGCATTATTGATACTAAACGGAGGCACACACATTTACTGAAAAAGTGACCTGCTAAGCTGCAAATTGTTTTGGCTTCAACAATCACATATAGGTTTCCCCCCCTATCTGAGAGCAGAGCGTTCCTATAAAACTTTTCTTAAGCCAACGTGGCATGAAATGAAGCAGCAATTACCATTAATTTATATGGAAAAATTGGGGGGCATTCTCAGACCCAGAAATAACCTACCAAATCATACCAAAGAGGCTTAATTACATTTGGTTTTGCACTAAGCATAACTCCCTTACAAGCTCTCTTAGGCTCTTCTAGTACCTTAGGACACATCTTGCTCACGGATACAAAAAATAAATAGAGACCAAGCACCGATGCTCACAGACACAGCTGAAAGCCCTGGCAGCCTGAGGCTGAGATGTGAGTGTAGCTCCCAGAAAGGAGTTTGGGGGAGCCCCTCTGCTCAGGGTGCAAGCCTCCTCTGTGATGACTCACTGCAACACGAAGCTGAACACTATTTTCACTTTAAAACCTGTAAAATCGAGAATTTTTGTAAAATCGAGAATCTTCTTCGGATTTCTTTTGGTTAGTGAAAACAGGTAGTTATGTAGGTGTGGGGGCAGAGCCCCAGAAAGCAGTTTCCAGGCTCTCGGCCTCACATAGACAGGTGCTGGCTCAGGTAGTAAATGGCCATCAACTGTGATTACATGGCCATCAGCTGTGGCTAGTTGGCCATTTACTGTAACCAGTGAGCCATTGGCCACTAATATAACTGCTGTGGCTACGCGGGAGAGAGAGGAGAGAAAGAATGGGGGCTAGCAAGAAGATGGCGGCTGGGCTGGCAAGTGTGGATGGCGGTTTGCGGACAGTGTGGATCCAGCCTCCAGTGAGAGTATAGTGCCGCCAGAGAGAATATAGTGGTATGACTCCCCTACCTATGGCTCCGTGGGTGTTCCTTTTTGGCCTCACCATATCCTGCGTTCTTGTATGGGGAGCGGGAGCAGAGACCCCGCAGGCCTCCCTGCATGACAGTAGGTCTTTCCTAAAAGTGAAGTGGTCCAACATGAACTTTTAGAAAGTGGGATACGTGTCTTATCATCCCCTTGTCGTGGGTATGATCAGTCATTGTTGACCCATTGGATAGTATACTTCTAGGCTAGCTGAGGTCCATGAAAACTTCTTTCCATTCACATGGTAATTTTAATTAACCTCATTTTAATTTTAGTCTTCTATAATAGTTCAAGTTGGTTTTATTTAACTTTGAAATAATTTGGTACTTGAGCCTACTTTGCCGAATTTCATATATTGCCTAATTTCCCACAAGACTTTTATCTATAATATGACACATTCCCTAGTCTTGAGTACTTCCTGGTCTCAGGAAGACACTGATTTCTGCCAGTCATGAGTCATAACCTAATACTTACCCAGACTCACCTCAGTTCAAACTTGTCCATGCATCCTTGCCCTCTGCTTCTCCCTTACCTTTGGGTTTGTATATATAGTACAATAGAGACAGCATGGGGTAGGGGAAGGCAGGGAGACTGAGGGGACCTGTAAATACCTGGCCTAGAAAATCCTAAATACAACGAAAACAGCTAACCAGAAAGATGAGGATCTATCAGAGAGTCATGTTAGCATGTTACAGTAGCCCTCAGCCATCACCACGTCTTATCCTTTGCAACACCCATCCTTCCTAGTTGGGAGAGCTGTTCAGTGAGTCTTAAAATAATTGAGACATCAATGAGGGCACCAGTGCAATAGAAATAATTTAGCAAGGATAAGTTATGGCACAGATGTAAAAAGACAAAAAAAGAAAGAAAGAAAAAAAAACACCATTTCACACCTGTTTTATAACTAACCCAGCCAATCTACTTTACATCTTGCCACTCCTTAAAACAAGCTGTGGTGTGTTTTCAGGTTAAGTCAACTTAGGGCAGAGCTAATCACCTGGTTTTCAGCCTGCTTCAGTGTGTCACTTTCATAGTATGCATTGAGTGCTTTGCATACGTATTAGCTGTCTTGTATGCATAGGGTATGAACAAGAGCTTTGCGTAGGACCCATTGTATGAAAATGTTTCCCATCAGTGTTCACCTATATATTCATTGTTTTAGTTTGAGCTCTTATTCCAAGTGGGTTTGTGAAGTGGAATCATAGATTGAGTGATCTCCTAAGTTCACTCCTAAGAATTAGTCAAGGGAGGAAACTGGGAAAATTGAAGTAGAAGAATGAGATAGAGGGATTGGGAGACACAGTAGCTTTCAAGCTTTTATTTCTCTACCATTAGTAATAATCACCAGAAGTTAAAAAGTTCATTTAAAAGCCATGATTTTTTTAATGTATGAATCACCAAACATGTCTGCCTAGTACCTGAAGTAACACAACTCCCTTCTTTTTTAGCCGTACCACACTGAATAAGCAGGTATTACTTTTCTATTGCTGCTTTAACAGATTACTAGACGTGGTAGATTGAAACAACACAGATTTAATATCTTACAGTTCTGGGGGCCTGTGGGCCCTGGGAACAAATCTCTTCCTTGTTCTTTTCCAACTTCTAGAAGCTGCCCTTGTTCCTTGACCTGCATCCCTCTGATCTCTGCTGCTTTCGTCACATCTCCATCTCTCTCTGGCCATTACTCAGCCTACTATAAAGCCTATCCATTGAAACTCTTATTCCATGGAGAAGATAAGACAATTTTTCACATATTTGCACTGAGTAAAAGCTCAAAGAGAACCCTGTAAACATCCAGTCCAACATCATCATTACAAAAACTCACATTTCTTGCCCCCCGGCCCTGTACTTTTCTATTGCAGCATGCTACCTGTCTTCATCGCTAGGCTGGGATCTGGAATATGATGTCTTTCTCTCCACTTGCGCTATTGGATGCTGCTGTTACTGCTGTTTCCTTTTCATCCTGACATGAGATTTATTAAGCAGGAGTTTATACTAAGTTCCAATGTTTCTTTTTTTTTTAAAAAAAAAAAAAGATTTTATTGGGGAAGGGGAACAGGACTTTATTGGGGAACAGAGTGTACTTCCAGGACTTTTTTTTTCCAAGTCAAGTTGTTGTCCTTTCAATCTTAGTTGTGGAGGGTGCCGTTCAGCTTCAAGTTGTTGTCCTTTCAGTCTTAGTTGTGGAGGGCGCAGCTCAGCTCCAGGTCCAATTGCCCTTGCTAGTTGCAGGGGGCACAGCCCACCATCCCTTGTGGGAGTCAAACCTGCAACCTTGTGGTTGAGAGGAGGCCCTCCAACCAACTGAGCCACCCAGGAGCTCAGTCAAGGTGCCGCATTCAATCTTAGTTGCAGGGGGCGCTGCCCACCATCCCTTGCGGGACTCGAGGAGTTGAACCGGCAACTTTGTGGTTGAGAGCCCACTGGCCCATGTGGGAATCGAACTGGCAGCCTTCAGAGTTAGGAGCATGGAGCTCTAATCGCCTGAGCCACCGGACTGGCCCAAGTTCTAATGTTTTTAACCTTCTTCTCTTTCCACTAATGTGCAAGTAAAAACGGCATCCTGAATACTGTAAATATGAGTTTCACATGCTTCCAACCCAAAACACTTTTGAATTTTCCTAAAATCATTTTAAACCACTCCTGAGTGCTAACATTTTTTGTGAAATTTTTCACATAGGCCTCAGATAAGCACTTTATATACATTATCTCTTTAGTCCTCACATCAACTCCATAATGGCACATGTTATTACTATTATCTCTCTTTAAGGAGAAGAAAACTGAAGCTGAAGGAAATTAAGTAACTTGTTGAGGCTGGGACTCTGGGATTCATACCCCTGTCTAACTTCAGAGCCTACAGTCTCAATCATAGCGTCCAGGATTTCTGTCCACAATTTATTCAGGAAGATGGCTGGCTGAACTGAGAGTGCAGTCATTGAGTACATGAAGTCAATGTGAGAATAAAACCAAACTTTTGGTGACCAATTCCATGGTCCAATAAAATTAACCAGCCACACCCTTAAAATGCTTTCTACATCCACACTACTGCAACAAGATTGAATTCAGCCCAAGGTATGAGATCTGTTTTTCCTTAAGTGTTTACATAACCTGTATTAAGTGTTGGATTTGAACACTTCTTACATGGGCAATATTGCAGAAATATGAGAATTCCAAGCTAAAAAACATTTTAAAGGGGCACATTTCTTAGAGAAAAACAGCATCTGTGATTATAATGTCTTTGGAAATATGCCAAAGGGCATCACTAATGTAATTGAATTTGTTGGGCATGTTTTCTTAATGATTTATACTTAACTATCAAGATTTAATTTAATCCTCCTAAAATGTTTTTCTTTTTAAAGTGCTTGAAGATGTTAGTTTATTGAGATTTCAGAAAAAGCAAAAGTTAGACAATTAGGTGTGAAAAACTATAAATGAATGCAACCACTGCTGCATTACTAGACTGAAGGAAAGAATGGTCTAGTAAACCGATCTGTGTTTTTGTGGATGTAAATGATGAAATGCGATTCTTTATAAGCCAAGTAAAATTTGCTGTTGAATGGAGGTATTTTGTTTGATCATCAATTTTACCACATCATATAATAAATGGATAAAAAAGTTCTGCCCAGTTAAAAGTCAAGAAATTGTAGGAAAAGATTTGAAGTTGTTAAATTATCAGAACATTCTGGATAATTGTGAAGCAAAAAAAGAAAAAGAAAGAAGAAAAAAACTATTTGAAAACACTCAAACAATAACAAATGTAATACACTCTAGCAATTAGATTAGTACTGGTGGAAAAAATATTTCACCATCAAATCCTCAGAAAACCTAAGAGAGGTATAAATTTAAATTTAAATTCCTGGTCCCATGGCCCCAGTTCAGGTAGAATTACACCTTTGCTTAACCTGGTTTCATAAATACCTCTAGTCCCCAATGTCATAGATCTTAGTCCCCTGAGAAGAGGTTAATGAGCGACATATTAGCAAAAAACATAATGCCTAGCTCACACAGGATGGTATGTGCTGGACACCAAAGCAAAGCAGGAGCAAGAGGGGTCATTAAGAATTAGAGCAAGGTCAACAGGGCTCCCAAGAATAGAGAAAGGAGAAGACCACCAAAGTAACAAAGAGAAGGTAAATGCCTTCCATTATATAGTAGCAATAATAAGATCAGTAATAGAAAATAAGCTAGAACTACTAAAATTAAGTTCATATGCATTGAGCATTCATTCATCAGGCACTGCCATTGAGCCTTATAAGCATGAGCTTGTCAACAGTAGGACACAATCTATTATTTTTCGTATTTTATCAAATGGGGAAACCGAGGCATAGAATAATTAAAGAACTTTGCCAAGGTCAAACACCAAGGAAGGGACAGAACAAGGATTCAACCCAGAGAAGCTGACTCTATAGCCCACACTCAGCTGATCAATTATCCCTCTAAGATGGAATAGGAAATAAGGTACTTTTGAGTTGTTTACTTAAAAACAACTTGCTGTTGGCCTACTCATTACATTGCAAAAATACAAAACTATCCTACATAGTTTCTCTTTGGTTAACATTTTGGTGTGAAACTGGATTTTTTTCTGCCCACCCACACTGTGAAAAACAAAAAATCTTGTATAAAACCCAATTACAACTTGGAAGGGTTAGAAATACAGCTGTTCTGGCAATCGAATGTTTTCTCCACAACTCCAGTCTTTCTTCACACACACACACACAAGTGTAGGGGAAGATTGGACCCTGGTATCTACATAGATTGTCTCTCACTGTTGAATCATCCCTGCTATCTTTATTTTCAGGGTGTTTATCATAACTCTTTTGTTCCATTTGCAACCCACTTGCTGGTGCATCATTCCTCTCCCTGGTTAAGATAAAAAAAAGATCTTGATAGCTGTCTCATGCAAAAACACAGATTTACAAATGTAACTGAAGAAAAGTAGTAACATATGCAGTGTGTAAAGTGTTGACTAAGGTGGAATCATCAGAAGTGCTTCAGGTTTACTTAACTATCCGGAGGCTCCTATTTATAAAGGACTTTCCAAATACTGTAAAATGAATACTTCCCCAAGTATGAAACTGTATTAAAATTAGAGTGTTTAATAATGGACTATAAAATTCTATGTATTTTCATACTGGCAGAAGGCCTATGACATTAACCTAGAAAAAATTAAAACAATTAGAGTGGCCACTAGTATATTACAAACTCAGCATGCACAGAAGTACAAACATCACAAAATTTTGATCCTACACTTCTGAAATGTGAGGGACAACACCCTCATGTTTTTGTTTTTTTTCTTTTATATATTTCAAGCTGCTCCTACAGTAAGAATTGGAATTGTCACAGAAACTCCAGTCTGTCAGACAAGAGTTAATTAACTCTTCTCCTTTCTCCATGTTAATTTTTATCAGGGTACATTATAGAACCAAAAATAAAAAACACTTTATTTGATTTGCTCAAGTAAAAGTCTTCTAAAATGTGTAGCATTTTAGCAGAACTTACAAATGAAGGACTCAGGGGACCTCTAGCTCTAAATCTAGGGACCATTTATAGACTTCAGAGAGGTGTTGAGTGAGATGAATATTTTTAAGGTAAGATCCAGTAGCCTGCATCAGAGTCTCAAAGGGCTTTGTTAATGACAACAGAAAAAGGTTGAGAAGCACTGTTCTAGACAAAATGAAAAATCTGTCTCCAAAACCAGTTACTTTATATAGAATTCATGAGTAAAAGTTGTAAACCTGAACATGAATAGAATGATTAGTGAAGTCTAATAAGTGTTAACTTATTTCGTCTGTCACAGTATAGTTTTAAAAAGGCATGGTTCTTGTGTCCTTTCATTGCTTTTTTTTGTTGTTGTTTTTTTTTTTTGGTCTCTTCAGTTTCAGTGTGTTCAGAATTTCCTGTATACAGTAAAAAGAAGGAAGAGCTGTTACTTTTCTAAAAGACTATTAACCGCCATCAGTGAGTTCTCTTAGTTTATTATACACAGTAGAATATTTAAATTTACTTAATAATCAAGTAACTTTATTTGGAGAACAAACTAACCTCGGTCCTCTTGTAACATTTTTAGATATAAAGAAAAAGGTTTAATTTATTTTAACACACTTAGAGTATTTTAAAATTATAATACTATAATGCCTAAAAATTGTTAAATTTTTAAATAATTTAGAGACATCCAGTAGAGACAAATGGATGATTTTTATTTTGTTCAAACAAATTTTTTTCCTTAAAGAAAGAATGCCAGAAATATTTAATTTTTGTTTTACAATTATAAGTAAGTTCTCAAATTATAACTGTAATTCATGATAATGCTCAGGCTTATTTTTAACCTAAAGTATGAACAGAAGGTAGGCATTCAGTATTTGTTGATTTGATTTTCAAACTGAACAAAAGCAAATGTATCATTTAAAATATCACTGTCAGATAAGCTATTATGTCTACTATAAGCTGAGGCTATATTAAAGATATGATGTCGTATGTTCAATCTACTCACCATCTTCTTCCCTTCCCTCCTCTCAACAACTCAAGAGTTTAAGCATTTCTTTCAAGTGCTAATGAGTAGGTCACCTAGGTATTATAAAACTTCAGGTTCACTAAAGAGTAACTCTTTAAATTACATATAATTATTTAAGAAAATTTAAAAACTTGGAATTATTGATTAAGTAGAGCTGACTTTACTCTTGGGCACAATTTCTCCAGTGGTCGTAAAATATCAAAATTTTAAAATAGATCTTTTTGTCCAGTTTATAACAGCTGATTCAAATCAGACTGTCTGTGGTGGCCACAAACGAATGAACTCTTTAAAAATCAGTTCTGTGGTTTCTTGCAGCTA
Organism: Rhinolophus sinicus; assembly: GCF_036562045.2. NCBI lineage: Eukaryota > Metazoa > Chordata > Mammalia > Chiroptera > Rhinolophidae > Rhinolophus > Rhinolophus sinicus. The sequence continues at coordinate 98,245,436 of NC_133758.1, forward strand.
GAGACCAAAATATCTAGCTAATTCAGTTAATAAAGTCATTTATAAAAATGTCATTTTCTTTTGGTATCCTACAGACTCATTGATTGAAGCTTTTCTTAATTTTTCAAGCAGTTACAGATAACATGTTCATTTGAATCTATATTTTATTACAGTACCATGTGACAGTGTGAAACAATATCCCATCTCAATTGGGAAATACAACTAGTTGTTTTCCCAAAATTCTTTTGTAAAATGTTAGCATAAATAAGGTTCCATTCTGCCCACTCACTGTAGTTAATCTATTACTAGTAAAAGGAACACGATCTGTGGATCCCAGTTGAAAGGAACTGCATGGTAGGCACAAAGCATGAAGGCAGTTTCTGCTTCCAGAGCCAGCAGCACTTTTTCCCCAGAATGCCCTCCATTGGCCCAGATTATTTGCCTCATTTTGCAAATAAGTGGACTCTCATTCAGAAAACGGCATCACCATGGAAGGACAATTCACAAAAGAGGAAATGACAATGACAAACATCTGGAAAAAAGTTTAGCAATGTAAAATTTGCAACTTAAAGCAATAATAAGATTCATTTCTTATTAAATAAACAAAGATTAAGAATTCCCTGTGTTTAAATCTGGGTCTCTTAACTGCTGTTTGCTGGAATATAATCGGCCTAATTCTTCCAGGACGGTACTCTGTTAATCTGTTTGGAGCCTCTCAAACATCCTTATCCCTCAAGAATTCCTTCCTCTTTTAGTATCCTAAGGAAATAATCAGAAATTAGAACTAAAAGTCATGCACAAGGATGTTCGGTAATTTGGAAACAACTAAATGCCCAGTATTAAGGAAGGAAGTAAAAATTTGATATATCCAGACCATAAGTATCTTATAAACACTTAAAACTATGTTTTCAGAGAATTTTTAATAGTAAGGGAAATTTATTTTAATATTAATGGGAAGAAAGCAGGTTACCTTCTTGTACGTACTCGTATGTGTAAGAAAAAATCATGTAGAAAAAAGATTATGAGTAAAAGCACAATTGTTGTATCTCAGATGCGGGGTTAAGGTGATTTGTTTTCTCTGCTTCTTCATAATTTCTTGTACTTTCCAGAATATCTTCAGTGAGCATCTTACTGTCTCCAAAAAAAATGAAGTTTAGAAATGAAGAAATGGAAACTCTTTGGATTAGGATGGAGGTAATATGACTTAACAAATTTGCATTTGTATGTGAATGCCTCCCTTAGAATTCACAGAGGTAATTATATTTTTTAAATATTTATTAATCTAAATGAATATCTAATTGGTTTTATAAAACAAAGTAAAATAGAAAAAAGTATGGCAGTTTGTGGGAACCTGTTTATAATACAATTTAATTTTTCCAGAGAGTGTTACCATCAAGCCAGTCTCCAAAATAAGTTTTCCTAAACTTCCCACTTACCAGCTTCTTCTGAACCCTGGCAGTAATAGCTATAATGACTATATTGTGAAAGCAGAACCTAAAGCGTGGCTGCCTTTTAAGCCCAGGTCCTTGATGAAGTCCCTTTTTATGGGTATAAGACTACCTGTATTGTTAATGATTTATCTGACTGGCATACATGGCCTATTAATATTGTTCATTCACTCGTTTGAGCTGTGTGAAGAAGGCAAGATGGGTAAACCTTACATGCCAGGTTCATTCTCCCCACCTGACTCCTTAGTAGCCTGTATTACATATAAGCTACACACAACTTTAGTCATTATTTCTGAGAATAATCACAAACAGTAACTATCAAGAAGTAGGAAATTGTTAGAAAAACTAAATTAATGGCATAAATGAACCACAAGAAAGAAAACGGTTACATTAAAATAATGGATTGCTTTTTGAGGAAATGTCATGAATAAATGAATGGCTATTACTCTATTTCCTATAGCAATACTTCCACAGAGGCAAACAAACTCTCCTGGGTTGGAGTATTTTCACTTCTGATCATTTACTCATAATTTATGGAATACCCAGCAAGTGAATTTCATTCGCAGTACTGCTGCTACAACTTATACATGACTTCTAGAAACACAAAAGTCCATGTTTGTGCAGTGTAAGTAAGAGTAATTAAACCAGAGGGTGGGTATAAAGTGCCTGGAGTCCAGAACTGGCAGGAGCAAAACTTCAATATAGGGTCTCAACTGAATGTATCTAATTAATAGAAATTAGGGTTTAACACCGTTTTTACAATGTTAATAATAGAAAGAAAGGTGAAGACGCTGACCAGCAAACATCAACACAATATTACTTTCCCGAAAGCTAGGTAAATGTAGTTTCTTATTACGGCAGGGTAGTACTAGTATTCTAAATGTGTAAGGATAGCCTGTAATGAAGCCAAATATTGCATCGGGTATCTTTATACTAAGAATTATTATGGTTTATCTAAAATTTAAGTTTAACCATTAGGTTTTGAAGCTTTCTATATTCTGACAAACTCAGTTCCTTAGCAAAAATAACCCTAAAACTTAACTTGAAAAATGTGAAGGAACTAAATATAATTATTAGATTATTTGTATTTTGTAGTTACTACTACAGTAAGGACAATAATAATGAGTAAATAAGCCATTTTAAATTACAATAAAAAACATATCTGGCTACAAATAGAATATTGTTGTTAAGAGTAAATTTTGCGGGGGTGGCCGGTTACCTCAGTTGGTTAGAGCGCGGTGCTCTTAACAACAAGGTTGCCAGTTTGATCCCCACATGGGCCACCGTGAGCTGCGCCCTCCACAACTAGATTGAAATAACTACTTGACTTGGAGCTGATGAGTCCTAGAAAAACACACTTAAATAAATAAAAGTTTTTAAAAAAAAGTAAATAAATTTTTGATAATTTGCAGTAAAACTATCAAACATTCAAAATTCACTCTGATGCTTCTATACATGAAATAAAAATGAAAACCAAACTAGATATATTTTCTTACATATTAATTAACTATAAACGAAATAAGAACTTTCACTCTATGAAACTATATTTTAAAGCTGTATCCCAGAGGAATAGCTTTCTAAACAACTTACTAAATTAATACAAAGTCTCTGCATAGGCAAGCTGACCATAACCTGACTAAAAAGAAGTCAACAACTTGCTAAGCTACAATCTATCACTGACTGATGTGCAATCCAACATTTGTTGCCTTTAGTTCTTTATTATAAAAAAATTATATACCAATATTGATTTCTTAGATTTGACAAATATACCATTATAGTGTAAGACGTTAACAACAGGGAAAACTACTGGAACTCACTGTATTATTTTCACAACTTTTCTATATATCTAAAATTATTCCAAAATGAAAAAGTTTACTTTAAAAAAATGAAATGAAGAAAGCACATCTCTGTTTTGGGAGTATAAAATAATAAGAGTAGTTCCAAAACCACTTCACAGACATAAGTACCATTTCTCTATACCAGGGATTACTGTCATGCCCTTCTTTTGAAACAAAAATTTTCTCTGTTAAACAAGTGAAATTTTAAGAATGTAACACTCACTGATTCTGATTTTCCTGGGAATACATATTAAAATATTCAAGTGAAATATGCAAACATAAGCAAAATATGTTCCCATTAATAATTATACTGTATAGTAAATTATATTAGATGCTTTCTATTATACAAAGCATATGCCACTGAAGAATATATAATGTTCTATTGCCAAAATATTTACAAGGTTGTTTTACTGTGCTCTATTAATTACCAGTACAAAATTCAATTGTGATAATAAAGTGAAATACATCACTATCAACGTCATAGGAAATAAACCATATGTGTACCTTACTAGAACTAACCCACTGCAGTTTTAAGCCAAATAGTTACTTATTGGGAGAAAGAGCAAAAGTTTTTTGCTTCATAGTACAAAGGCTACTGAACTGTCACCTAAAATAACCTTATTTTTTTAAGTTTTGGGAGAAATATAATTTAATATTATAAAAATGATTATTTTCCCTAGAGAATTCACATATCTATAGACAAATTCTGTTAAAGTATATAACTTGATAATATTTTTAAAACTCTACTAAATCAATGTGAATATCTTATAAATGCATCCCCTCCTGCCACTAGGTTCCCCCTCCCTTACAAAAGCCATTGTTTAATTGAAAGGGGGAAGAAACTACTTAGAGAGAAGAAAGAGACAAAGAGAGAAAGAGAGAGTGAGAATAAAAGAAGAAAGAAACTGCCAAAATAAGGGACACAAGTATGTAAGAGAAATGAAGCATTGATCAGTGTAGACGAAAGAGCACAAAACTTCCTGAAATGATGGGAAACCTGATGATACGATACCTGCATAATTAGGGATATTACATTGGGTGCAAAATTGGGCAGTACAAATCTTTTCTTGTCAGTTGAACTGGACAATCACCTGAATTCTTGGTGGGGAAGGGTGGACTTCTACTTTCTCTCTCTGTTTTCTGCTTAAAATGGAGTGGCTAAAAAATCTTAAAGCTGGAAGGATTGGTTCTCTCAAAGACAAAGATAACCCTAGGTGAGTCAGTGAGGTTGTTTCCAACATAGAGTACAGGGTGAAATGAGCAGAATGTTGTAAATCAACTCATTGTTTGGGCCCTTTCAAATTAGTTGCCAAGACAGAAGTGAAAACTTGATAAGCAGGGTCCAGTTTCTATGTGTTGATTTAGAAATCTTAAAGCTCGTGGGAGCTCAGTTTATTTAATGGAAGAAATTTAAAGAGAAGGAAAGTAAACAAGGAAAATGCTATGCAATGAAACACTCATGTAAATGGAGTATAGGGTTTTCTTTAAATAACAAAACAATAGTGTTCCATTATGCTTTTAAATTACAAATTTAGATTTCTTTGATCTAAATTTTTTTTTTTTGAGTTTGATTTCCTTTTCAGTTTCAGAATATCATGATCTATTTAAATATTCAATTCTTAATACTGTTTCTTATCTATCTTGGGGGAAAGTTAAATATAAATCAAAATCTTAAAGAATTAACTCCACATTTTCTAGCAGATAGATGACTGCTTTGAATGAAGCAGCAAATGCATTTTTCCTTTTAACCTCACTCCACAGAAAGTCCATCTCTGAAACACAAGCCAGGTAGGTTCAGAAAACTATTGCAGCTCTAGGCCTTGACCTTTCTGCTCGGGAATCAAGCAAAACAGCAAGAATTCACTAAAATAAGAGAAGAGAGGGGTGGCAAGACTGAGTCCAGGTATTCGGAGGCAAATCCCGGGTGACTTATCTGCCTTTTTTCAGGAAAACGCGGCCCAGCTTTCATCAATGTGTACTTTGTCCGGATAGGAATGCATATTTAATCATCAAAGCAAATTTTTTTTACCTCCAAACAAAATCTTTCAGTAGAGAATTTAAAAGTATTTTTAAACCACAAATAAAACTTAAATGAAAAAAGTGATGACGAACTGCTTTGCAGGGACAAGAAAGGTGAGAGCAGGAAAGGACTAGCTTATCTGCACTGAGATTTGAAAGACACTTGTAGCTTACTTGTGAAGCTTCATTTAGCATTGAGTGACTGGGAAAATTCTGTTCCTGGTGACAGCGCAGTGGGAATTCCCACTCCAACAACCCATGAAATGTTACTGCATAATTATTCACCTTCTGAGGCCCATTAGAACTTATCAGCAGAGAAAGAAATTTAATTTAAATTCACCCCTCTGTGCTAAAGAATGACTGGGACATGAGATCAAAGCGAGAAACTGTCTTCCAGTGGTTTGCAACACCTAGGCACAATAGGGTGGGAGAACGAGGCATTCCAGCGCTTCCTGGCTTTCTGGACCCTGAAAGAGGGGTGGGGGCAGGGCTCGAGTCACTGGCTGGTTTGAGGGAGGAGGCCGGTGGCAACTCCGGAGATGGACGCGTCAAGTATATCCTGGAGCTCCTGGCGGCCAGGCTGCTATGTGAGGCTGCGGGGGGGTTGGCGTTCCAGGCCCTCCTGCGGACCAGGAGGCCATCCCCCTGCCTTCCGGCTACGGGATCTGAGTCAGTGGAGCCCATGGATTTAACCATAGGCCGGCCATGCCCCGCGCAGGTCTGCAGCTCTAAGAGCTCTAAGCACTCCCTGGATATGTGTTGAGGAAGATGTTTATGCTGCAGCCTCATCACAGGGGGCCCCAAATACACATAGAAGGTGCGTGCACAACCATAAATAAGTGCCAAGTGTAATCCTTGGCATACCTCGAGAGTACAAAGTAGAACCACAGCTCCACAGTCCTAGAGGCCCAGAGGAGAGGTTCCCAGGAGCTGCTGCTGCCTCACCTTCCCTGAGCAGCCAGTACATTTTCCAAGAGCTTTCAAGAGAGTATGGCGCCTTTTCCGACGGGGTTGATCCATCCTCACCTCTCTTCAGACGTCACCAAGAAACGAGACCTGGAGAATGCTCCTAGTGCTCCCCACATCTCCAGCTTCCCAAAGGGTCGAGAGGCAAGGAGAGAGAGGAAGAAAGCCCAAGAGAGGTTGCTGGGGGTTAGGGACAACGTGGTAAAGAAAAACTGAGTTCTATGCAACAGGTACAGTGATTATATGGCTCTACCTATACATGTTCCCTTAGGAAGTCATCGAGACGGCGAAACTGTTCTTAGGTTCCTGAACCCAAAAAAGGCAAAGAGTTTTCACAGCCAATCAGACTTAATTTTTCTTCCTTTATAATAACAGCGTGGGAAAAGGTGCACAAGTTCCTTCCTTCGAGTCTGGCAAACCCGTAAAAAAAAAAGTCAAGAATAAAACTTCCCACCGATGGAGGACGCTGCATGTGGTCGAACGCCTCTGGGGAGGAGAGGCGGGTGCAAGCGAACGCAGCAGTTTAGCCAAGAGAAAAGCACAGGAGGTGAAGGCGCACATGCAGTCGATGCTAAGACCATGAGAGAGACCCAGAAAGGTTTGGGGAAAACGACCTTGGCCTGTCTACGCCGCGGCAGGCCGGGGTGACACCTGCAGGACGTAGTCCGGTGCGTGCCACCCTGGGATAGGGTGGTACAGAGGCCCGAAGTCCAGTGCTCAGATGGCCAGGGGCAGCGGGAGGATGCTGGGGGTTTTGGAGAGCACTGGAAGGGAAGGGACTCCCCACCCCGGTCCTGCCGGAACGTCCCTGAAAGCCGGGAGGCGCGCGCGTAGGAGGCTCACAGCCGCGCTTCCCACGGTGGGTTTGCCCAGAGCCAGGGGCTCCGGGAAGCGCAGGCAGGGTCCGGCGGGCGTCACCCGCGCGGGGCCCTGCAGAGCGGGCGCGGGGCACAGGGTGGCGCTCGCTGTCCGCGAAGGCAGCCACTGCGCCTTTGTGTGCGAGGGCTGCTCGGGATGCAGCACGAGGGGCACAGCGGGCGGGCGGGGGCCTTAGCTCGCAAGGAGACCCCACCCTTCGCTGCAACCCGTGGGCGGACGGTGCAGGTCGCCAGATCCCAGCCCTTGGGGGATGAGGGGGTGGGTTTCAGGGGTCTTTCTCGGAGCAGCCGGCACGTCTAGGAGCGGGGCGAGAAAAGAAGTGGTTTTTGGAAAGGCTAGGAAATTCTCCCGGGCTCAAAACCTCGTCGTGAGTTCATTGAAAAGGAGAATGAGGGAAACTTTGGGCAGTCCATACAAACGCAGCTAAGAGCCCTGCAAGAGACTCAGAAGGCACCTCCACCGTTCCCTCCCGCACAGCCAGAACTGCTTGCCTGAGAAGCAAAGTTAGGAATGGGCTTAAAAGCCCCAGTAGATGGAATTGAAAGAACAACGTTCGAACAACAGTGAAAAGCCGCAGCTTCGAGCGGGAGCTTTAGTCCTCGTTTCTTAGTCACCCGCAAGCTCTCCGCTGTCCCCAGAGGTCTTGAAGCCTGACGGTTGTTAGGAACCACAGCAAAATGTAGAAGGCTGCTTCCTCACCACCAAGAGACTCCGCAGAAAATTAAATTAAATTAAACACGCGCCCAGGGACCAAAGAAAATAGATCCCCTCCGCCCCCCCCCCCATAGGAAATCAACACTTGTGCGCACAGGGAGTGCAACAAACCTAAAGAGCTGCCCACTGACGCGCATCCCCTTAAACCGCCGCGGCTGGAGCTCAGGATAGCAAGGAATTACCGGCTTTCCTTTAATCCGGAAGCAAGGAATAAACAGAATGCAAGCAAATTCTGAATCTTATTTTTTCAACAACAGCAACAATACAATTGTGTATGGAGCAAAGTCTTCAAAAGACGTCACCCAGAATACAGTCCTCACTTAAAATTTAGTCTACACTCCACTGCTTTTGATTAACACGATATCCTTTACATGTAATGATAGAATTAACCTACCAGGCTATTTTGAAAGAAAGAAAATCAGACAAGTGTCGAAACCATATTTATTTTTTTAAAAATTGATCATACCTCAGTTTTTCTTAGGGGGTGTAAGGAGAAATAATGCCTGCTTGGACAGAAGCTGCAAAAAATCAGCAGGAAAATTAAAAACCCCAATTTATTCAAAATACCTGCATCAAATCAATCTACCTTTGAGGCTATTTGTATGAAAAATTGAGCAAAATGTAGAACTTCTTACATTATAATATTTACCTCTATCATCTCAGGCAACCAGAGAATAATCAAATCCATACATTTATTTCCCCTCTAAAGTTACTCCTTTAATTTACCAGCCTAAAAGATAATCTGTCCTTTTCGCTAATCCTCTAAAATGAAATATTTATTTGAAAGAAATTCCTCCACAGACCAGCTGTAACATTTCATTCAACAATCTCAGCAAAAGATCCGAGGGGAGATGAACATGTTGATGGCAGGACTATCGATCTGCTCACTCAGGAGTCTAGTCTCATCACCTGCTTGTCTTTAATTTTTAATTTCAGCATTCTTTCCCCAAGGGAAGAAGCCCAGTTGAGAAGTTATACCAAGATTGGGTTAAGAGGAGAGTGGAAGGAAGGCATACTCAACCAGGAACTTTTTCTAAGATCAGTTGACAGAGGAAAGTAACTCATCACATTGGCTTACATTAAGTTTCTAGCATAAAATATTTTCCATGGTAGTCCAACCTCAACAAATTAATCACATACATCCCTAAGAGAAAGAGACCATCCAAAAAGAGATCAGCCAGAAAAGAAGGTAGGATAGAGAAGAAACACTCAAGTTTGGGGAGGAAATGAGGTAGGTCAACAGAAAGGCTGGATTGAGCCTCAACTCTATTCCTGTCTTTGGAGGGTGGACTGATATATGCTGGCCTGACCTCCGGGTCAACAACTAGTTTAATTCTACTGTGATCTGCAAAACTGGGAATCTTGTTCCTTGGTTCAAAGTGAAACCCAGCCTTTGGCTTCATTTGAGTGAGACTCCAGGCTCTGTTAAGAGGTGCTTTAACATAGACAAAGCAGGGAGAAATCAGTTTTGCACTTCATCCTCTGTCCTCCGAAAACAGGATGTTCATCCCGGAAAAGGAACCCTGCCCACCCTGCAGGACACGAAACTAGAAATGCTGCTCAGGAACCATCAAAACAAAATATACCAGAGTTAGGGAGGGGAGGAGGAGCCAAGGGAAGAAAGTAAAAGTTTGCAATCTATACTACAGAAAAACCTGTCCCCCTTCAACTACCCCAAAGGAATCTTCTTTTAGACAATATCTCTCCTTGTTATCATCCACCTCTTAAATCAAATGTGATTCTGTATGTAATGCAACTATTATAAATATACCAAGCAGCTTTCCTTACCTGACACTACATTCAATTCCTTCAGAACCGTTTCCTCCTCAGCGCTGCAACTTTGAATAAAAAAGAAACACTGAAACTGTGTTCTGCGTGTTATTCTTCCTAGGAAGAAAGTGACAAAGAGACTATTTTACTTTTTAAAACCACTATTTAGAGCTATAGTATACCAAAGGATCAGAGCTAACTTGCTTTCCTAAAACCATAGGGATTGGAGGTCTCAAATATCTGCATAGATAACAGGATGTAGGCAGTCTGCTACTTACAACACAAACTGTATTCCTCTAAAATATTTTATCCCTAATTGTTTTTTACTTCTAAATTTACAATATTCATAGCATTCTGTATTTTCACTTCTGTTTCTATGGATAATGACTTTATATACATTTCAATGGAAATTTTTCAGTTCAAGATGTACACCAAGACTGAACTTGGGGTGGGGAGAATGCAAACGGAAAGAAAGAAGATAAACTTATAAGAATCTGAACACACTAACTTTTTATTTAGTTTGATTCAAAATAATATTAAACTAATAGTGAAATAGTTTGATATAACAGCAATCAACATTTAAAGTATTTTATGTTTCAAAGTATGGCTCAAGGAACACCCATTGCTTAAATGCACTTAGACATAACAAGACAATATTTTTTTATTGGCATCATTGACACCTATGAACAATAGCCTAGTAAATAGATTAAGGTTTAACCTTCCTTTTCTTTGGTGGCTGTTTAGAGACTTTAAAAGAACAGATAACTCATTTCAACAGGAATCTACTGATATTTACCTCTACATAATCTTTAGCTAAAACATGGAATGCCAAAAACAAGCTTTTGTTAGCTTGACCTCCTCCACCCCCAACAACAAAAGTTATCCCCAAACCCATGTTTTTATTTTAGATGTATTGATCTTCCAGTGTAAGGCTTGGCCTTTTAAATACCAAATGCAATCAGTGGCCAACAACCTGACTTCTTCTGGAGAGTGAGAAGGAAGCAGAATGGGAAATTTCTTTGAATTGTTTGGTGACTTAGTACAAATCCTGGTCAGTAAATCCTGATGCTTTGAGCTAAATCTACTGGTAAATAATTAATTACATTTCTTAGACACTATAATCTTTATCTTGGTAAATAGAGAAAACACAATTTCGCCAAATAGATCATTCCATTTAAGCAATATCTTAAAGGCAATTATTTAAATATCACAAAACAGGATTATATTTTGTTTAAATTAGACATTTAACTGAAGATAAAATGTGACTGTCCATAGTTTAAAAAGGAAAAAAGTACAAATTAACTGGCCTAGTCTTTTATGAGTTTATTAATACCATTTAAAATATTACAAATAAATCAATTACATTTCATGCATTTAAAATGCAAGTCTAAAATGTTCCAGAGAAAGGCTTTTCATTTCAATGTGAAATATCCAAATTATTTCAACATTACAATGAGCAATTAGTTTGCAGAATCTGCAAACATTTAAATGTATTGTCAGGAGTATTTATTAACAGTTAACAATATTACCTTCAGGAAATACACAAAAGCCAAAGTTAGTTGAGTTTCACTTGGACAATTTATTTAATACACGGGTTTTGGTAGACCCAGTTATGAAATATAGGAGAACTCTCACTTTAACTATGCCTGAACTGCCAGCAAATGCAAATAAGAACATGCTCCATTAAATTAAATGTCATCCCACATTTATCAAATATTGTCTTAGTTACAGTTTGATACCTATCTAAATTCATATTCGAGCAAAACTAGGCCCCGAAAGTGCGTTTGTGGCTCTGCACCTCCAGAAGTGAGTTCAAAAAACCCGCAGCTCATCAGAACTGCAACAATAACTCTTAATATTTTCTTGTAACCAAAAAAAAAAAAAAAAAAAAAAAATCAACTTCAATATATTTTCAAATATTTACTGGAAGTAATGTACAAGAAAAATACTATACAAAATCGTCTCCTGGACAACTGCACCTCGCACCCATACACTGGTGGAGTAATAGTTAATTGGTAACTAATCTAGAACGATTCTCCAGTTGTACAAACCATTAGGTTCAGATATATTTTACAAAGGATTTTTTTTCCCTATTTTCCCTCTTTTGGCATTTAAACTACAGCTTCGTCTGAAATAAACGATAGCTTCTTTACTTGTTCATAAGTTTAAATCACACCAAAAAAAGTTTAACCCTAAGAATCTTCAATGAATTGCAAGAATTTACAGAAACTGGTACTACACAAATTGATGTCTGGACTAGCAAAAGAAAAAAATAGGAAGGTTAGGCTCGGGAGGGGTGAAAAACGAGGTAGAAAAGGACAAACACGGAGATAGTGAATCTGGTCTCACCGGAAAGGGATATTTTTGCATAAGAAAGACACCTACCCTCACCCCCACCCCCACCCCATAAGTTAATGAGATCAAAATAACTTTGGGATCAATATTAGCAGTTTCAAGAGAAAAGATTTACTCACTGCTAGAGGAAAAACTAGGCGAGAATCAAAGTGGAAAGATGCCGGTTTTTTTTTTCTTTAGGTTTTTAGTTTTTTAAAAAAAAAGTGTTATAAAGATGAAAGATGGCTGCTGCAGCGATTCGCCAAGACTGCCCCTTAGCTGAAAGTTGCATCGGTTCCACCTCAGGGAACAAAGAAAAAGAGACAGAGCTGACACTGAGAGAGCTAAACTTTGCAAACTCCGGATCTCGGTGCGGCCAGATGGGCACCCCCACAAGCTCCGACGGCTCGGTGCAGGGTGGGCAGCGGCCCGGCAAGACTCTCTGAAGCCCAAACACCCAAGACTACTGTTCTGGAACCAAGTCAGCGGCTGCCCCGCGGGGATGCCCTACGCGGGCCTCCTGCCTCGCCCTCCCCACGGCGCTTCTCAACCTAGCTCAGCTGAGTTGTTCCCACCCCAGCCGAGGCCCCAGGTCTCCCACGCACTGGATTCGTCCAGCTCTACCTCCAGCGGCTGCCTCCTATTAAATACAGGCCCGTCACACCCTGGGATGGAGGAGAGAGGATGAGAATTAAAGGCCTGGCCAGGCTCAGGTTCGGGTTGTGCGGGGCTCCGACAGTGTTACCGGGTGGAGCGCGAAAGCCAGGACCCAGGACGGCAACGCGTGTTACTTACATGTCCATATTTCCTTTACAAAGTCACAGAGGAAGTTAGAAGAGAGGAACAGAGCGAGACAGACAGAGAGCGAGCGAGCAGGGTGCAGTGGGCAGAGACCAGGACAGCCACGGGTCAAGCAGAACGGGGTGGGAGGGGTCGGGGAGAGGGACAGGCGCGGGGTGCGTGTCACTCCAGGCCATTGCGGTGCCCGGGCTCAGGGGGCTGCAGCAGCTCCGGGGAGTGGCAGGGCGGGCTGCCCGCGGCACTGTGCTCGCTGTCGGTGTCGCTACCCTTCTTGCCGCCGCTGCCAGAGCCCGCAGAGCCGCCGCCGCCGCCACCGCTGTGCGTCTTCACATGCTTGCTAAGGTGGTCGCTGCGCATGAAGCGCTTGTTGCAGACCGGACAGGCGAAGCGCTTCTCGCCCGTGTGGGTCCGCAGGTGCCGCTGCAGCTCGTCGGATCGCGTGAAGCGCTTGCCGCAGAAGAGCCAGTTACACACGAAGGGCCGCTCGCCCGTGTGCCAGCGCAGGTGCGCCTTGAGGTGCGACGTCTTGCCGTACACCTTGCCGCAGCCGGGGATGTGGCAGCTGTGCAGGCCCTTGCGCCGAAGGCTCGCCCCGGCCGGGCCTAGCCGCTCCGCCTCCTGGCAATTGGGGCAGTCGCAGGTGGCGCGGCCCGAGTAGCGGCGCGCGGAGGAGCGCGGGGAGCCCCCCAGCGGCGCCGACGGCCCGGCACTCAGCATTGAGCTCCCAGCGCCGGCCAGCGGCGACGGGGCTGAGTCCGGGTATGAGCCGGGCAGCACCGGCTTGAAGCCGTCCATGAGGTGCTGCCCTGCGGGGCTGAGCAGATGCGAGGAGGCGCCGCTGCTGAAGGCTGAGTGGCTCAGGCCTGAGTAATCCGAGTTGTAGCCTCCAAGAGGTGAATGCAGCGAGGTTTGGAGCCCCCCGGCGGCCGGGTGCAGCGAGCCGGGAAGCGCCGCCGCGCCATTCGGGTTCTGCACGTCGATCCAGCCAGCGCCCACGTCCCACCAGCTGGAGGCGCCGGCCGAGCCCACGTCGCTGGCGGCACCCAGGCCCGGGTGCGAGGGCTTGAACCACGACTCGTATGGGTGCGCCATGCCCACGCGCGGGTAGATGCCCTGCAGCCCGTCCACCGAGGTGTGCACCTTGGAAATGAACACCGGCTGGTGGGAACCGTCCTGCGAGTGCGCAGAGGAGCCGCCACCACCGCCGCCGCCCCCGCCGCCGCTGCCCCCCGAGACGCCAGGGGCCTGGAACACCGAGTAGTCGTTTGCGAAAGGGGAGCTGGAGGCGGCGGCCGCGGCAGCCGCGGCGGCGGCCGCGGCGCTGCTGGAGGTTAGAGAGAAGGCGCTGGAGCCTGGCGAGCCGCCGCAGCTAAACGAGTCGGAGACCAGGGCTGCGGCCGCCGCCGCCGCCGCCGCCGCTGCCGCCGCCGCCGAAGACGAGCCGCCGTTCCTGGAGGCCCCCGACACGCCGAAGCTTGAGAGACTGGAACCCACTACATTGCAGCTGCCGGAGGAGGAAGAGGAGGAACGTTTCCAGGGGTGGAAGCCTTTGCCGAAGGAAGAGGAGCTGTCCGAGAGGGAGGAGGGAGACGGGCTGGGGCTGCCGATCTTATTACAGGTAGCAGCAAGCATGGCCAGAGGAGTCGATCCCAACCTCGGTTCTTCCTGAGAGAAGGGGGAGAGGAGAAGGGGTGGGGGAGGGGAGGTGGGCAAAGGGTCGGTGGGGGTGGGGGAAGGAAAGAAATCTGCATCAGTTCTCCGGCAGCCTCCAAAACGCCCCACTGCACCCCATCTCTCGCTGCGGCGCGCCGCCACCAACTCACCTGGCTCCCCCAACTGCCCCGGCGCCCGGCTGCTTCCTACTCTACGGGAGGGGACAAGTTTGGCTGCCGGCGTCTGATTCGGAAGCAAAGCGCCATGCTAAAGAAGAGTTTGACAAATATTCTCACCTAAAACAACACTCTCCTGTGCACAAGGCCCCAGGCATTTCGAAACAAGTAAGCAAAAGTCCAGATTAGGGAGGAAAGAAGTTTCCTTTGCGGAGAAGCCAGGGGAAAAACCATTGGGTTGCTTTTAAGAGCTCTTCTCCTGTAATTCACAGAGAGCTTTGAAAATCCTGTTCCGGTCCCCAGAAACCCATCCTGGGTTGATTCTCCCTGGCCCAAAGAGGTAAACTAGAAGGCTGGCTTACTCGCTCTTCCTGCTTTCCTTTTTATTTTCTTTAAAAATGTCTACAATAGGGAAAAAAGAGAGAGAGAGACGGGTTCAACGTACCTGCAAGACAAGGCGGGCTGCGGAATTTTTTTAAGGGGAAGAGGGAAAATCTGCAGTTTGCCCAGGAGGAGGAATTTGCTTTCTCCTTAACCCCGAAATCGTCGCAGGTAAAATGGGCAGGGCGCGCGTCTCCCGGGCAGGGAGCGGCCGGGCGCTGCGAGGTGGCTTGTCTAAATGCACTTCGAACCTTTTCCTGCTCTGAAAAAAAGTGACTCTGCCCCCCTCTCCCCTTTTCTTTTCTCCAAACTCACTTGTATTTAAAGTGGGGGAAAAAAAAAAAAAAAGCTCTCAATAGAGACTGATAGCCCGTGGCCTGGCCGGGGCGACTTTAACCCCCTCCGATCGGCAATAAAAGGAAACTAATTAAACCAGCAAGAGAAAATCCTGAGACTCACCCCTAGAAGTGAAGTTGCCATCACACAAAAGTGCCCACTCCTCTCAGAGGATCTTTTTTATATTGATAAATCAGAGGCAGTGTTTTTTTTAGAGGTGTGCAATACAATGATCAGTTCCGCCCATTCCACCACAATTGTAGCTCCCTCTCCGGCTTTGAAGTGCCGCGGAGGCGCGGCCAGCCAATCTGCGGCCTCGCCGGGCCGCGCCGCGCGCGCGCCGTGAGGTCAGCGGCGCCGCCGCCGACCGCCGCGGGGGGGCGGGGGGGAGAGCTGCGGGAGGGGCGCCGGGGACTGAGTGTGTGTTACAAAGCGGGTGTGTGATTGTGTAACAATGTAACTGTGCGTGTGTGACCAAGCTGAAGGAGACAGTGCAGACGGGGGCGGGGGGAGGGAATGTGATTGTGGCAGTGTAACAGTGACAGGGTAAGGAAGGAGGGGGGAGCAGAGGGACAGTGAGAGGAGGGGGAGGGTGTGGTGGGTGACAGTATAACTGCGTGTGTGACAAAGGGGGGTAGAGCGGCAGATTAGTCCAGTATTGAGGGGAAAGGTGTGCGTGTGCCATAGTGTAACTGAGTGACAAACCTAGGGAGGGAAGAGGGACAGTGCAGTCAAGTGGAGGGGGAGGTGGTGTGTGAGTGGTGTGGGGAGACGGGGAGGAGTGTGTGTGTGAAAAAGGAGGGAGTGTGGATGAGTGTGTGCGTTTGATGTAGGAAGAAGGAAGGCTGGGAGAATGTGTGTGTGTGTGTGTGTGTGTGTGTGTGTGTGTGCAGCAAAGCTGGGGGTGGAGAATAGGAACGGTGCTGTAAAATGTACAAACGAAAAAGAGATTGGCGATTTGACGAGTGAATCTGCGAAGTTGAGTGAGGCTGAGTAAATCAATGTTCACAAACGCCATCACTGTTACCAACTTCCTCTGGTTTCTTGTACCTAAAATCTTGAGTGATCTTTTTCTTACCTTCTTGGGCACTCTCACTATATATAGATATAGATAGATGATAGATAGATAGATAGATAGATAGATAGATAGATAGATAGATAGAAAGATATTTTTTTTTTTTAGAAAGTCGTATTAATACTTACCTTTCTTTTCCCGACTCTACAGCCGAAGGGTAGAAATGCCGGGAGGCTGAAGGGTATTTTTAGGGGTGAGTTGGGGCGTGTGTGCGCCTGCGTCCACGAGTTCTTACTTTGATGCAGTGGTTTGCTTGCTTTCTTTCTTTTTCTTTTTTTCTCCTGAGGTGGGATTCGTCTTTGGAAGTGCCAGTCTCACTCTAGGTGAGGGGGTGTTGTTTGTCCCTTGGCGAGGAGTAAATTTCAATACAAAAAGATTAGATAGAGAAGGGGGTGAGAGAGTATTGTTTTTTTTCTTTAGGTGAGAAATTGAGGAGTATTTTGTGGAAGTTAGAAGTTTTCACAGGAACTCCCCACTGCTTTCCTGAGAGAAAAATTAAGATTTTGATTGATATGTATGGGTTTTATTTATCTGAGAATAGAGACAAGGTTTTGACAAATCTTGGACCACATATGCGGAGGCGTCTATGTCTATTGGCATTTGAGCCAGATATCTGTGAGTGTGTGTACATGTTAATAGATACACTCAGTTCACATTTGGTGGGTTTTAGTCACTTGCTTGCCATTTGTGTTATTAGTTGCCTTCAGAAATGTCATTACAATTTCACTGCCACCACAAGGGAACATCTTAAACCACAGAAAGCACCACACCAGTGTAGCAAAAAGTCTACAGCCCTTGGAGCCCTACTGAATATTCATGGTTTTTTAAAATAATATTTTTAAGCACTGACAAATGCTCTCAGAAATCTAATTGTAAGGCAGCATTGATGAAAATGTTACTACCTGGGAGAACTGTTATTTTGGCTTGGTAAATATTTTTATTTCATTGTTATTTTTGTATACTCCTCAGGTGCATCACAGCTTCTGGAGATGTCAAAAAAAAAAAAGTTTTTTTTTTTTCTTCTGGGGTTTACTGAACTCCAAAGTCAGGTTGTATCATTTGTGTAAGTTTCATTAAGCAGAGCTGAGGCTGATATTGTGGTGTGAGAGTATGTGTTTCTGAACCCTTTTTAACATTGTTGGGATATTGACTGTACATCATATCTATTGATTAAGGGTGTAAGGTACACTCTCATACTTTGAAGTAAGTGTGAAGTAAATTAATGAACTGCTTTCTTTTTCTGAAGGCTGACGCTTACCATAAATGTCGTGTTTCTCCCAGCAAGCCACTCTGAATGATTTTAGCGTGTTGAGAAGGCGTGACAGGCCAGCCCAGAAGGAGGAAGGGGTGGGGGAAGGAGGGAACTCCGTTTAACAAATAAAAGAGAATTAACTTCATTGCTTTGGTCTCCTTCTATAATGATATTCATTTTAAAAACTTAATACACAGTTGTTCAAATTTAGGGTTTAATTCTAATCAATATCGTCACCCACAAAGGTGGAGGAAAAAAAGCTTTGAGGGAAGATTCCCTTCTATGAATAATTATTTCATCTTTTTCTCCTACTATCTTTTGGAAGGAAGGACTATTTAAAAAGTTAAATGCTGATTCTAAGAGTAAACAGAGGCATTAACCAGTTTCCTCAAAAAATGCCACGAATTAGAAAAACTCAGCATCATGTGATTACTATTTTGAGCTACCTACTTCTCAAATTTATTTGTATAAATTCACTTTAGAATCATATGTAAGTCTTCCTAGGACAATGGGTCACAATGTGTGTGGATTTAATAAATATACTGGATCCTTCAATTTACACAAGGTTGGCTTGCAGCATTTGGGGATTTTCACGGGTTTGCATGTGGCTCTTTCTTTATTAGAAGATTATATAAATATATATTCATCTCACTTACCCCCATTTAAAAAGTTAGGTGTTTATTTCTTAGTAGTAGTATTGGGCAAAGAGCTTTTTTTTCTTACACTACTGCACCTCTACACCCCCTCCAAATGAGTGATTAGTGTTTGTCATAAGACATAAGACAGCAGAGTTAAAAAGGAAGGACAAAGAAAATTATGTAATTGACCAAAAATTAAAACAGCAATAATCTTGCTTCTGGTTTCAATGAAACTAGTCTTAATGGCACCTGTTTCTTCACTTTGGAGAAGTGACTCGATCATTTTTTAATCCCCCACAGGAGGGAATATCTGTAATCCATTGTAGATACAGCCTGTTTGGCAAAGCATTTCACGGTGCATAGAGCTCAGTTTACCTTTTGTGATACTGATCATTACTCTTGAGTATTATACCACAATAATACAGGTTTGGAAGGGAAAGGGGAAGAAAGATAGAAGTGCTGTTTTTCTAATATTAATTAAAAGTTTCCCCCCACCCCATTTGAAGTTTAACGTGCAGGCAGGGAAGGGATAGATGGATATTCTGCTGTTTCTTGCAAACCTGTGGGATCCAGTGTCAATAAAGCTAAAATCTATTAGCATTCTGTATGCATCTGCAGCATAAATTTCATTTGAATTTCAAATTTAATAAACCAGGAGGTTTTTAATCATCCCTGGTTTTATTTGTTTGATATTAACATGCTTATTGACCGGGTCTGGTGACCAGTTTGATCATTACAGGACAGCAAAAAGTTAATTAAAACGACCACAGCCCCTTAATCATATCATCTGTCTCATCCATGTCGCTCTCTTTATTACCGGTGATGATGGATAGTCTCCCAGATTAATTTCTCTGTTTCTTCGATTTGGACAACAGCTTTTGGGACCTAATTTACATCCTGGGAACAACTTGCTCAAGTATATCTAACACCTTGCAGCTACAATATACATCAACATCTCCTTAGATGGAGCAGAGAAGGAGAGTTTTTTTGCAGGCGGGTTTGTAGAGTAATCAATGCTGCGGTTTGGAGCTCTCCCGCGGTCATAGCCAAAGAAATAGAAGGTCCTAAAAACAAATTAGAGGCCTAGATCCTTGCTTTTCCTTTTCAGGGAGTGGGGAGTGAAATATGCCTCTGCTGTTTGGTTAAATAGATTAAAATGTGTAGATACAGTGACAAGTAAATAAAGCCATTTGTAACCATTAAGAACAATTAGGGACTTATAGTCAAAACATCAAAAGTTATCCAGGCTTTCAAGTGTCCGGCATCTACACGTCTACACCAAATACGGTTCTGAACCTAAGTGTGGTCCGGTATATACACAGCGCTAGGAAGCCTAACCTGGGGGGGGGGGGGCGAGGGAGGGGGGAAAGCGCATGGACTCTATTGGCGTGTACCTCTGCTGGATACGTTTAAACCGGGCTCTTCGCATCTCGGTTTCCCGAGCGCTGGCAGGGACATTCAAGCCCTGGAAGCTGACAGGCGGGTGCCAGCTGCCGACCTACTTAACGCGGTGCGACCGCGCACCCCTGGCGTGCGCCTCTCGAAATGGGGAAACGGCCCCCAATCCCTGGCCACAGTGCGGAGACCTCGTACGCCCACTCCTTGGCTACCAAATAAAGCGTGAAGAGGGGTAGGGAGGGAGCCCAGCGCCGGCGGCTGCCAGGAGGAGCCGGCTAGGCCAGGTTGGGAGTGTCTCCTGGTCTGAAGCTCTCTGGTCAAAGTTTCTTTTCTACTGAAAAGAAAACCTGGCCAAGCGCGGACCTGTAGATTCCTAAGGGGTGCCCTTTTGCTGTCCACTTCTGCTTTCGGGCGGCTTTACTAGGAAGTTGCCTAACATTTCCTGGGAGGGGAGGTAATAAAAGCCCCTCGCTGGTGGCAGATTGTTGAGCCGTAGGTGGGAAGGGATCAGTCGGCCAGAGCCCAGAGAGGGCTGTATTTTCCTGATTGGAAAATGGGAACTTCCACGCTGAACAATAGCCCCTATTAGTGAGGTTATTCGGTTTCAAACTGTCCGGCCACTTTTACAGCCGAGTCCTTACTTTCCCGGTACTGCTTAATTGGATGCATTTGTTGACCAGAGCGAAGCAATAGTGACTCCCTATCTACTTGCATGCGATTTCCTGGTGGAGGCACAGCATTGCCTTGGTGACTCTTTTTGCATAATTGGGACCACTTTACAAAAACATTTCATATTTTTTTCTTAATCGACTCTATGTTTTTCTTCCGTATTCCACTGCTAATTTTTTTTTTCTTTGACACTTCAAAACGTTCAAAAGTTAACGACGGTGTAATTTAGAGACTTTCTCATTTAACAGTATATTACGGGCTTTGATTCACTTTAGCTATGGCATTCAAATTGCATATATTCAGAAGACAAGGGGACTTTTCCCATGTATCAATCATATAAATATGTAGGTGAACCCATAGGTAGGAAAAAAATGAAGATAGTTACCAAAATAGGTATTTCTCTCCATTAAAGGAAGAAAAAAATTATATCTCCTTATTCGTTGTCTACAAAATGTTCCTGTCCTCATAGTATGTTGAGATGATCGAGTGCTAGTTCTATAGACAGGAGTGTACTCTATGGTATATTTCATATTCGTCTCTGCCAGCCCACAGATGAAACTGATAATTAATTCCACAGCGCTTCACATTCCTCCTTCATCATGTAAATGAAGGAAACACATGTAGGGAAAAGAGAGTTTGCTCATTTGGACTGATGGGGTGTGTGTGTGTGTGTGTGTGTGTATTTTTGTGAAGGCTTGGACATTCAGATGAGTTAGTCTCTGATTTTTTCCTAGAATGGATTTGTTTCGGCTGTTTTCTCTTTTGGTATTATATATCACTTTCTCACAGCGAACATGCAGAGTTAAAAACTACTAAATTCTTATCCTCAACACTATTGATTTCTTTTCATTCTGTTCTGTTACTAGAGGAGGTAATGCTCCCAGATTACACTGTCCTCTCCTCCAGACGGTTGACAATTGTAATGGCAGTTTCAGGAAGATAAATGTTACTTTGGGAATTGTGTTTAATTACAAATAATCTAGGAGCTGCACCGGGTCTCTGGCTTTAACCACACATGTGTTCAAATCATTGTATAAGGTTTACAAATGCGTGATATTTTTGATACAGTTCGCTTTTCTAAAATCAGGGGACAAACTAGGAAGTTCCGCTTGGGGTTTCTCAAGGGACCCTCAGAGATAACACAGACCAAAACAACACCACCAACAAAACGTGGGGGCTCAGAGTATTTGAAAGCTTACGAAAAAAAATCCCACTGGCATTTACCTTCAGGTCAGTTTTATTAATATGAAAACCTGAAAATAAATCATTCTTTGTTGAGTTCTTAAAATCCCTTATATAATCGCATTTTTGTAGGAGCATTTTTTTAGCTCATATATTTCTATTTTCTTTTCGTTTTAGTTTTTCTAACAGATGTCTTGTAGATTTTCCCTGAAATAATCCAATGGTTATTTTTTTTTACAGTTCTTGTTGTAACTCAGCTGCTACCCTTGTGTGTCTGGTTCTTTGCTTATATGGCAGCTCAATTAGTGTTGTTTGTGTGTGTGCTCGCTTTTTTTTTTTTTTTTTTCTAATAGTCTTATTAACAAGAAAAAAGGTGGCGAACAGGTTATTCCCTTAACCTGACCTGGCTGTAAGAGTAAGATGAGCAGCACTGAACAGATGTCCTCATTTAAGCCGTTCTTTTCCCACATGCCTGCTGGATATTGCAGGCGCGCAGGAAGCTCGCTTCAAACCTGGCCCATTTCAGGCCATAATGGCCACGTTATTTCGGCCCAGTGAACACGAACAAAATCGCGTGCTTTAGAATCATTCGACTCTGAGTCCAGGAAAAGCAGGGGGTGTGGTGGCAGTGGGGGTGGCTAGGGAGGGGTACGCTTGTGGGGGGTGGGGTGGGGAGCCGATTTCATCTCGGATCGCAGGAAGAGAACTTGCTCAAAAGAATTTTTCCCCAGCAAATATGGTATAATTTACAGCGCAATTTAATAATCCGAGGGGCAATGCAAAAGCCCTTTGCGTTGTAAACCGCTTCTAATTACCTGCCAGCGCAATTAGCTGACTATCACGAAGAAATTAGATCGCTCAATGTAGCATAAATAATGCGAATAATTTTGTAAGAAGAATGGAAAGCGAGACCTGGTGTTTCTTTATAAGGAAATAACACCTCGTACTGTACGAGCCCTCCATGAACACATATTAATGTCTAGGCATGCATAGCAATGAGTCCGAGCAGGAGCCCTCTGGCTGGGGTTCAGCACTTTTCCCGCTTACGTATGCGGGGTGAAAGTCGGCTTCCAGGCGTTCGATCTCCAGCCTTCCAGCTCACAGTAATTAACACATAGCGACTTCAATGGGAAAACCTGTTTTCCAGATGATTTTTACAATGCAGCTTTATGTCTCATTTGGCAGTTTAAATAGCTGGAGTTGTTTTCTGGCTTCATCTCGACTATCATCTGTTGAGCATATTTTGCTTAGAATATTGAATCTCAACCAAAACTTGAGTGCAAGCTTTTGCTGAGTTTTTTTTTTTTCCCTCCTAAGAAGTAGGCATATCAGTAGCCACTTTGAGGACGCTAGGGCAGTGAATTCTTGTGGGGACGTGCAAGATACCTACTTTCCTGAAAGGGATTGCAAAGTATATTGGAGTATTTCTGTGTGCTTCACTTTAACTTTTTATTTTAAAAATCGACCTCAATCCTGTTATATATGTGACCCATTTCTCTTGACTTAGTGTTTCCTAGAGGGGAATTCGGAGGGTGAGTTCACACATTTCCTAGCAAAGGGTTTTAAGAGTAAAGCGAAAACCTGATTTTGGAGGAAAGCTGACAGTGTATTTTAGGTAGTATCTGATAACACTATCAAACTCTTTGTAATTTACTGCGTTTGTAGATTACAAATGAGAAGACAGCTTCAAAAGATGTTTGGAAATGGAATATGTGCTCTGACCTACACACACACACACACAGACGCTGTGGCCCACAACTCCACGCTTTCCGGTGCCATCAAAGTAAAGGGAGTCACGGCCCCCCTCTCTCTGGTAAACGAGATGATTCACATGTTTGGATCAAGTTGAATCAGCCCAGAGAGCTCCCGTGGTAACCGAACTGGACATCTGTATTGCTTACAGCAAAAGGAGTCGTGTGAATCCGGGATTTGCTTGGTTCAGCACAGCCGTCGGGGTGAGTCTCCACAGCCCTCATAGTTTAGGGTTAGCGCCCACACACACCACTCATCCCTACACATCGAAAGTTTCCGTCCTGGTCACTTTTGAACATCTCCCACACCTGATTTCAGTGAGTTTTGCAAGACTTCGCAATGGTCTTGGCCCAACTAGCCGCACACGCCCAGTTTCCTTCTCCTGAGAAGACAGAAGGGACTTCCCTGGTGACTGGGGAGTTCTAGACGGAAACAGAAGGAGTCGCGGTGATTAATTTCGTTAACCCAAGCTACAAATTGGATTACTGCTGTTTATGGCGTCACGTCTATCCACTCTTCCTCCCCCTTTAAATCGGCTCTGGCCACCTTAGGCTCTTTCCCTGAGCTCAAGGCTGCTAGGTTAGGGGGCAGGGTATAAGCCTACAGAGAGTGGGGCCCACTTAGATGTCGCCCCCACTTTAGAAGGTGTTAGAAATAAAATATCTACATCAGCTCTAGGAAATTCGTGACGTGATACGCTAATCACTCTGTTCAAGGGCGTCTACCTTACGCTGTGCGAAGTCCCCCTTCCAAGTCCAGACAGAAACGCCCACCTAGAGGAAGAGGGGACACATTTTCATTTAAGAATTGACAAACACGGACTTCTGAACTCAGCAGTTTACTTTCTAAGAGGAAATAAAATCTTGATTCTTGCTTATGGATTCTGGAAAATTAATCATTGTTGCTCAGATACTGCGAATGCAATTTTGCACGATCGTCTCAGACGAACATTTCAACTTACTGAATTGTGTTTCGCAGCTCCGTTTTCCCACACCACTTAGCATCACCCCTCCCCCAACATTAAGAGTCTCCATCTTAAATAACACGCACCCTGCTGACCACCAAAGATGCTTGCCCAATTTTAATTCAAAACAAGGACCAGGATTGTAGGGCTTCGAGAGTGGGAGAATGAGGATCAAACTTTTTCCTCTTGAAGTGTCTGCACTTACCCTGCAATTGCCAAAGGAGTGCCTCTTTCCCTCTCCTTTGTCTTTATTTAAAGGTTTCTTTTTTAATTTTTTGCAACGTTTCTTAAGGTGAAAGAAATAAGTTGAACTGATTATTGTCGTGTCTGTAATTGCTCTAAAAACATTTTCCAATAGGGCGTCGTAAGGCAAACACATTGGTCTTTGATCAACACTGAAGTAAGCAAACACTGGAAGAACCAAAGCCCAGTACTTTGGAGTCTACACTCAGTATTTACAGCCCTGAAATGGAATGTCCATTACCTTCAAATGGGCAGCTATTAACGACAGAAACTTCTCATTTTTCTGTAGATGGTGCTTCAACTCGTGTTCTACATTGTGCCTGTTATCACATAGGCATAATTTTCCCTCCCACCCCTCGTGAAGCTGGAAAAAACAGTTGTTGCAAACTGAAAGATTTGATAATACCTTTACGGGTCAGTTTATTTAAAGCTTTCTACATAAAAATGTTGGAAGACTAATGAATCCACTTGAAAACCTTTTCTTCTTCGGTTCAAGTCCCCTAAGCTTAGAGCACAAAAGGATGACAAAAGTGATTCCTACTATTTTGACATACTTATCTAATAAAACTCTAAGAAAAGGTGTGTAGCAAACTAATAATAGTCAAAGCCAAACCAAAAGAAACGTTGTTGTTGCTAAAAGACACCTGCAGTAATGATATTATTGATTGGCTGGTATTTGGTCATTAAAAAGAGGGACTCGATTTCAGTGTTTTAATAGATTTTAGCAATAGAAATAGGCCAATTGGTATACGGTATTTAAAGTTTCTAAGTACGCCTTAGATATTCACAACTAGTTTTACTAGGTGATTTGCTGTTGATTTACTAACAAGTCAAAACTATCCTTGTTCTTAAATTGAAGCTTCGGTGATTCGAATTTCCTTCCCCTTAGCTACCTAAGACTTAAGAACAAATTCCCCCCAAATGGTTAGAGATAAGTGGAGAAATTGTAGGTTTAGAAGTCTGCGGGAGAAAATGACCACCCGGTGTGAACTTTGAAAAGCTCTAGTACGTCTTAGTTCCTAACTCAGCTGGAGGGGAGAACCTGGCCGGCCGAGTGTCCCAGAAGCACTTAATTTCTCAGCACGGACCACGCTCCGTGCAGGAGCAGCCTCGCTGAGGCCGCCATCCCCACAGGAAACTGCGAAGATCCGCGCGTTCCCGCGATTAGTTGCCCTTGCACCTTCAAAGATGCTCCGGCTTTCGGTTGCACGCATAGCCGGGGTGTTTTGCCCTACAGAGTTTACCAGTGATCTGTCCCTTTTCTGTGCTCTGGCCATCTAACAGATCAGGTCAGGAGACAGGCAACGAAAAATGCCAAGGATGGAAGCGAAGGCCGAAGTGGGAGCTGAGAAGGAAGAGGAGAGACAGACTGCCCCTCGCATCCGCCTCCAGTGGTGGCAAACGGCCTGCGCTCCCAGAGCTGAAGCTTCCCCAGAAGTCAGCTTAATTAATATCCTGTCCTGGGGCACTCTAGAATAAAAGGTGAGTAGTGAACACCTTTCCCACCCGTCGCAGGACCAGGAAGAAACTGAGCGACGGTTGTCTGTGTCGCAGTCAGGCAGGCCTTCGGAACGAGGGGCCGTCGGGCTTCCCCGCAGGCCGTTCTTCGGGAGCCCGGAGGGGGGCTCTCCGACAGCTCCGCAGATAGCTTCCGCGCCCGGCAGTCACAATATTTGCGCTCCCTTTCTTCCCGGCTCGCCACTCCCTCCCTTTCCTTCTGGCCTCCCCCCGCCCCGTCCGCGACAGCCGCCGTCCCAGGTCCCGCTCGCCCACCGCGGCCTGCCCAGCGCGCAGGCCCGCGCCGCCTCGCACCTTCGGGCCCCTGGCGCAGGCCGCCCGCCGGGGGGCACACGCGTCCCCGCCCGCCCGCGCGGCCCTGGCAGCGGCGGGCGCGGGAGGCGGAGGCGCGGGCGCAAGGCTCCGCCGCGGCCCGGCCCAGCCCCGCCCCGCCCCACCCTCCGGCCCTCCCCTCCGCTTAGCCGCGCTCTCCCGCCGAGCGCCGCCGCCGGCGTTGCTCTCCGGCCGGCTCGGACCCCGCTGGCCGCCGAGGCTCCCGGGCCTGGAAGGCTGCGTCGGCTCCCGCCAATGGGGAGGCGCCACCCCGCCCCGGGGCGGTGGTTTCGCGCGGACTCCCGGGCCGGTCACAAAAGCCCCTTTTGGCCGGCCGGGCGGGACGGTAGTCGGGACTGCGGCAGCGGCTCCCCACCCCTGCACTCAGCCGCCCGCCCCGCTCCTCCTCCTCCACTCCCCCGGCCCTCCTCCTCTCCCACCCCCCGAAGGCTCGCACACCCGGCGGGCGGGAAGGTGCCGCCCTCGGGGCGGACAGAGGGGCAGGCCGGGCGGGAGGGGGCTGCGGCCGGCACGCGCGGCCGCGAGAGGGGCCCGCCGCGTCCCCGGCCGCCGGCCTGACTCCAGCTGGGCGGCTGGCGCGGCGGGGGGCAGAGGGAGGCGGGCGGTGAGCGGGGCTGCGACCACTGGGGGCGTGTGTGCGGGAAGGGGTCGCGGACAGGTCAGGCGGCCTGGGACCCACCCCACCCCGGCGATCGTTAAATCTCCTCCTTTGCTGGTCTCCCCCTCCAGGTCTTCACTGGACTGGACTTTGAAGTTTCTTCAGAAAATTTATATTCTCGTTTCTCTGTCAGCGATAATACATCAGAATCACCCAAAGGGCTAGTTAAAAACGCACATTGCTGGGCCCTAGAGTTTCTGCTTAAGTAGGTCGGGGGTGGGGGACGATAATTTGCATTTCTAACTAGTTCCCACGTGATGCTGAAGCTACTGATGCGGGTACCACAGCAGAAAATCACTGCTACACCATTCTTTCTTCACCACTCCCTTACTGTGTGGGGAGAGCGTCACCCACGGGGATCCCAAATGCATTGCTTGGGTTCTCCTTGCCAAGGTAGTTTTAACTCTTTTGAAGATAAATTCTATTAAGTGTGTCCTGGATTTTCTGGCCATAAACTCTAAATTTGAGACTGACCAAACGCTGGATTGTAATTTCAGCGCCAGTGCTGCTTGAGAAAGTGAGTCTCCATAGATGGGAACCAGAGAAAACCATTTCCCCTCCTTCAGAGCCAGAACCAGGGAGATGGATCTCACCGCTCAAGCACAAATTCAAAAGGGAGTCAATTCCCTTTTGATACAATGACAATCTCCTTTCTTCTCTATAAGTTTTCGGTATTTTTTTTTTGTGCAGTCCAATGCTCTGCATATTTCTGCATGTTTTATATTTTACTGCCTGATCTAAAACATTTTAAAGCAGGGCAAAAGAACTAGATCAGCAGAGAAGAGATTTGAATGAAACTTGTTTAAAAGCCACATTACTGTTGAAAGAATTTGACGCTTTTTAAAAGCATATCTATGTATTTAAAAGGTACATAATTAATCTTGCCACTTTAGACACACCCCTTGCCCTCTCAAATCTGGTTCCTCCAAAAAATGATTTGAAAATCTGTGAAATATGTTGTTTGACATTCAAACCCAATTAGTTGAGGAAAGTTGAGAGTTAGTTGAGAAAAACTACCCAAAAAGAGATAGGCTAACCGTTTCTTATCCTCAGTGGGCGGTGTTAATCATCTGGTTTGAGCCTTGTAGTTTTCATTGTCAAATACTTGGGTTCTCTCAAAGGGAAGAAAGTTGGGGACTTGCATTCACTGTTTTTCAAGAGGAGATTAAACACAAAATCGATTTAATGGAGCATCTGTAATCTTAAATACAAGAAGTCAAGAGCTAAGGCTATAATAGAAAGGTTAGCTTTCCTCCATTGTTCACACACTCTAACACATATTTTTGGAACTTAATTATCAATGAAAGCTACTACATCAATGCAGTACAGTATAGGCAAATTACAAGAACCTTTTACTTTTCCCAATTGGGTTTAAATTGCAAATCTTAACACTGAACAGTGTGCTTTTGGCACTGAATATTCAATACAGTGAAATGTGTTTTAAGTGAACCACCCAAGGGCCCAGGAACATTTGCTTAATAATGATACTTTGCAATTCTATAGGGCCTTTCAGGCAAGGATCTCAAGTGGAATGCTCTTTAACTACACCCTGCTTGGGAAACCTTGGGAATATTTTAAAGTGCTCACTTAAGGCCTATTGGAAAGAGTCTTTAGTATAGATTTCACAGTATGGTTTTAAGAAATGAGGTACTGCAGAATTTTCGGTCTCAGGGGTATCGAATTCATGGGGGTTTGATGGGTACTGAATATTTATTAGTTATTTTATGTAAAGCTTAAAATGTATATTTCCCCCAACTATTTATTTTGAAAAATTTCAAACCTACAGAAAAGTTCAAATAATAGTACAATGAAACTTTTAATTTCACTGAACACCCATATGCTTTTCATCTATGTTAACATTGTTTGTGACAATTGCTTAGGTTCTCTCTCGATAGATAGATAGATAGATAGATAGATAGATAGATAGATAAACAGACAGATTAGATAAAGATAGATAGATAGATAGATAGATAGATAGATGATAGATATATAGATAGATATCGACATAGTAGGTAATTGTTTGCTTGTTTGCTTGTTTGTTTAGTCATGCACATGCATGTACTTCTCTCCCCACCCATTTAAAATAAATTACGAACATCGTTGCACTTCACTCCTAAATGCTTAGCACACTTCTCCTGGACAAAGAGCATTCTTCTACCAACTATAATACCAATATAAAAAATATATTCTTATTGTTGATTTTTAAAAAGTAGTTCAATGACTTTATCTTTGAGTTCAGAATGTCCATAAATTTTATCAGTGTCGTCTATGAATTTAGGAAATGAGATTTAAGCCAGTGCTGGTATAAACAATTCCAAAATGCTATTCTATCACCTAGGCATCTTTGAAATTTAAGAACCTGAGATTCTGATTAAGGACTTGCTGTAGAAATAACATATACTAAGTGTTTTGAAATCAGATTTCAAAAACAATTCAAGAAACAAATCCTTTTGACATGGTTATGGAACACAAGAGAAACATATTCCAATCTAAGTCCCCCCCCCATTAATCTGCTTTTACCTTAATTAATGTTTGATCTAAATTATCAGAATAATTGTCTTAATTATCCACTTCATTTTGGTAGCCAGTGCGGACTTGACCAAAGTGAAAATAGCATTGGCAGTTATGTAGTTTGAGAAGTGTACGTAGACAATTTACATAATTTAGCCAAAATGGCCAATTAATTGGTATAATTATGAATGTCTAGACTTAGCTTTTATGGATAGGCAGAAGAACTAAAACCTCTCCTCTTTCCAATGATTGCCCTCCTCCAGCTTTAAAGATCCCCATTTTTCCTGTATTGAATATTTTTACATTCCTAATTCAAAATATTCTCATATTTTAATAATATAGGCACGTTAATTAAAAGTAATTATCCAAAGACTATCAAATACATCTTCTTGCCTCTTACAAATCCTTGAATTATGACATAACTTAATGTGTGATTTATCCCACTTTTGTAAATGTGTATAATTACATATTTACCTCTGTAGTGTTAATATTCACTCATTAGCATTATTTTCTCTTCTATAAAAAGTCAACTTCTAACTGCATGAACTTCCTGGAGCTTAAGCCATCTTACAAATAAGTGTGGATAATTTTTGCAGTGTTCTAGGTGTGAAATTCATATAGCTTTGTGTTAAAATTAGCTGGAACATTAAATCTTATGCATACAATTACCTCCTTGGGTCAGAATCACTGTTACTTTGATTATGTAAATGTAATTTAATGTTTTCTTCTTATGTAGTTACATTTTTAAACATGTCTTTCTGCAATATTTCAATAAAGTCTTCTTCTAAAGCTATTTGTTGAGGCAAAGCAAAAGTCTTGATGGTTGTGTTAATCCTATTAAACAAAGAACTGCAGCATGAATAGTTTTTATCAGAACTTAAGCTTCAGGAATGTCAGGCCTAAATTATAATACATGTTTTTGACAACTACTCATGGTTGTTGTCTCTGTTTCTGGGAAATTTGTTATTACTGATCAACTGACAGAAATTAAGAATAAAAATACTTCTACAATTGATATACTTTTCCATACATTTGGAACTGTAAATATAATGAATACTAAAATTGGGAAAACTGTTTTGTCTTTCCAATTCCACTGACTCTCTCTATTAGGTTAGATGACATACCACTTAACCTGCAGCAGCCTCGTTTGTTCATTTATAAAATAGAGATATTACTTGCCCAGCCAACTCTGTAAGATGTCTCAGAGGATCCAGTGAGATAAGTCCTATTTATTGAGTACCTACTCTAGACAAATAGAAGCAAATAGGTGCCTGATTTCAAGATATTTATAGTCCCTGAGTAGGAGAGCAAACATGCAAGAAGTCACCAATACAGCATATGCTAGAGAACTGAATATATGTTTAATGAGTTCTACAAATAATTATTTTGGGTCAGTAGGGAGTTGCAAGTATACAAATGTAGGGGTCTTTGGTGGATTATAAGAAGATATATGTAACAGATGTGGAACATTTTGAAGACTAAATTTTTTATTTTTCAGATTTTTGATGGGTAAATCTAAAACAAACCTAGAGCAGCCCTTATTATTTGACACATTTGATAAAGCTATAAATAGAGCACTAGCATGCAATACATATCTAGTAAAATATAGATAGAATTGAAAGGTAATAATAATGAGTTAGAGAAAAACCAATTGTTGGTGTTTTGCTTGGATTATCAGATAAAATGGTGTTCTGAGACCTAATCAGTAAATACTGCCTTGTATCAGTATCTTATATATAAAAAAGACAGCTGGCTTCAAAATTTTTTATTGAAGTAAATGTGGCACCAAGTCTGTCATCCTCTTTTGTTTGTCAGGGATGAGGTCCTGCCCACTTTGGGGCTCTGGCTCTACATCTGTCATTCCATTCACCAATGAGTCTCAAAGTCGGGACACTACAGCTGTCCTGTTCTTTTCAACCTTTTCTGGGATGGAAGAGATGAGACAACTGGCTGGCTGGTCAAGGCTTCATCGCATATTCAGCAAGTCTGTACAAGCACTGTCGTGTAATTGTACTGTTCTTCCCTTTATTGGCAGAGCAGAACTTTTCAGAAAGGTCATTGGAATGTTTATTTTACTCTGTGTCCCTATTTAATTATTTTGCTATGAATTGTATTTGTTAATAAAACAATAGTGTCAAACTGTTAGCCATAATTTATGTTCTACCATGCACATGTGTACACTTGTATAGCCAGAAGTAGTGAATACACAAGCAAAGGAGAATCCACTTGGAAGGTTCCGGTTAGGTTTCCTTCCAAATAAGGACTAATCTGTTGGCTTCCCAAATAAGACATGTGGACATAGCAAAGAGCCTTTTGTGTTTGCAAGTAGCAAATTCTACTAATTTGGTATTAATGGCTTGGATCTGTCATAGCAACTTGAATGTAGAGAATCAAATGGTTTTCCTATTGGTTGGTGACTGGACTGGTTCTGGCTAAACTCTGCAGCTTTGAGTTAAATGGAGTTGGTGGAGACAAGATTAGAGCTCATTTGGGCTTTCTTTTCACTGACTGTTGAGTGTGTGTATGTGTGTGTGTGTGTTTGAATTAATATTTAATTGTCCCAATAATCCTTATGGAAAAGTGCTAATTCTAATTTCTAGCTCCAGATTATATATAGGTCATTCCTATATATCTGGGTTTGGGGCAGTTCCAAAGAAACAGACTGTAGAGCCCACAAACAGCAAATCGAGTTCCTAGGAAGACATTCCAAAGACATATTATGGGAGAGACATGAATTCTGAAGATAGTTTCCATTTGGAAATTCAAATTTATTTTCTAGTTCCAAGAATATTTTACCAAAGAATAACAGGCCCAGCTAGTTACTTTAGGAAACTTAATGACATAAATAATCAAGAATATAAGATTTCGGGCCAGCCTGGTGGCTCGGGCGACTGGAGCTCCGTGCTCCTGGCTCCAAGGGCTGCCGGTTCGATTCCCGCGTGGGCCAGTGGGCTCTCGATCACGGGGTTGCCAGTCCGGTTCCTCGGGTCCTGCAAGGGATGGTGGGCTCTGCCCCCTGCAACTAAGATTAAAGAAAAAAAAAGAATATAAGATTTCTACACACATTAGTACACAGAGGTTAAGCAGAGTACCTGGAATTAAAACTAAGTAAAACATTCAATAAGAAAAATATGAGAAGACTTTTTATTGTTTCTTTTTAACTGTTGGGAAAAAATTAGAAGTCCTTTTTTTCATTTGGAAGATTAGTCTGTCAGCTGTTAGTATTGTGCTGCAGACTTTAGCAAGATGAGAGTCATTAAACATAAACCTAGATGTGTCTACATGAGAATTTGAGCTTCAAGTAACTCTTAAGTTTGCCCATTCTTTTTCTTCTAGCTTTGTTCCTGTTCTAAATTGTTAAGAGTTCAACAGCAGAGAAATTCAGGAAAAATGCCTTAATTACTGCATTATAGTCTACCCAAAACACCCAGGGAGCATTGTAATGAGGCATCTGTAAGGGTGCTGTCAGGTGGACACTGTTCCGTCGCCATGAACTTAAATGCATAATCTTGATGCATGGCCAGCACATCCTTTGGTTTCTCCCTTGAGTCTCAGTTGTTTTTAACCTTGGCTGTACTTTCATACTCTCTTGAGAAGGTTTCAGAAATCCAGATGTCTGGGCCCAACCTTCAGAGATTGATTAAGTTGGTCTGGGATGTGACCTGGGCCTTGGCATTTTGAAAGCTCCCCAGAAGACTTTTGAGAGATGATTTTAACCAGCATCTGTGGTAGAGATCCACTGACTCAAGGGTACAGTATTTGGAGTCCACTCAAGGGTTTACAGTTTAGCAGCTCCTCTCCAGGTCTTTCCTGCAGGTCTTCAGTAAAGGGTGACAATCTCAAATTACCTACATGAGAGAAGTGCGTATGGTAAGTTACGTAAATTCAGAATGGGACCAAAATAAACAGGATTCAGAGCCCTGTAGTGTAGAATGTCTTTTCTTATTTAACTACCTCAATATCCTGTACTAAATGCCACCATTTATCTTAGAACAGCTGTCTCAGATTTTAAACTCTTAAAGGGCATCGTTATTTCCTTATATAATGCCATGTATCTGGAAGCAATTGGTAGATTTACTTAAATAATGGTTATTTCAGAACACTTTCTTCACACCTATCCTCTGACTCATGTACAGTAGACTCAACCTAATGTTATTGTAAATAAAATAGAACATTTCTTCATTGATAGTTACAGGGAAAGGAATCCTCTCTCAAAGTTTTACCTGTAGAAACTAAAAGCCTCTTCTTGTACTTGTGATTCTTATCTTTTGCTTTATCTTTTTTTATCACCTTTATAAATTCCTATTATCATTTTCTAGTTAATTCTCTGAGGTTTTCTAGGCAGACGGTTCTACTGGTAATCATAATTTGGTCTCTCATTTAATCAGAGTTCACAATCTTTTATCTGCAATTCAGTTTGAAAATGGAAAGTTTATAAATTTGGCACTAAAACCTGATGTGAATGAATGTTAGGCTGTTTATAGTTTTTATTTTTCCACTTTGTATTAAAATTCATGCATTTTAATGTAGAAATAGTGTTGATTACAGAATGTTGCATTAGTTTCTGTTATTATGTGATATATTAATGATATTACATGATGCATTACATGATATATTCTGTTATTACATGATAAAATAACTTTTCTAAAATCTGAAAACTTCTAAATTCTGTAATACATCCAATCCCAAAGTCAAAAAGGAATGTGGACTATATTTATTGCTTTATCTTGATATGTTCAGTTTTTGACTTCTTTACATTCCTATTTAATGTCTAAATCCCTATTTAATTTTTTGATTAAAAAAACTCATGTAAAATTATAACTAATTGGTTAGTGCGTATGGTACCTTTTTAGTGATGATGTTGATTTTGCTACTTTTAGTGATGATGAGGTTGATTCTGCCATATTTCTTTAGCAGAGGAAAAAGCCACTGATTGCAACAAAAGCTTTATGTGTTGAAGGAAAAAAAATTATATTGGAAAGAATAAAATTAGTAGGGCTTGCTTTTACTCAAGTGCATTTAAATTCCTTATATAGACTGAAAAGTAGCATGAAATACTTTGTCTTCACTTCAGCTAACTGTAGGCCACTAGAAAGTTATATAACAGTATAGTAGGTAGCCATAATGATCAAATGATATACATAATCTAGTTAGTTACATGGTAACTGCTGGTTGTGATTATTTTAAGTTGCAGTTATACTCACTGTGTGTGTATATGTATATACACACACATATGTATATTTTTTAATGAGTTAAGTCAACAACTCTCCTATTAAAAGCTACCTCAATGTAAATAGTTTCTGAAGAGAATGTGATTTAGGGACTTATAATTAAATATAGCAGATTGAACATGTGTTTCTGTCCTCTCTCCAAAACCTATCAAAATCATAATGAAAGAACATGAGAGAGCAAAGTAGAACCAGAAAGAAAACTAAAAGATAAGTAGTCATGGAATCTAAGAAACAATCCAACCAAAGAAAAGAGGCGAAGGAAAGAATGACCAATGGGTATTAAATGATTTAGAGAGAACAACCAATCCAGATTGAAACAGGAAGCGATGGGAGGGAGGGTTTAAAGAAAAAAATGCCAAAGTAATGGATTATTTGATGTCCACAAACCTTTAGAAAAATTTATGAGTTTTTGAAAAATATGTTATAGCATTTGGGGAAAAAGTAGCCATGAGTACATCAAAAACCATACCAATGTTAAATCAATGAAATTAATAACTCCAGGAAAAACCAAAAGGTTAGAGAGGGAGGAAGCATAATCACAGTATAACACTTGGCTCAATAGTGAGCAATATTTATGTAGTCATAATAAATACCAATTATTGATCTAAATAAACTTCTTGATATAACTATATTAAGTAAATGGGAGAGATCAATGTGTATTCATTTTGGAAGGGAAGTGCAGTGGTATAAGATACCTCAATCATTAATTCATATCATTCATAGTAAGAAATCAATGGGTAATATAATTATGTATTTACAATTTGAAAGTATGCATTTAATTACTAATAATGGTTGTGTTGGGCCATAGGATTTGGTGGACAGATGGTGGAGCAACATGGGAATGGGATAGGGGAGACTTTTTTAATAACGTTTGATTTTTATACCGTGTATATATGCATTACACAGATAAACATTAAAATTAATTTGAAGAAATACCTTTAAAAAAAAAATCACGAGGTTTGAAGAAATACCCTTAAACTATTCTTTCGCTTCCAAAAAAGTTAACATGTACATATGTGATTCTTTAAAAAGTCTTCCCAAATCTAAATATTATTTTCAGGTTGTTACTTTGGGAATGCTATAATTTAAAGTTCTCAGAAACTCAGTTCTGTGGGCTCAGAGTTCCAATCAAACTATAAAATCGAAAAAACAAACAAACAAACAGGTTATACAATGAAGGAAATAATTTACATATTTCGGGGTTTTTCCACCTTAATTTTTTTAGTGGTAAAGTGCAATAGAGGCAATATTCCTGAGTTTGAATAAACTCTATCACTTACGGATTATGTGATCTCGGGCCAGTAGCTTAACTTCTCTAAACATGGGTTCCTTCTCTATAATCAGAAAATGAGTTTCTATTTCATATGGTAATTGTGAGGATTACATGAGATGAAATAGATTACTTAGCAAAATGTTTGTAATGTTACAGGCATTTATTAAATGCTAACTCCTATTACTCTTCCTTTCCTCTCCCCTTACATTTCCTTCTTCCTAGAAATTAGCTCTGGTAACATGCACTGTCTTCTGCCAGTGGGTAACTAGATGCTTTTTAACTTGCTCCATTAGATTGTTATCTTGTTATCTCTAGCTACATCTATTTGTATAAACAAATGAATTATGGGCCATTATGTGCTATACAACTGAACTAATTTCTTAATAAGTGTCTATATTATATATTGCGCAATAGCAGGTAACTAGTTTTTGATGTTTTGAGAGAGTAAATTTAATAATCATAATTATATAGAACTTTCATTTGTCAAGCTTAAATTGCTATATATATAAAATGTGATTTAACCTTTGATGAAGTGAGGGTAATTTATGAGCCCCATTTGGCAGATGAGAAAACTGAGGTTTGAAGACGATATATAATTTGTTATAGGCTATATAGCTTATGTCTTTAAATGGTATTTCATTCTGATCTAGTATAATATATGCCTCAATTTATTTTAACTTCATCATTTTAGTACTATCATAAGTGCTGCTGCATAGATAATAAAACAATGTTTCGAAACTTGAATATGCAGTCAGTGATAACTTTGTGCCACAAACTGGATGGCATTTTTTTTTTAATTTATTGGAGTGACAATTGTTAGTAAAATTACATAGATTTCAGGTGTACAATTCTGTATTACATCATCTATAAATCCCATTGTGTGTTCACCACCCAGAATCAGTTCTCCTTCCTTCACCTGAATGGCATTTTTAAAACACTAAATATCTGTAGGGCTATCCTTGGTTGCCGCAGGCAGGATCAGTGAAGCTTTTCCTCATTGATTGCTTTGATTGGTTTATTTGTGCATTTATTCATTTAACAACTGCAGAATGCTCACTGTGTGATAAGCATATTGCTCGGTGCTGAGCATCAGTAGATGAAAGGGTATGGTTTTTACCCTTGAGCAGCCTAGTGGGGAGATCTGTCTGCAAGCATTTATAACACAATCTAAAGGACATAATGCAAATGTGAACAACGCTCTCAGAAGAAAAAGCACCAAAGTAGATGTATCCAGAGAAAGCCGGGCCTGATTTAGGCCAGTCCATCCTAGACTATCCAGGATCAAAGGACCTCTCATTGGAAACTGGTCCTCTGTCTGAGAGGTGACCCCAGGCAGATTGCTTTGGCACTACCCTTTTATAAAACTTTCTCACGGAAAGGGCAATGACATTCCCCTACCTTTTCTGGCAGTGAGCCCTCTTGAGACCCCTCACTATCAGTAGGCTCCTTTACCACATGGGACAACATTCTATTATCAATCTTAATCTTGGTGAATGGGCCACTGTTGCTAGAGCCCTTGGCGTGTTCACTTTGGATACCAATTTTCAAGTGAATAGCAGACAGAGGTTCATTTTCTGGGGGCCAATTCACAGAGGCCTTTGAAAAAATGACTACAAATTCCATGCTCCATTGCTACACTATGCTACCTCTGTGCCCCCACATTTTTAGTATCTCTGTAAACAGAAGGAATATGGCATCTCCATAGCAATCCCATAATGATTCTTCATAAGTTTGTTTGTATTGCCCCAGTCTGTCTACTGTTCTTGTGAATTCCTGATACTGGAATGCCACAAAGAGGTACAGTGTGACCACAATGGCCGACGCATCCTGAAAAGTTTATGGTGGAGTGCACTGGCTAAGAACACAGCAATTTTAATGTTGGCTCTTGTTCATGGTCATCTTGGGTGAGTTACTTAACTCTCTAATGCTCCTTATCTATAAAAAGAGAATGTAAGTAATATCAGTTTCATACGGTTGTGAGGAATAAACCATCGTAAGTACCTAAGGCAGACTGGCTTTACTGTTTGTTCTGTACAAACTCGGCATTTATTTTTGCAGAGAATCCAGCAGGCAGAGGTTGCCAGCACTTTTTCTGCATTTTGCCTCCAGTATAGTTTCTAAGAGGATTGTATTTCTCCAGCATGTCTCACATTGGTATTTGCCTCACTTTCAGAGACTGGATCTGCGGTTGGCGACTTTCTTACTGTTCTTCCATCCCTGAAATTGCAGCTACTATAAGATTTTATAAGTAAGTTTAGGGCATATATAATTGGGACATTGGGAACTGGTTGAGTTTTATTTGCCTGGTGCCTCTCAGGAGTCCTTTTGTATTTTTATTTCAACTTGAACCCACAAATATATGCTAGCACCAAGGGAAAATTTATACAGAGCCTCAAAAATTGTAAATAGGTTAGTAACATCATTCCCAAGAGTGTGTATTTAAATGTAATTTTTTATATAGTATGGGACATCTAATAATTAAGAGTGTGACAAATAATTGCTTTTTCTCTGTTTTATAAACAGAGTAATGGATTGTTGTGACTCTGAAAGTATAGAAGTAAATTTTTTGCAAGTAGGAATATAGAAAGTGGAGTGTTTTTATTGAATCATGATCTATATCTTAATCATAGACTCCATAAGAATCCCAATATTTTAACTGTAAAATTTTAGCTACAAAATCATCATTTGATTACTTGTGTTTCAATAATAGGTATTTTACATTGCTTTACGAATTTTTTCTCTTAAACTTAATTTTTATTAATTACTTAATTTTCTTAAGGCTTTCATCAGCAAGCACAATTTTCTAAATGTCTGTTTAGTTTTCTTTTTTCCAATTTCATTGAGAAATTATTGACATACAGCACTGTATAAGTTTAAGATGTACAGCATGATGGTTTGATTTACACATATTGTGAAATGTTTACCACAGTAGGTTTAGTTAACATCCATCAGCTCGTATAGATAAAATAAAAAGAAAAGAAAAAAAAAATTTCTCCTTGTGATGAGAACTCTTAGGAGCTACACTCTTAACTTTCCTATATATCACACAGCAGTGTTAATTATAGTTATCATTATATCCCTAGTACTTATTTAACTTAAAAGTGGAAGTTGATACCTTTTCACCACCTTTGTCCAATTCACCCCCCACCCCGCCTCTGGTAACCACAAATCTGATCTTTTTTAATATGAGTTTAGTGGCTTTTTTGTTTGTTTTGTTTTTTTCAGATTCCACATATAAGTGAGATCATACAGTATTTGTCTTTCTTTGTCTGACTTATTTCACGTAGCATATTGCTTTCACGGTTCACCCTTATTGTCGGAAAATCCTTTTTTATGGCTGAATAGTATTCCAGACTGTGTGAGTGTGTGTGAACATGTAATGGATAAAGATTACATATATATATATGTATATATGTGTATATATATATATATATATATATATATATATATATATATATATACACACATATATATATAAAGATTATATATATATATGTAATATTTCACATATTTCCTTTGGATATATTCCCAGAAATTGAATTGCTGGATCATATGATAATATGGTAGTTCTCCTTTTAATTTTGAGGAGCCTCCATACTGTTTTCCATAGTGGCTGCACCAATTTACATTCCTACCAACAGTGCACAAGGGTTCCCTTTTTTCCACATCCATGCTAGCATGTGTTATCTCTGGTCTTAATTATGATGGCAATTCTAACAGGCATGAGGTGATATCTTATTGTGGTTTTAATCTTTAAGAATTTTTTAAAGCAGAATTTGTCATGAGACAACTCTTAAAGAATGACTATTTGATAGAAAATTGAAATATTTGCTTCCCTTGAAAATAGATCTAGACTCAACCTGAGGTCTAAATGACATATACAAGTATGAGTCAAAGATGGTATTTACAGGATTGCTAGGAGCCTAAAGTTAATCACCTCTTATAACTTTGTATATGCCTCACGTATTGGTTTGAAAGTTATTGGAGAGTAATCTTAGGCCTCTTTATTTTCCTCCTAGCATACATTATCTTGCCTCGCATATAGAAAATACTAAATGAATGCTCAAATGAATTAAATGAACATCAAACATGAGGAACTTGAGATCTGAAATTTTTGGAATGAACTCTAATTTAAATTTTTATTTGAGTTCAATAATTCTTACCCATATGACTTTTAACTTCTATCATTTCTGGTTAGGTTGTTAGAAGATCAGTCTTTGAGTTAATTTGCAACATTAGACAGGGTTTATCATATTCTTTAGAAAACAACATGATAAAACTCTGGGATTGTGGACAAGATATGTTTGGTGAACTATTTTGATAGATACGTTCCTTTAAATAATTATTATAAAATATATGGAATTATTTGTGTTTGGGAGAATGCTTCTAATTCTTTTGTGTTTTTTTCAGAACTCTAAATATTGGACATAAAATAGGAAGAAATTAATATTCAAAATACATAGTGTCTTTGGTTCTTTTAAAGTCATGGTATCTTTCTCTTTTCTTTTTTCTCTTTTCTTTTATTTTTTGTAGTGGCTACTGTAGGACTTGGAAAATCATATATACTCCAATTCCAGGAATAGTGGTATTGCCAAAGCAAAACATCTTCTATTTACATATAAATATCCTCATTCAGCATGACTGAAAACCTTTCTCATTTGTAAAGAAGTGGCAACAACCACAACAATCAAATTCTAAGACATAGATGCTAGATTACAGTGACTGAGCATATCTTAGAATCAGAAAACAATTTTTCAAAAAATTCAGCTTGGTCCCAGTATATAATCCTTTTTAAAGATATTTTGAATTACTGCCAGATCTCTGACTATGATTTTGCAATCCCAGCCAAATAATTCATAAGACCTTTGGAGAAGAATATCGGAACTTTCTGCCTCATCCAGTGACACAGAGGGAGTGTTGATCTATTTTCACTACACCATCTATCTTTTGCTGAGAGACCAATAGTCTGAATTTATAAAGTGACCCATAGAAGTCAATGAACATTGTGGTTTCGCATTAACCACAATATTGTCATTTCAGATGGAATGTACAAGTTCATTGCAATCCACTTTAACCCTTTATGTCTTCAAAGCAGCAGGAAGCCAGTTTATGTGGTCAGTTAAATGGCTGTTGAGTTTGACTTATGTATGTTGTGTCATGTTATTATTGAACTT
Source organism: Rhinolophus sinicus (assembly GCF_036562045.2). Taxonomy (NCBI): domain Eukaryota; kingdom Metazoa; phylum Chordata; class Mammalia; order Chiroptera; family Rhinolophidae; genus Rhinolophus; species Rhinolophus sinicus. The sequence continues at coordinate 98,286,601 of NC_133758.1, forward strand.
GAAATATCCTGAAAAAACAAATCAAAACATTAAAAAAAACTGAGCATGATTTACTCTGCAGTTGTTCATTTTCAGATTTAAAATGATAAATTTACTAATTTATTATTTAATGTTTGAATAAACATCATTTGAATATCAATCTCACTACCTGTTTAGCACAATATTATTTTCCTCCTCTTAAATGCATTTTTGTACCTTCCATTTTTGACTCTTTATACCCCATTGATGAAGAAGCATAACTCTATAAAACTGTTAAAGGACTAAAAGCATCTCAAATTGAATGAGTAAGAGGAAGTATTGGTATAGCTGATTTTCATGGTTTATAATATTTCAGTTAATGTATTCAACGAATTATTAATTTTTTAGAGATTCCATAAATCTTTGACTTCTATAAGTGATGATTTCTATAGATGGGAGGATAAATAACCTGACTGGGGTGTGACTGGAACAAGAATTATTTTGCATGTTTAAATCAAGTTCATTTTTACAAAGTATAAGAAAAAAATTCACGAATCTACCAAGATTGTCCATTTAATATTAATACTTATAATTATTGGTTTTGTATTAATATTCAATCACTGTTACATTTTAAGTGTCTGAAATATATGAGGTTAATTACTGGTTAAGGATCTACCATTTGATCCAGTAGCATAGCTGATAAGAAGGTGCTCAGATACAGGGTCTAAACTAGACATCGCCAACTTTGCCAAACAAAGTGAACAGGGAAGTGGTTTTGCTTACGCGATGATAAAGATCTTTTGGGGAGTGTAAGTGCAATTAGTGACAGCAAATTTACCAAAGGACCTAAGGCTTGGAACCTCAGGTACCCCAGTTTCATTGCCCTGATGATTTTGATGGGTGTTCGTGAAGAGCATGGCCGCTGCAGAGCCGAGGCCAACATATGCCATCCCTACCTGAACAGTATACTGGGTGTAAGCAGGGGCAGTGGGCTTATCCCACTGACTCCAGCATGAGCTTAGAGCTGCCTCAGCCTCACTTTTACAGGTTTCTAGCGACCCTTCTAGGCCAACTTGTGCCCCATACCAAATACCTGTCTGGAAATGAACATTTATGGAACCCTTGTAGAGCCTATGAGCCGACTGGCAAAGCATTACCACTGGTTAAGTTTTGCCATCTCTGACTCCCCTATTCTGGAGCTGTACAGATGGCAGGAATGGAATTCCTCTTAAATGGAATTGTGGGTGTGTGAAAATAAGGAGCACATGAAGTAGAGCATGGGGCCACTTATTGAGTTCCTTTTTTGAGTTGTTTGTAACGGGGTGAAGGGTAAGGCCTTGGAAACCCGGATGAGGCTGAGAGGAGAAGAATGTGAACAGGGTAAATGCTCGTGGAAGAGAGTGGCTGAGGTCATTAGACCATTGGTAGCCTGTTACCTTGTAGTGGAACATGCCAGCAACCACAAGCCTTAGCCTGTGCTCTTCTCATACTGGAATGCCTGCTTTCTTCTCTCACTTAGTGGGATCTGCATATCCTTTAAGGCACCTTCCTCAATTTGCCTCTTCCTTCTTCCATCCTGCCCTTCCATTGTCTGGGAACTGCCAGCCCTACGCTCTGGGGACTTACATCACATTTCTCTTATGGTTTGTAGACTGTTCCTGATTACTTTCATTTCTCAATTGAGATATCCTTATGGAAAAGACCTTATCTTTATAATCTCAGTGCATAACACAGTGGGTGACACATAATCTACATATGATAAATGTTCTTATCGTGAATTGAGACTCAAAAATAGCTGTTTAAATGACTCCATAGAGCACAGAAGAACTGGATCGCAGTGAGTTTTTCCCTAAAAAGTTGTATGTAAATATGAAGTATCTTCTTTTGTGAAATAAACAGACCCTGTTTGGTCAATACCTGGGAGGAAGAAATGGCTAATACCAAAACCATCAGACTCCATTGTCCATAGAGAGCATTGAGTTAAAAATCCTTCCACCGAGGAAACTAACTCCTTGAGATTTAAAAGCTGTCAGAGAGAGGTCAGAGGAAACCAGATTTGCAAGAGTTTATAAGATAAAGGAAAAAAAAATCAAATCAGACATTTCTTCAGAAAAGAGATCTCTTAAAAGACAAAAAAAAGAAAGAAAAGGATTGCTTCTACTTCTGCTCTTTTTCAGGACTTTCCTAAGCAATTCTAATTTTTTAATAATAACTTTATTGAGATATAACTCACATATCATAACATTCACCTATTTAAAATGTACAATTCAATCCTTTTTAGTATATTAACACTGATGTGCAACCCTTACCACAATACATTTTAGAACATTTTTCTTACCCCCTCCCCCAACCCCATGCTCTTTAGCTGTCATCTCCAAAACCTCATCCCCCCTCTCCCAGCCTAAGACAGTCACTAATCTACTTTACGTCTCTGTAGATTTGCCTATTCTTTATATTAATGAAATCATATAGTATGTGGCTTCTTTTACTTAGCATAATGTTGTCAAGGTTTACACATGTTGTAGCATGTAGTAGTATTACAAATACATAATATTCCACTGTGTGGATATATGACAAGTTGTTTATCCACGCATCAGTTAATGGACATGTGGGATGTTCACACCTTTTGGCTGTTGTGCATAATGCTGGCCTGAACACTCAGGTAGTGTACGTTGTTGTAAGGACATGTGTTTTCATTGCTTTTGGGTATATACCTAGGCTTTTTTTATTTCCAGATGCTCAACAGGTAAACAGTTTCCACACATACAGGCTAAGGCCCTTCTGTAAATTCTGAGGGTTATCCTCCTGAGCCCCAGGGGCCCCAAACCAGACAATTAAGACAAAATTCTATTCAACCTTCAAGGCCCATTTCATTTCTCTGTGCATTCAGTCAATAAATATTGACTGAATATTTCAATCCTTTGACTGAATTGTTCAATCCTTGCTATGTACCAGGCATGGTGCTGTATGCTGGGAATGAATTAGAAAACAACAACAACAATTAATAGTTGTTATCAGATCTTGTTTATATTTTGGACAAGTAAAATTCTGATTACATGTTGAAATGAAAGGCGATGAACTAGGGTTAGAAAATTTAGGTTCCAATTTCTATGCCCTTAGTCTGCCAGTGTTTTATTATGTAACATTGGGCAGGTATGGAATTCTTTAAATGTTTCCTAATCTACGAAACAGATGTTATATTTTCTACCTCATGAAGTTATGAGGATTCAGTTTAATAATACTGATGAAAACATTCTGTAATAGAATATATAACAAGTTACTAATTACTGTTCTTTGTGGTTAAGAAAGCAGAACTTTCTCAGCTGGATCTTAGCTCTGCCACTTACATGATTGGTGTGAGGATAAAATGAGTTAATACATGTAAAATATTTAGAATAGTGCCTTGCACATAATTAGAACTCAATGCATATTAGTTGTTATCATTTATGAGAGAGACATATAGTAGAATCTTTCTCTTTTAAATTTCTATTATTATTTTTTGTACACAAAACCCTTCTCTTTTTAAAACATTCCTAGTATTTCCCTCTCCCCAGTAACTAGAAGCAGATTTCACAAATAAATAAACATTTCACAAGTAAATATAAACATATCTAGTAGATGATCAGCCTCAAAGACTTGCCATATCACAAAATCAGAGTTGTCATATGTTACAGAGCCGGCAATAAATGAATGAGGCTGAAAATTACCTCAATAATTGCATGAATGTCAGATATGAGATATAAAGTGTTCTTTACATCTTCCTACGCTACCTTCTCGATACATATGTAGGTCATTGGAAAAATCCCAAGATTGAATATTTAACTCTGATAACACTTATCAAGTGTTAACAATTTTCAGATAAGGTCCAAATCTCTTCAGTATGTGAAACACTGATGCCATTTTATTCCCTTTGTTTTTTCGTTTCCTTTAATAAACTGTATATTTGATTGCTCAAGATGACCAAAATTCATTTGTTAATATTACTAAAATTGATAAGCGTTCATGGATGGCTAACCTAATTGGATAGCACTAATCATGACGATACATTTATGGATGTGTGAACTTTGCCCCATTTAACAATTCTGACCTATATCCCCTATCCACTACCTATGTCCTCACAAATATATCACGTTCATTATCATGAGAAATATATTAAAGATAAGGTGATACGACAAACAGATACTAAATACAATAGCTTAAAGAACATAGAGGTTTATTTTTCTGTCTTACACCAAGAACTGTTCAGGGCAGCTGGACTCCATGACCTCTCATGAGCTCCATGAGCTCATTCAAGGACCCAGCTACTGTACTTTCCTTCAGCTTGTGCAAGCGTCTTCTAGAACATCGTTGCCATCTGTTTGGTCAAAGTGGGATTGCCCCCTATCCAGTTTCCTGTAGCTGGCAAGGAAAAAGGAGACATGAGGAAACATGCCCAGTGTTTTAAGGCTCGGGCCAAGTAGTGGTATTTATCACTTCTGTCATTCTATGGCTACACCTAACACAAGGGACGCTGGGAAATGTGGTCCAGCTGAGTAGTCATGCACCCAGAAAAAGAAGGACAATGAATTTTGGTAGACTGCTAGCATTTTCCACTAAATACATTATTTTGTTGACATGCATAATTATGTCTCTAAGATAATTATTTCAATAAACTTTTAAGAATTCATAATAATTTAAACCATATTCCATTAGATGGCTATTTTATCATGCTATGTGGAGAGCAAAACTCTTGGTTGGGAGTCAAGTACTCACCGATTTGGGCTCTTTTCTTGAACAAAGCCAAATAGCCCAGGTATCTTTTGAATGAAAAATACATTTTCCTCAGGGGCTAAAGGTGAATACTTAGTATTTGAGGATATCAAAGAAGCTATAATAAATGTAGTATCACTTTGGAAAGTGTAAAGTTTTGTATAAATGCAAGAGTGTTATTATAGTATTATTATCACATAAGTATTAGTGGTCTGTTCTTTATAAGATATTATGTATATTGGCTCAGCAAGGAGTTGAGCTATATAAAGAAACTTTGTGCTTAACCTTTCCAGTTCACTTTTTCATCTGTCTTAGAGAGTTTCTTGTGCTCTGCAAAGGTGACTAAAATGTGATGATAAATATAACAGACTTTGTCACAGAAGTGAATAATATAGCAAGACCTTATGTTTTCATTATCATAATCTACATGTTTATGCAATATTACCTTCTTCTTCGAACTCATAAAATTTCCTATATTGGTAATATACTAGTTTTCCACAGATATTGGTAGTATACTAGTTCTTACAATTTGCTCTTACTCTTTTAGAAAAAGCTTTATTAAAATTTACCTTTGGGCCTGGCCCGGTGGCTCAGGCAGTTAGAGCTCCATGCTCCTAACTCCGAAGGCTGCCAGTTCGATTCCCACATGGGCCAGTGGGCTCTCAACCACAAGGTTGCCAGTTCAATTCCTCCAGTCCCGCATGGGATGGTGGGCAGTGCCCCCTGCAACTAAGATTGAATACGGCACGTTGAGGTGAGCTGCCGCTGAGCTCCCCGGATGACTCAGTTGGTTGGAGCCCGTCCTCTCAACCACAAGGTTGCCGGTTCGACTCCCACAAGGGATGGTGGGCTGCGCCCCCTGCAACTAGCAACGGCAACTGGACCTAGAGCTGAGCTGTGCCCTCCACAACTAAGTCTGAAAGGACAACAACTTGAAGCTGAACGGCACCCTCCACAACTAAGATTGAAAGGACAACAACTTGACTTGGAAAAAAAAAGTGTTGGAAGTACACACTGTTCCCCAATAAAGTCCTGTACCCCTTCCCCAATTAAAAAAAAATTACCTTTGGTTACTGTGATACTGGCTTTTGCATTTAAGATTCTCTTAATTGTTTAGAAACTCCTTTGGAGAAGTAACCCTTACTTTTCCTATGATTCCTTAGACAGGTTTCCTGACAAAAGGAACTTGTTTGTCCTGTGGCGGTATGCCTGTTCTAGTCAGCAAGAAGAAACCTATAAACATCTTGCCTCTTCTTGGGAAAAGAAAAAAATAACCCGTTTAATATTAAAATAGCCAATTTATTTTTCTTATAATATGCTCTATTATCATTGTTGAATGGTGTGATTGTTGTCAAACAATCATTACTTATAATTGCCTATGATTTCATTTTTTGCACTCTTTATGTGGAATTTTCTCCCAGTTTCCAGGAAAAACGAATGGAAGAGAAGCTTTACAATAATGAGAAGACCTTGAGTGCCCAAGGATATAAGATAGCATGAGGAGAGTGAATTATTATTATTTTTTTATCAATTCAGTAATCCCTGTGTTTTAAAAAGCCATGAAGCATGAAGAAACCTTTGCCTTCAAAAGGCTCACATTCTAATCTTAGAAAAATTGGACCATGCTGAACAGATGAATAGAAGTTAGTTTTGCCCCTCATGGAAAAACATTGCTTTTAGAAAGTACCTATCCTGACTCACAAAACATTAGCCAAGGTCTTACTTGGGTTAATTTTATACACCACTCCTATTGTTTTAAGAATGTTTGTCCTCTACAAGTGTCTCTTCTTTCAAAAGTAAGCCCATTTGGGGATTATGGTAATCTTTGTTCCTGATTAAAATTTCTCTGTCCTAGTTGCTTTGTATTTTACCTTTCACAGTAGCTTAATCCAAATTCTATGGGTTTCTGATTAACTCTGAATATGGAATCTTAGTGTCGGTTTCATATGAGCCTCATTTGAACATAAAGCACGTCTCTTTGTTTCATTTAAAATTTCGGCAGTAGCATTGATTTACCTCGCCTTTAGTTTTGTTCACTGAGCAAAGAATTTCTTTTGAGTTTTTTATTCCCTCCTTTCTTTCTTAATTGGTCTGCTCTGGTGGGTGATTTGGTGAGATTTTTTTTCTTTTCTTCTTCTTCTTCTTTTTTTTTTTTTTTGTTCAAAGCACTGATCAGTGATTCATAAAACTGATTTTCTTTTTTTCCTTACGATTAAAATCAGCATTGACATTTAGCTATCTGCAGACTCTGCCTGGCCCTACTGTCCTTAGTGTTAAGATAACTGATTAGTTCCGCAGCCCTGCCGAACACCTCCCGGCATTCACCTATAATGGGCCATAAACTTGAAAGCCTCCTAGGCTTCATTCTGGGTCCCTGGGTGAGTCTTGCCGGGTGGAGGAGGGGCACTAAGCAGAATGAGTGAGAAACACTGACAGAATCACAGGGGGAATGGAAAAGAAAGAACTTAAGAGGATTATAACAAGAAAGGAAGCATTTGGAGTCCTGGGAGGTGATGCCAGTCAGGATCTCTGAATTTCTAAGAAAAGAGAAATTTTCCCTGTCCACATGTTGGCCTTGGGCAGGGAATTTCTTTCTCCCTCTCCTATCCCCTTCTATCTTTCTTCCTGAGAAGTGATGGTCCTGCAGGAGGGAAGGAGGGGATGAGGCCCACCTCTCAAGAAGGAAGCTTCCTGGAAAAAGTAGCTTTGACTTTACATTTTCCTGTGGTAGGAAAAAGGCAGTCAGGAGAGGCATGAGTTTTAGCCAGACAAGCTGATGACATCTGAAAAAGGCAGGCCAACATGACTTGAGTGGAATGTAGAAAATTGCTATTCAACTGTGGCTATTCAATTTAGGGCATTCTAAGAATGGCTTTTTCACAAAAAGCCTTGAACTTTTTGAAGGAAAGGCAGGCAACATGGATCATTTAAATAAAGATTTTTAATCTTGAAGTGTGTTTTGATCATATTAGATTGTATAGGTTTTTTTTGTTTTTTCATGAACATGTTACAAATATTCAGTGCTAGATAATAGTATAGTTTTGAATTTAAAAAAAACATCACTAGACTTGTTACTAATCACATAATTTTATCTCATGAATCTATTTCTAGGGCTTATAATTTAGACAAATGGGCAAAAATATTCAAAAATTTAAATTTATATATAGTTATTGGTTGTAGAGGGGACAGGTCTATTCTTTTTTTAAACAACAGGAGAAATTTGCTTAAGAATAGTGCCAAATACTTTAATAGAAGACAATTCATAAATACTTAATGGTATTTTAATCATTTTGAGGGACTGAGACAACAGCAAAAGGGTGACTTCTTAAACCCAGTCCTTCAATAATAGTGGAGTTTTGGGGTAGAGAGAATTCCCCTAGTAGCAACAACTAAAGAAATTCACAGGGAAAAAAATCTTTATTTGGGACCATAATACCAACAGACATGTATATCTATATGACATGATCATTTTTTCTAGGTTTCTTTTTTTTTTTTTTTTTGTAATAAGACATTTTTTAGAGCAATCTTTTTTTTTTTTTTTTCAGGTTCACAGCAAAATTGAGAGGAAGGTACAGAGATTTCCAGTATCCTTCCTGCCCCCACACATGCACAGCTTCCCCCGTTATCAATATCTCCTACCAGAGTGGTGCCTTTCTTACAAATGATGAACCTACATGAACACATCGTAATCACCCAAAGTCCATAGTTTACATTTTGATTCACTTTTGGTGGTGTACAATCTATGACAACCTATGAGTTTGGACAAAGGTATAATGATGTGTATCCATCATTATGGCATCATACAGAATATTTTCACTGTGTAAAAATCCTCTGTACTCCACCTTTTCATCTTTCCTTCCCCCAACCCCTCGCAACCATTGAACATTTAATCGTCTCCATGGTTTTCCCTTTTCAATAACATCATATTGTTGGAATTATATAATATGTAGCCTTTTCAGACTGGCTTCTTTTGCTTAGATATATATATACTTAAGTTTTCTCCATGTCTTTTCAAGACTTGATAGCTCATTTCTTTTTAGTGCTGAATAATATTCCATTGTCTGGATGTACCACAGTTTATCCAGTCACCCACTGAAGGACATCTTGGTTGCTTCCAAGATGAATAAAGCTGCAATTAACACTTATGTGCAGGTTGTTATGTGGACATTAGTTTCCATCTCCTTTGGGTAAACACTAAGGAGCATGATTGCTGTATCATATGGTTTAGTTTAGTTAGCAACCACCAAACTGTCTTCCAAGTAGCTGTATCATTTTGCATTCCTAGCAGCAGTGAGAGTTCCTGTTGCTCTATATCTGGCCAGCATTTGATGTTGTCAGTTTTCTGGATTTCAGCCATTTTAATAGGAATGTAGTGGTATTTCGTTGTTGTTTTAATTTGTATTTCTCTGATGACATATGATGTGGAGCACTTTTTTTTTTTTTTTATGGCTATTTGCCATGTGTATCTTCTTTGGTTAGGTGTCTCTTAAGATCTTTGGCCCATTTATTCAGTATATTGTTTTCTTATTGTGAAGTTTTAAGAAATCTCTCTTTCTCTCTCTCTCTTTTCTTTTGGATAACTGTTCTTTATCAGTTGTGACTTTTGTAAATATTTTCTTCCAGTCAATGCCTGTCTTCTAATTCTCGTGACATTGTCTTCTGCAGAGGAGAAGTTTCTAATTTTAATGAAGTCCACTTATCAATTATTTCTTTCATGGATTGTGCTTTTGGTATTACATCTAAAAAGTCATCCCCAAGGTCATCTAGATTTTCTTCTATATTATATTTTAGGAATTTTATAGTTTTCCCTCTGTTTATAGTTTATACTATAGGAGTTTATAGTTTTAGGTCTGTGATTCATTTTGAGTTAATATTTGTAAAGGGTGTAAGGTCTGTGTAAAGATTCATTGTTTTTTGCATGTGGATATATTCAGAAGTATATGTAATTGAGTACATTGTTGTTATTACTGTGAACAAACTATTATCTGTTAGATCAATTAAGAATAAGAAAAATAAATGTTTTTATTCTACCTTTACTTATTCTTTCTTTGCTACTCTCCTTTTCTTTCTGTAGACCCAAGTTTGTGATCTATATTTTTTCCTTCCCTCTAAAGAACTTCTTTTAACATTTCTTGTGAGGCAGGTCTACTAACAATAAAGTCCTTCAATTTTTGTTTGTCTGAGAAAGTATTTCTCCTTCATTTTTGAAGGATAATTTCACAGGGTTCAGAATTCTGGATTGGTGATTTTATCTCTTCATACTAAGTATTTCACTCCACTCTTTTCTTGCTTGCAAGGTTTCTGAGAAGTTGGATATAATTCTTATCTTTGTTCCTCTATAGATAAGGTTCTGGCTTCTTTCAGGATTTTTTCTTTATCTTTGATTCTTTTGTAGTTTGAAAATGATATGACTAAGTGAAGTTTTTTTGGCATCTATCCGATGTTCTCTGAGCTTCCCACAGGTGTGGTATAGTACTTGACATTAATTTGTAGCATTCTCAGTTGTTATTATCTCAAATATTTCTTCTATTCCTTTCTCTCTTCTTCTGATATTCCCATTTTGCATATGTTACACATTTCTAGTTATTTCTGTTTTACTTTTTTTTTTTTTTTAGTTTTTGTTTGCTCTGTTTTTGAGGATACTATTAACATATCCTCTAATTCAGGAATTCTTTTCTCAGTCGTGCACAATCTACTAATAAGTCCATCAAAGGTATTGTTCATTTCTGTTACATTTTTTTTTTTTAAATCTCTAGCAAGATAAGTTCCTTTTTATGATTTCCCTCTTTCTGCTTACATTGCCCATCTGTTCCTGCATTCTGTCTTCTTTATCCATTAGAACTCTCAGTATATAAAGGACAGTTGTTTTAAATTCCTGGTTTGATAATATCCCTGGCATGTCTGGTTCAGATGCTTGCTCTGTATCTTCTAATTGTGTTTCTTGTCTTTTGGTGCCTTGTACTTATTTCTTGATCGCCAGACATGATGTACCAGGTAAAAGGAACTGCTATACATAAGTATTTAGTAATGTGGTTGTGAGGTGTGCGGGGAGGAGAAGGTTTCTATAATCCTATGATTAGGTCTCAGTCTTTTAGTGAAACTCTGTGTCTGGACTGTGAACTTTACAAGAGTTTCTCACTTTTTTTTCTTCTGTTTTGGTAAGTCAGGTTGGCTACAGTGGGCTGGAGCTGTGTAGTTCTTTTCCCCCAGGTGACTTAGGCTCTGATAATAACTCCAACAGGTTAGGCTCTGGTTAACTAGTCTCCCCTATAAGCTTGTTAAGAACAGAATACTCTGGCCTGTTTAAAAATGGTTTCTTTTCTCCTCCCCCAGCTAGAAGCACGGGGCGGGGGCGGGGGCAGGGGTGGGGGTTGTTCTCTGCTACTTACTGCGGAAACCTAATGGAGCTCCTGGAGGTAAGTCTCGCAATATTATAGGACCCTTTTTACGACTGAGACCCCCTGGAGTTTTAAAATCTCAGACTTTCCCACACTAAGCCTCTAGCAATTTGTCAGTTACAGTTCAGGTTTCTCTCGTGCAGCACTGGTTCCTGCGGTTGCTGCTTGGGAGTCTCTGCTTGGGGAAGCTAGCTCCCTGTATTTGCCTGGCTGTCTCTTCAATCTTGGGGGCAGCAGTTTGACCTATGTCTTCCCCTCTCTTTTGGATCCAAGAAGAGTTGTTGAATTTTCAGTCTGTTCAGCTTTTTACTTGTTGTTAGGATCGAGTGGCAACTGCCAAGTACCTTACACATGGAACCAGAACTCTCCTAGGTATTTCAGCTAATTTGAAGAGTATGTATTTGAGAAACTGCCCTGTGGTTGTAAAAGTCCTGTGACTACATTAAACAGTGAAGGTACGGGTGTCCGGTTAGTTCAGTTGGTTACAACGTGGTGCTCTTAACAACAAGGTTGCCGGTTTGATCCCCACATGGGCCACTGTGAGCTGCGCCCTCCACAACTAGATTGAAACAACTACTTGACTTGGTGCTGATGGGTCCTGGCAAAACACACTTAAAAAATACTAAACAGTGAAGGTAGTCAAGGAAGACATATTTCTTTATATTCTGCTTCTGTGCTGTCCTCAGGAAGTCTGGTCAAAAAAACACCAGAGAACTCTACAGGTAGTGTGTCAGGTGGTTCTGCGTCTCCGTCCCCCGTGGCTCCCCTGAATGAATGCCTTGACAGCGGATTAACACAGCAACTTGATGCCAGCACATCTGCTATCTGCAACTGGTAAGTTCATACCTTTCAATCACAGTGAGTGAACTTCCCAGCAAAAGCTATGTCTTAAGGTAAAACTTCTTAAAAGAAGCTTTTAGAGGGTATTCTTTTTGAGTCCTGGCTCTGGAGTAAGATGGTTAGGATGGAGGCAAACTTTGAAGTGGAGGCCTTGTAATTATTAAATGGCACAGGTTCCTATGGGTGGACATGATCCACACAAGGGCCTGGAGAATCTGCTTGAGCCATCATCTACCAAACTTGTGTTGTCTCGTCCTTAATGGTCTGCACAATCCTTGTATACTGATTAGCTTGAAGGAAATAAGGTGTGATGGTGTTAGTTCAGGTAGATTCTTTTTTTTTTTTTTTTTAAGTTTATTGGGATGACAATTGTTAGTAAAATTACATAGATTTCAGTGTACAATTTTGTATTACATCATCTATAAATCCCATTGTGTGTTCACCACCGTTCGGGTAGACTCTTGACTACAAATTCATCAACTTGGTTGTGGTAATTGCCGGAAGCCACAGGACATAATTATCAGTGAACTGTACTTGCTCAGCACCTCTATGGTGCCGCAGCTGAGGATTGAGATGGAACTAGGAGCAATTCCAGCTTTTGTGATGGTGAGATCTGGCGCCAGTCTCCTACCTTTCTCATTGTATTTTGTGTGACTTCCTCCTTAAGTGCGCAAGCTACTTTGTACCAGCGGTTTGCATTTCTCCCAGATTTTTGTGTGCATAAGTCGCTCCATCCCATCAATAAGTCTCAACTCTAAAGTCACCTTCTCAGAAAGGTCTACAACTAGTGTGGCTGTTCTCCCAGCTTTCATCCTCAGTTATGACCAAATCAACGTTAAATATTTCCCTTGCAATCTCCAGAGATACATAAATTCCTAGAGATACACAAATTCCTCTTTTTTTATATATACCCATGTTTGATCCATCCAAGTTATAAATAACATATTTTCTGAACAAATGAACAGAACCCAAAACTTAAGAAAGAGTTGCTATTTTATAAAGAGATTTTATGACATAGTGAAAGAATACCTGGATTTGGATAGAGGCATCTTTGTCATCTGTGTGACTGTAGATAAATTATAAACTCTGTAAGTCTTGGTTTTCTTACTGGTGAAACCTAGTATGTCACAGGTTTCTGGAAGGATGAATGAGATCTTAATTATTGAAGTGATTTGAAATGTAAAGTACTTACCTTAGGATTAACTCAAAGATCGAAGTTAGTGATGTTGGCAGAGATTGGATTTACATCTCCCCAAATGTGGTTCAGTTCTTTATCCTGTGGGTTTGTTCCATTTTAAATTTTGTTGCTTATCTTTTAACATTTTCTAAAGCTGGTGTGAGGACAGCAAGTATAGTTTTCTACAACATGACAGAAAGAAAATACTCTGTTTATGTGTCATAGTACTCTTTCATTGGTTTATGGACCCAAAATTCTCCAGGGAAACTCACAAATCCCCATAATGTTTCTAGATGGCAGATTTTTCATTTGAAACTCTGATCTAGTTGACAGATGTGTAAAAATCACATGTAGCCAAATGACTCTTTAGTCAGTACAAAGCTGACAGTGCTAAAGACTGGTTATTTCAGCTAAGATTCACTGGAGCCTCTACCCAGACTATGCTTTCCAACTCTCATACTACAGATTAATATTATTTTATATTAATGCCAATGCTTTGCTCCCCAATGTCGTATCTTTCATATGACATTTCATATCTTTCATGTGACATTTCATATCTTTCATATGCCCCTTTCAAATACAAACGCTCTTTTGAGGAAGTCAGAAGAGATCAATAACTGCATTGAATTCCTCGAAGGTGTAGGTGAAATTGTGTTTTGGAGATTCACACACAAATCAGACTGGGAGAAAGTTTCTATTTAGAATAATACATTATAAAATCTTAAAACATAAGAATTAGTTGGACGTTAAATATTGAGTCTCCAGCTGTGCCCTGTCACTAATAAAGAACATGATCAGTGGAGATCAATTGATTTGCTCAAGGTCTTACAGTAACTGGTAGAGCAGGAATTTGAATCCAGGTCTTCTGATTACTCCAATTTGAGTGCTCTTTCTGTTATTACTATGCCTTAGATAAAAATGTTAATTGTATATTGGTAAGACACTTTCTGGTAAGTAGAAATTAAGAAATTATATAAATGCGAATAGGAGTGATATAAATATTAAGATGATGTCAAGTGATATTAAATATTAAGTTGTATTAATAAGGGTTTTCTAGAGAAACAGAACCAATAGGAGACAGAATAGATACACATATAATAAGGAATTGGGTCACGCAGTTATGGAGGCTGAGAAGTCGCAGGTTCTACACGCAGCAAGCTGGAGACCCAAGAGCGCTAAAGGTATAGCTCCAGTCCTAGTCCAAGGCCAGAGAACCAGGGCAGCCAGTGGTGCAAGTTCTAGTCCAAGTCTGAGTTTGAAGGCAGCAGAAGACTCCAATGTCCCAGTATAAGGACAGTCAGGCACAGAGAGCAAATTTTCTCTTACTTCACCTTTTGGTTTATTCAGGCCTTCAGTGGATTGGATGAGGCCCACCTACCTTGGGGAGGGCCATCTGCTTTACTCAGTCTACCAATTCAAATGCTCATCTTATCCAGAAACATCCTCACAGACACACCCAGCATAACAGTTAACCAAATATTTGGGAACTCAGATGTATTTAAATTAACCATCCAAGAAGTGGACAAATCCCTGGGTTTTTGTTTTCCATTTAGTAATGATCATAATGACCTCTAAGTAGGATAGTTATTTTATAGGAAGAGAACTCCACATATTTTGCATTCCTATCTTTTTAACCTTTGCATAATTTCAAGGTATTTCCCCCCCCCCCCCTTTTCTCTCTTTAAGTGGAAAAAATAAATGATGCTACATGGAAAATTTCGTTAGTTTGATTTTTATTCTAAAAATTCTATTGTTCTTAATAAGTGATATTAGATATTTTTTGGTGACAAAAACAAATAAAAAGTTTCAATTTGTACTGCACACCCTCTATATCAAACATGTACTAGGATGTATATCAAAGAAGTCTGGCCTTAAATAGAGTAGATGTTTTATATTTATAAATCTTTAAATGATATCTTCCAGTCACTTTCAAATCCCTGGATTTTTAAAAATCACTATGTGGGTAAAAAATTAAATTATTTCCAAAGGCCAAGTAAGTAATGTAAATCAGGGACGCATTCTAGAGTAAGTAATAGAGAGTAGTGGGGAGTGTGGCAAACTGGAAAGCACATGTCCAGCCTGTAGGGGTGGTCTGTAATCAGCTCCAGTCCTATCTAGCCATATGGGAATGTGAGTACAGTATTGCAAATTCGTGATTATTTTTACAGAAGAACTTGAAGTGCTGTATTTTTTTAATTTTTAATTTAAAGTTGCAACTAATTCTAGTTTTAAAAAAAATGTTCAGACTAAACTAAACACACTTGTCATTGTATCTGGCCTATGGATCTTCCTTTTTTGACATCTGATTGGAAGCATTTAATTCCCTGCTATAAAATTCATTCATGACAAATAAAGGGCAACAAAACCAACTGAGAGCAGATGCTAGACCATCAGCCAGGCCCAGCCGTTAATTATTTATCCTCTACATAACTACATGAGTCAAACTCATGATTTAGAAAATGATACATTCCTGTAAGCCATGGGTCTCAAGATCTCTAATGCAAACTTTGAATGAAATCCTTAAAGCCAGGGGTCTCCTGTATTTGGAATCTGGGTTACCCCTTCTTAATTTGGAGGTCCCTCTTTGGTCCTTCCTATTCTTGTCCAGTGCCTCATGGCTTCCCTCTGAAAAAACAGCCAAAGAGATTAACCCTCTCCTTATAGAATTTCAGCTGCTATTTGGCCATAAAAGGTAGGGTTTTTCACGAGGGCAGGCACTGCCAACTTTGCCAATCCATATGGCTGGTTTGGTTAAGGTAAAAATCATAGTTTTGAAATAGTTTGTATTTTTTTCCATTAGTAAACTTTTTTTTAAAACCCAAATAGTCTACTTATTAACAATTTATTTTCTTTGCAAGGATAAAACCAATCTAGAAAATAATGGTTAAAAAACTAATTGTTACAATATAATTTAGCTTCATGAGGAAGAAATTTCCCTTCCAGAATGATCTAGTGTGTGTGTGTGTGTGTGTGTGTGTGTGTGTGTGTATTTCTATCTAGGGTTGTTTCTCTTACTGGTAATAGCTGGTTTGATGCAAAAGCTATTTAAAACTTACTATGAATGCTGAAAACTTCTCTTAGGTTAAATCCAACAGTCTCAGCTGGATTTATCACTTTATAAGAGCTGTTCTCAAATTTTAACTGCAAAATTACCTGTGTAAAACTTGTCTCCAATGGTGGCTGCCAGTAATTCTATATATATTTGAATGCTGCACCTTCCATCAAAAGGTGAAGTCTTATTTCCCTTCCCCTTGAATCTGGGCAGTCCATGTGACTTTTGTTGACCAACAGAATATAGCAAAAGAGTCTTTGAGTCAGTTGTAGGAGTAGCCCTTAAGAGACCCAGCAATTTTTGCTTTCATGGTCTTAGAAATCAGCTGCTGTGTCAAATAGCTCAGGCTACCATGCTGAATAGTGAGGGACCATGGGAGAGAGAGATGCCACATGGAGGAGGACTGGGATGCCCCATGGATGGTCAGCGCCAATGGCCTAGACTACGTGAGACCTCTGTGGATAATTCAGCCCAGCAGAGCTCCCAGCTACATGCAGCTGTGTGAGTATAAGGGAAAGCTGCTGACATCATGTGGCACCCAAGTCTAGCCGATCCACAGAATTGTAAGAAAAAAATCATTATTTTAGCCACGATGTTTTGGGATGGCTGGTTATACAGCAATAAATAACTAAAACCACTTGCTTGTTACTAATACTAATACCTTTGCATCCTCCATAGAGTTTCTGACTCAGTAGGTTTGATTGAAGCATAGGGATCTGCTATGTTCACAAGATACTAGAGTAATTTAAATACTAGTAACTCAAACGCCGGGGTTAATTCAGAGCCACTGCTCAGGACCATTACTCTGAAACACACCCAGGGAGTGTTCAAGAAATTTGTTGTCAAGTATGAAGAAAATATTACAAGTTTTTTTCATATATTTCCTTGGTCTAAAAAATTATAAAGAAATTAAGCTTGACTATTATATCCTGTATATTAGGTGGTCACGTGATTCGTAAGATGTGCTATTCTTCAAATAGAGGGGACCTTCTAACCCAAGGAGGAGTTGCCATTGTCTTCTTTTCATTTCTTTCAGAACATTGCAGTTTGTATGTGTCCCTTAAAAGAGGATTTATGGATTATGGTGCGTTAACCTAAATAATAGAATTTTCACAATGTTTAGTACAAAGATGGGCAGTGACCGTGGGCATTTCTTATGCCATACAGAAATTCAGTGGTTATTTTGAGACAAAACGCTTGGGAGAGTTGTCAAATTAAGATAAATAGTGCATTTTTTCTTTTACAAAAGCAAGATTCCAAATTTGCTGTGATAAGTAACTATGAGGAGAATGATACCTATTAGAAAATCAACATACACACACACTCACTGTGTACCAACAAAATAGAGGCAGCTTTTACAATTGGTGAAAAAAATTGTCTCTCTCTTTTTTAAAGGCATATTTCAAAAATTGGGATATTGGGAAATGTTTCCACTGTTATATAGTATTGCATAAAATGATGTATTGCCTAAGAAAATGCTTATTTTGTCAGACTTCAAAAATTTGGAAACAAAAAATCTGTTTTAAAATTTTCCAACTTGAGAGATTCCATGTGTTTGAACATATTTGTGATTAATTTGGAACAACTGTTGGAAATTAGAAGAGATGAAAATATACTAGCTGACTTTTGCCAAAAAACTTTGTATAATTTTAGGGTGGGACTGAAAAATGAGCATCGTCATTTAGTGCCGCCAAGTGATGCACTTCTCCCATTTGGGGCCTGCATATGTTTATGAGAAATGTTTTTCACTTATAAAAACTATGTATCAAAAGGAAATGAGCTTAGAAGCAGACTTTCAAATCTTGTTATAAGGATTTGAAAATTTGAAGCATATTGTTATATTAATAATTTAATTAGTATTATGTCTTTAGTCAGAATCATGTTTTTTAAAAATACTCTTGACCAATAAACTATTTAAAAATATTATATGCTTCATTACCTTATTCTATAAAATTTCCTGGTTTTGTGTTTTAGATGTGCATAATACTGTAGTATATATATATATAATTTAAAAGCAAATATATGACTATTCACAGTTCATACTTGAACATTTTTTGTTGATGAAACATGCTATCCAAAAAAGTTTGGAAACCAAAGTTCTAGAATATCACAGATATTCTATAGTATCTTCCATGCATGTTATTTTGGGGGAAGTAACATATTGCTGATTGTCCATTGGTGAAAAGTCTACAGGGCGGGAACATAATTTTACGCCTTGTGTAGGTAAGAGAGTGAGGTCTTGGCTTAGATTCATCTTCTGGAAGATCACTTCCATCTGATACTTCTAGAGTCTATTCTAAAATAACTCAGATGTACATGTAGGGTACCTTATGGGGATTCTATTATAGCATAGACTGAAAAGGATAACACGTTTCTGAATAGGTCAGCTACTTCTTCTGTAGTTTAGAATTGATGTTTAGTTCTCCATCTTGAAAACAGACCAAAGGACAATGAAACCTGACAAAATTGACTTTTTTTATTCTACTTCCCTCCCTTCCCCCTCTTTTTCTTTAGCCTGTGGCTGGGAAAGCATTTTCTGGGAGAAGCTAAACTTCATCCAGCGGAGTTTCTCAGTCATTTCAGCCTTCTGGAAGGAAACATACTTTTGTTTCTTATTTTTGCTCTCTGGGAGAGCAGAGAGGGAGCATTTCAGTATAAGCACTTTTCACCATGTGGTGTGTGATAAGTGCATCACTTAACAGTGGCACATGCTTGTAGGTAAAAGTATACTTCAGTAAGTGGAAAGAAACCTTGCTGAATTGTGCTGAAGCAATTTAGGCCTTTTATTCCACTTCACTATTGGAGAATTTCTCTATAAGCTACTTTACAAAGGGGGAAACTATAGAAAAACACACTCCATGGTAAGCACTTTAGATGGCTTATATATAGTCTCAAAATACTTCTTTCTTTTAATTTATCAGGAATTTTCCCTTGAAATTATAGATGTTGTAAAATTGAAAACCACAAATGCTCAACTAATATCGGTGAAATGTATTTTATCTTCATAGTAGAAGGAGTAATGTCAGTAGAAAGAAATGCCCTTAGAAAATACTTCCATTCACACCTTAT
The DNA here is from genome assembly GCF_036562045.2 of Rhinolophus sinicus. Taxonomy (NCBI): domain Eukaryota; kingdom Metazoa; phylum Chordata; class Mammalia; order Chiroptera; family Rhinolophidae; genus Rhinolophus; species Rhinolophus sinicus. The sequence goes on from NC_133758.1 coordinate 98,305,844, forward strand.
TACTTTTGTGTTTTTTAATAATATATTTTAATAGGTATTACAGTTCACCCTATACATATTCTAAAATGCAGTCACCCACATTTTTAGCATTGTATCAACTAGATGTGTTAAATTACTATTAGTTATTTACACCCTCCTCCTACCTCAGGACTTTTTAGGAACGTGTTTATGATTTGTTTCGTGGTGGGGCTAAGGGTTGAAGGTATAAATTGGAGAAATTTCTTCAAATAAGAAAGGGAGGGAGAAAGAAACTAAAGGAGGGATCAGAAGGAAGATTTAGGTGACAAGAAGAGGGAAGAGAATCTGAGGGATTTCAAAGAAAGAGCAAAGGGATGGGATGGGGTTGGAGGGAAAGAATTTTAAAGATTTGTTGTCTCAGCTATTACGAAAAACTCTCTCAGCCACCCCACAAAACCTTAAGTAAAATTCAGTTGTTGGCTCATGCTTTCAACGTGTTTATATTTGTTTATGATTCTGGGTATATGTGTGAAGTTGGCTTTAAAGTGTCAGAGGGTTTTAAAAGAGGGGAAACCTTTTAGAGTTTTGGTTAAAATAAGCAGTGGTGTAGCAAGAGGTTGAATGTGGTCGGTGGTTCTCTCAGGTAGGAAGGAATATTTTATCCTGGACATCATTTAGCATTTTCTGTGCATTGTGATAATAAAAAGCAGACAGGTTTTTATTCACTTTTATTATATTTTCAAATTTGCTCCGACTGTGCCCTTGATTGCAGGTACCCAGGCAAAATGCTTCTCCTATTGTCCCATGGTTTGTCATTAGAAATAAGCCATCAGCTCTAATTTAAAATAATGCAAATGTTGTAGGAATTTTGATCAGAAGTTTATCACTCTTTTTTTCCAGATGTTCTGTACCAATTTAAAAGACATCACAGGTACCTGAGAAGCCAGTGCACTTCAAAGTTCCTGGTGACTTTGGTCCTTATTTATAGCCATTCTGCTGTACTTATAGAGGGGAGGCAGTTCCTAAAATGAGGAAGATACAGAATGACATTCCTGCCCTCCTTCTGAGTGTTGAAATTCCTTTGTACAATTTCTGACCATGTGTAAAGAATTCAGATTAGGTTTCTTTTTGTTTTGTTTTTGTCCTTTCTTTCTCATCTCCCTCCTCTTTTTCTTCTCATATGATGCCTACCTGTCCTTTCTTGCTGGCTTTCATTTCCATGCCTAAAATGGTGGATTGTCAGAGACCAGTGAATGTATGAAGGGACACAGAGCACCCACTGGTAAATATTCTGGTTTCTTTCTTCTTCATCGTTGGTCAAACTCAAATTTAATGAGTTTCAATCATCAGTTTTGTTTTGTTGGGGCAATCAAGAAGAAGAGTCAGGAAAAAAAAAGAACATAAAGGAAAATGAGTAAGCAAAGACACTTCCATGGAAATAATGACAGCAACGCCATAGCAGTTACATTAGTCATTTGTTTCCAACCTACTGTCTTCTCTTTCTTCATGCCTGTACTTGCAGGGTATTTATAATGAGATTAGAAATCTTAGTTGCTTGCTCATTTTCATGTAAGCTTCAATTTCCTCTTGCAGTAGATAACTGTTGAATTGCTGAAGCTGGAGTTCTGGTGATACTTGAGTTGCTTCAACTACAATATTATAAGAAGTGGAAGAGAACTCATGACAGCAAACAGATTCCTCTCATGGACAGCTGTGCCTTATTTCCTTTTTGCTTTGTATGTTTTCACTCACTGCTGAAGGGTCCTGGTCATTCGTAGTGCACCCTGGCTCTTCTGGTAGGATCTCACTGAACTCCATATGTATGTGGCCTCACATGGTTATGGATGGTAGTCTGAAGCTTGTGTCTGGGCTGCCAAGACGTGGAACACCCACTTTCCTTCTTAATGCCAAACTTTGGCTGCGCTATTTTTGACCACAGTTAAACAACTGTGAACTCTAGCTAGAACAGGAGTCATCAAACTTTTTCTGTAAAGGGCCAGATGTAAATAATTTAGGCTCTGCAGACAATATAGTGTCTGTCCTAACTATGCAACTTCTCCATTGAAGCACAAAAGCAGCCACAGATAATATATAAATGATTGGGTGTGGTTGTGGTCCAAAAAAAATTATTTTTGGATACTGAAATTTGAATTTCATATAACTTTCACATGTCATAAAATATTATCTTCTTTTGATTTTTTCCTCAACCATTTACACATGTAAAAGCCATTCTCAGTTTGTAGGCTGTACAAAAACAGGGAGGCCTTAATTTTGCCTATAGGCTGTAATTTGCTGGATGTGAACTAGAACATTATTCTTTGCTACTTTATTATGCACTACAAATGTAATGGTTTAAAATAACAACTATTTATTTAGCCTGCCATTTGTTGGTTGGTGATTGGAATGGGCTCAACCAGGTGGTTCTTGAGTAGTTTCATTCATCTCTGTGGTCCGCTGTTGGTTGCCTAGATGGCTCCGCTTCTAGGAGTTACTTGCTCCTAGCCTGGGAAATTGAGGTGATTAGGTCATATGTCTGTCTTCATCCAGCAGGCTAGCCTGTACCTGTTCACATGGTATTTCTAAGAGCAGCCAAAACAGGTGAGCCCCAATGTATGAGTACTTCCCAAGGTTCTACGGTTTCCATTTTGCTATTGTCTCATTGGCTGAAATAAGTCACATGGCCACATCCAGCATGTGGGAGGATTAACTATGGCTACAGGCAAGTGTGCGCCACAACGTACCACAGAAGACCCTTGCCCTGATGATTTATATCCTCTCACATGCAAAATACATTTCCTCCTTTTTAAGACCCTGCCCCACTCCCCCCCCAAATTTCATCCAGTCACGACATCCGTCTCAAAGTCCAGGATTTCTTGATCTATAATTATGTCTGGAAGTGACTTTTTGGATGCGGCTCCTCTTGATCCAGTTGCACTAGAAAGATAAGTTATAACACACAGTGATAAGAACATGAACATGATAACTACACGTACAATAGAGAACTTTCGAAAGAGAAAGATTGGAGAACATAGCAGTACACAGAGACTCTGCAATCTAGCCAGGCCTATGTTGCCTGATCCCCATACTCCAGGGTGAGGAAATTTTCCTTGATTAGATTGAGACTCAGCTTCCTGGGAGTGTTTCTTCTGTTTATTGTTTTCTACAGCTCTCTGGGAGTAGTACCCTATTCCATTGTTCTTCATAGTTCTTGGCTGTGTCTTTTGAGCTGTCATTCCTTATTTATAAGAAATGGCTTGTGTATGCACCTGAATATCTTACTCAATCTTCATTCCTATGGAGGGTTGGGGCCCAGAGGTTTCTTTCTGTTTTGAGATGACGAGGTCTCTTTCAATCCAAGATGGCAGTGCTTTTATCAGCACATATGATTGACTTCAACATTTTAAGAGCTTCCTATGAATCTGATTCAGGTCCAGAAACCACATCCACAGTTCTTATTGAGACAGGCTTGTTTTTACATGGGTGTGTTTGGCTTCTGGAGAAAACACCCTTAAGGATTTTAAAAGCCATTTTTTATCTGAGAGTATCAGCTATGCATATCCTTAACATTTTTAGAGTTCTTAACAAAGGGATTTATAGTCATACTTTGATTTGATCTTGACCCTGAAGCCATTTATTACTTTGACAATTTTCACTGACTGGGGAGATTGTAGATAGAAACAGTTTATTTCTTCCCAGGATGTCCTGGCCCCTCTCTATATATTCCCCCTAAGTTCTGCTTACAAACAGAATTTTCAGAGCTGATCTCTCCTTTCCAGTGCCTTATCACAGGCAGCTAAAAGAAGCCAGACAACATATTTAACTTTCGGTGAGGCAATCTCCCTAGCCAAATTCAGAAGTTTATTAATTACTACAGGCAACATCCTTACTAATTATTCCACACCTACCTAACTCATGTCACTATTTTTCTAGCCTGCTATAGCAATTTCCTTATCACTTTCATAGCCTCTGCTAACAGTGTATTAGCCATTTCCCCACTTTTTATGAAGCTGTATTGCACCTTTTCCAGCCTCCATCAGCTCCTCTATTCATTACAAACCTAATGCCACATTTTTTTGGTTTTTGTTATAGAAGCACCCCACGTCTATGTACTATTATAATTTCTTTATCAGTTATTGTTGCTGCAAAACAAAGCATCCCAAAACTCAGTGGCTTAAAACAATCGTTTGACTCATGACTCATGTGTACTGGAAAATTTGAACTGGGCTCAGTAGAACTTTGTTAGTCTTGGATGGGCTCACTGATGTATTTGCGGTTTTGACTGAGAAGAGGCTCTACTTCAGGTGTTGGCTGGCTGCAGAGAGGGGCAACAAGGGGACTGAGCCACATGGCTCTCATTATCAAGCTGGCTAGCCTGGGCTTGCTCACACAGTGATGATGGCAGGGTTCCAAGATCAGCCAGAGAGGGCAAGCCCCAATGTGCAAGCACTTTTCAAGTCTCTGCTATGTAATCTTTGCTGTTGTCACATTGGTTAAAGCAAATCACATGACCAAGTCCAGACCAGAGTGAGTGTGGGAGGGAGTTATCCAAGGGTTTCTATTGAGGGAGGTGATGAATTCAGAAAGGTGTGAACATATTGGGGCTATTACTACAATGATCTACTAGTCCTGTGCTAAGTAGGGTAGACTAATCTGACACGTAGAGAGCCTGCCAAGTTTCCAGAGGAATTATGTGAGCAGAAGAGCTGCCAGCTGGCTTAGAAGGTCACTAAGTTTGCTCAAGTTGCAAATTTTGAGTGATTTGTTATGCAGCTAGCTGATACAAATATGGAAACTCCAAGTTATGGCTCTAAATGTGGTAAATGGAACTTGCTGAGTACCTGGACTACACAGATTTCTGCAAAGTGGATTTGGAGCTTGAGCTATCAAAAAATGCAAGGGGATGGAAAGAAAAGTGCTTCTGAGGGTCGGCAAATACAAAAATAACAAAAACTAATATCTAACATTAACAGGGTGTTGATCATGTGCCAGAGACTATGCTAGTAGCTTTTCTTGGGTTATGTCATTATCTCTTTTAATAACAGGAAAATTAGCATTAAGAGAAGTCAAAAACACTTTTTTTTTCTTTCTTTCTTTCTTTTTTTTTTTAGATCTAGGGAGCATGCACTGCTTAGTGTAATAGGAAGTCTTTTACCTTGTAGTATTGCTAAAGATTAGGGGATCTCTTCGAACATCACCAGTTGGAGGTTAGAGTTTATAGAAAAGTGTAGGTTACTTTGGTGTCTACTGGTGATTTGCCCTAATTGCATGAGTATTACTGTTCAGGGCAGTTTCTATCTTTATAAAGAAACCAGCTCAAACTGAAGTCCTTCCTCCTTGCCTTTACCAAGTAAAATGTTGTAGTATGATACTTGGCTCTTGGGAAGAGAGCATATTGTTAATTCCTTTTGCATATTTCTCTTCTATTCTTTATTGACCCCAAAATGCAAAAGAAGAAAGTAACAGATTTTCCTAGAACAAAACAGATTTGGTTTTCATAATTAAAGCAATTTATAGGCTTTACAGGAAAGTTAGGAAAGAAATAACAGTAGTTAGACTTTTGAAGAGTGAAGAAGTAGAATTATTAAAGATGTTTTTCTTTGGAATCTTATGTCAAAGTGAAGAATAAGGATGGAAGAATGAAGCAGACCAGGAATATGTTGTTGGTTTCCCTCTAAGTGGATAGAATATAATCAGGCTAAAACTCTCTGAAACATACACAAGTAATAAGGATTGAGAGATGAGTGGGTGGGAGTGAAAGAAGATTCTGTAAAGACATAAAATTGATAAACAAAGTTTATTTTTATATTTAAATTCATTATTTTTATATTTAAATTCATTGTTTTGGAAGTGGTACTTTCCTCTGTGAAAGAAAAAGGTGTTTTTAAAAAAAGTTTACACTGAGTTATAAGTGAGACAAGAAAATTTGAAGAGTGTCTCAGATATTCAAGTTGTGACTCTAAAGTACAGTCTATAACTGACTGGCTAATAATGGCAAAAGTAATGGAAACATCAGCAGTTAAGAAGTACCTTAATTTAGACTGGATACTGAACAAGTGGAAAATTCTTAAGCCTTTACAGAAAAGTAAACACATTAAAAATATGCAGTATGGACAATATACGAGTAGTTCCATGTTGAAGGAAGGGTGCAGAATGCTTAATATTTTTTTAACTTTGATTTTCTCCTTTTCTTCAAGAATATTGATACATTTGTCACTGTGATATGATTTGCAGAAATTCTTCTTAGTTTTAATTTTTAAAAATGTAAAACATTAGAAAAGTTGTAGAAAACTTTATAGAATTTTAGAATATCTATAGATATTTCACCTAGATTCTTCATTTATCAGTATTTTCTCATTTGTTTTATCTCTTCGTGATAGGTATACATTATCATCCATCTACCTATCTATTTATCTGTCTATTATCTATCATGCTAATTTCTTTGAGAATACATTGCACATATCGTGGCTCTGCACCCCTAAATACTTATAGCCTATATGTCCTTACAGTCGCATGTATTAATTTAGTTTACTACAATTCAGTTATCAATTTTGCAATTGTAATTTAATACAGTTTAATTATCAAATTCAAGAAATTTAACATTAATGCAATACAGATTACTTAATGTACAGTTTGTATTCAGATTTTCCCAGTTGTCCTAATAATGTCTTTAGTGAAAAACAAAACCAAAAACCTTTTTTCCTATCTAGGCATCAATCCAGAATTACATATTGTGCTTAGGTATTATTTCTCATTAGTTTCCTTTAATTTGGAATGAGCCATCAATCTCTATATGTTTTAATGGTATTTTGAAAAGAACAGGCCAATTATTTAGTATCCTATCCCTAAGTTTGTGCTTGGTGGTTTTCTCATGATTAGGTTCAGGTTGTGGAATTTTGCCTGGAGTACTGTCTCTGTGGTGTTATGTCCTTCTCAGGCTTATCACTCCATGTCACATGACCTCAGTTTATCTCATTATTGGTGATGCTAACTTTACTGCTTTTTAGGGCGTTGTCCGCTACCGTCTCTATTTAAAGATATTCCCTTTGGTAATTAATGTAAACCAAGAGGAGACACTTGGATCCTGTTCCCCAACTAACTTTTGCCCAGAGGTTGTAACATTTACTGATAATTTTTTCCTAAATCAGTTATTACTCTGTTACCTACCAAATATTTTTAAAAAACGTTTTAATCAAACAGAATTTTTTACCAGTGATTTTTTTAAATAAAGAGAGCAAACAGTTTATCATAGGAGATTAATACATCTGTAGACAACCAGAAGAGCACAATATTATCATAGGTAATTAATCTGGAAAGGCAAAAGTAAAGAATAACCCCACTGAAGAACAAAGCTAAAGCTATTGCAACAAATACTCTGAATTTTTCATCAAGCAGTAGGATGGTAATAAGTTAGGTGTATGAAGTGAAATGCATGCATCCACCATTTCCCCCTGCATAATCTTAAACTGCTTTGCATTTGTACACAATCATGCACTGTAATAAGCAGGAAAATGTTTGGAATGTACAAAAAAAATAGCTTGCAACCAAGTTTAATAGAAGAGAAATATGAAAACAAGGGAACCAGGTAAGGCATTTAAGATCAGAAAGTGTTGATGAAAATTTCTAAAGCAATCAATAAATTATACTACTTATATTACTGGTTTTTCTTTTGCTATTTCTGGCTAATTTTATTAATAAACTATAGCTTTAGATTATTCTCAGTTGCATCTAGTGAATTTATAAAGGAACAACCCTGTAATAAAGTATCTCTCATATCTTGCTGAATAAAATGTGTATTTTCGTGCAATCTAAGATTGAAAGCTTTCTAAGCTTCTTGAGTTTTAAATCAGACAACCCCCCACTTCTTGCAGACACAGTTGCTTATTTGTCAGTTTGAATTTGATTTATCTCTAGCAGGAGCTAAAATTGTATTAAAATCTTCTGTTAAGCATGTAAAACTCCACATATATAGAGTCGGTAAGTTAAACATCTCTAATAAAAGACAGCTGCGTTCTCATTGGAAGCAAAAATCGGATAGAAAGAGATTTGTTTCTGTGAAGGATGATATGAAAAGTATGAGAACCCAGGTGTCTTTTCTTTATTCTACAAAATGGGGCTGATATATACGGCAATAAAAATATTTTTAATGAATTTTTTTAAGTGTGCATAAAGTAACCAGTGAACCTGTGTGTTCAGCTATTGATCAGTTTAGTGATGGGCTGAAAAATCAGTGAATTAATGAGCACCCTCTGCTTTATTCATCATTTCACTGTTATATTTTTTTTGGTTTGCATCTACATAAGAATAAACCCAGAATATAAAGTTATATAATGCTTATGGTTTTATAATAATTGTTTCCATATAATTTCTAAGATTATTTTTGGCCTCTTAACATTTTTGATTTGCTCACTTATGAGTACATTGTTAATTAAAAAAATATTTATTAGGTAATTTAAAAATATTGTCAGTACAAACTTTTAGCCTTAAAAATGTGCAATCAAAGAGAATGACCATTTACACTGAGGTCAATATAAGATTTGTAATTAGATATCTTGCAAATTTTTGTTCATATTTATACCATAATACATATGAAAGGAAACAAGGGTAACCATTGATGACTTCATATTAAGAAACTTAAGCTGAAATTAAGGCAACATGATTTGGAATTCTGTTTTGGTCACCTGGTTCCAGTGGCACACTGAAATCTAGGATTCATTTTCTCATTCATCTAGAACATCTATTTAGTGCTGACAAATAGAAATTGTTCTATTAATGGTCATTATAATGCTTTTAATGTCTTATGCACATCCATACACATCCACATATGCATATTGCTGACAGAGATTCCCCATAGATTGAGATATAAATTTTGTTTCTATAATACATGCAGTGTGGTTTCATGTTTATTTCATGCATTTAATAAATATTTGAAGGCCTTTCATGAGTCAGACATTGTACCAGCAAACACATCTGTGGAGAATGTAGGTAGATTCTCAACCTTCAGGGCACGTATATTTCTGTAGGTGAGACAGGAAAGATATAAATAAACAGGTAAACAACATAACCAGATATTTTGATGAGTGCCATAAAGGAAAAGTGCCCAGAATAATTGGTCTTGGCAATTAAGTGTGTGTATGCGCACGCGTGAACTCTGTGTATGTGCAAGTACAGAAGGTGCCAAAAAAAAGTATGCACTTTTTAAGAAAGGAAAAAACTATTAAAATTGTAATACTCAACATATACCAACAACAAAAAATGAATACAAATCACATTTGACTTCTGCAATTACAAGAGTTGCTCAAAGTGGTTCCCATCAGCGTCCAGACACTTCTGATTATGGTGAACTACTGCTTGAGCAACGTTAACCGTCTCTTCAAATGCGTATACATTATTTTGGCACCCCTGGTATATATGTCCTCACAAATACTTATACACAAATATACACAGCAGCATTATTCATAATAGCCAAAAAGTGGAAAGAATCCAAATGTCCATAACTATGAAAGGATAAATAAAATGTGATACATCCATACAATGGGATAAAAAAGAAATGAGATGCTAATACATGCTATGACGTGGATAAACTTTTAAAATACTGAGGGTGCCAAAAAAATGTATACACGTGACTTGTATTCATCTTTTCTTATCGGCATATATTGAGTATTACAATTTTAATACAGTTTTTTTCCTTTCTTAAAATGTGTTTACATTTTTTTTAACACCCTCTGTATATGTATCTGTTTTCTGTGTGTATTTATTTACTTATGTAATACTATAGATTGGGAGTCAGGGAAGTCCTCTCTGGAGGGCATGATACACATCTGAAGAATAAGAAGAAATCAATCCTGTGAAAAGGTGTGGAATGTTGTTCAAGGAGCAATCCTCAGGATTTAATATGACTTTTATGATCATTTTAAATTGGAAAATAACCAAATAACTCATCTAGTCCACCCGAAGCCCCAAAAGCTCAGGTTACTTGTCCAAATTGCATTAGCTAAGACCAGAACTTGGGGATGGCCGCTACTCCTTCAAGGAGTCAATTAAATACGTAGAGACGTAAAAGCAGACAATTACCATGTGGGACATTAAGGGAAAAGAGTTGGAAGTTCAGAAAAATAGACCTCTTGCCTCTTCACATTTTTTATTTCATCTAAACTCAGTGAAGAGTTTAAAATTGAATATAGGTAAGTTGACTAAAAAACTATAATTCTGAGTCATCAACAACATATCTGAAAGGAACAACACAGCCAAGCCTGGCAGCTCCTATTTTTCAGATTAGAAATTAACTGCTATGTTGTCAGGATGAAATGGTATGTTTTATTATTGAAAAGGCAGCTCTATTAGCTTCTTTGGGCCACAAGGGCCATTTATTTAATTACTTCTTTCAGGACACTAAGTGGATTCCTAGTGACTAGGCCAAATTATTGCACCTTAAAAGGTGAGTGACACATTCACTTTGATGGATAGTAGGTTTTCTTTCCTTTATTTATTTATTTACTTTTACTAAATACATTATATAAAGAATTGAAGGAATCCAATTTCTTTACACCTCTGCTGAAAGCAGCATAGGACCAGGAGCATTTTTGATTCACTTTTAATAACATAATATGATAGATATAGAGGTGAAAAGTAAGAAATCCTCTAAGCAAGGAACACAAGACTTGTTTTCGATTCCTTTAAACTTTTTTAAATAGACTTTATTTTAAAGAGCAGGTTTAAGTTCACAGCAAAATTGAGGGCAGGTACAGAGATTGCCCATGTACCCTCTTGCCCTGTACCCTGCCTCCCTCACAATTAACATCCCCACCAGAGTGACCATTTGTTATAATTGATATACATACCTTGACACATCATTATCACTCTAAATCCATAAATTACATTAGGGCTCAGTCTTGACATTGTGAATTCTATGGGTTTTGGCAAATGTATAATGACATGTATCCACCATGACAGTCTATTGAATAGCTTCACTGCCCTAAAATTCCTCTGTGCTCCACCTATTCATGCCTTCCTCCCTGGTAACCTCTGAGAACCACTGATATTTTCACTGTCTCTATGATTTAGCCTTTTCTAGAGTGCGATATATTTGGAATCATACAGTAGGCAGCCTTTTCAGATTGGCTTCTATCACTTAGCGATATGCATTTAAGGATCCTCAGTCTTTTCATGGCTTGAAAGATTTCGTTTTTTTTCTTTTTAAGTACTAAATCATATTCCATTGTCTGGGTGTAAGATTCCTTTTTTAGAGCTCATAACTTACTACAGATTTTAAATAAAAAGATTTAAAACCAGAGAAGAAAAGATAAGTTAAAATTATTATTTTATTTTTCCAATAAAGCTGAAAGAATAGATGGACCCTCATAATTAAGCATGCAAGAATGTAAATATAAGTTATTCTACAAGTAATCTTTTTTCCTTTGTTAACGAAGTTAAGAGATGCTAAAATCTCAATAGAGTCAATAGTAAGAAAGGACAAGATAAAAGTTAAGACAGCTAATAATGTAAATATCATAGTAGAAAAAAAATCTATATCTTGAAGATATTTAATTGTACCGGGGACAATCTTTCAAGCAGATTTTCTTTCAGATTTTTTTATGGGTGTGGTTGATATATTGGCACTGAGCACTGCTTACTGATGAGTTATGAATTTCATCACTGGGACTCCCTTGAATTGTTTGGGATTTTAAAAAAACAGTCTTTCATGGCATCATTCTTAAGAGTATTGAAAGCTTTTCAGACATTACTAATTTCCAGAATTTTCCTGTAAGGTAAGTGGAACATATTTATCACAATTATTATTTGGTGAATTGGAAAACAGGCACAAACTGAGAGCCAAGCTCTTCGAGGTTAATTCATTAATCAATGTGGCTAAGTAAGAACAGAAATTCTGTGTTTTGATTTTGGGATCTGATGTTTTGCCTTCTAAACTTGCCTTGTTGATTTTAGTCATGAAGCAAATTGGCATGATTTGTACTTCATTAAATCATAATGTATGACAATTTAGGTAGCCCTCTAAGTTCTACGTGATTGTCTTTCTTCTAGCCGCTCCTCCCAGTGATGGAATGGAAGTGACTTGGTGGGACTGCTTGTGATTAAGAGGCCTGGTTTTAGAGACACAGGCACAGGCTGAAGCTTATTAAGAGCATGATCTTGGGAAGGTTACTTAATCCGTCTAAATCTGTAATAAAAGAAAACAGAGAGAGAGAGATATCTATGTCATATAATGCCTACATAGTAGTTTTTATGGCGATACAATCAAATATTAACTTTAAAATACCTATAAAGTACAGTGCCTAAAATATTGAAAATTCTTAGTAGAGATCAATTCTCACTGAAACTAGAAGGTAGTTTGGTGGTTGTTTTATAGATACAGGTTTCTCCAGCAATGGGATTTACGCCTTAGCTTAAATTATTTGTATATGTGTTTTACTGTTATTTTTGGACCTAAAGAGATAGAGAAGGGATTCTTTTATTTCTCTTTAACACAGTTTCATGAGCTTTAATCTTGATCTAAGTGACAAAAATTGATGTGTTAATTTTAACACCATATTGGTGTTTTTGTTTATTGTTTTTTTATATTGGGAACAAAGCACATCCCTGTACCCCAAAACATATTAATGATCTGCTTATACTACTACATTACCCGAAAGGAAGAAGTAATTCACACCTTCCACTGACTATAATTTACTACAAACGCAGTGAATAGTTGTTGAGTTGGTTTAATATCATTCCTTTATGTTATAGATGCTAGTCTTTAGTACCCTGTTCAAATCATTATATGGGCTTTAGGAAGACACTTCACTGCTTTGTTTCTTTAAAATGCATCTTCTTTTATTTTTTTTGTAACATAATTCAGATTTGATTGGTTAGCAGGAGGGGAAGAGGGTATCAGGCGGAGGCCTAGGCCTCTTTGGGGGCATGACATTGAAGTTGAGATGTGAGAGTTGACAAGGAATTAATTAGTCCAAGAAGGAGGAAAAGAGCAATGCAGGTAGAGAGAATAGCATGTGCAATGACGCCTAGGCAGGCAAAGCTTGGCATCTTCAAGGATATGGATGAAGGCCAGGAAGGTAGGAGTGTTGGACCTGCCTGGTTCGTGATGGGCTATTTGAGCTGTGAAAAGCCCTGACTTGGCTTATGTGCGATGCTGATTGTCTTCCAAGCACACAACACCCTCCCTCTGCCAGTTTGTACTGACCCTGTCAAATAGCATTTGACTCAGGGATTTCTGCTCTTAAGGGATTTCTGATCAGAGTCTGACTGGCTTATGTGGCGGTCACATTACAACAGAATGACTTTGTTATCCTAATAAACACTTGCTGAGTGCCTCATGTTGCATTTTCTCTTTAGCAGCACAGGAATTTGAGGCACAGAATGAAAAATTAGTGAAAGAACTATGCAGATGTCATTAATACAGTTCTAGGCTTCCTTCATTTTGCATAAAGATTGACAGAAAAAAAAATTGTCTTTAGGATAGCCGTTGAGCTTTAGAATAAATTTGTGTTCAATTCTGTTCTTTGCAACCTTCTAACTATTGCATACCAACCAGCCATAGCCTTAAGCAGAGGCACAATGACCTAGGTTCTGAGCATAGGTGTGAAATCAAACACTGAACAGTGGAAGTCACACAGGCCCCCAACGGGAAGTTAGAATTCTATTATAGAGCATTCATCTCTATAATGCAACTCCAAACTAAAAGCTGAACATTTTCATAAAAATTAGTCATACATCATAGACTATGAATCCCAGAGGAAAGCTCAAAGATAACAGACTAAAATCCCCTCATTTTATAGATAAGGAGTTTCAAAGAGCTAAAGTGACTATTTGTGAATAGAGATTAAATGACTTGCTTAAGGTGATTCAGATAGCCAGAGGTGAGCTAAATCTAGAACCAAGTGTCTTCAATTTCTAATTCAATGCCTTTTCCACTAAGGCCTTATTGACCCTTAAATAACCAAATTATGTCAACATTAAAGAACAAAACAAAAATTATTAAACTCAACAAAATGATTCATAAGATTATACTATATCTAATCTGGGATACTTTATTAAAAACTTATCATTGTGAATAGCTGCAATGCAATTTGTAGACACTGATGCCAATTTCTGAATTTTGAAAGTATTGGTCACATCACACTAATTGTCATGAGTATTTTCTCATAAAATGGAGGATTGCATATGTTCTGTGACCAGATCTGTACCTTTCCTATGCACCCCAATCCCCTAACACCCCTCATTCTATTCACTCTGTCTGCCTCTTGGCTCATTAATTTTTCTCCCTTCCTTTCAGAGGGAAAGAAATTCTAGCATGGTTTATCCTATGATGACTCTTGGCCTCTTACTCTTAATTCAGCCCTCCACTGATGTTAGAAATGTGGTGAACTTTTGAACTAAAACCCACATCTGAAAACTCCATATAATCTAATTTCAAGAGAATTGGCTAGGCGGAGGTGTCTTAGCATTATGGATCATCATGTGTAAAGAAAATGGCCTAATCACATTTTTCATCCAGCAGTTGTCTTCAAAATTTAGGAAATAGACCCTCCATCACACATGTTAGCAAACAAATGCATTTAAGATCAAGGAAGGGAATTGAAAGTAGATGGTTTTGTTTCATCTAGCAATCCATCTTTAGTTATATTTAGTCATATTATGTGACCATTACACATACAGTTTTAATGAAGGGAAGGCATCACTTACTATACAATTGGACCTGGTGGGAAGATGTGCCCATTTGTTCCCAGGTACTTAAAGGATGGATCTTGGGTACGTGCAGAGGACAGATGAGGGATTTGCTTCAAAGTTAACTTTGACTCTGAATTTCTCCTTTTCGTTGCTTCTGTCCAGGCCAAGGGTTATTTGAAAGAAGTAAAACAAACACACCAGTAAACATGCTCATGAATATGATGATATTAATTAATAATTTGTAACAGCATGGCAAATCTGGACTTGGGATAAATGCAAATCTTTACACATCTCAGTGTCCTCAGCATATTTTATGCAAATATTGTTAAGAATGAAAATTCTAATTTCAAATGAAGAAAATTCATGACATGCATCTTGGGTTGCAGTTTAATCACTGTATACCCAGGAAGGTATCGACAGTTGTCCCGTGGAAGCTATTAAAGTTGCTGTCCAAGGTTAAATGAAATTGCAGTTTATCAGAGCAGCATTGAGAAAATAAGAGAATCTGTTCATGGCTCTTGATTAATGCCAAGCGTGATCAACACAAGGGGGTTCATTAAGCTATACATCATGTGGGTAATTTAACATGTCATCGTGCCGGCTGTCTGCTTTGACTGCACAGCCCTGAGCCTCAAAGTTGTAGCTCTGATGCCACAGAGGTCTACACAGAAGCATCCCTCTTCTTTTGCTGTACATTTTTCATACTCATTTTTTGAGATATGTTAGGCGTTTTATATAAATTATTTAATGTGTTTTGGAACAAAAATACATCTTGGCTTTTTAATGGGTCCTCCTCACACTATATACAATAAAACTTATTAGGAGACTTCTTTGTTTGAGACATGGAAAAAGCATTGAAATTATTAACTCAATCCATGCTAATTTTTAATTCCTCCTTTTGCTTATGTGTTGTAGTTAAAGTATCACTTATCTGTCTCAGATTTATTTTTCAATGATCTTACTTTTTCTAGATATGAAGCCTTCATCTAAAAGTACAAGAGTTACATAATTCTGGCTTCTAGTTTTATTTATGTTTTTGTTAATTTTCTTTACAAAGTTAAATTTGCTAATGTCATTAGTACTGAATGGAATTTGACAGTTTATTAAAAAATGAAATATTTCCATGTAAAAGACTAAAAAACTATGATTTATCATTCCACATTATTTATTTATTTGTTATCTAATACATGGAATTCAATACAATCATGCTTTATCACTCTCACTTAAAAGTAGACTCTCCTAGTCACTGAAGATTTATTGGATGCAGTAAACTAGAGGCCAAGATCTCAGCCATATTGGCAATGGTTGTTGCAAGGAAGGACACGGCAAGGGAAATATGACCCCATTGAATGTAATCTTAACATTAAAATTTTTGGTTGCAGGACTTTAGAAAATAGGTTTCATGTTATGCTTCTTTTAGAATCCTGTGAGTGCATATGTCAATTGGTACTACAGACAGAGCCCTAAAACTTCCTAAAATATCCTAGTATGACAATTGTATACTGATGACCATGGTTTGGAATTTCCCAATGTTTGGATTTATATGCCTAATATCATATTCAATTGGAAGCTTTAAATGTTCTTTAAAAAATGAACTCCCATATGACATTCAATGCTTTCAAGGACAAAAAAAACCCAACCCAAAAACACCGCATAAATAATTTGTAGGACCTAAATATACATATGAAAGAAACTACCATCTCTGATGTGCAAAATATTAAGTTGTATTTGCTGGGGGTGATAACCTTGTTGGCATCTACCATTCTTGGGAGGAAATTAGAATGCCTTTGAAGGATGATGAAGCCAGGTGCTTGCTTTTAAAGGCACACCTTTTAAAGGAATAATGGAATGCTATTTTCATTTCAGTCTTTTCTTTTTCTTTCTTTTTTTTTTTTGGATGGGCTGTGAATACACTATCTACAATACCCTCAACATAAACTGTTTGGTTATTTAAATTGGGTGTTTGAAAATGTATTTTAATTAGGTCCAAGACCAAATTAGAATGGTGTCTAGTGAATACCAAACATTTTCAACACCAACACAACGCAAAGTGTTTTCTTTCCTGATATGTAAAGTAGAAAGGATGCTTTTTTACTTGTCATCTTTCAATCACAACTCCAAGCCATTTATTGTAACCGTATGATGGGTTTCCCCTGAAAAATACTGCAAAGGTTATTTACATAGTCAAGGTCCTCTCCTTGAATATATTTTTTTAAAAGGTACTGATTATTTTCTGCCTCCATTAATTGCCAAGGGTTTATTTACAAGACAAGAATTAATTATACCTCTGGGAAGCTCAAGAGTCAACATGAATCAAAGCAGGCTTGGTGAGGAGCATGGAAGTCTCACATAATTAAGCAGGGCACTAGAGACCAATTGTTTATAGAATGATTTTGCTGGAGCTAATTGACACTAATTATTTAATCTGATTTTCTTCTTCCTAGTTATTCTTCTACAGAGTACTGCTTTCTGCTAATGATGCACAGGGAACTGTCAAGGTGCTGCCCTGTGACTCCATTCAGTGTAGCCAGCCTTCCTTATAGGAAGTTGCTATTGCTTAGATCATTTCCTAACGTGCTACAGAGTGATACATAAAACCACAGAAAGGATCAGGAGATCATCAGTGGTAAAACATGTATCAATCACTTGTGTTGATGGCTGGTACCTTTTCTTATATAAGAGTTGTCTGGTTTTCACTCGGATTTAAGTTAAATTCAATGAAATCATACGTATATGCAACGAACTCATGGTTTCCACATAATGTTTTCATGCATAAGATGAGGTGAGGAGTAGAGTATGATGGAAAAGAAAAATAGAAAGTTTATGCAGCTGCCTAAATAAAAGGAAATACTCCCATTGAGCAGATAGTGAAACTCCAGGTACCAATCACATGCAAACATGCTACTTTCTATACGGAATCTATGCTGATGGATAAACGGAAACTTGGGAAACATGCTCGCTAATTAAGAAGCTTGCAATATGAATTGCATTTTATGGTACTGAACGTCTCCGTGGTTTCTACTGCTCCCTCCTCTGAATATCACTGTGCAATGACAACATTCATAGTTAAGATAACCAAAGATGGGTGTTAATGTACTGGTTGAGTGTTTTAATTCATTACTTAATCCTTCAACATACTCAGGCTGATGTACTTTGTGCAAGATGCACGTTCTAAGTAATCTCCTGGCTAAGAATTTAGGAAAAATGGTTATCTCTGCCCTGTTTATAGTATTGTAAAGAATAATGGGTTTATTTCTGGATCCCTGTCACCCACTTCATTCTGTGCCCCCTTCCCCCACATACACACCTTTCTGGTGATGTCTTATCTAGTCTGTACTCGTCTCTTTTCTAAATCATTCTCGCCCCTCATTTCATTTTCTTTCTCTGCCAGTTACATGTTCTATAGTTTATCCCTCAATCTCTCATTTTCTGTTTTCCAAAGTAACAGGTAGCTAAGGAGTTTATGGCTGATTTTGAAGTGCTCGTTTCCCCACATCATCGCCTGTTCTGGATTTTATCAATAATGTGGTTTATTGTAGAGTACCCAGAAGAACTTCGTGTAGTGGGAGGATTTAGACATGTAAAGAAATATTTTGGGGTATTGTGAGAAATTCCCAGGCAGGTGGTAGCGTTCAGAGCGCAAGGACATTTACCCAGCCTGAGGGTCGTTTAAAGCAATCCTAGAAAGCTGAGTAGTGAGACAGTCTCCCTGCTTGCACCAGGAAATGCAATAAGCATGATTAACATCCGTCCCTGACTTAAGTACCTAGGTATGCCGGAGACCTCAAGGGCAGTTTTCATTAGACGATACTGTGAGATATGATAATTGCCCTTATTTTTTTGCCAGGCACTATTCTAAATGCTTTACATGTTTAAATCAATTAATCTTCCCAACAATCATATGAGGAACAAAATTTTATGTATTTATGTCTTCCCATTTTACAGACGAGGAAGCTGAGGCACTGAGGTCATATAGCTTGCCTAAGATCATATCAGTATTTAGTAGTGGAGCTGGGATTCAGGCTGAAGTGGTCTGGCCCCAAAGCGGAGCTCTTAACCATGGTGTCTGAAGGGGACTGGCCAGTATCTTTATCTCCATGTCTTAGTTCAGTATGGTTCTCAATTCTGGTGTCTGGTTAGAATCACCTGGGGAGGATTTTAAAAGGAAACATAATCTCTGGGGAGTGGGACCCTGGCATAGGCGCTTTTCAAAGGCGCCCCTTGTGATTCTCATGTGCAACCAAGGTTACTAAGTCCTCCCAGGCCTTGAAGTGGGAGCTGCTCTCCACCTGCCTCCTGTTTATGCCCACCGCCCATAATTTGTAAAGGTTGTAAAAGCATGTCAGCAATCCTCTGGCAGGAAGCAGTTCCTCAGGTACCACTTTTCAGTGCCAGATGGTCAAACACAGTAGATCGCAGGCCTCTGTATTTGTGACTAGATCAAAATTGTGACAACAGTTGGCTCAGGGCAGACCCAGACAAAAGGCTTCCTGGATGCCTAGCCTGATTCACCACTGGTGTAGCTTAAACAACCTGGTGACTCTGGGATGCCTGGGCCCTTCTCCCTTCCCTGCACACCCATTCTCCAGTGTATCCCATCCATTTAATATGCAAGTGTACTTGTGAAGAAACCTTAGGATAAGACCTTTCCACATAGGTAAATTTAAGTACACTCTCATAACTCAATTTATTAATTTTAGAGGACTTAAAAAAAATGAAACCACAGACCATTATTACATCCAAGATAATTTTATTTAAAGATTTCTTATTAACATAATTATCAAATTGTATTAAAAATATCCTTGTAGTTAGCTTGTTAGAATCAGGATCCAAATAAGGTGTATACATTACATTTGGTCACATGACTCTGGCATTTATTTTGAAGTATAATAGCCCCGTCCCCCTTATTTGTTGAAGAAATTGGGGGACATTTCTCCTATAGAATTACCTACATTTTAGATTTGGCTGATTTTATTCTCCTGTTATTTCGCTTTCTATTCCCTGTATTTACTGTAAATTGTTGATGAAATCTAGACCCTTGATTACATATGGGTTCTGATTTTTTTACAAGCATACTTCATGAATGTGTATTTCCTATTGCAACACAGCAGGAGGCGCATCATACCTGGTTGTCCTGCTTTTTTAGAGGATGATAAGATTGACTGATGAATTCAAATGTTGCCTCTCCGAAACTTCCATTATAAAGTACCCCGTCAACCTTTTACCTAATGGATCTTAGCCACTGAAGATGGTTGCAAGATCAATGATTTCATCAGTGGTTGCAAAATGGTGATATTCAAATTCAACCATTCCTTCTGCATTTATTAGCCACATTTCTTCTGTAAAGGAGAACTTCTGCTCATCAATTGTTAATTAATCTGAAATCAACTTGTACAGAAAATGCAGTGAAATACTTGATTTTTTTGCCTATCAATTTTCAGTGTAATGAATTTGGTGTTCTTGTGACTTTAAAGGAAACTCAGTGTTTTGGGAAGCATTATAAATTTACAGCTTTCAGTGCATTGCATTCATAATTCTTTTTGATACTTAATATTGTCAGCTGGAAGAACCACTTCAAGATGATTGATGTGTCCACTTAATTTGACTCTAGTAGCTTGGACATCATCCTTGCTACATCAGATGTCCTCGGTACCTGCTGTGATTTCGACTCCAGCCCTGGAATCAGCCCCTGGTTCTTTCTTAGTGGGAAATGGTATTTAAAGGTCATAAACTGGGCCCTAGGGTGCTCACTGCTACTGGGTTGTCATGGGTTCTAAATCTTCGTATTTGGCAGATATGATGTTTTTAAGAAGGAGAAATAAATTACGAATGGGTACTGATATTTCCATTCCAAATATAAAATTATAGCTTTTTTTGCTTAATCTTTTTGATTTTATATATGTGTCTCTTCTTCCTTAACTGAAAATCTGGTTTCCTAAAAACAACATAATCCAAGATCATTTATTTGCTTTATCCTTTTCTCTCTCCATTTGTACATGTATTTACATGTGTGTGCATATATATGTATCCATACATAATATTTTTACTAACAACTCTTAGTAAGGGACTCTTAAACTGAATGCAGTTTAGTGTTTCATTGTGGTTCCTTTTTCCTTTTTGTTCTGTACTACTAGAACTGCAAAGTCAAATACTATGTTCTCAAATCATTTGGAATAATTAATATGGCTATATCACCATATTAATAAATGGCTAGATTAATTTTCATTGTTTTCAATTTTAAAGGACTCCCCTTTTTAAAAATTTTATTTTCAGTTACGTAAAACAGTTGCATAGTTCTCAAATCAAAATCATAAAACTCTATGGGTGGTGAACACACAATGGGATTTATAGATGATGTAATACAGAATTATACACCTGAAATCTACATAGCTTTACTAACAATTGTCACCCCAATAAACTTTAATTTAAAAAAAAGTTAAAAAAAAACATAAAAAACAAAAAAACCACAAAACAATTCAGAGATCTAACTTGTCTTAGTTCCCTTCTCTCCTTTTCTTTCTCTACCCATGTAGGTAACTATTTTTAATCCTTTTATGGGTCATTTTTCCATAGTTTCTTTAGCAAATAACCACATACACATATAGGTGCATGTGTGTGCACGCACGTGTGCGCACACACACCCCACACAACACCCCTCTCTCCTTTTTACATAAAGGGAGCCTGTGCTACACATACTCTTCTGTCTCGTGCTTATTCCGCCTAATGATTCCACCTGTCTCAGGGCTCTTGCACTCTACTACAGTGTTTAGAGGTCTTGTCTCTTGCATTTGCTACATAGTGTGTGGGTGGCTACATCAGGCTGCTTCTTGTGGTTCTTTCAAGTTCCAACATGATTTCTCACATTCAGTTCTTTGAGCCTCTGAAGAAGGCCAGTCTTTTTGATCCACCTCCCCGTTTCTTGTCCAAACTGTCTTCCGCCACACAGACACACACACACACACACACACACACACACAGCTTCAGCATTTGGTTTTGCTTGGAGTGGGCATTCAGTAAATGTCGGGTGACTAGAACATATGCAACATGAGGTTTCCTTCCTTTTATTCACAGAGTCCCAGAAGTTAAGACTCATCTTTTCTTCCTTGAGCTGCCCCTCGGTTTTCAGACTGGATGACCTTAGGATAATATTTTTTCCTGCTCTAAAGCTAGCCTCTTTCTGATCCAGCTTCTCTCTGAGCTCCCTTCCTCACCAGGCTAACAGATCTCATCCCACTTCCAAATACTCCTGGATGGCAACACATTTCAGGATATGAAGATTTTTCTATCTTGAATGTTCCGCCACTTCTCCAGAATCACCCCTCTGTGGAGCTAATCCGTTGTCAGGTACATGAGGAGATCTTTAAAAGAGTTTCTTTGTTATTTCTTTATAGTCTACCTCATTCCAGAGGTGATTCTAGGCACTTAACTGTGACTATATTATAATTATTTAGTGGTCAGCCAGAATATTGGAGGAGGGTTTTGAATTATGGACACACAAAACTCATACATATACACCAGACAAGCCTATTAGAAACATTTTGATATTGAAATAATTGCTAAAATGCTGTGTGTGTTATTACTAAATTAAAAAGTCAGGTTCAATAGTACAAATAAAGTATGTGGTTTCTAAAATTTTACAAGCCTGTTTAGAGGAATGTAATTCCTAAGGTTAATCAGAAGCTCTTGCAAACTATCTTCATCTTATCATAGTTACTCCTCCCTCTGAGTTTGGGAATTTGAGTTATCTCAAAAGCTAAACTTTAACTAAATTCTTTGGTGGACTTATAAAAGACATTCTTGAGAGTTATTTAAACTTATTTCTTTTTCAAAAGGAGCTGCTTTTGTGGTACATATAGAGACAAATGTTGAAAATATATTTGTTTTATTTCCCTGTAATGGAATTTAAGAAAAATCCAATGTTCACATTTCTTCCCTCCTAAGTTTTTATTCTGAATGTAAATATAATACTTGCTCAGGATGATAAAATATATATTATACATCCATGTAGTAAAAAGAAAAGAAAATCTTTCTCTTCCTAAACAACGGTGGTAAACACTACCAATATTTTGATATATTTCTTTCCAGGATTTTCCAAATATATAAAATAAAAATTTAATTTACCATATCGTTGAAAATATATATAGTCATTTATATCCTGCTTTTCTTTTCTTGTCATTATGCTTAAGCATATTTAAGCCATATCATTAAAATTCTTTATAATTTTAATACTTTCAGAGCACTTCATCATACAGAAATTACAAAGCTTATGCAGTCGTTCCTCTGTTGTCTAACAATTACGCTCTTTACAACTTTTAAAAGTCGAAACCATTGTTTACATTTTGGATAATTTCCTCAGGCTCTACTCCAAAGTGACATTACTAAGGACCAATTTCGCTCAGTGTTTGGCCTGTCACCCTCACTCTTGCCAAGATGGTCAAGTCAATCAGGAAATGTCAGAGATAGAACTTTCCATTTCAATCATGATACAAGAACAGCTGTCATTAGTTACTAAGAGCATCCCTCAGCACAAGTGGATCTGAGTCCTGGCAGGTCTTGGGTGGCTCGGCACAGAGGAGTGTAAAGACACTGAGTAGAAGACAGGATTCCTGGGTTCTCATCTCAGCTTGGCCACCATCTACCCGTATGACCTCAGCAACATTAACATCTATGCGCCGTAATTTCCTAGTCTAGAAAATGAGGGGATTGTATTATATTTACTAAGATTCATTCTAGTCCCTAAATTCTCTGCTTTTGTGTTTGGAAGTTTAAAGAATCCTACCCAAGTTCAAAGGCTGTTGTCTAAACCCATGGCTGGTTGGATTCTGGTTGTCAGCATTCCATCAAAGCCATTCTTTATTTGCAAATGAGAGCACAGCTATACTTGTTCTTAGGCTCAGTTCTACTTCTTATCGTTCATACAGCTTGTATTTGAGGAAGTATTGAGTTATCTCACAGTCTTGTCTGAGTCTGATTGCCATCCTCTGGCAAACTCTTTCAGCTCTACATATCACAGTCTTCAGGAAAAGTTCGAGAGACAATTATCTGGATGCTTCTGCTCACTCATAACCCAAATCCTCCATCTGCCTATACAAGGAGACATGCAAATCACACAGTGCCAGCTCTCCACTAAGGCCCATGCGTCAAACACTTATCCTCCATCCTCTGACAAATGATATCTAATAGACAAAGACACATCTGCTTCAAGAAGTTCAACATGTCCTTTGGAGCATGAGGTAGAGGAATATAGTAGTAATTTGCCATTGATCTTCAGCCTAAGGTAAAGGTTTACAGAGTGGCAATTGTAGCCGACTTACCATATGGCTCTGATATTGGGGAACGGCCAGCAACATCTCCTCTAAGAACATGAGCAATACTTACCTGGCCATCCACACTCACCCCCAAATGGAAAAGGATGGCCACTGCCAGAAAGATCTCAGAGAATTTTTTTATCCTGCAGTTGTTCTCAAATTTTAGCATGCATCAGAATCGTGTTAAAACACATTGCTGGGCCCTGTCCCCAGTGTTTCTGATTCCCTAGGTCTAAGATGGGGACACAAGAATTTGCATGTCTACCAAATTCCCAGGTATGCTGATAATGATGGTCCAAAGTCCACACTTTGAGAATTACTGGCCTCTGGATGAGAAGCACTCTTAACTGATGCCTTCCTTCAGAATGAAAGGTGAGCTATCAATAAGATGTTAAGTAGCTTCTGTAAGGAGGGGTGAAGGATGGTGGCTCTAGGTAGACCCTGCAATAGATAATCTACAGAGACTAAGGAAGAGTTAAAGCAGTGCAATACAGAGGGTGGAAGTTAAAGCAGAATAGCTGTAAGCGATCCTCGTGGCATTTGGGCTGTCGGAGACGCAGGAACTAACCCTAAAAGAAGCAGCCATGGGGTAAGAGGCTGAATGGGCAGCAGCAATGGGCTCTTTACAGATAACCATCTGTACATCCGTTATACATTAGCCTTGTCAAATATCAGCTCCTATCAGCTTATACCTTTCTCAACGAGTTAGTAATGCTGCCTCTCGTTTTCTCTGAAAATATGAATGATGGTGATAGATTACTAATAGAGTAGGCTGTTGTGGACTATTGGCTCACACAAAACATCTTCTTTTCTTGCATGTTTTTCCACATAAGCATTTTTCACATTTAAATGACCTGCATCTTAAAGTACCTGCCACGTACAAAAGGAGTTCAATATACCGTAGTACCCAGGAATATGGACAGGAGGAACTCTACTTTATAGTTTGCCTCCTCCAGGCACTCCTTCTTGTCCAAGTTTCTGCCAGAGAATCAATGGGGAGCAAACCAGGATCAATTTTAATTGATTGCTCAGGTTTTTTTTTTTCAAAAAAATAATTGTCCTTCTTCCCTAATGCTTGACAGAATAACAACTAGAATCTGATGCCCTGTAATTTGAACTCCCCTTCTAAATGCATATTACTGTATAGCAACTATTGCACCTACAAATAGCACACTGCCCATTTTGTCACAGGGACTATGGGAGCAGAATGAAGAAGCAATGTGACAAAATAGTACTTATATGTATTTACTTACACAAATGCACATGAATACGTGGGCTCCAAGTACCATGGTTTTGAACAAGTTGTCTATAGCTAATATTAAAATAGTGTGTAGGAAATAAACTTTTGCAAATATTAAATTGAGAACACTCTAATTTCCTCTTGAATTCATGTTTGCAAACTTCTACCTCCAAGACTATGTCATGAGGTTAATTGTTCCAAAGCAGGAGAGAACAGGATCAGAAAGAGTCTTGAGAACCGGGTTTGGATACTAGAGGACATGGGAAATCTCTTTAGCAAATTGGCAGACAGCTTTGGTGGCATACCCAACAGCTATTCCCCTCTTCTAATCTTGCTAACAGAACCCACATTTGGGGCCCCCAGCCTCAGGGGATAAATTTTGAGTGTTTAAGTAAAAATCATACTAATCCAAAATGAGTAAAAAGTGTCCCAAAGAGACTGTAAAATCAGTGATTCTCCATCTTGGTGACAGATCACATTCAACTGAGGAACTGAAAAAATACTGAAGCCTGGCATCTAGCCCCATAAATACGATTTAATTGGTATAGAGTGAGACTGCATTGGCATTTATAAAAGCTCAAAAACAGCTATGGATGAGAAGCAATCGTTTAAAATTTTGAAATCACCAAATTTTAAAACAAATTGGACTATATTTAGTTCCCCTTCACACTTCCTGTTAGAATACTGAGACAAAATAATGGAACTACATTTCCCCTGTACCTCTGAGTTATAGTATGAGAAAACATGTGGATCTATCTAAATAATATCTATTTTTAAGCTCTGTCATAGATATTTTCCATACACTTTTTTTTTTTTTTAAAGATTTTATTGGGGAAGGGGAACAGGACTTTATTGGGGAAGAGTGTGTACTTCCAGGATTTTTTTCCAAGTCAAGTTGTTGTCCTTTCAATCTTAGTTGTGGAGGGTTCTGTTCAGCTTCAAATTGTTGTCCTTTCCATCTTAGTTGTGGAGGGCGCAGCTCAGCTCCAGGTCCAGTTGCCGTTTTCAACTGAGCCATCCGGGAGCTCAGCGGCAGCTCAGCTCAAGGTGCCGTGTTCAATCTTAGTTGCAGGGGGCGGAGCCCACCATCCCTTGCAGGACTCAAGGAGTTGAACTGGCAACCTTGTGGTTGAGAGCCCACTGGCCCATGTGGGATTCGAACCGGCAGCCTTTGGAGTTAGGAGCATGGAGCTCTAACCGCCTGAGCCACCGGGCCGGCCCTCCATACACTCTTATTAAATTCTTATAGTACTACAGAAAATGGAGATAATCGTATCCCCATTTTATAGATGAAAATATTGAGGCTAGTCAGACATACAGTTAGTAGTCAAACCCAGATTTCTTGAACTACAACGTTCATAATTTCTGCACTCTATTGTACTGCTTTTTGAAAGCTTTCTCTTTTCCTCCACTTCCCAATAGCTGGTTCCAACTCCCTGCTTATACAGACAGAGCAAAGCTAAGATAGTAACTTGGCATTTCTGACTCCAGTCTAATGCCTCAGCTCATAAGTTTAAGACTCAATTGGGTCGTGACTCAGCCCTATTGGACTGCTTTTGGGGATCAAGAATGTAGCTATCAGTCCAAGTTCTCAAGCCCAAACCCTTCTGCCCTAGGAGAATTCCAGTGCCTCCAATCCTAAAAAACAGCAGATTCCTATGAGTTTCTTGATGTGCATTTTTCAGAAGCTGCTTTTCACTTTTGGAAATGTTTACCGTGAATCATCAGGAATTAAATTCATCAGCACATTGTGTCTCAGTTCACTTTGGGATGTTAATGATCAGGATTGGCTATCTACATTCAGCAGTCTGATTGGGGAAAAATCAGATTTCAATTTTAATGAAACATTCGTTTTTTTGTAATGAACTGTAACGGTTAATGCATCTTGAAAGAGAGCCCATATTGTTCCAAGGCAAATTTAGTTCAATGTCTGAATTCCTTTTCTTTACCACCAGTGACAAAAAACCTCTAATCCTTTTGGTATTTTTAGTGTTTTGTTTAGCTATCAGCCAAATATTCTTTACTCGTAATTGGTGTATACTTCTTGGGAAAAAAATTCTCAAGCCCATTTTCACTGACTTGATTTATTTTATTTCTGAGATTTCTCTTCATTCATGTTTCAGTCCATTGCATCTAAGCTGTTGAATCTTATTAAGAAGGCCTATTTTCCAAATGACCAAAGTAGTTGTGAAAAATATTACCGTTAACTTTCTGAATAATATAGTACCTCAATTCATGTTGGTTTGCACTCACTGAACATGCCATTTTTTATTGTGTAAATATGACAGAGGTGTATTGATCTCTTCTCTTAAATGCTTAATCAAACTCTATTAATACTGCTAGCCATAAACTATCAGAAAGGCATGGCTTTGAAATGTATGCATCTGTGAATCAAACTTACGTGAAATAATTCATCACAAGATGGTTTTTCTGGTACTGGGATCTGATCTTGAATTTTTCGTGCTGTGTTATTAACTTTCATGCTGTGTCTAATTCTATGTAAAGTATGCTGATTTATTACAATGCTCACTTTACAGTAAACTATAATTGGATGCTCTTGAAAGAATGAGTTTCATTGATCTAGTCAATGACCACAGATATTACTGAAGTAAACCTCTGAACAGTGTTGGGGCGTATTTTGGCCACGATCAATGTTTCTGAATCTTCTCTTGTATTTTTTGTTTTGTTTTGTTTAGTGCTATCTGCATTGATTTAAATCTTTGGCAAATGTGAAGTGCTAAATTTATCTTGATGCAAAGTTTCATTACTTTTCTGGAGATGCAAACTTTTCTTTGTTTATTATAGATTAAAACTCTTCCCTGACAGTCTTTGAAAATAATCTATTTGACTTATGTCAATTGCATCAGCAGTTGACAATAAGTAAAGTGAAAAATTAAAGACATTGCCTTTAAAATAATGGAATTAAGGTTCTTTTTTAAAAATATGCCACTGCAAGTATATATGTTGATGCCTTCCAAATAAATTCTAAATTTTCTGAAAACAAAAGGTCAAGTTCAACAGGTTTGAGTCTTTTCTGTATGCCTGTGAGTAGAAATTGACAAGTGATGTGCTAAAGGATGAATAATGAGCCTGAGATTGACTTAGTCAGAGCCCCTAAGCACCAGCTTTTATTATGGAGGTTGCTTGGCTTTGCAAGCAACTTTCCACTCTATTTAAAAACATTAAGCCCAAAGAAAAAAGTCAGGAACCAGTACTAAGCTACATGTGAGCAGTTTATCAGTCTTCTGGATTACACATCACGGAAAAATGAAAAATATACAGGTTATTAACATTTTATTAGAATTATAAGACAAAGAGGGGAAAACCCCACAGCATATACAGAGGGTGCCAAAAAAATGTACACACATTTTAAGAAAGCAAAAACTATTAAAATTGTAATACTCAACATATACCAACAACAAAAGATGAATACAAGTCACATTTGACTTCTGCAATTACAAGAGGTGCTCAAAGTGGTTACCATCAGCATCCAGACACTGTTGATTACGGTGAACTACTGCTTGAGCAATGTTGACCAAAGTGTCCACTTGTATACATTTTTTTGGCACCCCCGGTATATGCATGGTACACTTTCTGGTTAGAGTAGAAGTTACCTGAGAATGTTTGATTTTTATGTCGCTCATTTTAGTGTTACAGTGAAGTTATTTTTTTCCTCTGGTGTAAAGAAAATAAGGGGCACTATGTTTATTTGGTTTTCTTTCAAAAAGTAGAATAAGAAGTCTATACATGCACATAGTATAAAGTTCAAAAGATAGCAAGGAGCTTTCAGGTAAAAAGTAAGCATCTCTTCTACTGTCCAGTAGGTAGCTACCTACTCCCCTCTCTGGAGGTAACCAATTACCTGTTTTTTGTATATTTAGAGACACAGTCAGTGCACTTACAACTAAATGTACATACTTACTTGAATATGTATGTGTGCATGGATACACAAATAGTAGCATATTTCACAGTGTTCTCCACCTTGATTTTTTTCATTTAACAATGTTTCTTAATGAGTTTTCCATATAATTACACACACAGTTGTCTCATAAAAACTGCATAATAATCCATTCTGTGGATGTACCGTAATTTATTTAACCAGACATCCACAGATGGATCTTCAGGTCATTTTCAATCCCTTGCTATATTGAATAATATTATAGTGAATTCTTTTACATGGATTATTTCTTGCATGTGCAAATATATCTGTGGGTTATTCTCATGAGTAGAATTGTTGGGTCGAAGGGCATGTTTAAAATTTTGGCAAGCATTGCCAGAATGATATTTGAATGTTTAACAATTGGCACAGCACAGGTTCCAATCAGAATGGATGCCCGCTGCAGACAACTGGGAAAGGCTGGATATCATATGAGAACTTGGTCAAATTGCCCTCCAAAAATGTATTTGATTGGTCTCCTTTAAATCATTGTTATGAGAATAGATACCATGCTCTTCCATTATTACTTCTACTTACAGAATTTGCTAAATCTCAATGGTTTTTGTATGAACATAATTGCCGATAAAATGTGACCTGGGTACCACTGGTAGATTGTGGTGGTAAAGGTGATATATTCAGACTACATATGAAATGTAGTAGACTTTTCATAACAAAGGCAAATTCAGCGTTCCCTACCAACATTAACAACATGCAGGGATCCATGCCCATGGGACTGAGTAGGTGACTAGAGCACAGGGCTTATCTGCCTCTCCCATTAGAAGGTAACCTTTATGGGGGCAGGAAGCTGTTTCTATTTCCTGAAACAATAGCTTCATATGTAGACAAATGGTGGTAGTCAGAGCTCAAAAAACTGTCTCCCTAATGATTAAATAAATGAATATTGAGCTTAGAATCAGGAAGATAGAGAATCTTCCCTACAACAATGGTGAAAGGTTGTGAATAGTCACACAGTGACACTTATTCTTGTTATATCTGTTTTCTGTTTCCTAATATTTGGAGATTGGTCACTTATTAAACATGCATCCTGAAGTCAAAATTATTGAAGCAAAAGCTAGAGCTCACCATTAGCTCTCTTAATACAGCTTCTTGAGGAAGAGTGTCTATGTTTGAATATTCTTAGACCATGATTATTGCTAAAATTTGCACATTTTATAATGTGGTAATTGTATTTAGCTAGCTGATGTCTTTTGTTTTGGAGGGCTGGGGTGTAGATACTTGCGACTGCAGGATGTAACACCTGAAGTAGTAATTATGTGTATTTAGAAATTACAGGGTAGGAATTGGAAATTGGAAAGGAAAAGGCATGTTATAGAAAATAATATGCAATGTATAGATTTACGTGTTGAGTACTGTGGGGACACATAGCAAAAAATGCTTGTGATACCTTCAAACAAAGTTGCTAACTTTTTGAATTCTTTCCCGCCTCCCTTCCACCTCCAATTCATAAGAAACAATGAGGCAAAATCATGTAACAAGATGATGATTCCACAACACTACAATGTTAATGGAATTCAGTGCTATCTCATAAATTTAAGTTGTCAGGGAGAAGCATGATCTAGAAATACGATTTCATATATAACACAACATCTTCCTAACACACTGAATTATTTGGACCTCTTTAGCCTTTCTCCCATGTAAATATAATACTGTATTATAAGCACAGGGGCTTCAGATGACTGAAAAAACGGACCAGAATTTCAGATGAATGAGAACTAGCTAAATGCAGTAGTGACTCTATATAGAAACTTTAAAAGAGCACAAATGCTGCACAATTTTCCAGAAAAGTTTTCACCATAAGCTCCATGAGGAGTGAGTTTATTTGGTTTACCATCATAGTCTAGCACCTAGCATCTGGCATACAGTAGCTACTCAACAAATATTTTTGAGTGAACAGGAAGAATATTCTTTGTGAGGATAAACGAGGGGATTCTCAGCAAAAACAACCAGTGGTCAGCATTTGGTGAAATGCTCAACTTTATAAAGCAAAGGCATTGAATATTGAGTTATTAAATAATGCCCATGATATCAAGCCCAGATCCCATTAAGCCCCAGGCTAAGCGTGAACAGTTAATTTCATAGCTGTACTAAATAGTTATATCGCATATCAGTCAAGGTGATATATTCCTCTAAATACCTTGGAAAGCACCCAAGGGCAGAGGCCAGAAATCATTATAAGCTTGACTTGGAAAACTGCTAATAAAGTGGGTCATGGAACTTTCTTCAATGCCAAGAAAATAATGTAATAATGGGATTGTGTCTTTCCCCGTTTCCTTTGAAAATGCTTTTAGTATTAGGAACTATTCAATCAAAGGATTTAGGAATACTCTAACAATGAATATTTCTGTGTTTTACATTCAATACTTATTAAAGTGGATACCTGCTGACTTATATTATCAGATTAAAATCTGTATGAATGAAAGGGGAGAAAGAGAGGACTTTATTGGGCTTTGTAAAGATCTTTGTATTAGGAAAATTGACAATTACTAACGTTTTTTTGAGAGTAGTAAATGGGAAGATTTTCTATGTGACAATTGAATGTAGATAAATAATAATGGAAGCATATTTAATAGATAAGGCTTTAGAATTTTACAAAGAGCTTTCAGTTATAATATGCAATTAAGCATATTGGAAAAGCTATTGAAAATGAAGCATAGTTCTACATTGTTAAAGAAATGAAGCCTGGGAGCAATGGTCACAATTAACATCAGGTTTCGTTCTTCATGCCTTGATTACCAGTGACTTAACACAGTAGCATGGCACACATTTTTCAAAATCCAACTGCTAATCTGTTTCAAGTCGAAATGAATTGAAACCCTATTAGAACTTCGTCTTGTTGTTCTGGCCTAAAATGGCAATGCATGCACCAGTGCTATCAAGTTTGCATTTCTTCTGGGAATACATCATGTTTCTAGGACTGTTTTTCATCATGACTGTGGCTCATTCATTGCCTTGGGTCTTTTTATTCTTGGCAAAGGTGGAATTCCCGTTAAAGTAAAGGGAGTTCTACATGTCAGATAGATGCGAGTTTCATTATTATGGACTTGGTGGAATAAGGAGGGACTGGGATGGATGTAGATTACTATTCCAGTCTTTTTGTATTTCTGTTCTACCCAAAAGCATCCTGCTGAAGTACTTTTCTATAACTTTGTTTCCCCCACCTACAGAAAAGAGCAATGCAGTGAGTCAGATTTTCACCTCCTTAGCAGGGATCCTTCCAAGGACTCTCAGGTTTTTGCAGGATATGTTGAGAGAAGTATTGACCTCCCCACACAAACAATTTCCCTTGGGACCCTGTGCCATCTTGTTAATTGGCCACTGAAGCTGACTGACTGGAACCTCCTTGGAATATTGCATCCAAACTTGACTTAATCCAACCTCAGTTACTGGCTTGTGTGATGCTAACTGGTGAAAAGTGAAGGAATAAAGACTTAACTGGCTTCCAAATGCAATCACAGATATTTTTAACGGCATCCATGCATGCTCCTTTCACAAGCGGGAAGAACTAGAAAGGCACGTCATATCAGTTTCTCCTCACAACTGCTATGCAGATGTCACCTGCTGTAAGAAAACCCAATTTATGAAAATCCAACTTGAACTTACTCCCTTGAGAGTCTGAAGAACCTATATCCATTTGTTTATTATCCATAATAATCTGAAGAACCTATATCCGTTTGTTTAGTTCTGAAGGGTTTTCTATATTTTAAAATGTCTAAGGGCACGCTAAAGGCAGACAGGGGTGTGTTTCAGTTTGTGTAAGTGATGGTCCCCAAGAACCAGATCTGCCAGCACCTTGATCTTGGGCTTCCAGCATCTGGAACTATGAGAAGTTTATGTTTGTGGTTTAAACCTCCCAAGCTATGATAATTTTCCACAGAAGCCCTAACTGCCTAATACAGGTAGTAGGTAGTCTTACCTCCCTTATGTAAGGAAATGAACAGATGTAAAACTTCATCTCTTAAACTCTGTAAACTGACAATCATCAATTCATGCTTTTATTGACTATCTTTCCTGTTGCACAGTGTCCTAAGAGGCGCTAAATTGAGATATAAAGGATCTTGTTTTGTGTTTGTTTCTTTTCTATCGTAATTGAGGTTTTATTAGTTATTTTGAGTGTCAGTACATAGACATTTCAATTTATGCACAATTCTGAATGTATGTACTGAAAATCTAAAAAGGCCTGTAGTAGTGATTCTTTTCTAAACATTTTCTGGAATAACTTCCAGTGACTTTCTAGCTCAAAATTTGGAGGCAAATTTTCCTTAGGAGGGTATCAAGTAACAATATCTTCCAATATTGATAAGCTGTTCAAATATTGATAAGCTGTTACATGAAAAGTCCCACGACTCATACATGCTACAGACCCCAAACTTCAGTCTTTCACAGCACGTTAACAAAGCAATTATTAGAAAAGCACATTATTAGAAAAACTGGACTACCGTGAATAATGATGTGACAGGGGACACACAATTCTGACAAGGAGAGCCAAGGTCAAGGAGTGGTTTTCTTTAGGGAACAATCCTACTAAAAAACAAGATGGGAATAGCATTAATTTAAAATATTCAAGACATATTGAGGGCATGACCATGACTACAGTTTGCCATTTAATATGCTTTGTATTACAGGGTATAAAAACTATCCCCTCTGAATCTATGGAACGTTAAGCTGACACCCAAAATAGTCAAAGCCTCACATAATTCAATATCTCACTATTTTTTTGACTGTACCCCAAAAAATAAATGACCATGTGATTTCACCTCTTAAAAAAGCACTTACACTTAACAATGGGACAAAGTGGGATTCCCTCCTTATTAAAAGTGTTTCTACTAAAAACTCTCGTTTACAAAATAGTTGATAAAAATATTCCTCTGGATTGTACAAGAAGGGAGACAGGGACCACTGATAAGACATTGTGTATGATATTAATCCCACTCACCTTCTTTCTCTCCTGCTTCATCAAAGGCTGGACTCACCTCATTTTTAGTTTCTCCATTTTCTGTAGGTTAATCTTTAGTTTCCTGGTTAGACACTTTGGTCTGTTTTCCCTTTGCTTTCCTCTTCCCTTTCATTTCACTTTTATTTGAAGATGTAACCTTGCCTGCTGCTGTTTTGGTTTTGTTTCCAACCTTGCAGGAGCAGATTAGCTGACAGCCTCCCTGATCTCCTTTGGCTGAGCTGACCTTCCTCTGGGCATCTGGGTGGCAGGGAGGGCACAGGCTGGGTGTTTGGCACCGAGACCCTCGTGAAGCTGGGCTGCCTGGCAGCGGCTTCTCCTCCCCCAATTTATTTATTTAACAATGCCCATTCATTCATTCAGCCATCCAGTCAACAGATATTTATTAAATCACCATTTGATGAGAAGCACAATTCTAGGTATGTAATGGTGAGGAACAAACCAAAAAAAAAAAAAAAAAAAAAAATCTCTTGCCCTCATGGAACTTACAGCCTCACTTGTTAAAAACAAAGCAATTTATCAATGTATAACTGAAAGTTGAATTATAAGTCGCATATCCCAGTATTTATTTTTATTTGTACTTATAGCATTCACTATATTTAAAGTTATGTCATACATTTGTTTTTGTTTATTTCTCTATTTCATCTTTTATATTGTGACTTATTGATATTAATTTTAGATTATTGGATCCTTGAGAATAGGGAATTTTTTTTGTCTTTCTTTGGTAGAGACCTTGTTATAACAAATGTATCTTCACCAGCACTTGTTAATGATTTTTGTCATTTAGCCTCACACAATTTTAGTCTTGGAAGACACCTTAGAGATCATCTAATTTCATCTTCCAATTGCATAGGTAAGACAGTGGAGGCTCTAGGTGATAGAGGTTTTTTTTTCCGTTTGTTTGTTTTAAATTAAAATACTAGAAAGAGCTGTGATCATTAATAAATAATGCCAGGTTCACATAGCTAGTTTGGTCAAAACTGGGGCTAGAATAGTTTTTCTGGATTATTTAATAAAATATTTCATTCAGTAAGTATTTATTGAAAAACTGGTATCATTTAAAGAGTTTTGACTTGAGACAAACGTCTTGAATTTAAGCTATGTTATTTCCTATAGATAAGTAATCGTTGCCATGTTCTTAATTTCTCTGAGCCTTGGTTTTGTCAGAGGTGAAAAGGAAATAAAAATAATATATTTCTCTGGGGTTTTTTATGAGGATTAAATAAAATATGATATGTAAAGTACTTGGCATACAGTACCTCAAAACAGCCTCTGATTGTAGGAATGGCCTGTTTCCAATGTGGCTGCCAAATATTAGAGGCAGAAACTGAGGTGTTAAACGAGTATCTGAGGTGGGCTCCGTATATGCTCCAGGCTCTCTCCGAGAGACAGCTGGAAATAGTACTTCCATCTTCAAACTAAGAAAGCTCGTCTGATTTTTGTATGTCATGGGGGAGAGGCAGAATCTAACCTGGATACTATAAGAACTCAAGTGACTAATTTAAATATTAAAAATAAATATGTGGCTTTGTGAATTGCTGTTTTGTTCCCCAAGAAGGTGAGTTGGATCATACTGATTATAGAAGGATTACTCGTTAAGCCTGCCATCTGTGTTTCATTCAAGCACC
This sequence comes from Rhinolophus sinicus, assembly GCF_036562045.2. Taxonomy (NCBI): domain Eukaryota; kingdom Metazoa; phylum Chordata; class Mammalia; order Chiroptera; family Rhinolophidae; genus Rhinolophus; species Rhinolophus sinicus. The sequence goes on from NC_133758.1 coordinate 98,341,569, forward strand.
TTTCACCACATGGCAGAGATCAAATTCTGTCCTTTAGCAGAGCAAAAAGTAAGTGTAAGAAGCTCTTAAAACTATGAAAAGATAACATTATCAACACTTTCTTTTCACTAGAAGGTTTCATTATCTTATACCTTTACTCTCTATAACTGTCTGATGTCTTTTTTAAATAAACTATATCTGGGGAAACAAAGCCTAAAAACCTTTATGTTTAATAGCACCTGATTACCCAGGCCTTTATTTGGTAGTGGAGAATTACTGTGATGAATGAGAAGAATATATTTGTCAAATGAAATAATAATTTTTATTCCATTATCTTTTTTAATACTGATCACTTAACCACATCAATGGCTATTTCTGAAAAGGAAAACATTAAAAAAAAGATATATGAGGTCCACTATGCCTGAAGAGAGAGGGTATATTCATGCAATGGAATAAAAATGATCTGAGACCTACCTGCAATGTAATATTAATACTAAACTATTAACACACATAAATTTCTAAGTTGAAATGTTGAGTCAAAATTTTTAATCAAATTATTTTTATTAATACAAAAATTTTAAATGGTACTATACCCTATTTTAGGAAAAATATAGATATAAAATGGGTGAGAGAGATGCTCTTCAACTTTACAATAGTGGTACCCTCAGGGGATGAAGGGAATTGTATTGAGGAAAGGGATAAAGGAGGCTTTAATGTACTTTTTGTATTAAAAAAAGAAATGCAATAAAAGGTACTTTAAAATAGGATTGGAAGTAATAGCCTTAGAATTTAACAAAAAACAACAACGAAAAAAGGAGGTGTTTAGACTAGACTATTGGTCATTTTCTAGGTTATTTAGACCAGCACTGTCCCGTGGAACTTTCTGCAATGATGTAAATGTTCAGTGTTCTATCTCTGTGCTGTGCAATCAGGCAGCCAAATGGCTACTAAGCGCTTGCGATGTGGCCAGTGTACCTGAGAAACAGAATTTTAAATTTTATGTAATTTTAATCTAACTTTTAAATTAATTTCAATATGGCCCGTGCTACCATATTTGATGGCACAGATTTGGACTCCAAAGAACATTCGAAACCTTCCATTTAACTTCATTTGAGGAAGACGCAATGTCATTGTTTTTTCATTATGAATGTGAGCGTGAATATTGAAGAAAAACCAATAATGTCTTGATAATATCAAGTATGGCAAAGGGCAACTGAAAGTTATTGGGGTAATGGGGGAGGATGGAAAAAGAAACCTTCCTGACTGCGTTTACATTTGTAAGTAGAATGAGTAGAAAGGTCACTATCCAGTTGCACTGGTTGTCTATAGAAAAGAAAGAATCAAAGCCCTCCAAGTACTCATGGGGGGTACTTCGGATGTGGTAACAGATTTGATAACTGAAGACTTAATTTCCCCAGTGACTCAACTGATACAGGAGGTTTTATCTTTTTCAGAAAATTAAGAGTCAATTGGCTGACTCAATAGACTTACTGACTTCAGTTAGATAAGTATTTGCTGTGTTTATTAAGTTGTTTATATAGTGCAATAATACAAGTGATTTAATAAAGATAAGACTTCAGATAAATGTCAACACACTTCCCACTCTGCAGCTGGTTCATTTCAAGCAGTTAAAATAAATTAAAAGATAAAATACTGCTCACACAAAAAAATTGATCATTGTCCAAGGGAAACTAAAATGGAAAGGAATCTTCCAGTTTCAGTGCACAAAGGCATATGCATATGTGTAGGATATGAACCTCCCTGTAATCTAGAGATTCTCGCCCTAGAAGGGAAGGGACAGAAAGCTATGCTTTGTAGGTGTTTGCCATAATGAGTTATAATTAAAAGGTACTTACAGCTTGTAGACAAGTATTAATGACCAGTATTATTTATAGCACAAATAATGGAGATCTTTGAATTAGATAAAATAAATGCTATTAATTCTGTTATTTATCTATCTTTACATACATCAAGGCATAGCTAGTGAAAGTTTATTGGGCTATAAAATATAGATACTGTCATTGGAATTTAAATAACATAAAGTAAATCTGAATTTTACCCAACCTTCTCTGTTTATGTTGCTTTGAAGAGAAGATGTATGCTTTTACATGTAGTTTTTCTGGGACATAATCTGACACTTGAAAAATAGAGTAAAAAGGGTAATGACAGAGAAAGATGGTGTATCTTTATGGTGGTCAGATAATTATTTCTGTTGTCTTCTAGATTAGGGTGGATGAAATTCCTTTCCTCTGTCCTCTCAAAGCACCCAGGGCAAATCTCTACTGTTTCAGTATGCCCTTACCTATTTTTTTCCATCCAAGGCCTATATCACACTTCTTGGCATTTAATACTTGTTCAAAAGAGTATTTCAAGGCTGTTTAGTAATGGTGGCCCAGTCGGCCATGGCAAGCTCTTGCTGAATTCTGAGTCACTGAACTTTCTGACAAGACACCAAGGTTGCTGTCAGACAACAGGAAATACTGGATTGAAACATCAAGCAGGAAGCTAAATAATGACAAGTTCGTGGTTTGGTCAGGAAAAAATTATTTACCATAGTTCTAGATTACTTTTTCTTCTTGAATCGTATGGAATATTTAATATTTATAGTATTGCACAAGGTGTTTTTCACATGCATGACACATAGAGGCATTGGACATTTACCATTTCAAATGCCTGGGATGAGACGTCCACCTGCCCTGTGAACTAAGAAGGTGGCCTTTGAACCAGGTGTGGTAGATTGCATAATGGTCACAAATTCCTCTAATCTGTGTACCAGGCTCCCTTGCTGCTCCCTGACTTTGCTGTTCCTTCCATTCAGAAGTGTAATCATTTTTCTCTACACCTTAAATCTGGGCTGATCATGTAATCTGACCAATAGAGTGTACCAGAAGTGACATTGTATAAATTCTAGGGACAAGGATTTAAGAGGCTTGGAGTTTCTCCCTTTGCATTCCTGAAATGCTACCTTGAGACCTCCACTGGAGAAACTTCTACTTACTGGAAGATAGGAAGCCATTTGGTGAACTGAGTCTTCCCAGTTGGCAGCCAGAACCAAGTATCAGACATGTCAGTGAGGTCACTTTGGACCTTTCAGCCCCTCTGATTTTCCAGCTAATGCAGCCACATGAGTGAATCCAGGCAGAACTAGTACAGGAATTGTTTTAATCCACCAAATTTTGTAGTAGTAGTTTGTTGTGCAGCAAAGGGTAATTGAGACACTGAGGAAATAGCTTCTCAAGTGAGATTGTTGAGCTAGCATATAGCAAGGCAAAGAACAGGGATGCATTATTAATTTCCAGATGCTTTTGGGTTTTGGAAGAATCTGCATTCCCTGATGTAGAGAGTGACATGAATGACAGATCTTTTAATTAGTACAGTGTTTAAATATAAAAAAGCAAATTATAGGATTAAAGTCCCCCCTTAGTGGTAGAAATTAAAATTTTCTTTGGGAATAATGAAAATTAGATCACTTGATGAATGACAATAATAGTGATTGGAATTTCCAGTGATTCTATGCACTAGAAATAACTCATTTCAACTTCCCTACCTAAACATGCAGTGTTCTCTCTGTGTATTTATTAACCACGGGAAAGTAAGTTGCTTGAATTGATTGAAATACAGTCATACCTACCCACACTTCTTGTCATTTTTCTGTGGTTGTTTTGTTTCTGGTGGTGGTGGTTTCAGATTGCTTTGGCCCTCTAAACATAAAATTTAAGGTTTTCTTTTTCCGAGTGAAAAAAGATTTAGAAAATATTTTTTTAAAAAGATGGAGGAAAAATGAGGAAGTGGTAGCAAAAATCACTCCTTAGTGCATCTTGCTATGAGACCTGCAACCTAAAGAAAGGTTAAAAGTTGATTGGTAAACCTTAAGCAGTTTTCAAATATGCTCATATTTATCAATATTTCTCCAAATACCATAACAGTGCAAAATTTCAACAACAAGAATAAGTATCTTTTCACCAAGTTGTAGACAACTGAAAATGCTTCTCGATAAAACATTTTCCAATATCAGCTCAGAGAAATAATAATCTTATAAAAATATAGTGTTTAGAAGGTTGGAAGAAAGAGCAGAAGATTGCAAAACTAGGCACAAGAAGTCTACCAGTTGTTAGAAAGTTCAAAAAGTCAATAAATGAAGCTAAATACTAGTCTTCTAAAATCATTTTTCAGGTAAGATAAATAGGGTCCTTTTCACCTTAAATTCTCATTTGACAGTATCCCAGCGTATGTCTTGGCTATTAATACACTGGGGTAGCCTCAGGGAGACTTTCAAAAAGTGGTTCTTAAGATACTGATATTCTTGTCTCCAGACTCATGAGTCATTTGGACACAAGCATTGAATTTAAGAGGTACTCACTTCCTCACTGTTGAGGAGCTGGTAGAAAAAACATAATTATTATACTGAAGTTTCAATAAACGTTCTTTCATTTTCAAAGTAGACCCACACAACACCATTCTAAAATCTTTTGTGACTAGGTTATCTGTGAGGAAGGAGTAACGTGTCTGAAAATTGTCCCTAGACCTGTGGCTGTGGTCATCACTGCATATCTGTCCCCAAATAAAAAGGCAGTGAGGTAAAATATGGAGTAGTCTCAGGTGCTTCCACCTTGGGAAAAGATAAGAAATTCCGTTCACTAGGAAATGGACTCCGTTAATCTTTTATCACATCAAACTTTCTTCAGCATTGAGGCTATTTTAATGGGGATTTATTGCTAAGAGAATTCTGGACTCACATTTTGAAAGATGGATGTGGGGTGTTTGCATTTTTCAGAAATTGCTGAGATGTTCCTCAGTTTCAGTTTAGTTATGGAAGGTTGGCTGAAACTGAGGTAGGGAGTATATTTTTAAAATAGTTGGATCCAATCTTATTTCCTCTTCCAAAGGGACATGTGTGAGTATGAGTGTGTGTGCACATGTATGCCCACTCACGTGTATACACATGGTGAGTTTCAAAGAACTGGTTCTTCTGTACTAAACGTTACACAATTTGTTAAAATGACATGCATTACACATCCAATGTGTGTAAGGCACTGTGCTGAGGGAGGCCCAGGAAGCATGGTGTGAGCCCTCAAGGACCGTATAACAGAGTGGATTTATATTGTCTGTTTCTGTCTTTAACATTAAATTATTAGTATTCCAATAATAGTAGTGTTCCTTATTTGGAAGTACATAGTTTTGAACAGTCAGTAACTTCAGAAGTGACTTGGTAACATGGAAATGCCATATCTGTGCATTGCTTCCTTTGGCATAAAACAGTAAGTATATACACTGATATTTAATGAATGAACAAAGAGAATAGAATATCCTATTAAACTACTATGAAATTTCTGCATGTTACTTATGAATGATTTTTCATTTATACCAGAGTAGGTAAGGAGAAAATTATTTAAAAAAAACATTTTTGAAACAAATAAGAGACAATCATGTTAGTATTGCTATTAGGGGAAAAAGATTTTGGCACACAACTGTGGCATTTTAATTAGTTTTTTATTTCCTATTGTAATGACTTCTGTTCTGTTTCCACGGATTTTCTGCTGGCTGGTTAAGTAACTCAAGAAACAGTTTTGTGGTAGTATAATAGTTTTGTTTAAATTATAATATACATAATGTGCCAGGCAGTGTCCAAATTAATGAAATATACTTCATGGGTGAGAGAACCCATGTACTATCCTAAGGTGCCTTAGCCAAATTGATTATGATAGCCAATTCATAGGCAGGCGCAGTATTACCCAATTAGCAACTTTGGCTTTATGAAGCAACTGCATTATGTATTTTTAGATTTTAACGTCTCTTGTGCTCAGTCATCTTTCAACATGAGTACTCAAATGCAATTTCCAAATGAAGGAGCCAGAATCATTGAACAGCATAGATATTCAGTCAGTTGTTTTATGATGCTGGTTACTGAGAAAGTTAATATGTGTCTGTTGATGACAACCACGTATTTCTAACAAGGCTTTACTCATATACTACAGAAGTTAGCTGATTTGTTTGTAATATTATTAAGCAATAATAGTCAGATATATAAACCCAAAAAAGGTGAAATATTTCAATTTGTTGTATTGATCATCTCCTTGTAGGGTTTCCCAAGTATCTGTTTTATTTGGTGAAGAAAATAACACATTCAATAGAAAGATGAGCCAGGCCCACATGTCTTTCAGCCCAGCTTAATTGTATGAATCTATTTAATAAAAACAAAAAACAAAAAAAAACTAATATAAAAATTAATATAGAAAAAAGATACAACAGAGAGAGCTCTCTGTTGCTTTACCGACAACCATATCATCTAAAACAAGTTGACATTATGATCTGTTTATCTGTTGAATGGTTTATTTAGCCCACGGTCCCTCCCTCGTTGAGTGACTTTGTAATTGATTGTTTTTCCCCCCTTTATCTTTATAACATTCTTAGAATTAAGAATAGATAAACACAACCTAATTTGTCTTAGGTAATTCTGCTTAAATTTATGGCTTTTATAATTGTTTGGTACAGTTGTGGGTATCTTATTTCTTTAAATATCTACTATGCTTTTCAACATGTTAAGAGCTTTTCAAAGTCTAAAGACCCTTTCTTCAAAGTTTCATATTAAGGGGGCCTATTTAAGGTGGGCTAAATATTCAGAGAATTTTTCCCAGTACAGAACTTTTAAAAATGCTGGATAAAATTATAAAAACAATCGTTTAAATGTGTAATTGAATTGAATGGAAAGGGAGGAAATCCCGGAAAGCCCGAAAGGAGAAGGTGAGAATGCTGAGAGTTAAGCAAACGTTGAAACCCTACAGCGTGGGCTGCATCTGCAGGGGGGACAGGAAACAGAGCCTGAGCCTAGAATAGTGAGAGTTTGTCTGGAGATTGGTGAAGAAGGGACACCAGAAGGAGAGGGACTCAGAGTGACTTGGAACTGCTTCCCCCAGAGGGGGAAACATACATATACTTGTCCGTATTGACTTTGGCTCTGGGCAGAGAGTTCAGAAAGTCTCCCCTGAGCGTTAATCCTCAAAGTCCATCTTCCCAAGAGTTTGTGTCCAGAATTCATACTACCATGCTATTATGTAGAAAAAACAAAATCTCAGCCTCATAATATAGTTTAAAGGGATCCAGGCTGAGAGGGTCTGTGGTTCCTGCAAGAGGCAAATACAAATACATTTTGGAGCAACACAATTTAAATGTAGGGGCTGAAGTGATGAGCTTTGGTGATGGAAGAAGGGGCCATGAGTCAAGAAATGCAGGCAGCCTTTAGCTGGAAAAGACAAGGAAATGAATTCTTCCCCAGGCCTCCAGGAAGAACGCAGCGCTAACAACACCTTTGAGTTTAGCCCCATCAAACTCATTTTAGTCTTCCGACTTCCAGAAAAGTAACATAATACATTTGTATTGTTTGAAGCCACTAAGTGTTTGGTAATTAGTTGCAGCAGCAATAGGAATCTAACACATGGTGATGAGATGAATTGTCTTCAGGAGAAATGGTTTTAGGTAGGGATCTGATACTAGTCACAACAACCAGAAGACAGGTAAAGCAATTTGTGCTTGGACTGAGAAATTGCAACATCTGTTTAGAACGTTGCATTTATAAAGTACCATGGATTCCTCTAACTCGTTTGGAGGCCAAATGCTTCCTACATTGTGCGTGTAGAATACAGAGCTTGAATTTTAGGACTGTGCCAATATGTCATACACATTTAGTTTGACAGAATTGTAACCTAGAATTTGCTGCCTAATGACAATGTGTGACATTTTTTCTGAAAATCAAAATTACTAAATTTTTGAGTAGAACTTTGATCTTAGATATTTTGGTGTTTAAAAGAGCTTCCCAAAGAGGACGTAGCAACGGCTAAGTGGGGAAATTGAGCCCCAAATTATGGCTTTGTATCTTATTGTTAAAGTAGATGCAAAATGAAACAAAATGCAAAAATAAATAAGAGGGGAAGAGTTGAAATATAAGATACTGTAATTCGGTGAATTTTAGTAAGTATCCATCTCCTTCATCAGCCACTTTGCCGTACGATAATGCCACAGACGCTACCAAGACACCTCTCTAGCAATTTTTATATATTGATGCAAAAATATATATGTTAGGTTGTCTCTACCATCTGCTGTTCAGGTGGAAGTCATGGTACATGAGACTGACCGCTGGCTGCGTACATCCTAAATTAAGATTCTCAAAGGTGAAGGTTGGTGAGTAAAAGTAAATATCTGTCCCTATCAATACAATCCCACAACTTGATCTTACGTGGAAAGTATTTCCACCTATCAGAGTAGTATCATTTGGTCATAGTGTTCTCTAAATATTTATCATTTATGTAGGTTTTGGACTTGGAGTATGTGAAAATCTGTGTGTTAAGAGAATTGAAACTATCTGAAGATTTAAATATTCTGAGGAAAATTTGGTTGAAAATAAAAGGTTACTTTCAAAAAATCGGTTTTTCAAATCCCAGATTTTGGCCTTTCCATGTAAAATCTGTTTCTGATTTATGTTTGCATCCCCACAGAGCATCTAATACAATGTCTGAACCTTAGTAAGCATTCAATATTTGCTCGATATTTGCAGTCACTGTGCTCACTGTCACTTGTTTTTTTTTTTTTTTTTTTTTTTTTTTATGGAGATTCTTTTTTTTTTTTTTTTTTAACAGGACTTTATTGGGGAACAATGGTCAAATTGTTGTCCTTTCAGTCTTAGTTGTGGGGGGTTCTGTTCAGCTTCAAGTTGTTGTTCTTTCAGTCTTAGTTGTGGAGGGCGCAGCTCAGCTCCAGGTCCAGTTGCCGTTGCTAGTTGCAGGCGCAGCCACCATCCCTGAGTCGAACCGGCAACCTTGTGGTTGAGAGGACAGGCTCCAACGAACTGAGCCATCCGGGAGCTCAGCGGCAGCTCAGCTCAAGGTGCCGTGTTCAATTTTAGTTGCAGGGGGCGCTGCCCACCATCCCTTGCGGGACTCAAGGAATTGAACTGGCAACCTTGTGGTTGAGAGCCCGCGCTCCAACCAACAACTGAGCCATCCGGGAGGCAGCTCAGCTCAAGGTGCCGTGTTCAATCTTAGTTGCAGGGGGCAGAGCCCACCATCCCTTGCGGGACTCGAGGAATTGAACTGGCAACCTTGTGGTTGAGAGCCCACTGGCCCATGTGGGAATCGAACCGGCAGCCTTCGGAGTTAGGAGCACGGAGCTCTAACCACCTGAGCCACCGGGCCGGCCCTCACTGTCACTTGTTTTAATTCTGACTCCTCTTTAATATTCATGAGTGTCTGACTTATGGGAGCTGCCAGGATGTTTCCTTAGGAAGTCCCAGGAAAACAAGCATGGGAATATAAATGGGAGAAGAGCAGGACATTGCTTATTCCTCTGCCTCTTCACACTCAATTGTTTTGTATCAGCTGGGGGTGGGTCAGGGAGGGGTTGTTACTTGTATCTTCTAATGAGTATGCATGAGACCAGTGCAAGAACAGGCTTATATGGCAAAATAGCTGAGCAGGTATGTGCTGAAGTATTAACACAGCTAAAATTTGAGAGAAATACGGATGACCATTTCATCTAAGACGAGGAACGATTCTCAAACACAAAAGAACTTTTAACGTGAGGTAGTATTATTCTCCTTAAAACTTTTTAGGTTTTTAGCAAGCAGGGATATATGCACAATCAGAGTTATAATCTTTTGTACCAAAGTAACGTTCCTTCTCATCCTAAAAATATAATCCAGACCACAGAACTGTCCCTTCCTTTTATGGGTATCTTAACATTCAGATGAGCCTAAGATTAATGTATAAAAGTAAGATAATTTCAGGAAGGAGTGAAAAGTGAAATTGAAGATAAAAGTGCTATTATCTTTTTAATATTAAAAAAAACAAAAAGCTTCTTACAAGGGACTTTTGAAGAGAAAAGCTGTAGCCACATCATTAACAGACCACCTCCTTGCTACCCAATTCAATGTGGTTTTTATATCCATGAAAATAAAACTGCACTATAAAAAAGTAGCCAGAAAGTTAACCAAATTAATGAGCATAATTTTTTTGTATTATCCAATAACAAAAATGCATATGCCACATATCAATATTTATCCCACATGATCTGCTTGATCATCAGCAAGTATGTAATCATCTCGAATGTAGTTACACTGTATATAGCTCTTATGCAATAATTATATGGCCATGTGCCTGGGTCAGGAACAGAAGTGTGTATGTAGGTGTCCGTAGGAGCGGGGTGTGGCCTGCTTTTACCTTCATGACGTATGTTGATTGAGAAATAGCCGTGTAATATATTACAACTTTTCCCAGCTTGCCCCTTGCACTAGACTCCAGACATTTTATAGTAAAATATTCATTTAATGTGTAGATGTTTGTCTTGTTGTCTGTTTATAATTATGATATGGTTGAACCTGACTACGAGGTTTCACCTAATCTTCGTGTGAGTGATTAATTCATACGACCGCCTTTTAAAAATGTTAAAAAAAAAAAAATTAAGATGTAGACACCTGGCAGTCTTTGTCATAGGGCAACACATACGCTATTGTTTTATTGTCCTGTTGCAGGTAAAAGTGTCCTTACATTGAGCAGAAATGTCTATATGGTTCATTTCAGACTACTTCTTTTTTCTTATTTGAACTTCCGTCATCAGAGCCCCTACCCAGAATTATCTTCAAAAACTGCATACTTAAAAACAATCAGTGAGTCAGCAGGGAGCCTCTTTGTGAAAGTTTTCTCACCTTTCCTTGTCCGCTCCTGTTCCCTCCCTTTACCTAGTGGGCTTTCTCTTTGAATGCGGTTGGATTCTGCTCAGTTTTTTTAGTGTGCTGTCCAAAATAGGATACTTTCCTCCCTCTGACTAATGGGGAGAAGAGAAGAAGAATTATGTTTCAGCCTTGCCTACTCTGCTCCTATTGATTTGTGCTGGTATCATATTGACTTTTATCACAATAGCACTGAATTGCTGATTCATATTCCGCTTGGAGCCGTCCCCTAGCTCTCTTTCTGTTTTATTTGTTCCTACTTGCTTTTCCCCACCATGAATTTGTGGTGCCTGATAATATTTCCAGGACACATTACTCTGTATTTGCCTAATGAAATATTTTTTAGCTGTTCCTAATAATTAAATGCTCATCTTTTCTGACAGAAAATATGGGCATGTTTTATAAAGCATCATTGTCTCTTTGGGTCATTAGCATACTGACCTGAACATAGCTGATTTGGCATAGCTCTTTTCCAAGACCACATTATGTCCGATCACACGTGTGTATAAAATAGCATGTTATGTATATGTCGTGATTGTACAGTAGATACTGAATAAATATTTCTCCATAGTTAATGACCACAGACTGTTGTGCACAGAAACCATTCCAAGAGCTTGCAGGAAACACTGATTTTTTAAAAGCAAGCTTTGGCCGTCTTTCTTTCCTGTTTACATTTAAACAATAAGGATGAAAAACTACAAGCCAGAGGGCTTCTGTTGTTCTCAGTGAATAACTGAGATGGTGTTTTGGTTGCATGCTCACAAGGTTTGTGGAAATTAACTTCACACCAGGAACTCCGTATTGAAATAGATTGTTTAAGAATAATTCTTCTCTTTGAGAAGGGTGAGGGATTAATCTGCGGAAATGTTCATGCTAGACCTGTGCATGTGTTGAAATTTGTCAGGGGGAAGATAAATGGGCCCTCCTTGAAAAGTAAATCGCACCATGGCTAATCCCTTGGGAAAGCTGGAGAATTGTTATGGTAGCAAAAGCAACCTCGAAAAAGAAGGCACCGTCACTGTGTACTTAGGAAGGAGAAAGATGGGGAGAAGGCATGATTGTAAAATAAGATGAAAGTGTACTGGACTTTAAAAATATGTTTATTCAAATATGTACATGGGATAGAATTATATCAATATTTCGATTCGTTGGGGATTCATTTCTGTGCTTTAAAATAAGGGTTGTACTTAAGGCTGATATTAAAAATATTTAACAGCAGTGTATCCAGGCAGTGTCCAATCAGACAGATGTCAGGAGAGGTACCTGAGCCAGGTCTTGGTGACACCACCCATGTGCCAGGTGTTAACCCTTTAGTTGCTGACTCAAGAGAAAGAGAGGGAGGAGGGTGGAAGGCCACTTAGGAGGCTCAGAGCAGCGCCTATTTTCTACCATGTATGAAGGATATTAATATTTTAGCAAATGGTATGGCTGTTCTGGTGTGTACCATCTAAACATTAGCCCTCATTCAAATGGAAAATTATCTAGTAATTTTACTGAAAAAAGAATGTAAATTTTCTCAAAGAGATGGTACATCTTAAAGGAAAAGTCATCAAATGCCCATGACATTTGAAATGTCCATAAAATTTTATTATCAGCTAAACAACAAATGAAAGTTTTTAGTGTAAGTATATCCCAAGAAATATTTGGGACAAACTTATATTAAAACATTATTTATTGTTTATCTGATATTCAAATTTAATTGGGAGCCCTGTATTTTATCTGGCAACCCCAAACAGAATACATTCAGGGGGAAATGTATCAGTATCCTATTGAAAATGTTAAATGAAAGACAGGAGAAAGATATGCTTGCAGGGAGTCTAACACATTGACAGGATCTGAGCTGTACTTGACAAATTGCAATGATATGGCAAGAAATGTTAACAGCAGAGTTTAGAACTGTGGGATACAAAGGTTGCACATAACAAAATGCTTTTGAAATTATAATAGGAGGAGATAAGGTGGCACTTGTATTTAAAAGAATTGCCGTTCCCAACTAGGAAAAGCTAATTCAGTCATCACCAAATAGCATGCCCCCACCCCTGCCCCCCATCAAGTGCCTATTTACAGGGAACATTGTGCAAGATGTTTTACAAAGTGGGGAAACAGACATGGCGGATAGCCTTTGTTAGCCTGTAATCTAGACATCTACACTGAAGTGGAATCATAAAGGAGATAACTGAAGAAATGTTGATCAAGGATCCATAACCTCCTTCATTTGCTCTAAATGGGGAGGAGAACAGTTAGTTGAATTTATAGGAGGAAAGGGTTTTGTAAATCATTTTAAAATGCAGTTTTATTAGAGCCCAACTTTGGTATGTATGACTACATAGTAGGCTTAAAGATGTATGCTGTTGAGGGGGATTTCTCAGAGATAGCATTATGGATATTTTTTTATTTTTTTTTTACTATGGTCATTTTTACTGGATAATTTTTTTTGTTGTGAGGAGCTATCCTGTGCATTGTAGGATGTTTAGCAGCATCACTGTCTTCTTCTCACGAGATGCCAGTTACATGCCCTCTCCCAGTTGTGCCAATCAAAACTGTCTCCAGACATTGCCAAATGTCCCCTGGGAAACAAAATTGCCCTGATTTGGGAACTACCAATCTAGGTAACTACAAGAGGTGAGAGCCCTACTGTAGCATTGTGGGTAAGGGTGGGGAGAGGTCTCCTTCCGACTTACAAATGTGTCCATGAAAGATAGTTTTAAACATCTGCAGTGTCCAGAAAGCCCTCATATGCAGTCACTACCACAGGTATTAAAAACATGGAGACCTGGCTCCATCCCAAAGATTCTGGTTTAATTGGTCTGGAGGAAGGCCTGGATAGCCTGGCATTTAAAAAATGCCCAGATAACTCTAGGTTGAGAATTACTCTATGGAGTAGTGGTCCTCAAACCTTAGTGAGCAGCAGAATCACTTGGAAGGCTTGTAAACACAGACTGTTGAGCCCCAGTATTCCTGATTTTTTTATGTGTGGGGCCTGAGGATGTGCTTTTCTCACAAGTTCCCAGATGCTGCTGATGTTGCTGGTCTCCAGACAACTTTGAGGACCACTCCTGGCCTCTCTTTGCCCTTCATTCCTACCTCCCAAGGGGACGAAACATGGCCGACCAGGACACTCTGTCGAGGAGGAACAGACCTGTGTGCTTCCATCCCAGCTGAGACTTTTTTTGACTTTTCCCTTCTGCAGGCTGCATACATTCAGCTGTTTTCTGTGGTACAGTAAAGCAGTCAGCCTCTCCTCTAGGGCCTGGCGGTGAGTCTAGCCGAATTCTAGATTGCACTATAAGAATCCAATCATGCCCACACATCTAAGCATTGTTCTCCAGAGCTTGATCAGTCATGAAGCTGACCACTGGCTTTTCCTCTGCCAGGTAGATCTAACTCTCTGTTTTTGTCATTTGACTTTGGATATGGAAGGGGAATAATTCATTGGACCTCTTCCTTTACCAAGCATGTCCTATTCATCCCCTTGAAATTCTGTCATGTTTTCCAGGCTTGGACAGGGAAGGTAAGATCAGAGGGCACACATATAATCTCTTCCTGATGTCTCCATAAAACTCTTGATAAAACATAATTGTTGGAAACATAATAAAAGCATGTAAGATGTTGGGAAGCATAAATAGGCTCTTTGGGTTGTGGCGATGTGAAGTTTTTAAATGTTCAGTAAGATAGGAAATGAAAAGAAGTACAGAGAACTTCCTAGAATGACCAGTCAATATCAAAGTGGAGTTTGCTGTACATGCCCCTCTTTTACCCTCCCCTCTGCTGAGCTGAGTCTGCAAACCTCACTCTCTTAAGATGGCAGTTGGGATTCCAACGCATAGTTGGGTCTCTAACTCACTGTTTTGGTAATGTGCCTTATGTTTTGCTTCCTCACTATCACTTGCCTGAAATTAATAATTTCAATTAATCAGGTTAAAAGTTGGCGTAGAGGAGAGTCATGGGAACCCACTGGTATTTGTTCACAGAACACTGCATTTAGTCTTTAAGGGAATGGCCTGCCCAAGTGCTATACATATTAGAGCTGCACATAAATATTCATATATTCATTGATGATGGATTGCATGAATAGAATAATGGACAAAGGTGGTTAGGAGATCTAGTCTATTAGAAAAATTTAAAATACAACCCTACTGTCCCTGGAGTAGAACTTGGAAATTGCTGTGCCAAGGGTATTTCTAATCCTTAGCCTTGTCATTCTGTGCAAATTCTAGAAGACCCAAGGGGAATGCTAACCCTGCCTCTCCCCACAGGACACAAATTCATTATAAATTCTCTTCCTGTATGAGAGATCCCAAAAAGTGAAGTGCAAGACACAAACAATAGGTTTATAAACAATAGGAGTGTATGGTAAAGCATTTAGTGATTGGACTTCAGCTCCAAGGAAATGAGCTCTCTGAGCTGTGCTTTCCTATAGTTTAAGTGACGCATACAATCGTTTATAAATACAGAATAATCATGGCCAATAATAACAATTTGTCCCAAGTCCTAGATTTTTATTTATATGAGTGTTTCCCCCTTTTGCTTATATTAAATCCCACTTAAGTATTTCTAGAATTTCCTCTGGACTTCTACGTGGTCAAATGAACCCATTGTGGTATCAGAAGGAAGTTCATGGAATGGTTCAGCCCAAATTCTACCTCCAGGCAAGAGCTTCTCCCCAGGTTTCAAGAAAAATGGCTGTTCAGCCTCTTCTCCAGGTTCTGTCAGATCTGGGTCCTATATCCATGCTTGTCATCTGGTTGCAGTACCTAATCAGCCTTGTTGTCAGGTCTCTTTCTTCTGGCTAACCGTGACATTTAAACCCATTTTCTTTGCCATATGGCACTTAATTGCTCAATATCTCCCTACACATTCCCCATATCTGATTGGCAAATCTACCTGTTATTTGTTTCCTGGGATATTTAATTTATCATTTTTCATAGATGACTATATTAGTCTGAGTTCTGCAGAGAATAGAATTTATATCTATATATCTATATCTTTGTCTATATCTATATCTGTATCTATATCTATGTCTATATCATCATCTACATATATGCATCGAGGGATTGATTGATTTACTATAAGGAATTGACTCACACAATTATGGAGGCTGACAAGTCCCAAGATGTGTGTCGTGTCAGTCCAAGTTTTAGTCCAAAGGCAGAAGAAGACTAATGTCCCAGCTCAAAGACAAGCAGAGAGAAAGAATATTTTTTTACTCAGCCTTTTATTCTATTCTGGCCTCCAACAGAGTGGATGAGGCCCACTCACATGGGGGAGGGCCATCTGCTTTACTCAGTCTACTGGTTCAAATGTTAATCTCATCCAGAAACACCATTACAGACACATCTATTAGTAATGTTTAACCAAATATCTGTCTTGGAGTTTCCACAAGACCTCAGTTACCAACTACGGCAGCTGAGGCTATTTGCACGTAGTAGGCAGTGTGTCCAATGGACAGGAACACAGGCAAACAGACCTGTGTTTGCATCCTGACTCCACTGCTCCCAACAGTGAAGTGCAGGGCCTTAGTTTCTTCACGAGAAGAATGGGAATAGCAATGATTTTATACTAATAATTAGTAATAATGACGATGATAGTCTCCTGTCTAGGATTACTGTGAGGATAAAACGAGAACGTAATTAGTAGATATCTGATATAGTGCCTGGCTCCCAGCAATCCCATGACAAAGGGTAGCTATGATTGTGAAGTGCTATGGGGCTGTTGGTGCCTCCACCAGAAACCTAGTTCACACTGAGTGAGGACCTAGGACATGGATTCTTTCCTGCTCTTCCAGCCCTTTTTTGCTTAGACCTGTTTGAAAATTAATACTGAATTCAGGAAAGGGGAGGTGTCCTGGGGAGTTTGAGTTTAGGATCCAACATTTGAATTGTTTCTTCCTTCCTTGACTCATTCTTAATGAAATCAATAAACTTCTGTAATATACCAACTTTGTGCTAACTACTTGATTCATGGGGAAATCAAAGACGAAGACGATGCTAACTACGCCATCAAAGAGATTATGTTTAATTTTCCCAATATCTGGTAGATGGGTTATTTAGTTAGTGAGTTACTTCTTAAATGGAGAACTTGATTCTAGGTGTTAAGAGTCGAATTTTGCCCCCCAAAATAGATGTTAAAAACTTAACCCCCATTACCTTGGAATGTGACTTTATTTGGAAATGGAATCTTTGCAAATTTAACCAGGTTAAGATGCGGTCATTAGGATGAGCCGTAATGCAATATGGCTTGTATCTTTATAAGAAGGGGAGATATGGACATGGACATGTACACAGGGAGGACGCCATGTGAAGACAGAGGATTGTAGTCATGTACCTAATAAGCTAAGATTGCCAAAGATCACCAGCAAAGCACCAGAATCCAGGAAGAGGTGAGGAGGATTCCCCTACAGGGTTCGGAGGGAGCATAACTCTGCCAACACCTTGATTTCAGACTTCTAGTCTCCTGAACTGTGAAGCAATACATCTGTGTACCCAGTTTGTGGTACTTTGTTATGGCAGCTGTAGGAAACTAATACAGTAGGCTAGGAGACAGCTATGACTAAGGAAAACACAATGATATGTGTGCATTGATAAAGGTATGCACAAAGGGATAGAAAGGGGCCCGGAAGGGGGGGCATTGGAAGGATCCAGTGAATGAGGAGAGAAAAGGACTAATATGTGACATGACATATAAGTAAGCTTAGTCTTCCAATGTCCTTTGTGTTAAACTTATCAGTATAAATATTAATTTATTACTTCACTTATGATTTAGTGTCTCCAAAATACACTGGCAAGAAATAGTATGGCAGCATGCTTGATGAGAACTAGAAGTGACACCTGAGCCATTTAAAAACATTTAAAGCATAGATAATACATTTGCTACTGCCTCACACACATGTAAGATTTTTAGTTGTCAGTTATTCTCTCTATGTCAAGCTCTAAGTTTGGTTGGCATATTTGAATATTCATATTTCCTACTATTTATACATCAAGTTACAAAAGGAGATCCCATGAAATCCCTGGACTCTTGTGCCCACCCAGAGAGCAATCTGGGTGGCGTTCTCTCTACAGACTTCACTGGCTTTGATTTCTGAGAATTTACAGGCAAGATGAGACTATTATCTAAACAAATTTCTTGACATGCCTTAGGCTTTTACATCTTACTCTTCTGTAAGATTCAAGTTCAGTAACCACAGCAAGTTGATTTAGTATAAATAGTCAGGGACATAAGATTTGGTGTAAATGAATTTTCTAACAAAATCTATTAAATATACAGAAAGTTACACATATGACACGTGTCTTTTGCTTTTAGGATTTAGGTTTAAAAATCAATTTGGTTAACTATGACACCTGACAAAAATTTTATGCAACGTTGCAAAACTGAAAAATCACTTGGGATAGAGATGTTTATCACAGCATATTTTTGTAAATAGAGATAATGGATTAAATTTTTCAAACATTCTTCCATTTTCTCGTATGTTTTTCTTTGAGTCCACAGAACAGAGTTACTACACGAACTCAACTTATTTTTATTCACTCTTATAGTAGAGTTAGATGAATAGATTATAAAGTCAAGTATTGCTAGGTATTTCCAGGCCACTTGGCACCTCAAACAGGTAAGCACTTTTTCTCAAAGAGAAGTGTGTTGTATTGATCTTACTCTGCTCCAGCGTTTGGCAGTTATGTGAAATTTTAAGCATCTCTTTAGAATTCCCAGCTTCTTGAGGGCCAATTTTTACTCAAGGTTTTCAAAGCAAATCTCTTATGACATCCGTCATTCCAAGCATTTGAACATCCATTTTAACACTCATGTGTTTCTTTGGCGTGCATTTGTTTCATTTGTTTGTCCAAGCTAGCTTTTCAGATTGTAAATTTCTTAAAGCCAGTGTGTGATTTCTTTTATGTCATTGGGCTTTACCCAGAGCGCATGCTCAACTCACGTTCCTGTGGTGAAAGTAAAGCCCAGAAACTACCCTACAGCTCTCTCTGCCAAGGAGGAGGGGTCCTTCCTTTCCCCTCTTCTTGTTCCACACTGACACAGCAGTTCCAGGTCTCCGTTTTCAGGAGATCTATGAAATGCTCACTTTCTATTTTACCCTCCTTTCCTCTCTAGGGAGTATGACTTTTCACCGTTTTTTATCCCTTGCCTTATCACAGAAGTAGAGAAGTGCTTGACTCTTTGTGGAGTCACATCCAGCCCTCCATATCTGGTTGTCTTACCTCATCAGCATGTGGACAGGGGACTAAGGAGAGGAGGGAAGGAAATGGGGACTAGGGGAAGAAACCGGAAGGACATTCTGTTTAGCATCCTGAATGTTCAAATACTGTCTTCCAAGGAAATAGACTAGGAGACAGAACAGAGATCTAAATTAGATGTTATGTCTTCCCTGGTGACCCTGAGTTAGTTGCTTAATATGTCTAATCTTAATAATTAATACTAGCTGTTGTCTAACAGTAGCTTTAGTTTCCTAATCTATAAAATGGGAATAATAATATACCCTGCTTACCTTGCAGATATATTCGTACAACTTCAAGGTAGAATTATTTGGGGGCCAGTATAGCAATCAGGACCCAATATTGATGATGGTCAGCATGTTTTTGTATGTTCATCCCATGCTCCCTTGTTGACTCCCTGAAACTTTGGCCCAGGATGGGCATCCCTCAGCCCTCATTGAGGCTTCTGGGTCTGTGAAAGGGCCTCTTCCTCCCAAGGAAGGGCTGTGCAGGATCGAATAACTGCAGAATCTGTGCGCATGAAGTCTGTGCTGCATGAAATGGTTTGGTAGAATGGATTGAAAGTACATAAAATATAGTATTACAGTATTTTACCAAATTTAGGAAACAGTTGTTTTTGAGGGTGCATCTTGATAGCGTTTTCCCAAGGAGGTCTATGTAATGGAATTTCCTCTTAGTAAAGAGCCTACATGGAGGAACTATTAGGCGGAACCACATGAAATTGTACTGTTCGACCATTGTTGATCCACAAAATGACAGTTTCCTAAGGTTCAACTTAATACATCTTCACATGCCATTATGTTCTGCTGTGGATTATGGAGTCATAGCATGATCTCAGGTCATGATGATAATAAAATTCTGCTGAAGAGAACTTCTAGCTGTTACAAAAAAAAAAAAAAAAAAAAAAAAAGATTTCCCTCTAGTTTTGCAAATCTGCCATGTCTTTCTTTAATTTAAAAACCAAGACATGAAGTGTGGTTATCATGTGTCTGGCAGAAATCTGTTTACGCCTGGAATTAGTAAATATCAAGATGCCTCTTTACACTGACTGGCAAAAGCTCCAAACGTAAAATCTGTAAGGGAAAAAAGAACTCCATGGCTAGGCAGGCACATACTCCGATGAGTACTAATTTGCATATTAAATAGTTCAAAATTCAGGAGGTTATAAAATAGCAATTACTGCTGAGTTGCTATATTAGGGCTAGCTAACAAAAAAAGCCATTAAAAATGCGATAGTTTGCTTTTACAAAGAACTTATAAAATCTTCATTTTGAAACAAGATTTTATTTTTAAAAGAGGTTTTAAATACTTTGTACACTTCTTTGCAAGAGAAGCAGAAATATCTGAGCCCTAAAAAAAGTGATAAATAATCTATGGTTTAAAAAAAATAAAAAGTCTAAGTTTTACTTTGTCTTGTGCACCTGAAACTAATAAAATTTTTAAAAAAATAAAGGTAAAAAACAAAACAAAACAAAACAATAGCCATTAATATTTTTTTCTATGTGTTAAAAAAAAAAGTAATCGCTGGGGAGAATGTTTTCCCCATGTGAGAAGAATACGGGAGACCAGTGGGGGAGTGTAGAGGCAGGCTGTTCAGTAGTAGGCAATGCACTCAAGCAGGAGGTAGAGACAGAAGTCATTACACGTGAAAAAACCACAGCCTACTTATGCTAATAGGAAGGTAGACTCTTTCTAAAACATCATCTGTGTTTTTTAAATTGACTCAAGCATTACAGGTATTGTATATCCAAAGCAGTTTCTACTTGCTTGATATACTGTAAGCATTTAACATTGGAAAAAATATATAGCTTTTAAAGTTAGTGTATTTTTTTTTGCAATAAATGGCATAGTGTAAATGCCCTTACATAGAACTTGTTGATTCTCAATAACCCTGGATTTAAGAGATATGCAATATATGTATACATTGCATTAAGCCAGTTAATGAAATGTGCATCCACATGTATACACTTGGTTTTAAAAATCTTTGTTTTCTGCTAGAAGGGAATGTTGTGACATCAAGAAAGGTTCTAACACACCTGTTTATCTGAGAAGATTACTGTTAAAATGAAGCTCTTGGAGGTAGGGTGCCTTAATTTGTTAAGCTAGTAGTTACCCCAGCAAGGCCGAGAACTGGAAGGATAAGAAACAAGAAGACCAAGAAAACTAACATTCATCTGTTGGGTTCTGGGAACTGTGTTGAACAGTGGAAGACTCAATTATACAGTGTTGGGATTACATTACACTGAAAAATTAGAGACATCATCACAGTGTCCCCAAGAGCTTCAGGGTTTAAAAACTCCCAGGGTACCACACAAGGGACAATCTATCTATAGGTCTCTGGAAGAAGCCTCCTCTAATTACGGCACTATATTATCACCTCCATCTCGTTAGGAGATGCATTTCCAATAAAATTTTACTGTTTATATTTAATGATCTTTATCAGATGATTTTAGAAATATTTATATTGTTTTATTAAATTGTGTACTAATAAAAAAAACTCTGTCCAGAAGAATGGTTTTTAATACTTAGGACCTCATGATAACAGGACATTTTTTGTGTGAAAAAGTTCAATTTATATGCATTTTTTGTTATGGAGAATTATGATAACATAATACATGGCTTTTAAATATTAAACACTTATAGTAAGATAAAATTGTATGCTAAAAGAGGAATAGAAACACAATTTCAATGGGAAAAGAATTATGTAAAATTTGCAACGATTTGAGAAGACTTGGTTGAATCTGTTAATATTTTTCAATGGATGGTGGTGGGTGTAAAAATCACTATTGCATTTATGTCCCATTGAATTCATTGAAGAGAGTGAGGTAAAGTTGTATTTTAAAATATCAATATTACCTCCTTTACCACCATTTTCATTTATGATTAATTTAAGATGTCAACTTGAAATGTATCAGGGGTACATAGTTTATCAAATTTATGGACATTATCTCTTGCCTTCTTATATATGTAGCCTCAAAGAAGGCTGAAACTTAAAAGAAGTTTAGACTTCAGTTTATCTTCTTTGACTATTAAAAAAAATGCAATTTTTGGTACATTGCAGGGTGAACTAAAGCATGATTTCGTCACCTGTTTCCACCATCAGCCTCTCTCCTTAATCTATATTTGCTCATTGCCTTTCCTACGACACTTGAGCTCAAAGACAGTGTCCAGCTCGATGGCACTTCAGGAGAGTTTTAATAATGATTTTTTTGAAAATTTGGCTCAAATGTTCATCTTTTTATGGCCTGAAAACCTTTCTCTATGATAACTTATCTGCTTGGAAGCTCAGCTCATGTCATGAAATATTTTTTCAGATGTTTATGAAGATATTCCAGTCTTGTGTGTCATGCAAACTGAGTTTGTCATGCTCTTCTGCTACCATGCATCCTGGCTTCTTCTTGGTAATTGGGTAGCTTTTTTTCCTTTACTAGGCTGGGCATTTCCTCCATTGTCATATGTGGGGGGTGGGGGGGAGATCCAGAGAAGTCTTTGCTTTTGTTACAACTTCTTTGTCCTTCCAGGTGCCTCTTAAGATCTTAGCCACTGTCTGTGGCTAAAACTCTTCTTTTAGTGATCACATTTACTCCGTATTAGAAAATACCTAGCATGTGGTCTTTTGTCCCTTTGAAGTCTCAATACTTCCAAATCTTCATTCTGTATCCTGTTTGCTAATATTTCACATTTTGTCCTTTTAAACAACTGTAATTACTAAATTGATTAAAAACAAAACAAAACAAATAAAAATGCAAAGTTGTCAAATCCATAAATGTTGTTACTAGGCCTGATCTAACCTGCTCAGAATTGCAATTCTGCTTTATTGCCAAAAGCAAAGTCTAAGATGCCATCATAAATATGTTTGAGCTCCTTGAATCATCAGATAAGCAACCATCATTTTTATCCAGTGAAATAAACTTCATTAATTACATGAGTGAGGTTAGCACATCTCCTGCCTTATTAAAAATCTCCTGGATTATGAATATGAGGATGATTTGGTAACATAATGCCGAGGGACAGGACCTACAAAAGGACCATCAGATATCAAAAACAAGTTTTCGATTAGCCCTGCTAACAACTACTCTTCCCTTGTTTTATACCACAAAGCACCGTGTGGATAGGCACAGTGGTAGACTGAAGCAGGGTGAAGAGTAGCCTGTACTAGATTTTAAAATACTGAAATAATTTTGTACCAGTTGGTAAACAACTCCTGGTCCAGCCCCAAAGGCTCCCACTCTCACCTCTTTACCTGAGGTGATGTGGCTTCTCTCTGGACCCCTAGACCCACCCAGAACCTGGGAATTAACTGTAATAGGTAGCTGCCAGCAAGGCAGCAGGCCTTATGGATCCTGCCCCCACACTTTGACAAGCATCTGTTCTTTATTAACTTAAAGAACATCATTATTAACTTAAAATTAATAATGGTTCTGGTTGGTCAGTACCTAGACGATGTGGTTCCTAAATATTTAAAATATTTTCCCTTGTTAAAAGTATCATTTTAGACTCTTGAACTTTACTTTTGGCCCTTTGCCTTTTCCTTTCTTCGTAGAACTGTTGGACCCAATTTTTCACAGTTTGAGAATAGGAATAAACCCAGGGTTGATAGCATGGATTTGATTTATGCACATTTTAGTGCATTTGCTACTTGTTCCTTGGTTCTGTGTTTTATGATGGTGGTGTCACTGTTTCCCTACACCATAATTTCCCGATGCACTTCACTGCTCCTTCATCACACAAGAAACTGTAAGGGTCAGTGATCTTCGTGCTACCACTTCCATTTCCTCATTACAAAAATTGACCTTCTTTCTGTTGTTTGAAAGGGCTCAGGCCACTGTCATTCAGATTTCAGGACTGTTGAACAGTAATAACAGTATAGGAGGAACAGGCAACCACCGCAGCCGCCGGGCATTGTACTCTCTTCCTGGAATCCATTTTGGATTTCTTAGTCTAGCCAGCAGGCGCCGTTTGCTGCCTTTTGCCAGC
Source organism: Rhinolophus sinicus (assembly GCF_036562045.2). Lineage (NCBI taxonomy): Eukaryota > Metazoa > Chordata > Mammalia > Chiroptera > Rhinolophidae > Rhinolophus > Rhinolophus sinicus. The sequence continues at coordinate 98,365,467 of NC_133758.1, forward strand.
ATTATATTTTACAGTAATTCCCTATTTGCCATTAAATTATTTAGTTGTATTAAAGCATTGTACTTGACTCTGAATACTTGCCAAGGTTCTTGTGCTTTCTAGGTAATTTCATGTTCATAACTTATATCACTCAGCTGCAACTTGCAGCTAGCATCACAGAAAAAATAAACTAGTTAGTAATTCCTGTTAAACTACTAATTGTTTTCTCACCGTCTATGAATTTGGTGAGTGTGTGTGTGTAAGGGACACTAAAGTGAAACTCGTTCAGACATGAAAAAAAAGGACTAACAAAAATTAAAGCAAGATCTCTCATCTTTTCCTACAGAGTGCTTCATTTGTTTTGTCTGTAATTTCATATCTATTGTAATCCTACTTAGTACCACTTTGTGTGTCTAGTTGCTCTTTGAAGAGGAATTTTATAAGTTGGAAGTAGGATATTGGAATTCAAAATTATCATTATTAACTTAAAATTAATAACCTCTAAGCGTTCGGCAAAAATTTCTGTCTTAATAGACATGAATTATTTTGATAATAAAATCCAGTATTGTCACTCAGATGTATCATTCCATTCAATTAGAAGAAGACAAGTCACTAACTTTTGTATTTTACAAGGAAGTTCTATCATTTCTCCCATTCAGATGAATGAAAAGCCATAAGCATATAGTTTAATGCTGTTCTTTTAAAAAAATATGGATTCCTTAGAATTTAGTATAATGGAATCAGGAGCTATTTTTTTTTTTACTTTCCTTAAAAAAACAAAACACCAAAAACATTTCTTAAGTGTCTGCTGTATGCCAAGGAGTGTGTAGATGATAACACAGTAGAAGACAAACTCTCTACCCTTAAAGAGTTTGTAAATGATATTTATGTTTTGCAGTAATCTTTTTCTTAAAGTTAAGAATTTATTTTGAATGGAACACAATATCTTTGAGATTTAATTAAATCACAAATAATTGGTCTTCACCATAGAATGTTGTGCATTTAAAAATCAGTAAATGGCTTCCAGCAGCTGAACAGCAAGGCTGTGATACTAAATGAAATATAATTCAACCAAACATTAGTGTTGAAAGAATTCTGACTTTATCTAATTTTGAGTCTTTAATTGAAGGCTTAGAAAAATGATTTTCCAATGATCAATTGCAACCTATATTTGTAGTTAGCTAATTTCATTTCAGGTTCTCTTCATAAAAAAAATCTTTTAGTTTTACGGCGAAGCAAAACTGTAACATTTGATCTATGATGTCATAAAAATATGTGAAATTTTAAAACATAATCTTTAAGTTTCTAAATATTAACATATTGGTTTCCTTTTATTTAAAAACGTTTAATAATTGTTAATGCAGTTTACTTTAACAACTCTCTGTATAATGATTTGGTAATGATTATTCAAATCGTACCTCTAGCCAAGAAACCTGTTTTATCATTTTATACCGCTTGTGTTCAGGTGCTTGAAAGCTCAGCTGATGCAATTCTGAGCACCATTAGCACTTCTTATTTGAAATGGGGCTTTAGCAAACAAAAATATAATAATTCCCCTGAATAATAAAAAATGAATGAATTATGAAACCTGAGGAGAGAAAAAAGAGGCAAGCAGGTATAGCGCAGGCTCAGGAGGAGACAGGCACGTATGCAAACATAACACAAGCATCCATGTGATTAAGAAAGAAAAAAGAAGTCATACATATCACATTTCTAGGACAGCGGTTCCTTTTATTGAGTAGAGGCAACCCACTACATCTCTGCACCCAGAGTTTTTAGCCCCAAATGACTTGAAGGAGGAGAAATGGAATTACCTGAATAATAATGGGGACATTATGGTTCTAAAAAATGGAGGAATTAGCTACATTAAACTAAAGGTACTTTAAAAATGGAAATTGAGATTAATTTTGTTTTTCCTGGCATGCATGCCCAGAAATTTGAAGTAATAGGGAGAAATATGCTGGGTTATATTTTCAATTCTCTTGACATAGCAACATTCACCTAGAGCTGGAAATAGATTGTAAAAAAATCTACTTTCCGCTTCCACTGGATGGAAAGAATACCCTGCAAAGCCACAGAGGAAAGAAAGCTGTCTTATTTTCTGTATCAACTATAAAAAGAACAATTTTCCTTTCTTGTTTTAGAACTGCTAATACCTTCCTTCCAAAAGGAGAACACTGTCCAGGAGAGAGAAGTTAGTCAGTTTGCTCTCTTATATGCACAGACAGACTCAACTACTTGGTTTTTCATTTCTGCTAGCTTTGACCAAGAGCGTGTATTTATTGATGTAAAACAAAGCCCTGAAGTCTTTGTTAATTTAAATTCAACAGGACTAAAGGCCTTCTGCCACCTTGTCCTAAGTTACCACCATTAAAGTATTTCTCTAGGATGGAAAATAATAGGACTGACTCAGATGGCTCATACTCATAAATGAGATGATTCCTATTTTTTTTGGTCAATAATTATGGCAAAATTAATAGTACAATAACTGATGTAAAAGACTGCCTAGGGTCAAATCATACTTGAAACACTTCTGTTCCAAAATAAATATTTCCGTTTTGTAGGTTCCACCCCGGGTCACTGGTCCTCTGCATGACTTTTGTAGGAAAGCAGTGTCACTTCAGATAAATAAAAACATCCCTCTGCAAAACAAACAAACAAATTGGAAATGCCGCCTTCATGTGGACTCATCCAAACAGAAATACAACTGTAGTAAACACTGATATTTGAATAGAGAAGGGAAAATGAGCACATGAAGATGAAGGTAATATTCATGAGTGATTTTTGTGGGGATACACTTGCATCATATTGTTTTATTTAATCACCCCAACAAACTTACGAAGTTTCAGACAAGAAACCAAATGTTAGAGCTCTGCAGAATAGCTGTTGTCCAGTGAAGTGGCAGGTGAGTCCAGTTCTGCCTAAATATAATTGCCTCTTCCTTTCATTCTTGTCTAGTACCTCTTACATAAGGAGACTGGAAATGAGCAGAAAATGCAAGATTGCTTTATAAAAGATATTTAGAAAATGACAACAAAAAAATGAAAAAAAAAAATCTTTCCCTTTTTGGGGGAAAAAAACAGGCAAAAATCTGAAGAATTTATCCTCATAGATGTGACTGAAGAACAGTCAATCCAATAATTTGCACCTTTGTGAATTTACTGTTTTCATTACACAAAAAGAGGCAAAACAAACATTTCTAGCCAATCTAGTGATGTGCTGGGGGAAATAACACATAAAATGAGTTCCTGCCTTTTAAGTGTTTATCAGCAGTCTGATGAGGGTGACAAGCACAGGTAGGATGAGTATCATAAGTACTGAGAAATATCAAAACCAGAGGGTCACCTGATTGGGTGCACACAGCAAGTGCAACAATGGCGCTCAGGCCGATTGCCCAGTGGGCAGCTCGCCCACCTTGGAATGACTTCTCCAAGTAACTTGGGGACTGTCAACTCCACATCTCCCTTTTCCCCCAACTTTATTCATACTCGCTCATTCATTAAGTCACAGGAATATTGCACAAATTGAGAAGAAGCTTCGAGCTTCTTAAAAGAAAACCATAAATATTCAAAGTGGCATCATATGACAGAATGCTACTTTGGGAAGGCTTGAGAAAGAAAGAGGCATGCTATAAGAGTATAACTATGAGGTCCTAAGCAGTCCATGATTTCCTTTTACATTTGAATAATAAAGAACCAATCTCATTATTTGAGAGAAGGCATATTTGTGGTTTGGATTCAGATTCTCATGAATGATGCAAATGAGAAATCTGTTATAGAAATAGGTCAAAAACAAGCAATCATTTTTCTCCAGATAAACTAGAATTTAGAATATACCCCTTTTAATTTTATTTTGTCCTGGGAGAACTGTACGCATTTGGGGGGCAAAAGCACAATTCAAAAAGTGAAAAAGGTCTTGTAGGAATTATTTCTATTAGAGGAGTTCATGGTCGGCCTGCCTTTCAACACCTTACTGGGAATTAAGTGATAAGAGCTGATGTTTACTCTATGCCTATGTCATACCAGGTATTTTGATAAACATTTTAAATAACAATATCAAATTTAATTCTCATAACAGCCCTACAGGTTAGGTATTATTATTATTTCCATTTTGGAAAGGACATATTGAGGTGTAGGTGTTTTACTGACTTACCAAGATCACACAGCTAATAAACTCAGAGACAGCATTTAAGTCATATCGGCCTGATTCTGGAACCTCTGCTCTTAAACATTAAGCTATGTTTTTCATTATTCAGGTAACTTAGTAGTAAATGGGAAAGGCTGGCCTTTGTATGTCTTCTGCTTCACCTTATTCCCTTTCTTCCATCTTTCCCCAGAAATATTTTTCTAGGATGACAGAAAATAATACTGCCTCTGATGGGTCATACTAAAAAATGAGACGATTTCTATTATTTCATCCATAATTAGTCAATAGTACATCACTTGTAAATAGTACAATGACTGTTACAAAAGACTGCCTTGAGTCAAATCAGACTTAAAGTACCACAGTTCCAAAAATAAAATTTTCCCATTAATGGATGAAACCCTAACTGTATAGACTCGTTTTCATAGGCCACTGGGAAAATGTCCAGTTGATATCTGCAGAAATCTGAGCTACTGGACAAATTAATGCTATTGCTTTCTACTCTGAGATTTGAGAGCAGAAATATGGGCAGCAGGTAGAGATCTAAGAATCAGCTTTACTACTAAAACTAGATTGGAGAATGTGACATGCACTCAGAGGCAAAATAGGCTTCCTAATACTCTCCTTTTAGCATCACCCCAAACAAGCCCACCAACAAATCAATAAACAAAAACACTGGGGAGTATAAGGCTTTGGCCCACAAAATTCAAATTTCTATCCTGTCAGAATATATCATTTTTATACCCTGCTCTCTTTACTCACCCTAAAGGAGAAGCCACTTACTTAATTGAGAAAATTGGAAAGAGGTTCGGTGGCACATGGGTGGCCGATACTCCCTTTGGCTCCTTTGCTCAGAACTTGCCTGCCAGCAGGCTGTTCCATTCTCCTCTCCTCTGCTTGAGAAACCTTCTGGAGCAAGTGGGTCCAGCCCAGGTTCTCCAATCTCACTTTAATGCGAGTAAAGCTGATAGTTTCATCTTTGACTGCTTTGTCCATCTTCCAAATAGTTCACACCTAGAAGAGTGAGTAATCGGCACTCCCTTCAAGAACTCCAACAGTGTCCAGGATATACCAAGCACACTTTCTGCTGGACAGAAGAGTTGCCAGCGAAAACAGCAGTGAGAAATGTCACAGAATCAGCCTCACATCAAATCCTATTCCCTAAGACCTGTCAAAACTAATATTTGTTCTTCATGTTGTTTCCTACTTGAAAAGACTTTCCACTGTTATCCAAAAAGAACTGTAGAGAAGGCCCAGCACCTCGATTTTATGGCTTGCAACCCCAAAAGAAAAACATCTATTTTGCTAAGGGTCAAGTAACAAGTGCCTCATAAAATCTGTACCACTCTGTCTTTTCCTTCCCTAGCCCTTATCTTTCCTCTCACCAAATACCATTATTTGCATGTGTATTTTGAATGTGGTAACCAGATACATTTAGAAAAAAATCTTGATCTGGAAGCTGTGACAGGACACACTGTTAGTATAGCTGGCAGCACTGTGTTCCCAACTCACCACAAAGAACATATGAACTCTTTGTGCCTGACACTTTACACAATATGCTCCCTGGCTTTAAGAAAACATTATTTCATGTTCTTACTCTAATCAGTCTTGTCTGCCAGCCTCGAGAACTGAGAGGTTCATTGTTATATGCAGCTGTCATTTGTTCCATCTCCTGGCTCTCTCTGCCTTCAATATCTTTGTGGTATTTAGTGAAAGTAATTTTCAGTTGGAAATCTTCTGCCCTTTCAGTACGTGCAAGTATAGCACTTCATCAATGGCCAAAGAATTCTGAGCTATCTGGGATGTATCAGGACAGTTGATAAAACCTCACAGAGCAACCTATGATAGTACATCCCATCATAAATTAAAAAAAAAAGGCAGAAAGGGCCTTTGTCAGTGTTTATCTGAAGCGCTTTTATTCTTTGCCCTTGATTTCCTCTTCAGAAAATTGATGCGCCCTTAAATTGAAGCAAGAGGCTTGACAGGTGATGGTTAGTGTGATAACTGCTCAGATTTCATCAGCCAGTGTTTTTCTGGTGGTGCAATTGTCGGAACTTTCAGCTAGATTACCTGTCATCCACTACATCAGATAAAAGAGGCAGAGTTGAAAGATGCAGTTTTGCCACTGTACCTTATAGGAAATGAAAAGTGCAGGTGTGGTAACAGTAGTGAGAAAAAAGTACAATTATTTTCTAAGCAGGCTATTTCTTCAAGGAAGTTGGTGCCTAAATTGGCAATCATTGGGCAAAACCACTGCTAAATTTGCATTGTTAAGTTTATGAGGAAGAAGTGAAAGGAATAGTCAGTCCCACTGTAGGTAGTGCTACAAGCTCTCCCTCTCCCTTCCTGATCCATTTTATTTGTCCCACAAATTGAAATAGTCAGCTTATTTTTAGATACAAGAAAAATGTTCCTATTTTGGATACATCTCAATATGCTCATGGTGAGCCTGTATTTTGATCTGCTGTTAAATTGTTTGAAACGGTGAAGGGACACATTATTCTGCAGAAAGTTTTACAGAAAAATTTTTTAGCTGAAAAAATTGGAAATAGCACAATTTGGAGGAATTCTGCTATATAGTCAGAATAATTTTGTGACGATTCTTTTTTTGAGACTTAAAAAGCAGCATAGGGTGATAAATCAAAATACGAAGGACTCTGGATAATATGTGTTTTTATTTGTGAGATTACATTGTGCACAATTTTCTAAACATCAGATTATACAGAATGAACTAATGTCTTCCTTTTCAATCTGTCGCTTCTTCAGAAGAGAAACTGGTGTTTGAATACAGTTGTCTCATGACAAATGGAAATTTGTTTTTCCGGAAAAGTAAAAGGGGCACCTTGCTTCTTGATAGGATGAGAGAGAGCTATTTGCTGTGCTCTGATTACGTTAGGTGAGGCTCCCTAGAATTCCCACGAGAAAAGACTTACTTTTAGTGTTTCCTACAATTAATTACCCATGATCATTTCTTTTCTAGAGTGAAACAGCATCCGCATGTGGCTCTCATACAAGGAACAATTGTTTGTTATTGGGACAAAGCAATGATTTTCCTTAGCACAGTCACGTACAGTTAGAACTTCCTATTTCGATTTAATTACGCATATTCATCAGGCTAAATCTTACCAGAAAATGTTTATCTCCATGTATATGAGCCTCCTATTCAGGTGAGTTTAGAATACTTTGTTAAACATCACTCTAATATGAACAAATGATACTGTTTAATCACGCCATTTCTAAAATTTCCCTTTCTCATTTTTTTTCCATTTGGAGGAAATTTGGCATACTAGAAGGAAGACTAAACTAGGAAGGCCATGTAACATAGTGGCCAAGCATTTGGGTGTGGCTTGGAGAAGAGTCTAAGATCCTAGGCACTGAATTGGAAATATTTTTTACCTCAGGAAGAGTGGTTAGGGAGAGGAGAGAGGCAGATTACTAACTGTTTCTTTATACACCTCTGTATCATTGGATTCAAATCACCTTTGTAACTAAAAGTTAACAATAAAATAGAAATGTTTTAAAAACATGCAGCCTTAGAAATTGATAGCTTTAAACCCTGGCTCCTCTACTCTATAGCTGTACAGTTTGGGGCTAGTAATTTTTATTCTTTGAGCTTCAGTTTTCTCATCTGATAAATGGCATTAATAATAAAGCCCAGACTGTAGAATTATTGTGAGGATTATATTATGTAATCCATGAGAAGTACTCTGCATGGGGGAAGTACCCGATAAATATCAACCTTTTGGAATAAGGACGCTTTAGTATCTATCACGAATTAGCTATAAAAAGTGTTTCTTGAGTAAAAATATTTGAATTTCTCTGAAATTGTTTTTTTTTCATTTCTATTCCTTTTCCTTAGAAAGTGGGTAGAAGTGATGGTATCTGAGGTCCCTTTTATTTCTAACGTTTTGTGATTCCATTTAAAATGCCGTTGGAACGGAGTGTATGCATGTTGACTCCATGGAAAAGACTGAAGTTGCGATTTCAGCCAACCATATACCCTCATCTCAATCATTGCATCCCATCTTATGTCCAGGAATAATATTCCTTCAGAAAATCACAGCCTAGATGTGATCTAATCGTTGGTTCAGAGCTGGGAGGCATCTTTAGATGATACTTCCCCACATATACAAAAAAAAATCTGTTTCAAGCAAAATGAACAGCTTGCTATCTCTCCCTTGGCCAAGATTCCTATCTTCATGTCTTTGAAGCACAAAGCCTCTAACCATTTAAGAAACCTAAAATGTACTTTACCCTCTGTGAAATCTCGCCTGACCTTTCCAGACAGTAAGAAAATCCTCCTTCAAATTCAAGGTTTCTAACCTGGTTATGGACTTGCGAGACCACCTCATTACAGTTCACATGGTTATATCAATAGGGAGTTCACTATGTTTTGAATTAGATAATTTCATGTGTATATTTTGAGCTAAATCATTTGTTGTGATTGATCATCACAAATTATTAGAAGGATTTTCCTCACAATGAGCTTAAATCAATCTTCCCATAACTTCCACCCTCTTGTTCTAGCGTGGTCTCCCCAAAGCTGTATATAACTTATCTACTTCTTTCAAGAGATGGCCTGAGGAACATTTCAAATTTGCTTCCTGTTTCCTTTATGCTTACTGTTTTCCAGGCTCCCTGTCTACTATCTCACTACCCACTGAAAGTGAAATAAGCAATACAGGGTCCTTCAGCATCCCTCAAGAGTCATGACTGCAGACCTCTTATCATTTGACCTTTCTTCACACCTGCTTTGATGCTCTCTTAAAATATATCACCCACAGTCAAAGCTCTATTCCAGAAATGCTCTGACAAGTATCACATATAGTGGAGTCATTATATCTCCTTTCCCGAGTACTGTATTTCCATCTTGGAGGGCGTGTGTTAAGTTTATTTTGCCAACATTCTCCGAATTGCTAAGCATAGAAATCTTATCATTTTAAAAAGAAAAGAAGTTGGTTTGGCCTAACTTGGTTTCAGTGAATCCATTCTGGATCTTTTTAATCACCATTTTCTTTTTTATGTGAGGACAACTATCTGTTGGATGTTTGTTTTAAAAATATTTTCTTGCTGGAGCAATTGGACATCCATAGGCTGAAAAAAAAATGGACCTTGATCTAATTCTTATATCTCATGTAAAAATTAACTCAAAATGGATTATAGACGTAATTGTAAAATGCTAAACTACAAAACTTAAAAAATAAACAAACAAGCAATAACAACATCGGAAAAAGTCTTTGGGATCTATGGCTATGGAGAGTATTCTTAGACTTGACATCAAGAGCATGATGCAAAAGGGGAAAATTAATAAATTGAATCTTATCAAAATTAAAAATTTTTACTCTGTAGAAGTCTCTATGATGAGGATGAAAAGACTAGCTCCAGAGTGAGAGAAAACATTTGCAAACTATACATTTGACAAAAGGCTTGTGGTTAGAATGTATCAGGAACTCTCAAACTAAACAACAAAAAAAGAAATAAGACAACTAGAAAATTAGCAAAAGATGTGACATTTTACTGAAGAGGATGTACAGATGGAAAATAAACTCAAGCAAAATGTTCAACATCATTTGGGCAATCAAATTAAAACCACAATGAAAACTCACTATATGTCTATCAGAATAACTAAAATAAAAAAATATTGATAACCCCAAAAGTTGGTGCAAAAGGGAAGAAAATGGATTACACATACCTTACTGATAGGAATGTAAAATTCCGGCCATTCTATTTCTAGTTACTCTAGAAAAAGTATGACAATTTCTTACAAAATGAAACAAGTGCTTATCATATGACCCCGTAATAGCATTCTTGGGCATATATCCCAGAGAAACGAAAACTTATGTCCCCACTAAAACCTATACATGAATATTCATAGCAGTTTTATTTGCAATAGCTAGAATCTAGAAGAAACTCAAATGTCCTTCAATGATGAAAGATTAAACAATCTGTGGTATAACTGTATTATGAAATACTACTTAGCAATAAAAAGGAGCTATTGATACAGCTTCCTTTGTAATGTGATGTGGCCAGGTCACTGAGTTTTGGCTAATGGGATAAAAACATATATATCCTTAAAGGGTAGAAGTATCCCTTTTAACTTTCCCACTGGCTGGAATGTGAATGTGATGGCTGGAGCTCAAGCTAACGTCTTCAACCATGTGGTTTAAGCCATGTTTGAAGATACCCTGTTTCCCCAAAAATAAGACCTAGCCGGACAGTCAGCTCTAATGCATCCTTTGGAGGCATAATTAATATAAGACCCGGTCTTATATACAAGACCGGGTCTTATATTATAGTCAAATAAGACAGGGTCTTATATTAATTTTGGCCCCAAAAGACGCATTAGAGCTGATTGTTCAGCTAAGTCTTATTTTGGGGGAAACATGGTAGTAGAGCTGCAAGATAGAAGAAACCTGGGATACTGATGATTATGGAACTGCCATACCAGTTCTGGACTAGTTACCCCTGAACCTCTTTTATTTGAGAGTTAAATAAGCAAAACATGTAAGTCATTTATTTTGGGTTTTCTGTCACTTGCAGATGGCTCCAAACCTGGGCAAGTGCAAGATTGCATATACAAGGAACAGGAAACATGAAGGCCAGTATGACTGAGGGATAGTAGTAAGGAGAAACTTGTATCAGATGAAGTCAAAGAGGTGCCTAAGGCAGGGAAACAGTAGAGTTTTCTCAAAATGTGATGGCAAAGCCATTTTGGAAAGCCATGTTTTGAGTAGGAGAGTGAATGCTCTGATTCGCACTTACGTTTTCTGCAATGTGGCAAGTGTGAAGTATGGAGTCTCGTTATAAAGGCTGTTGACATATTCTAGGCAAGAAAGGCTGAGAAAAGTCGATGGATTTGGGATTTTTTTTCAGATAGGATTAGTATGACGTGCTGCAGGGTTAGAGTGCTCAGGAACAAAAAGAATAAAAATAACTCCTAGATTTCGGCAAGTAAATAGCGATGGGGGAAAAATTCTGTTCTGGCTGTATTAAGTTTGAGGGAGGCTCATTTGGCCTCCATGCCGAGATGTCAAGTTAACAGTCGGAGATCTGAGGCTTGAGTTCAGGAGAGGTCAGACAGAGATTAGGAGCCATTGGCATATGACTGGACCAACTCAAAGTGGGACCCTGTATAGTGAGAAGGAAGATAGAATCCCAGAGCACAGCCTGAGGCATAGGAAAAAATGGAGGGTCCCCATAGCTAGATGTGGGGTAAAAAGGGAAGTGATCAGGAAAGCCTTCCCTCAGAAAGGCCTATGGTGAAACATGAAGGGTGAGTGGGGATAAGTCAAGCATATGGGGATGGGGTAATAATGAAAGTGTTCCAGGTGGAGCATGTAACATGTACAAGAGGACAAAGGCATTCCAGGAACTAAAAGAAGTTCATCAGTGATGGAACACAGGGTAGGGTGAGGGAAGTTAGGGTGGGGTGGGGGTGGCAGGTAAAGCTGTCAAAGGTAAAGATGGAGAGATGAGCAAGAGTCCAAGTTTGTGGGGGATAGTAAGAAATTTGAGTATCATCCTAAGAGAGATGGGGAGCCATTAAAATGTTTAAGCAAGGATGGGACTTAATCTAGAGAAGCTAAATAAGATAGTGGTAAAGAGCATGACTCTGGAGCCAGACTGCCTGGGTTTAAATTTCAGATCCATCACTTTCTAATGATGGGACTTTGAGAAGTTACATAGACACTTGGTGCCTCTGTTTCTTTATTTATAAAATGCAAATAATAGTAGAACCTATTGTGTAGAATTATTGTGGAGCTTAAATGGATGTGTTGTGCTTAGAACATGCTCAGTAAAGTTTACTGTTATCAGATTTGAATAACTAGACGGAAAAGTGAGGCAGCTGTTGCAATATCCAATGGGAGATAGTGGTGGCCTAAGTGGAGATGGTGGCAATGGGGACTGGCAAAATGGAATGGTTCCAAAGAGATTGAGAAATTAATACTGGCAACATTTGTGGTTGATTGGATAAATCTGGGTGAGAAGAAGAAGAGTGACATCCAGATTTATGACTGGGGAAACTGGCAAGAATATCATGTGCTCTCTGAGAAAGAAACTGGAGGAGCGTGTTTAGAGACGGATAGGATGAGTTCAGTATTGGACACGTTGAATTTGAGATGGCTGTAAATCATCAGAGTCAAAGGTATTTGGATATACAGGTCTGGAGTTCAGGAGACAGCTCTGGACTAGAGTTCTACTTGAGTATCATTCAAATATAGACTTCATATTATGGATGGAAATTGAATTTGTGGCAGTTGATAAGACTATCAAGAAGAAAAGAGGACCATGGCCCAACCCCACTAGATCTCGGGACACATTCTTTGGCAGTAGATGTGGGTGGGCCAAGAGTTTGTAAAGCATAGGGTAAATCTAGTGTTGTGCTTACAAAGTCAGTTTTACTTGATAGAACTTAAGATACTTTTGTTCCCATCACTCAAGTATTTCCTGGATACATGATTTGTGCAGGCACCTCCTCCCTCATGAGCTTATATCCAAGTAGGGGTCGATAAAATAATTTGGCACCTTATATAGTATATTAGAAACTGATATGCAGAAAAATAAAACAGGGAAAATGGATAGGGAATGCCAGATCAGGGCTTATGGGCAGCTTACAATTTTAAAGGAGGGCAGGAAAGTGCTCTCTGTGACTTGAAGGGGATAAGGGAGTCATGGAATTATCTATGGAAAGAATATTTCAGGCAGAAGAAACAGCAAATGTAAAGGCTCTACAACAGGAGTGCATCCAGAGTGTCAGAAGAACACCCAGGAGGACAGTGTGGGAGGGGGAGAAAGTATTGAGGGGAAGAATAGTAAATGTGGAAGTCAGAAGTAATAAGAATCCAAATACGCAGGCCACACTGCCTGTTATAAGAATGTTGACTTACATTCTGTAAAAATTGGGTGCCATTGGCTAGGGGTAGGGGGAGGATGGGGGGCGGGTGGGGGGAAGTGGGCTGTCCAGACGACAGACATGAGCTGACCTACTGTTTAACAAGAGTACACTAGCTGCCAAATGCAGACTAGAAAGACTGGGGGTAGAAGATGAGAGAAAGAGATGTCCCTGAATATACACTTCGGTTCATGGTACACTCTCATTTTTGGTCTATGTAAGGGCACTTTTTATATGCTTTGTTTATTTATACTCTTATTTCCTTTCCCATTCCCCCATTCCCAACACGCACTTTTTCTAATGTAATGTCCCTGAATATCCCCCTCCCTCCCTACCTCCCTCCTTCCCTCTCTACCTTCCTTCCTCAAACATTTATTATACGTTTACTAAGAGGCAGCAATTGGTGTTCAGTGTCTGAGTTCCAAAGATGAGCAATAAGCCAAGGTGGAGGGACAGGCAAATGATTATACCCTAATGGACAATATGCTTCTATTTTGAAGTCTGTATGGCGAGCTATGGGAACATAGCACAAGGAGCCTTTAATTGCTGTAGAGAATAGAGCAATTGTGAGGGATGTTCCACAGTAGAGACGATATATTATTAATTAAAAAAACTCTCTCATGGTGTTTTATTTATTACACTGTTACAGTATTAATTTCATTGGACAACAAAGATAAATCATCTAATCGTTATTCCTTGAACGTGAAATTTTTCTTGAAAAAATACGATATATTAATATTTTAAAAATGAATACATTCACACAATAAAAATTCAAATGGTACTGAAGGAACTTGGGGGAAAGTATCATTCCATCCTAATCAGACAATTTCGCTTCCCAGAGGCAAATATTCTCATCATATGCACATACCGTGTTTCCCCGAAAATAGGACCTAGGAGGACAATCAGCTCTAATGCGACTTTTGGAGCAAAAATTAATATAAGACCCGATCTTATATTACATTATTATATTCATTATATTATATTATATTATATTATATTATATTATATTATATTATATTTATTGTATTATACCCGGTCTTAAATTATAGTAAAATAAGACCGGGTCTTATATTAATTTTTGCTCCAAAAGACGCATTAGAGCTGATTGTCCAGCTAGGTCTTATTTTCAGGGAAACATGGTAGTATCCTCTCCTCAACCTTTTAATTATAGAGGGATTTTCTGCTCCTCATTTCGTTGGGAGTGTTATAGTTTATCTGGGTCTTAACAGACAAATTAAGGTTCGCCAGATAGAGAAGGACGAGGCAAGCATCCCATTCAAGGTCAACAGCATGTGCAAAGGCCTGGCAGTACCTGGGATGCTCCATGGTCAAAGAGTTTGGTATGGAAGAGGGAGTGGTTCTGAGTGGCCAGAGCATGGGTGATTAGAGATAAGGCAGGAGGTTCTCTCTAGTTAAATGCATAGTGGTTGCACAGTGCGGTAGAACCTCTACCCATAGCATGTCCATGCATCGCAGTATGGGAAGAATTGGAAATCACAGGAAGAATAGTATTTTTGATGAGTTGTCTGCCCTATGGTCAAAGCTTTATGGTAACTTGAGACTTACTGGGGGTGAAAGGAAAGGGGAAAGTTCCAAGACGTAAAAATGATTGAGTTCTTATTCAAGGTCAACACGTTTTTGCTTAAAAAATGGGGTTAAATGTTTCTAGAAGACACAAAGGGAAATAACATTGGAAGTGGGGGGGCGGGGGACAGAGAAAGAAGGAGAGAGAGGGAGAGACGGGGGGGGGGGAGAGAGAGAGAGAGAGAGAGAGAGAGAGACTCTTGAAGGAAATGAGATGGGAGAATTAGATGCCCAAATCAGCAGCCATATGCAGATAAACAGGACCCAGGAAAGTCTGAAGAATCCACCCACTGAAAGGGTAATTGGAGAAGGGAAAGGAGGATACTCATCAGGGAAATGCAGATGACAAGAGGCTGTTAACACTGATTTATCTAGAGGTCATGACTGAGAAATAGCCCAAAGATCCCCAAGAGAGAGAAGCATTAGCACTACAGTATTGAGATGCCCTCACTTGATAGTCCAGGAAGACAAGACGGTGAAGAGAATAACCTAGGATCACACAGAAACCATGTCTGAGACCTCCAGCTGAGTGTTTTTGTTTTGGTTTTTTTTCTTCACTCATTTATTTTCATTTAGTATCTCTTGCTAATTCTCCATTTGGTTTTCTTTGGAGGCTCTCATTTTCACAGGAGTAATCACTGTTGATTCTATCCAGAAAACAGGAGGAGTGTGGGGAAGAGACAAGGGGAGAGAGAGATTAAATCTTGTAAATGAAAGTAAAGTGATAACAGCAAGAAGTGGACATGCATAGGAAATAAACAAACAAAAGTCATCTGTGCTGAAAAGTGGGCCCCGAAAAGCTTGTTCTGACAAGCAAAGGTCAAAAGTTGCATAACCATGGCTCTGGATCCCTTGCATTCCAAGGCTCTTTTGTAAAATGGTGGCAAAGCACTTAAAAAAAAAATCATCATCTCTTATTGTCTATAAACCATAAGGGAAGGAATTTTCCGCTCAGGATTTCTGGTTATATTATATATGCTCTCCTGCAGGTGTCTTACAAAAGAACTCTTTCAGAATATTCCTCAGTATATCCTTTTTAAGGAAGAGTTCTTCCACCAAATTGCTGTTATAATATGTTTGTCCTTCATATACATTTTTCTGTATGGTGGGATAGGAAGTGTTTGAAAATTTACTCCAGAAATAAGAGAACGTCTCATGAGTATAAACTCTTTCCTCCTGAAAGCTAGTTCAAAACTAAGTTTTCTATCCCAGTTCCTGTACCCAAATTACATAGAAGTTCACATCAAAGATATTTACAACCTTCAATTCTTGTTAAACAGTAAAATTGAGTCCCTAATAACACTGACCAATTCTGAATAGCTGTAACGCAGATCGTTCTGTTTATTTTGGGTTCAAGTCTCAGAAAACAACAACAAAACACAAAGAGATGATACCATGGGAAGGAAGCGAATTCTAATTTGCCATTCAAGAAAATATGTAACATTCTATATTTTTCTAAACTAAGTAACTTCCAAACATCCCTGAGAACCAGAGGCCCTTAGAAGTGATCACTTTTGCTCCCACTCCTTCCCTGAAAGAACAAGCTCTAAGGTACCATGGGAATTATAAAGAAAGAATAAACAAAACCCCTAACCTTTTGGAAATGTAGAAAAAGAGGTAAATATACTAGTAATTAAAATTCTCATTTTCTGATTTAAAATTTAGTCTTTTCCAAGTTTATACCATCTACCAATATTTTTAGACAGACTTAAGAGGACAATTGATTCTGATAACTGCACACTGACCTCCACACTCCCTATGGGAAAGTTTAATAAGGGTGGTAGACTTTCGTCATCTCTGATGACATTATAAAATTACCCTACCTTTTTTTTATCAGCAGAAAAACATACTAGGATTTCTTCCCTGTTTATCTCTTAGAATCCATCTTTTCTGCTTCCTAAGTTGAACAGTAGCTACCTCTCTAAATTAAGTGATGAAGTGGATATTGTTTATAAATTATGTACTTATTAAGCCTTAAGAATCTTTCATACTTTCAAGGATTTACAGAGAATATAGTCAATAATGTTGCAACAACTATGTATAGTGCCAGGTGGGTACTACACTAATCGGGGGGATCATGCCATCGTGCCATTAATTCAAGGAAATTTGAATGACAGCTGCCATTTAGTGTGAGCCTATTGTAAGTGAAGCATTCACAAGGTGTCTACTCTCAGAATAACCCTGTGAGGTTAGTACTCTATTTCCATTTTACACATTGGTTCAGGGAGACTAGGTAAATTCTCCAAACAGACAAAAAACTAGTGAATATCAGAGTTAGAATTTGAGCTTGCATTCACCAGAGCCCAAACTCCTGGTCTTTCTACTCTCACTACAGCTATAATCTAAGGCTTAAGCCTTCTTGATTCTAAAGGGACATGTATGGCCCTGTCATTCTAGTTCAATCAACATGGAAATTTCTTTCCTGAGTACTTTCAAGAAAGATGAAATCATATCAGATATACTTTAGTCTCAGTATACTTTATCTCATCCTATTAAAATAATTAATGTTAGGAAAAGAAGATTGACTAGAAACCATAGTATTACATTAGCTGGAAAGTCATACTTTTCAATGATCATGTATAAATGGGAGTCCATCCATCCATCCATCCATCCATCCATCCATCCATCCATCCATCCATCCATCCACCCACCCATCCATCCATCCATCCATCCATCCATCCATCCATTTAACTAATTGAGAAATATTATGGGTCGGTTGCTATTCTAGGCACAGGTCACAGCTTTTTTGCTCTCAAAGATTATATTCTAGATCAGCACTGTCCAATAGAAGTTTCTGTGAAATGAAAATGGTATATATCTGTGCTATTGAGACCAACAGAGGAATGGAATTTGTAATTTTACTTAAAATTAGATAGCCACATATGACTAGTAGTTACTGGACATCACAGTTCTAGAGGGTTTGAGGAGGTGGAGAGACAAAATAAATAAATAAGCCAATTAATTATTTTTATTTTGATGAGTTCTATGGAGAAAATAAGGGTGATAGGGTGGAGGTTGGGGGAGTGGCAACATTAGTTAGGGTTGTCAGGGAAGTTTTCTTTGAAGAGGTTCTATCTAAACTGATTCCTGAGTGAAGACAGGAAGACAGGAGTGAAGGCATTCCAAAAGCAGGGGGCAAGGATGTTCTAGATTGAAAGAAGCAAGTACAAAAGCCCTATATGGAGAAAGACTTGTGAGCTCAAGTTTCAGAAAGCAAAACAATGTTGGTTAGATCATGGTGACCAAGGAACAAATGATATGCAATGATGTTGGGAGGTCGGACAGACCAGATAATGTGGACTTTTGTAGGTAAAGGGCATGGATTTTATTCTTCGTGAAATCTAAACCTATAATCTTTTATAAAACCAAGTTATCCTATAAAATACTTATGTGCAAAGTTGAATTATTTAAAGGTGAAGTACGTGATAATATGAAGCTTTATTATTTTTAAAAGCTTTATCTGCTGTTCAAAAGGTGCCCATGTTAAAGAAGTTCTTTTTTTTTTTTTTTAAAGATTTTATTGGGGAATGTGGGGGAACAGTGTGTTCCTCCAGAGTCCATCAGCTCCAAGTCATTGTCCTTCAGTCTAGTTGTGGAGGGCACAGCACAGCACCAAGTCCAGTTGCCATTTTCAATCTTTAGGTGCAGGAGGCACAGCCCACCATCCCATGTGGGAATATGAACCAGCAACCTTGTTGTTGAGAGCTTGCCCTCTAACCAACTGAGCCATCCGGCTGCCCCTCTGGAAGCTCAGTGGCAGCTCATCATCATCAGTCTAGTTGTGGAGGGTGCAGCTCACTGGCCCTTGTGGGAATCAAACCGGCAACCCTGTTATTCAGAGCTCGCACTCTAACCAACTGAGCCATCCGGCCGCCCTGTTAAAGAAGTGTTGGTGGTTTAATGAAATTGTCTTAAAGATTCAAAGATTCATGTGCTGAAGATATTGGAATTCAACATGGCAAACAACTTCCTTACATAGACTATCCAAAGGGAGAGTGATAGAATAGAGGCATTTCATTTTTATTCTTTTGCGAAGTTAATTTGTAGTATCTCTCAGGGCTAATTTGCTTTGCAACATGACAAGAATACTTTTCTAGGTGTGACATGGTTTTTGATCATCTGGAAATGTGACTCTTTAAACAGTTGGTGTATAGCCAGTTTCCAGTGAATAAGTCATTACATCAAGAAAAGCATATCCTAGGGGTTGGCCGGTTAGCTCAGTTGGTTAGAGCGTGTTGCTAATAACACCAAGGTTGCCAGTTCAGTCCCCACATGGACCACTGTGAGCTGTACCCTCCTTAAAAAAAAAAAAAAAAAAGGCATATCATAAAAATAGGATAATCAAGTCATACTAGAGAACTCTAGACTCCCTTATCAGTCCTGAAAATTGTTCTTTAACTGAGACTGGATTTTAAAGATATTATCCTTGAATTTGCCACAAGACATGAGCTACTGATGCTATTAACTCAATCTAGTACCTTTCAGGACTCACAAATCCACTTGGGCTAGTACATGAAACAGACGGTCAATAGTAACCTAATCACCATAGAAACTACATCACCTACCGTACCTCTCTCACCAGGTAAAGCATTATTCCTGATACTGTTAACATTATTGGTTGGAAATACTGCACACAAATTATGTATCATAAAATGGTGGGGAAAACTTCTAAAAATGTTTCTAAAATAAACAAATTGCTAAATAATATAGACAATACAGATTAGTAAAGCCCTACAATCTGTCTTTATTGTAGAAGTTGAAGTCACCAGCTTAAATTTAACGTCTTCAAATTCAGACTTTTAAGACTTACAAATCCATATTTTAAATGTTGTGAACTTTCCGGTATTCCTAGGGTATTAAATTTTGTTTTCATGTACCATTTAAAAAAATACAAGTAAGAAACTACAAAACTAAACTGTCAAAAGAAAGAAAATAGTAAAAATTTTATATTCATCATTTGGAGTCTTTTCTTATAATAGAGGGTCAGTTAGTACCTGAGGTACAAAGAGGGAGAGAGAGAGAAATCCCATTTCATTGTTAACCAAATTAATGTGTGCTTATGAAGATGTTAAACCTTCATTTTCCCCAATAAAACATTTTTGGTGTGGTAATGCTGTTCCCTCTAGTGTATTTCCATAAAACGAGAATGATTAAAAATCCCAGCTTTGTAAACAAATGTGGACCTATGATTATTTTAAGCCTGTAAACCAAAAGCAAGGCATAGGCATGGTTTTTGTCTTAAATTTAGAATAAATTGAAATAATACATTGATGTTCTTTGTTTCAAATACATTTTGGAACCCAACAGACCACAATCAACCTAGTTAAATTATCTGAATGGATTTTTGGGGAAGAGAAAGGAGTCTGTTCATTTTAATATACCTTCAGAAATATTTTACTTCTTGATGATGACAGCAGCTCTTGCTGACAACTATTAATACATTATAAACACCCCATCAGAGTTATATAAAAACATGTCAGTTTTAAAGAGAACATCTTTGACAGCAAATTTTCTGATTGTGAAACAGCTGTGCCTTCAGTACAATGCATTAAGTAGTTTATTCCTTTTAGATAGTTAAATTGTGCATGAAATGTTGCTGGCGCAAGGGCTCCAAATCTGGCCTGATTAGCGAACATCTGTTACATTGGAAAAATTCATGTCTACCCTAATTAGCTGTCAGGCTGATGTACATCAGGCCTGATGGTGAGGGATCCTGTGCTGTTTAAGTCAAACCAGGTTCCTCTCCTCTCCCGTCACCTGCCCTTTCAAATCTCTTCCTCTCGTGTGTTACTGTAATTAGAGATGGTTGGACATACAATGGAGCAGGCCACGGTCAGTTATAGCCCCATCTGTGCAATATTTTTATTCCCACGAAACTGGGGAGCTGAGAGAGAAAGTGGTTCAACAGCAGTGAGGCTGTTAGACCTGTTAGGTCTATGACACTTGATAATCCTGGCCCCAAGATCTTCATTTGACAGATTTAGGATCCTGAAGTCACCATCTGTGGTGGCTGAAGAAGGGTAATCTATAGCTTCTAGAGAATAGATCTCTGTTTTGTTTGTTTTAAATTAGGGATCACTCTTAGCTGATTTTTAAACATGGCAGTGTACCATAGAAGGGATATGATGCTGTGTGATCAGGTATTTAAAAGGAGCAAAAGAAAAAGGAACTGAGTATTCTGCAAGTAGACAGCTACAGCAGTCAATTGAAACCAAAAGGTCTGATTTTATCGGGTTTATTAGTCCAGTGTACACAGGCTTTTCCAATGTCAATAAAAACTTTCATTGGCCTGTGGATGGGCACAAATCATAACTTCCTGTACAAACTAGCAGTAAACTGGAAAGTGCAGTTTGAAGTGTTCCTGAGCTGGTGAAATCCTCATTTGCCCTGTAACAGCCTTTTATATAAGAGTTGGATTGCCTGCAGCCAAGTTTAGATTCAACCCGACAGATTAAGAATATATTAGAGCACAACATCAGATTTTATTAGAGTGTGATTCGACCTAGGAAGAATGAAAAGTCAGGCTTTTTCTCACTTTTGTATCATCCTTTCAAGATAATTCAAGTACAGGATTATCATTCCCAAGCACACGTGAGGTATAATTACAATGTATGCTAAAGTTCAGTAATAGTGGACATGCTTTATGAAATGCTTGATGTATGGAGTTATAAATGGGGAAACTTGTCTACCCAGAGCATTCAGGATTTGTAGATGAACTCAAACAGGACAACATGTAGAATTCTGAATGCTCTTATTATAGCACTCTAGCCAAACGGGACTTGAATTTTCTGGCCTAAGTGGGATCCCTCTTTCCCTCTCCTCCTCCCTCCCTCCCTCCCTGCCTCCCTTCCTTCTTTCATTTCTTTCTTCGTATACTCTTTCACCTTGAAATACTTTCCCTATCCTAAAGCTTACCTAATAAAGCATTTAATTATGGTTTCCAACACCAACTTTTCCGTAACACTATCCATCTAGTTGACAACAAAGGGCAAAATTTAGTGAAATTACTACGCTCCATACTATGGTTTTACTTGCATTATCTACCTCTTTGCAACAACCGGCATTTTGCATTTCTTTTGTGGTACTTGCCATTTCTAATCTTTTATTTAGATATTTTATTTAGATATTTTAGGTAGATACTTGCATTATCTACCTCTTTGCAACAACCGGCATTTTGCATTTCTTTTGTGGTACTTGCCATTTCTAATCTTTTATTTAAACACATGCCAAGCTTTTGGAATTTCGTAGAGTACTCTTATCTCAGACTGTAAGCCCTTTGAAGATAAAGGCAATGAATTATTTATTTATGTGTCCCATAAAGTGTAGTTCATAATAGGAGCTCAATAAATGTTTGTTGAGTGAATATTATTTGGTTCAGGTCAGAGATATTCAAAAGCAGTGATAGGTCTCGGGGTAAACGTGTCCACTAGAACTAAGCTCTATGAACCATGAGGACCCTCAGTATCTCCAGCTGCCTCAAGACAGCCACCAGAGGCCAGTTGGGAGCTGAGAGTGGCTGGTTTCAGAGATTTACAGTGTCCTGTAGATGTGGGATGATCTTGGAAACATCTACCAGCATCACACTAAAGTAAAAAAAAAAAAAAAGGCCAAATTCCTCCTAACAGGGCCAGCCAAAATTCTCAAAGTACTCACAATTCTCTGACTGCCCTAGAGCAATGATCCCTGAGGACACTGTGTGTCCTGCTGGCCTGGGCCTGGTCCCAGCTTGATCTGGATTTGGATTTGCTCTGAAGCCCTGCTTGGAGCTCAGAGATGCTTTGGAGCAGACTGGGCTTCATGTCTGACTCCCTCCTCTATCCCCAAGTAGTTTTCCAGTGACATTCTCTAGAGTCTTCCACACTGGTTTCTAGGCTTACCAAGAACCAACAGTGTAGACAAAACTATAAAAATACAGATTTTCTGCTTAATTTTATGGATTTTAGAGAAACTGCAATTTACATTTTTAAACACATGCCAAGCTTTTGGAATTTTGTCCATTATATTTTGAAAACTACTTTGTAGTCATTCACCCAAAGGCAAAGAATTGCAATGTGACTCGACTCTCCTTGAAAAATATGCTTTGAGGAATTTATTTTCTTTTTGAAAAAGAAATAGCAAAAATATCTTGAATTTCATTGCACATTAAAAAAATTTTTAATTCAGGTTACCTCATTTGAACGTAGTAGCTATTTTCCATTTTTATCCATGGATACACTGTGCATTTGAAATACTTGGGGAAAAAACACTAAATAGAAGTTTTTGAATGCTTACTAGGTTAGATACCCAACTATCATCATCTTCATCATTCACAACAAAAACAACAATTATAATAGTTGGAGATCTTTATTTAAACATCTAGTATATGCCACTTCTCATGCAATATTCTCACTGTTTACAGACTCTGTAAGATTTATTAACTCCATTTTACAGATGACAAAATTTGGATTCAGAGAAATTACGTGGTTTGCCTAAGGCTACACAGCTAGTAAACAGCAGAGCCAAAATTCAACCCGTCTCTCACCTCAAAGTGATTGCATAACAACCACTCCAGGAAATCTTTTTTTCATGTCTTAAACATTTTATTTATATTTTGATTTCATTGTTTTAAAAAATACTTTGAGGACTAAAAATATTTGTTGATATTTGGATAAATGGCATTGCTCCCCAAAAGGGACTGTGGTTTTTATGTATTTTGTTTGCTTGACTGTGACAAGTCCAAATGAATACTTTTACAAGAATTTACATGTTATTTTATTCATGTTATTGCATTTGATTGGGCAAGTCTAACCAATGTCTATATATGTAGTTCAACCCAGACTAGTAAAGATCCTGAAATGTCCTCTTTGGGAAATTTTATCTTTTAGATCCAATCTCTGAGGACTGGATTCCATTGAATTCTAATCTTTCTATGAGATAGACCATGAGGACTGTAATAGTGACTTTGAAATAGTTTTGATGATTCTGACATTACCTGCTTTATGGTCATATATTTGCCGTGTGTGATTTTCACTAACTTGATAAATAAAATCCAAAGGCTTTTTTCTGCAGTTAATAAAGAGTGATACAACAAAAATATTTACTATGCACTATGCCAGCAACTAAATTAACCAGTAATAATTGTTTTCGGTGGTACCAATCAACAGCTGAGAAAAAAACCCCACAGGTCATTATATTTATCAAAATTAACTATAGTTTCTCCCCATCCTCCTGTATACCTCTCTCTTGATCATGCTGCATTACACACACACACACACACACACACACACACACACACACACACCTTCTCAATGTTTGTTTCTCTGGAAACAATTTTACAAACTTTTGAGTATTCTGCACTGGGGAGATAGCAAATGTCTGATTGTTATTCCCAGCCTATAATTTCCTCTTGAGACTTCTGATGCTATCCTTCCATGGGAATCCTCCCTGTCGTGTTGTGAATGGCAGCAGAAGGTCACTCCCTTCCTGTAGTCACTTATCCTCTGAGTCTGTCAGAGAATAGATGTCAAGTGTATGCATGCCTTCAGAAAACAGTTGCACACAGGCCACCTAAAATCAGGGAGGGAGTCATTATTACCTCCTTCTGCAAGCTTCACTTTGCAGATAATGTAAACCCTTCTAAGAGGCTTGTGCAGCTCCTCGGAGGCTAACTCTCAAGTTTCAGCTGAGCAAGGAATGGCTTCCTGAAGAGTTAGCATAGTTCTCTGGATGATGCCCTCTGCGTCTGGGGTGGGCCTTCACTAGGTGGCCTGGATGACAGCCCCAAAGATGCTGTCAGCAGAGCACTGCTTGTTGATGTACATTCAGATAATCATGGTGAGAGGCAGCTGATAAACCTTCCCTGGAGTTGACACTGCTGCTTAGTACATAGTAGGGAGTAACGTACCTGGCGGGAAGTAACTCTCGACAGAATGAAATGACTCATGAGTGATGACATGAGGGGTCCTCTAGGGAAGAATCCTGGAGTCATGTGTCACCACAATACATTAGGTCCCAATAGTGTTGGACAAATCTGAGTCCTACAGGCCAACTCTGAATTCCCTTTTAAGAGATGATGTACTCCAGACGTGGAAAGAGTAAGAGATGAGCCCTGTTGCACTAAAAGCTGACAGAGGATGGAGTGGCTGTGATCACAATGGATTTTCTCACTAAGCTCATAATAAAATTATTTACTCTTCACTGTGAACATATGACATACGTGCTTGTCCGATACTCTTCCTTTTCACTGGTGTGGAAATCATGGTGTTTAACTTTGAGCAAAGCAGGGATGTTTGTGAGGGGGGGCAAATATCAAACTTTGTTCTTAAGCTTAAGATCCGTCAATTCACTCAAAACTAGAAGATGGGCGCGATGTAGACACAACCCTAAAATAACTCAGTCAGCCAATACAGAGATGAAAATTAAACTTAGATTTCCTGACACTCCACTCTTGTTCTCTCAGCACTAGATCCTCCCAATTCACTGAGAAATCATTAGGTTTACACTATAAGCCAATTCTCCTCGAAGCCTGACAAATTTATAGCTTCTCAAAACATGAACGCCAAAGCAGAAGTTATCAATTATTTTCAAGTTGTCTAACTTTTAGCTGGGAACACATTGATATAGATGTGTGATGGCATCTGTAATTCCAGCCGGTTCTCAAGGGAATATCCACGGACGCTTTTTTGGAGCCCTCTCTAAGATAATAAAACAGGCCCTGGTCAGACACATTGCACCTCACACAGTGTAACAGCTTTTGACATAAATCTGGAGCATGATTTACATTTGAAAGCACCAGATCAATATTTGAGGAGGGATTATTTTTCATCAACTTGGCTCTAATTCTCTGAAATATAAAGTTATTCTTTTTTTAATGTCAGAACCAACTATATACCCACACTGGCACGAAATGGCTTTGTCGAAAAAGTTGAAAAAAATTAAACGTAAATTTTGTGTTGACAGAATCCAGGTTAAGTCTAAAAAAGAAAAATACTTACTTTTGTCAAATGAGAGGCTATTTTATCACTCAGAGAATGTCACATCAATTGTAAAGCCATCAGCCCCAAGGTTGGTGGTGATTGCTTCATATTTACTGTTAGTCCGGCAGTGGGGATGGTACTTTTACAGTCTTTGGACAGACTAGTGAGTGTGACATTTAAAGTGTTGATTTTTGCAGCACTTATGTTAATTGTTGTAATTTTCCTGATGAACCACCATTCTGGTTTCCTGATGCAGCCAAGATAGTTTTACATTTTCTATGCAGGGCCTCTTTGCCATTTGGTCTGTGTAGTGTCAGCTTCGAGTGCTACTGAAAGCAGACAAAATTGCAAGCAAATTGCATCAGATTGCCAACATTGTGAAAAGGTAAATTGCTTGCAAATCTATTTAAACCACTGCCCTATTTTCATCAGCTTCAGTACTTGGTATTCATGATTGCTTAATTGGCGACCTTTCCTATTGTGTAGTGCTTTATGGTGTAATGGAAAGCGATCTTTACCAAACCAATTACCCTTTTTTTCTCAGCACTACATTATTGCTGTGATTGCAACTGCCAGTCCTTTGTAAATGAACTTTCTGATTTCAATGATGTTTTTAAAATGTAAGATAGAAAAAAGTGGCATTCATATTGTGCGATGTTCTATTTTGAAGCCTCTTTGTAGCCACTATTGTCTGGGAAAATGGACTGAAGGGTTACACAGTACCTACAAATATCCATGTAACTATTATTAATATTATTATAATGTCCTCCTTTGTACTGCAGCTCAATTAGGAAAGGATAGGAGAAATATTTTGTCACCCTGTCAAGTGCACAGGAAGTACATTTGAGGCTTCTTTTTTGACACATACATTATCTCTAGTAATAAGACGGGATTCTTTTAAGGAGTGGTGACGAAGATACAAAATCAGTTTAAATAAAATTTACATTGCTAGTTTTGTGGTCACTCAACATTTTTAAAAGGAGCTTTAAATGACACCTATATTAAGACTTGGAATCAAAGCTTAATTTTATAAGAGAAAGTTGTGAGTAAGCTGAGAAATAGTGAATTTTTAAGATCTCAGGTTCTGAATAAAGATGCCAAAACACAGCAAAACATGATTGTGCTGTACATTCAAAGCTAAAAATATGTATAATACAGATATGCAGCCTGAATTGTAACAGGACTAAGAAAGCCTCTTTTAAAAATTCTCTTAGGAAATATGCTATAAAATTAGCATCCACATGAATTCTTATAAAGATGGGGGCATAGAACTATACTGACTCCTGTTTATGTATTTCTATGTGATTTAGAAAATTATATCATTACTCATAAGTGTACATGCAGAAAGGGAGCCACAAGTAATTTAGTCATTCCCTAATACAGTAAGTGGAAATGGATGCATCATTTTACCCCCTACAGTTTGAAACTCTATTGTATGAGGGACATTTTGCAAAGATTTCTTTTACTCTCTTCTCTCATTTAATTAGGAAAAAAATGGAGTTCAGACAAGGCTTACCAATGATGATCAGGTGATTGTTGATTTTTGTACCTTTGATGTAATGTAATGATTTATTTACAGTACAGCATCTTATTCTTTGAAAGCAAATAAATGTGTTTATTATCTGCTGCTTATTAAACTGTTCATAGCAACCAATTTCACTGTGATATTGAGGTCTAATACAGTTATTATTATTTTGTATCAGCAACATATATTCTTTTGGAACAATTAGACCTGTGATTCAATTTCTTAACTTTAAATGTAGTTATGTATTTATAGATGAGAAGATGACATTTGTTTGGGGGTTTAATTGGTTAAAATACTGTGTTTCCCCAAAAATAAGACCTAGCCAGACCATCAGCTCTAATGCATCTTTTGGAGGAAAAATTAGTATAATACCCGGTTTATATTATATTATTATAAGACCCAGTCTTATTTTACTATAATATAAGACTCTTATACTATACTATAATATAAGACCCAGTCTTATATTATAGTAAAATAGACTGGGTCTTATATTAATTTTTGCTCCAAAAGAGACATTAGAGCTGATGGTCTGGCTAGGTCTTATTTTCAGGGAAACACAGTATGAGATTTTAAAAATGTATGTCCTGTTAATTGGAAACATGACCTACAAAAACTTTCATTTTGTGAAGGGACCTTATTAAATAATTTTTGTGGAAACACTTTTAAGACAATTTTATTTTTGTTGGAGGGGGCAAAGGAGATTTATCATGGGGAAAAACTTCATGGGTTAGCACAGACTGCAGTTATTACTTTAGACGTTACTATTAGAGGTTGGTCAGGAACTACCACTCTCATTTATCTTTCTAGACCAGTACTGAGCCCCATAATAGTGAAATGGATAATAATAACACCACCTAACAACATGGCCTTGGCTTATGACGTGCGAGACATTGTGTGAAGCACTGTAACTGGCTCATCTCATCTGACTCTCCCAACAATTCTATTGGGGAGGTACTATTGCTATTCCCATTTTATAGATGAGGCAACTGAGGCTGAGGAGATTTAAAGGCTGACTCAGGGCATGCAGCTAATAAGAGCTGCATCTGGGATATGAACCTTGGCTGTGTGCCTTGAGAGCCTGTGTCCTACTACCTGAAGAATTTGGTTTCCCACCTTCTAATTTCTCTTTCTTGAATGAAGAAAGGAAAGCTGATTGGTTCACAAACACTTACATTGAATCTAAGAATCTGATTCACCAGAATATTTTTACTGGTTATTAAGGAAATAGTTGGAGTGTGCCCAGTAGCCATTTGCTCTTTCACTTTTTTTATCTCTTTATATGTGTTATGGATTTGGCGTTGATATTCAGGTTTTATGCGCAAAACTCTTAAGAAACTTAGATGTTCAGATTCAACTTCTGCATGCAGAAGAAAGAATTCTTATGAATGCTCACAAGGAGTCCTGCAACTATTTCTCCCTCTGCTTCTTCCTTTGGACTGAGAGACCCTTGAATACCGCAGGCATAGTAAATACCCAGTCCATCTTATCAACTCTGTTAAATAACATTCTTTAGAGTTTGTTGTTGGAGTTTGTTTGTTGATGTCCACAGCTCTTTCAAAGTAATTGCAGTAAGAATTATTAACAGGTCTCTTCCTGTACTGAGTGGAGATGGGGTGGGGATGGGAGCATTGGAATGAGGTTGGGGAAATGGGCGTTATTGATTCCATTTCAAGGGGTCTGCAAGTAAATTACAGCATGAATGAAATATTCTTTGAGATTGTACATGAGACATTTGTCACACTGATTTAAGAAAAACCTCAGTGTTTTCTAGCTTGATATCCCAAATCTCACTCTCAAGGTCAGCCAATGGAGGCTTGTGTATATTCCTTAATCTTTTAAATGGCAGTTAAGCACAGGTTCTATCCTAGAGGGTCATATATAAGGAGACCCAGTAACCAAAATATTGGGATAACTTGGAAAAAAGCAAGAAGCTGGAGCGCACCCTCTATTTCCCTTTACACAGACTCATATACCAATTTTTAGATTTACCACAAAGGTTAATGTAGGATTGGGGGCTGGTAGGGGGAAATAGTCACCTAAAAAAAGATCATTTTTGTAAGAATTTATGACATTTTTATTCGGTAAATATCCCGAGTGGATTGAATACATTATTTCATTTATGAACAAAACTGGTGTTTTTAAAGTCTTCATACTGGCCGCAATTTTAGGAACCTCTCTCTTGTGATGTTTTTCCTGCTGTGCTCAATGCTACTGCGCAACTCCTGGCACTGCAGGGCGTGAATCTATCATTTATTCGCTCACATCCTATTCTCCTCATAACCAACGAAATCCATTTACCCCCCCAATAGAATAAGGAATAAAGTAGATTGATCATGCGTACTCCTTATGGATATTAAACTTTTTTTAAACTTGTATGATGCAATATGCTTTCATCATTGATAATGATGGCTCTAAGGAAGCAGAAAGTCCCTGAGCTTACTTGGCCTTTATGCCTTTATGCCTTCTCTACAGAAAGATAAACTATGAAACATCTCCACAAAAAATAACTCACATCTCTTATTTCCAATTAATGAATGATTTTTCTTTGTGGCGTACCCTCAGAAAACTATTTGTTCTTATAATTTAAGAACAAATGAAAATGGTATGCCACAGAGAAGACTTAACATTTGTGGAAAAGGATCAAGAATTCTGAGATAAAGAGTTAGTTCGTTGGCTCTGTGTATTTTAGGGAGAATTTGATATACTAGTAATAAAAGTAAACAATGTTTAATATTTATGTAGGGTTTATTATGAGCCAGGCACTACACTAAGATCTTAGCATCTATTAATCCATTTGATACTTATAATAACTCAATGAGGTAGATAGTATCATCTCCCCAGTTTAATATATGAGGAATCTAAGGTTCAAAGAGATTAAGCAAAATTTCTAAGATGAAGTGGTTTATAAGTAGTGGATCTGGGATTCTAATTCAGATAGTCTGGAAGTCATTACTGGCTTCCAAATGAACAAGAAGGAAGAGGAAGAGGAAGAGAAAGAGAAGAAGAGAAGAGAGGAAAGGTGAGGAGAGGGGAGGGGAGGACATTTTAGAAATTAAGAAAACCAACAAAGGGCTGTGTTGTCATTAACATATTCCCAAGTGCCTAATCACGTACAGTAGGATTTAGTATTCTCCATAGGTTTTCATGAGGTCACTTTTTATTGTCCACCCCTCCCTGGGAATTACTATAGTTGTTGTCGTCACAATTTTTTTTTTTTTTTTCCAGTTCATTCTTGATGGGCAGTGAAGGATTCCTTACATTTAGACTTCTGGGTGGCAAACGTTATTGTCAATCATATAACCATCTAGGGACTATATCGGTATCTCAATGTAAGTAAATTTCCACCCAGCAAGAGGCTATGAATGGAGACCCTACGTAGAAACACCTCCTTTCTCTCTTTCGAGGTAGATTTTTCAAGTGCTCATCTTAAGTTAGTTGAGCAGCAGAAAGAGAAATGGCAAGGCTTAGGAGAGATAATGGTGTTAAAATCCAGGGAGCTAGACCTCAAGACAAATTTAATCTACCACTCTGCTTAGGTCCTGAATGATACAGATAGCCATTCTATTTAATGTGTATGTACAAGAGGATCTTTAAGCAGAGAAATTTTTGAGATGCCTTCCACTCATGTTTAACTATTTGGAAAGCCTTTCCAAAACCAAAACAGACAATTACTTTTCTCACATCCAAAAATGTATGTGAACAAGAGTGATGATTTTTCAGCAAGGAGAATCTTCCATGCTGGAGACCTGCATGGAGGAATCCAGTCATTTATTAAACATTTGCTGAGCACTTTTTATGGTCCAACACTGTGGGTACACGTAATGGGAGTCACAACTCCTCTCTAAGAGCCACATAAGTCTGGTGGCATATACTGGGATCAGCTAGAACAGAGATTTCTTTTAGAATGCAGTGCTATTTAGAAGAAAGAATTTTCTTTTAATTAAATAAGTCAATATGAGAGTAATCTATGTTTAAATGGCAGTGGAAAAAAACAAATATTGCAGACCCCAAAATAGAATTTTGCATTAAATGGAGACTTGCTTTACCTAGAATAGTCCATTATAAAAAGTGTTCCAATATATTTAACACATTAAATTTCATATGCCAATATTGATTTCTACTTGCCATTTTAATAGATATGAGGAAAATTTCATAATAATAATTTTTTAAAGAATATAATGAACTTGACCTTGCTCCCTATACTGCATTTTGACATTCAATGGATATTAAATATAAAATTTCAACTGACCTGTGTTTTAAAGTGTTTGTTTTAAACTATTTTTAAAGTATTTTAGTATTTCTAAAATAAAAGATTGAGACTTTCTTGCTCATAGTATTTTTTTAAGATAAAGACCTGAACATTTCCATTATTTTAGAATGAACTTATTTTGGTTTACTTATAAATGTGAGATAGACTTTTCTCAGAACTCTTTCTAAGTAATATAGTCTTCATGAAGTGTTGGGTTTTCAACCCAACTGAGAGTTTTAAAAATAATCTATTTTAGGGATATCTTACCATCTTAGATTATTTTAATGAGAACTCACTCTTTGAACAGCGCATTCTTTAAACCAACTTGGTGGTCAGGCGTGCAGCACACTGCTCTCTCTGGAACCCTGAGCACCGCATAACTCATGGGTCTGGCTACCATGAGATTGAGCATGAAATTTCACATCAAAGACCTCCATGCCTGAGGAGCAGAGATGCATGGGGGTGGTGTGGCCAGGGCAAAAAAGAATGTACAAAGCATGCTGAGTTCTTCCCCGTGTGTTAGGAGACCAGATGGGTTTTCTGCAGGCGAGGGACCTTTGCAGTCGGCTGCTCACCCTGGAAATAACAAGCTCCTGTGAGATGTAATAATAGAGGAGTGGTCCCGGAAACACCAGCAGCAAATTACCCAGGATACCCTGTAATAGGCAGCCTGTAACTCGAGGTGGCACCGGCTTCATGGGCACGCAGCCTGCGTGGTTACACAGGGCTCCGTGCTTAAAAGGACTCCATGCTTGGCTTAATGTTCTGCAGTCACTGTTCTGAAATTCTTAATAATAATTATATGATTGACCATATAATTATTGGCATTATATGGTTGTTGACCATTATATTATTGACCATTATATGTTTCCCACCCAGAAACTCCTCATTTTCATTATGTAGCTGATGCTAACAGGAGGATTATTTTAAATTCAGGACATCTCATTCTAAGAGAGCCATTGAAAACACCTAGGATGGAGAAAGGTCTCGAAATTATCACAGGGGGAACTGTTGAAGAAATGAGGAATGGTTAATGGGCAAAAACATAACGTGATCAAGGGATAATGCTTTATGGCTATCTCTATCTAGCAGAACTAGAAATGGTTGCCTAGGGAAGGCATGAGAGCTCTGTGGCTCTGTTATTGGAATCTTTTTCGTAGAATAAAGGTCAAAGCATTCCTGTATATCAGTGGTGGTTGAGCATTTTTGATCATGACCCACAATAAGAAATATATTTTATTCATGACCTTCTATATACATACATATATACACATACACACATATATACATATACATATATGAATATGTACACCTGTATGTGTACATATTTTTTTTGTGTATATATATATATATATATATATATATACACACATATATGTATATATAGTATATACATATTTATAATTGCATGTTTCATGAAATAACTTTTACCCTTATCCCACATGATATTCATTCTGACATTTTATGTTCTTTCCTTTTTCATTAAAAAAAAATGCTGGTTGCCACCCACTAAATCAATTTCTTGATCAACTAATGGTTCATGGTTCACAGTTTGAAAACTGTTATATAGCATGGGAGGTTGCATTAGATAACTCTTAACATTTTTCTACCTCTAACATTATAATTTTCAAAAGCTAAAAATTACAAGTTGCTCCACAGGCAGCTGAGTATATGGCCTAAGGAATTGAATGGCAAAGTACAAAGAGCCCTAAACTTATTCTTAGGATACCTGGGTTCGAACCTTTGGTGTGCTACTATTTCAACACCTTAAATAAGTCTATTTCTATTACTCTCTTTCTCAATAGCCCTATCTGAAAGATTAAAATTATTTTTTTTAATCCAGAAAGTTTCTTCCTTTTTCTAACAAATAGCAGAATGCTATCACCCCCAAATCAAATTTTTACAATATGTACAACAGTTAAAAGTGGAACTGCTCTGATGGAATCTTAGGTGGATGGTCCGGGGTTTCACATTCCCTCTCATTATTCTCCAATCCTCCCCCCAACTCCCACCTGAAGAGCTGTAGGACCCAGTGAACTACTCAACTCAATAACTGAATCTTAAACTTTGATCAGGGGACTACTGGTGAGAAAATGGGCATCAGAAATGAAACCAGACTCCATGTCTTTCTGTTTTTCTGTCAGACATCCTCATCGGAATGAAAGCTCATCAGAAGGAGGCTATGTCTGTCCAGTTCCCTTGATCTTCAAATCGAACGCAGTGCCTTGTCTACTGTAGATGCTCAATACGTTTGTTGAATAAATGAGTCACTTTTGAAATTGATCAAAGTACAAAGGGGGGGAGGAGATTTATGAAACTTCTGATATTATTAACAGATACAGATTTTAAGGCTTAGGGTTCATGCCTCATCAGGTTGATTTTAGTAATACGTACTTTTGTAGTGAAATTGGACACTGTTGTCTCCACTTTGTAGATGAGAATACCGGGCCCCTATGAAATTCAGTGTCTTCCTGAAAGGGACCTCGCTGTTTGCAGGCAGGAATTATGATCCATAGCTCTTGAATTTCTAATCTGTTTTTTGGTGAGCACTAGAAGGAATCTCCACGAGGACATCCTAGTATTCGGGGAATGAATGGGGTGCATCTTAGTTCATGACTTTGTAGAGCCCTTTAAAACATTGGCATTTTGTTGAGTGGTGTAATTGATAAAAAGAAACGTGCTCTGTGCCAATCACTTGCCTCTGTGGACTCACCCATTTCATTCCTGAGTATGACAGCCTCACTGTTAGTAGCAATTTGTTTCATAATATTGTGGTATGATTGAAAGCAGATAGGAAAGAAATAAGGTCATATGGATTTTTTTTCCCCTTTAATGGAATTACTACTCAGAAAAAATGGTGCTTTGGTTGGGTAAGTCCTTATCATACCAAGTGAGCTCTTCAAAATGTTATGTCCCATTTGTATCACTAACTGTATTTTTAAGATGACAAGAGATGAATGAAATATAAAGCTTATGGTTACACAGAGTACTCATCTTCATGCACAACTTCAGCATTAATGTAACCTTTAAAATGTAACCTTTAAAAAGCGCAGTAGTTATCAGCAGCATGACCCATATCAAAATGGAACTGCCTGTCAAGCCTTGCTCATTTGATGCATGAAAGTTTTATATTTTCCTTCATAGGCATATGTTACTGTACCTTTATGTTGGCCCACACAGCATGCCAATGTAGAATTTCCATAATTGTAAATTCTGAGCCAAGGGTATAACTGCTGGCATCTATCTATTTAAGTGGCTCCGAACACCCAGGTGCTTTGAAATAGTTTCTTCCTTAAAATGAAATCAGAATATCCTCTCAACTAACACGCACATCTTTAAACGAAGTTTGAGCATTCTTCTTGCTCTCCTTTAATACAACGTAGGGTCATTCAGAACATACCTGGAGCCTATTTAAATTTCGGGGGTTATTTTAGTTGACTTAATGGATGTACTGTTCAAAAATCAGTTAACTATGACATACAATGTTTTCTATCACAAGCCCCCAAATAAAAATTGCTCAGGATACCAAAACACATCAGAATAGCAGAATACTCTAAGCCAGGTAGATGGGTCAAAGAAAAGGCCATTTGCACTACTGGGTAAACTTTGAACAACATTAAATTGCCAATTTCCAACCATTTTTTGGTCTACAAAAAGGGCATATTTATATAGTTCAATCTATATTTTTAAGCACCTGTTGCTTGCTCTACCATTGTGATATGCAAAGAAATTTGGGGCTGCCCCAAGTGGGAAGAAAACAGAGTTATAAAGTTCTTAGTGGGTTTCACTATGCCTTCATATGAAGGCAAAATACTCAAAAGGATACTTAGTGGGTCAGTATATCAGTTCTTTGGTTATTCTTGAAAAAAAGGTAGAGAGAGTCCTCTGAAAACAATTATCAACAGTTTCTTTCACCAAGTGTTTTCCCTTCTAGAAAAGTGCACTTGGGAAATAATAAAGATTATGTGAAAAACTCAATCTACAATGTTGATAGTTTATAATACCAAAGATTTTAATTTAACCTAAAATACAAATAAGAGGAGTTTGGTTAAATAAAGTGTAGCCCATCCATAATAAGAGAAAATGTTTAACAAATTGGAAAATTTTCTTGGAAAAGTATTTACTTAAAGTATCAAAATAACTTTACATTATTATGCAAACAGACATGTTTAAATGTATGTCAACATAATGTATAAAAGAGACCAGAATTCATATACCTACACTCCTGTCAGTGATTATTTCTAGGTGTAAAATTAAGATTATGGATGATTTTGAGTCCTTATTTTTCTTTTTCTGCATTTTCTACAACAAATATGTATTAATTGTATGAGAGGAACAAAATAATAAAATAATACCAATAATATTAATTAGGATTTATTATCCAACTCATTAAAAAGAAAAATAAAAAAACATCTGATTCGTAAGTTAAAGCAATTCTTGAGTATTTGCATCATGGGGGCCCATTAGCACAGACCAAATCAAATGGAACATTGTCCATATGTGGGAATTTCCTTTGAAATTCCAGGAGAGCCCAAATCACCAACAGAACAAATTAAAAGAGGGCAGAGAGATGGAAAGCAAACCTTAGGAAAGGGACCTACAGCAAAGTTGGTGAATTTAAATAATTTTCTATATCCCTTGTGCCTTTTAAGTCCATCAATTTGGGTTGTTTACCTTATACCAGTAAGTAACACTTAGGTTGCTAAAGAAGGAAAATGAACTTAATTGGTAAACAGGAAACATTTTAAGTGAGAGGAAATTAGGTGGGGTTAATTGAACTTAATTTAGGAAATATTTCAGAAGCATTATTGCCTCTGCTATCTTTTATTTTAAAGATTTTATTGGGGAAGGGGAACAGGACTTTATTGGGAAACAGTGTGCACTTCCAGGACTTTTTTTCTCCAAGTCAAGTTGTTGTCCTTTCAGTCTTAGTTGTGGAGGGCACAGCTCAGCTCCAGGTCCATTCGCCGTTGCTAGTTGCAGGGGGCACAGCCCACCATCCCTTGCGGGAGTCGAACCGGCAACCTTGTGGTTGAGAGGACACGCTCCAACCAACTGAGCCATCCGGGAGCTCAGCGGCAGCTCAGCTCAAGGTGCCGTGTTCAATCTTAGTTGCAGGGGGCAGAGCCCACCATCCCTTGCGGGACTCGAGGGACCAAACTGGCAACCCTGTGGTTGAGAGCCCACTGGCCCATGTGGGAATCGAACCGGCAGCCTTCAGAGTTAGGAGCACGGAGCTCTAACCGCCTGAGCCACCGGGCGGCCCCGCCGCTGCTATCTTTTGCCACAGAAAGAATACTTTAAATGGCAAAAGGGTGGAGTAAAATATTAGAACTTCATTCTGAAAAGGCAATACATAGATCAAATTGATAAAATAATGATTTCGTAAAACAAATGAACATAATAGGACAAATGAATGCAAACAGGATTTTATGAACATATGGAAATATCTCTTAAGATAAAAATAAAAATGGGCCCCAGTGGCCTACTCAAATTGAGAACATGTGCAATTCTCAATATACATTTGTGGGTTGAATTTTTAAAAAGAATGCATGAGTTAATATAACTTCATCTCACCACTTTATGAACTAGATCCTTACAATTTACACACAGGAGCACGGACTTAAGTTAAACCATATGTGGTTAGATGCTATATAGCAAAACATCATTAAATTTTGTGATGGGGACAAGTTATGTTCACTTTTGCATGCCAATTTATCCGTCAATAGTTCTTTCTCCTATGCAACTTCATACTATTTAATTCAGATGTTAACAAATGAAACTTATATATGCACTATAGAGTATATAAATATATAAGAGAAAACCAAAAAGCCATAAAGTCAAACTAAAACTCTGTCAAGAAAAACTGTCAAGCAGTCATTATTTCAGAGTATGCACCACAAACTGTTTAATTTTCATTAATGTAATGTGTATTGGTTGTCACAAAGGAAATGCAGCTCACTATTCTCATGAGGCTAGATAAAAAGAATAACTCCTTTACCATTTGGCTGGGCAAATGAAAACATCTGTGTATTCCTTTTGCAAAAGTGAAAAGTTTAGAGGTAAAGTAAGTGCTTGCCTTAATTTGCCTGTATACCCGTGGATTGTCCAATATCACTATTTCATGATTGTGCAGTTCATTTGCTACCCTCCACAACCTAAACCAAGGATAAGGAAGCAAGAGTCTGCAAAAGTCAATCCTCGTCCTCAAATTTTATCCATGTACCTGCTATGAGCATAGCTGTACCAATATCTGGTCGAGCCCCTGCTTTCAGTTCTTTTGGGTATATACTCAGACATGGATGGCTAGATCATATAATTCTATCTTTAATTTTTTGAGGAACCATCATACTGTTTGCCACAGCAGGTTGCATTTTACATTCTCACCATCAGTGCACAAGGATTCCAATTTCTTCACATCCTTGCTAAAACTTATTTTCTGTTTTTGTTTTGTTTTTTTGGTTTTTTTGAAAGTAGCCATCATCATGGGTGTGAAGTGGAATCTCATTATGCTATCTCACTATGCTAAGTGAACATAAGCCCATCACAAAAAGACAAATACTGTATGACTCCTCTATGTGATACTTAGCAGAGTCAAAATCATAGAGGCAGAAAGTAGAATGATGGTTGTCAGAGCCTGGAGGAAGGGGGAAATGGGGAGTTTGTGTTTAATAGGTATAGAGTCTCATATTTACAAGATGAAAAGAGTTCTGTGGATGGATGGTGGTCAATGATATTACAACAATGTGAATATACTTCACAGGACTGAACTGTACACTTAAAAATTGTTAAGATTGGGCTGGCCCGGCGGCTCAGGCGATTAGATTCCCATGCTCCTAACTCCAAAGGCTGCCGGTTCGATTCCCACATGGACCAGTGGGCTCTCAACCACAAGGTTGCCAGTTCGATTCCTCAAGTCCCACAAGGGATGGTGGGCAGCGCCCCCTGCAACTAAGATTGAACACGGCACCTTGAGCTGAGCTGCCACTGAGCTCCCAGATGGCTCAGTTGGTTGGAGCATGTCCTCTCAACCACAAGGTTGCCGCTTCAACTCCCTCAAGGGATGGTGGGCTGTGCCCCCTGCAACTAGCAACGGCAACTGGACCTGGAACTGAGCTGCGCCCTCCACAACTAAAACTGAAAGGACAACAACTTGAAGCTGAACAGTACCGTCC
Organism: Rhinolophus sinicus; assembly: GCF_036562045.2. NCBI lineage: Eukaryota > Metazoa > Chordata > Mammalia > Chiroptera > Rhinolophidae > Rhinolophus > Rhinolophus sinicus. The sequence goes on from NC_133758.1 coordinate 98,403,970, forward strand.
ACAACTAAGATTGAAAGGACAGCAACTTGACTTGGAAAAAAGTCCTGGAAGTACACACTGTTCCCCCGATAAAGTCCTGTTCCCCTTCCCCAATAATATCTTTAAAAAAAAAAATTGTTAAGATAGTAAATTTTGTGGGTTTTTTTAATCACAATTATACATGAATGAATGAATGAATGAATGAATGAATGAATGTAAGAAAATCACCAAGGTGAAAAAAAGAAAATCCTTGCTTATAAGAAGAAACTGAAGCAAGGCTAGTGAGTTACATGCCTAAGAGATGCATCATAACAAAAATGGTTTTTATGGTGACTTAGCCATCACTTTGGAATGATAACATAAAATAACAATGTTTGATTCTTTGCAACTGAACACTTGCATAAGGGAGACTGAGTCTCCAGGCTTCACAAATCTAAAGGTAATTGATACCCATATTGTTGTGCCATCCATTTTATAACCATTCATTTTATTCCAAATGATAGTAAACATTGAATTATTAAGTTATACATTTGACATGTATTTAAGTGTACTATTGGAGAACTTATGCTAATAACAAAAAGTAAAATAGCTAAGAATTCATAATAGAATTAATTGCTGTCTTATATATTATATTCATTCAATAAATATTAAATCTATGTCACGTACCAGTCACTGTGCTAAGTGCTAGCTAACTATTATTTGTTAGTTTGACTCTTCAACCAAACTTTAAAATGTGCAACCACTAGTTCAGTTGGTTTTCAAAATAAGAATTAATTTAGAAAGCAAGTCTCCTTATTTCAACTGAACTTTCCTTGAAAGTGTCATGTGATTAACATCTGCTTATTTAGAGTTTGAGAATTTATAAATCACTTTTACTGTGTGATATACTCAATAAGATGTTTGTGATAGAGTTTGAGGTTCTTAAGTTATCTTAGTTCATGCCTGAGAACTAAATCCCGGTTCACACACATTCATGTAAAATTATCTCTAATAGTCTAGAGAACAAGAGAAGTGAATAACTGCTTTAGGTCAAAGAAATGTGAATTTCTCTTCCAGGCTTTGTTTTCACAAACCTTTGTTCCATTGTATGACTGCACTGCCTCTTTTTTAGGCCTAGAGAAAGGATTGGAGACACCATGTTTCCCCCAAAATAAGGCCTACCTGGACAATCAGCTCTAATGCGTCTTCTGGAGCAAAACTTAATATAAGACACGGTATTAAATGATATGATATGATATGATATATGATATGATATGATATGATATGACATTATGTATTATACCCAGTCTTATAGTAAAATAAGACCTAGTCTTATATTAATTTTTGCTCCAAAAGAGGCATTAGAGCTGATTGTCCAGCTAGGTCTTATTTTGGGGGAAACACGGCAGAAGGAGGAAATAGTAAAGACAGTCTACATGCGGAGTAGGAGACAGCACTAGCCTGGCGTGGAGAGTGGAGACTAAAAATTTAGTCTGATACACTTTTGAGAGCTCCCAACCCGGTGAAAAGTGTAAAATAGCAGATTTGGTTATGTCACAATTCTAAATCTAGAGAAGGAAAGGGTAAAAACTTCAAAGGACAAACAGTGGATAGGGCCACTTCTTAACACTATCGTGTAGAGAACACTTTTAGGATTTCTGCTGCATGGCCCCTAATCTCATTGTCACCTGATAAGTCAAAGTCAAGTGTTTATAAATATAATACATTTATATTATTTTTGTGCTGATACAGTGGAACCAGATATCTTTCTTGTCTTTTAGAAGTGATCCACTTTGTCCTTGATTTGTCTTCTAGAATGATTGCTCTCTGGAGAGTTTCTGGTCCTTGGCAGCAATATCCCTACTGGTTTTTCTCTGACTCAGAAGTGGAGCGAGGCACCTAATAGCACGAGTGCCCTGATGGTTTCTCACTCCACCATTTTATTTGGGTCTCACGTGACATGACTCAGCAACCTCACGTTTTAGATCCATGGCATTTTATAACAACTGCGAAATGTACAGTTGGCCTTTGAACACATGGGTTTGAACTGCATAGGTCCACTTACATGCAGATTTTTTTCAAGTCACCCACACAATTCACACCCACTTGGTGAAGGGTGAACTGGTGTTTGGGAATCCGTGTATGAGGAGGGCTGACTTAGGTTATATGAAGATTTTGTACTGTGCTAGCAGTCGGTGCCCCAACCCCTGCGTTATTCAAGGGTCAACTGTATTTAAATGGATCGGAATCATCGTATAGAGAAATATTTAGATTAAGATATTTAGATCTACCTGGAAGGATACTCCCTATGTATCAGAATATTCATCTTAAGAAAACGATTTGCAATAGTTTGGGAAACTCACTAAAATCACTGATCAACATATTTGACCACATTATAATATGTAGATCTAGACAATTTTTCCATTATGCTATTTTCGAAATACCTTTTGAAAGTCGACAAAAGAGATCTGACCATTTAGATGCTATTCTAAGAAATTAATGCTTTAATGAATTTGATCCTCACAACAAGCCTACAGCGTAGTGCTATTATTACGTATGACCTTTTTCCAATGGACGCTATGCTAAACTAAGCAAAGCTAAGTAACTTGCCCAAAGTCAGACCACAAATAAGAGAAGGAGCTAAGTGTTGAATTGATCATTCTGGTTCCAGAGTCTGGGTACTCACCCACTGCACGCACTCTCCCAGAGATCAGGGATCTGTTATCTTTATCTAGTACAAGCACAGCCAAATTACTCAGAGAGAAAATGGGTATTTATAAAATTTTGAGCAGGAGAAACTAATTTTCCCAGAATGAGAAAAAGAATTTGGGGGACATATAAATATAGCAAACACACCTGGATGGAGAGCTTGACCATCCTTTGCCTACCACCTATCACAGCCGTGTCTCCACTGCCTCTGCCATGAGTTATCTGGCTTCACTTTTGCCAGTTATTCCAGGAAACAGTCACTGTATGTTCCTGCTAAACAGGAAATAGTCATGCTAAGTTCCTGCTAAAGAGGTTTGTGTACATGTGCATGTGTGTGTGCACGTGCGTGCGTGCACACACACACACACACACTCCCTATTGTGTACATCCTATGAGACCTCTGAGCTGACCTAAGCCTCCATTCTAACTGCTCCTCTGCCATCCCTCTTTGTGTTGGTCTCCCGATTACCTACCGTTACAGGATCTCGGCACACATTTTCACACCTCCATATACCACCTCTATTTGCTCACGCTGTTTCCACTGACAGGGATGCCTTTCCTCTCCATTCTTCTCACGTCACCTTGGAAAATTTCTGTTCATTCCTCAAGGTCCACATGAAATATTATTTCTCTTCATTATTTTTCCTAAAAGGCTCTTTCTTCTCTAGGCAGTTTTGATCCCTCTTAACTGTGTTTCTATAGTACCTCACACTTTTGTGGAATACTTATCACATTGTATTGAGATAATTGTTGACATGTGTCTTTCTCTCACTAGCTTCATCTTAGGAAGTGGCCATAACTTCTTCATCCTCAGGGTTTATCAGAGCCTGGCACAGAGGAGTTTCTTAATAGTTTTCAATGATATTTGCTGCTATTGGTATGATTTTATAGATATTTATTATTTCCTGGCAAAATAAAATGTCAGGGTCCATGTGTGGGTGTTTTACAGTAAATAATAAAAAAAATAACCTGTCCTTGAAGTATCTTGACTCTTAACACAATGGTGTTTTCATTTATAGGAAGTTAGAGAAGCACTTTGTGGACTTACCTTCTTAACAACTTGAGTGTTTCAAAGATTGATACTTTCTAGTGGGTGGGTTTTTTGTTTTTTGGGGATTTTTTTTTTTTTAACTAAGAGTCAAACTTGAGAAATTATGACATTCCTCCCTTTAGAGAAAAAATAGGTTGCTCTCCTTGTGCGTTTTAAAGTTAGCTTTAATTCTTTTATAATATGGTCAAATACATCAATCAGTGATTTCAGAGAAGTCTCCCACACTGCTTCAAATCACTTTGTTAAGATGGATATTCTAATACCTAAGTGGTTTTATCTCCTTCCAGGTAGCAACATAGAGCAAAATCATCTAATTATATGCCATTGTTCAATTAGTTGTAATGAAAAAAATATCACACAACTTATTCCATTATCTTTTATTCAGTGCCTGTGTCTGTTGGAGGTTTAGATACTCTGTGCCTTGGATTGAAGCAGGTTTCTCACCCATCCACAAAGGGCTTTCCCTGTAGCTGAGCTATTGGCAGATACAGCCCTATCCCAGCCAAATCCTCACACAAAATGCATACCGCCCCTCACCTCCTTCCCAAGCAACTGTTTTCATGTTTTTCCCCTGTCCCTATTGAGCAAATGCCTCCCCGCATAATTCTCTCCACTGGCGTACAGTGAGCCAGAGCCTCTGGTGGGCTTGGAATTGGAAGCTTCATAGACTTTCTCTCCAGTGTGTCAAGTCAGGGCACACGCAGCCCCAGTTACAAGATAAATGGTGGTGTGGAAACACGTCAGCTTAGCCAACAACTGCCCAAGTGCCACAGTCAGTGTCTCTTCTGTAATTATTACATTTAATACAGCTAGTTACTTGCACAAAAGAGTTTCCGGATACAGCAATTTCCACTGGGGGCTGTTTAGGAATGTACAGGCCCATCATTTAGCCCTGATATTGTTGGGTTGTCAGAATTGATCATAGCTCTTGATGGAACACCTCTAGCTTTCTTTTTTTTTTTTTTTTTTTTTTTTAATGGAGTGCCTCAGAGTGACATTTCACATTGTTTAAGTAGGAATGATCTGTTAGTTTATATTTTATCTAAAACTGCAGATCAGATGACCTCCCTCAGGGCCTAAATACATGAATCCTTTTCGCATGTTATAATTAATAGTGGAGCCGGGAGAGAAATTCATAACAAGGGGCCGAAGAGCTGGGCAGAGCAACTTGTCAAAAAGAAGGAAATTCCACTACAGATTAGCTTATTTTTAAGCATGTCAACCTCTACATACAAACATGATCTATTGCTTCCTTGTAATGTCTGTTTGGGTCCACATGCTCGGGGCGGTGTCAGAGACTGCTGTAAATTTTGTCTGAGTCAGGGCAATTCTGATTGATCTCTGAGTGTAAAATCGATAAGAAGACACTGTCATTTTCTTAAAGGATGAGCTAGAAAAGGAAAATAAATTAAGACTCCACTGAATGTCTATCTCCAGTGCTCATTAATTCAGTGTGGTCTGTACTTTGTTAATGTTATGGCCACAGCTTTAATCTTCCAGGTGCTCTTCCTGTGGCTACTTGCCAGCGGCTTTCTTATGTTATGTATATTTCATCTGAGTTGGTGGGGGGGGGGTGAGTGCAGAGGAGGGGGGTATAAATGGCTGCCCTCTTTCCTCCCTTAGCACCTGCTTAATCCATTTTATTATTTTGGAGAAATACATCACTGTGGATACTGATTAACTTTAAAATGGACGCAGCCATCCCCCCTCCCCCTCACCTTCTCTGGCTCTACCCTCCGCCCCCCCCCATCCATAAATAGACTCATTTGTCTTGAATAGTTTGGGCAAATAATAACTACTGAGCATTTTACCTTATATAATAAACTCTGCGAAGATGAATCTATCTCCCTCCCCCCTCCCCCTTTTTACTCACCTAAGCCTTTTCTGTCTCTCACCTAAGCCTTGAACATTTTAAATGTTGTTTTTGTAGACTCCTTCAGCTTTAAAACTTCAGGTACATCAAGAGTTTTCCCACAATGTTTAGAGAATACCTCTTGCATGTATGCTAGCAACACACACACACACACACACACACAGATTTTAAGAGTTAAAGGTTTGGTGGTTGTTATATGTTTGCCATTGTAGACTCCCAAAGTGTCCTTGACTTTCATTTTGTCAGGAAGGAGAAGACAAGGCAGGTGAGATGTCCTGTCCCCCTTTTTGGTAGTCTTCATTAAATACCACATTGTAACACTATGTTTCCGTCCTTTGCAGAAACTAAAGCTCTAGTTTTGGCTTCTGTGGATGGAAAAGGTGAATCAAATGTTCTTCAGACATTTCTCATTTCTGACACATTCTGAATACCTTGCTCATGAGTTACACACTGTGGTTACATCTCCAATCATGGTTCATGGAAACCCATGAGTAGAAGACTGATTCCAGAAGCTTTTTATGTTTTTGAAAACTTACATAGACTATATAGAATTTCGTTATGTTTCTCAAAAACCAGAGTCCTAAAAGAAGGGAGAGGTAATTTAAAAAATCTAGATCTATTTGCTTTAAAAGACATTAAATTCATATTCATGAAGGGGTTTGCTTTCTTTAACAAAGCACAACACATGCCAATTAATTATTTCTCAGGAAAAGGTCACTTAGGGGACTAACTCTGTATCTCCAGTCTTTCCAATCGAGCATACTAAATGAATAGATTTGCAAATTTAATCTACAAGTGACACATATTTGGCCTTGAAATTATTTGTCTTATTCATCTTCTTTAAAACATTTGTCTTTATTTATTATGGAGACCATGAGGCAGTGAGATAACATTTGAAATTTATAAATACATGTAATTATTTGGGGGTTAAATTTAAGAGAAAAATATGTACTAAGGTAATATATTACTATGTACACCTGCCCCCCTTCTACCATCAGTAGAATGCCATTGTAATTCTTTGCCAAGGAGATTGCTTTCAGAAAGCTAATGGACACCTGAAAACAAATGGAAGTGATCACTTGTATTTATTTTCCTTTTGTTTCTTAAACTTGAACACTTAGAGATTTTTCTTGAAGGAAATAAGAAGTTTGATGAGACAATTGGCTATTTGGTATGTATATAGAAGCCCATAGTAATAAAAGTGAACTGGCATCTTAAGATGACTAACCATAGAGCTAGGAGGTCTATGGGCAGAGCTGGGCTCCCTGTTACTCTCTGGTCCTGACTTCCTGTTTAAACTTTATGGTTCCAACTTCCGGGGGAAGGATTTATATAGGGGTCATCTTGGGAAGAGTACACTTTCTCTTTGCACGTGGGCGGCTGGTCAGAGGTGTGCATCCTCACACTGCTGTGGTGGTTTTGTTTCTTTTTCTTTTCCCAAGTAAACCCTCTTTGGGTGGACTACCTGGAGAATTATTTTGTCCTATTGACAATAGTTCGCTGAGGGGCACTGTTAGTCATGTATTTATTAGCTCATGCATACTGGGTACCTACCAGAAAACAGAAGGAATGAGTGCAAAACTCTTTAAGCCCATTTCTCCATTTATACATTAGAGACAACACCTACCTCACAGGGTTACTATGAGGGTTACATGGGAAAAATTTGTGTATAAAAGAACTAGAATTTTTATAATCAGAAAAATAAAATTACGATTTTTGAAAAGAAAGCTGTACTTCTGTCTTGTTTAGTGGATAGTTTTAATCTAGGTCAGTGGAAATGTGAAGAGAGTTTTCTTTGGGATAAAGGAGAGGATATTACACCCCTACAGTCCTCTCTTTCGGAATCTAGCCCAGCATTTAAACTTGTGTTTTCTGCACCTTCAAGCCACCTCAACATTCTCCCCTGGAAGACAAAGCTGGGAAACCCTAACACTCTTCAAATCCTGGACTGTTTTGTGCTTACTCACCTGCTACTCTTTCTATCCTGGCTTCCTTGCCTTATGCCCTGGGGTCCTCACTTCACACACAGTGACCTTCATGGCCTTGGCATGCTTATTTGTTCGCTGGGCTTGGATTGTAACTCTGGTGACCAGCCCTAAGAAAGGGAGAAGAGAGGGAATTCATACATTTTTAGTGAAATAATAGAATAATACTTATGTGCATTCAGAACTTCTTGTTTAGATGCTTTTGTGGGGATCAGGTACTGTCTTAGCTCAGATTCCATGACAAAATGCCACAGACTGGAAGGCTTAAACAATAGGAATTTACTTTTCACAGTTTTGGAGACCAAAACTGGTCTTTCCTGGTATTTCTTCTTATAAGGACATTAATCCCATCATGAGGAATTTAGACCTCATCTAAACTTAATTACTTCATGAAGGTCCCGTCTCCAAATACTACCATATTGAGGGTTAGAGCTTCAATATATGAATTTTGTGGGGATACAAATCAGTCCATAAAGCTTCCCAAATCTGGAAAAGTAAGTCTCTGAGCCTAGTAGACTGTCAAAGGACCTGTGGGCTCCGAGGAACATTCAATGGGATCGTTTTTGTGAACTCTGTAGGGACACAGAGAAGCGGTCGTGGAAATACAGTTGATACCCATTATTGGTAGTAGTTATGTTCTACCATGTTTCCCCGAACATAAGACCAGGTCTTATATTAAGTTTTGCTCCAAAAGACATATTAGGGCTTATGTTTAGGGGATGTTCTCCTGAAAAATCATGCTAGGGCTTATTTTCCAGTTAGGTCCTATTTTCCGGGAAACACGGTATAAAGTCACCAGGAACACTGAATTAACAAATACTGAACTTTTGCTCCTATAGGAAATACAGAGTTAGTTTCCTGCAAGCCTGCGGTCACAACATTTTTGTCCACCTATCAATATATAACCTTGTTTAATGTGTGTTTCTGTTTAAAGACACCTTATTTGATATATATCGTTGATTCATGAACCTTGAACTCACAGCCAATAGCACTATAACTCATGTCCAACACACATTTTCTCCATGAGGCACATCTTGTGCTTAGGGATATCAGACAGCACTTCCGCACTATGTGTGGAGACAATTTTCAACATAGTAATCACTAACAAAAATGCAAAAAAAAAAAAAAGTGAGGCTAAATAGGTCACAGATTGGCAGATTGGGCTCCTTCAGAGTAGAAAAGCTGGACCAAGAAGCAGAATTGTTGCCTTGGTCAAATTCACCTGGAATGTGCACTTCAGGGACACAATTGTTTTGTTTCTCTGCACATGTGCATGTCAGTGAATGACCACACTAAAACACCAGGAGAAATGATTTCGGTGTTGCAAATAAATGTTAGCAAGTGGGAAAACTCACAAATGCAGCATCTGTGGATAATGAGGATGGACTGTAATTATATAGCATTTTTTATTCTAAGTGATTGTTTATAATGTGGCCTGTAGCAATAAGAATCCACAGGTTTCCACCCAATGTGGATTTCATATGAAAAATTTTGTATTACTTTTATGAAGCATAAATTGTAAAGAGCACAGAGTTTTCCTTTGGGTTGATCCTACCTCTCCTTTAAGCATCCTTTCTTCCCTCATGGGTCAGTTCTGCATCTATTCTGCCGTGGTCCTGTATTCAGTTGGCCACATCCTGAGATTAATTTTACCACTCAGTCCTCAAGAAATTGTAGCTAATAAGCACATAAGGTGTTTGAAACTCAGTAGGAAATCTCAGTAGGAAAAATTACCTTATATTAAAAATTTAGTTAAGTTAAATTTGAAGTCAACAACGTCTTTTGAGTGCCTATCTTGTAACAGAGACTACCATATGCATTGCATAATATTATTTAAGGAAATATTTAATGGTGGAATTTCAGAATTCATAGCAGACATATGAGAGCATTACCTTCCTGACACATCTCAAATCCCATTGCATGAATCGTGTCTACTTGTTCTGTCCAAACCTTCTACTCAGCCTATGCCTCTCTGTCATCCCTCTGCCTCCAAACAAAAGAACAGGTAGGGCCTTAGCCTCTGTTTTAAAGAGCAGTTGCCCATCGCAGGAAATGTAGAGCTTCAGGTGAATACAGAATGTGAGAAGGAACATTGCCACATACACCCACTCTTAGATTAGAGTATGTCCCAGATGTAACTAGCCCAGGTCACAGGAATTGATCCAAAATGAGGGGCCTCTCCAGAGCAGGAGCAGATGCATGGCTGCCCAACAAGGTGTCCTCAGATCCCAGAGTATTGAATGGAAGCAATCAGTTGCCAAGGACTCTGGTGGTGCAGGGTAGTTTCCTGCCAGAACCGAGAGGCCAAATTCCTTCTGTGTCACCATTCTTTTATACTCAAGCTTAGATTACTACTCTAACAGAATTTATATTAATAGTTGATGGGCTTCCCTTTAAAGGGAGGTTTATATACATACGTCATACCTCCTTGGTTCTTTAATCAAATTCTGCATTGTCACGTGGGCAGAAAGCAGTCAGTGTCCGGGGCCCTCTAGCTTTCTCTTATAGGTGGGGTTTCCCAGAAAACAAGCTCTGAGATGTATATGAAGGTGTATTGTGAAATGCTTTCAGTAATAATAGCTATTAGGAGAAAGAGAAGCAGGAATAGGCATGGGGGGGGCAGTTAAACTGCTAGGCATTTGTGACAGAGGGTTCAGCCTATCCTATCGGGGACTCTGGATCCAGGATAGCCATGCAGAATTGTCCTATCTGGAGGAGGACCTGGCCTTTTAAACCTTTTATGAGTATTGGGCTTCCCCTGCTCAGAAGGTGTGAACCTGGACATGTTGATGCTCTTTGGTTGTGGGAAATGCCTAGAGAAAAGCACACCTTTGAGCCTTGAGCAAGCAGCACTCCCAGGCAGCTGAGGTAGGGAGTGTCTCAGTCCTGTAGGGAAGATCTGGGTGGTGCACCTTAGCATCCACTGCACTTCCCCTCTAAGGATCAGGGCCAATAACGGAAACCTCACCAAAGTCCACTATCCTCTCCTTACACAATAGTAAAAACTTTGCTAGGTGCTAAGGGAGATATAAGAAGTTCCTTCTGTTGGGTTGCTTGCAGTCTAGATGGGAATAGATATCTATATGCCTTAAAAAATTTAAAAGAACATAACAGTAAAAGACAACTACGTGGTACAAACAATTAATTCTTCAGATTTTCAGAAGATAAAGAGACTTTCATTTTGGTTGGGGTGATTAAAGGAAATCGTCACTGAAGGGCTGGGTTTGATTTAGGTCTTAAAGTCTAAAGCTAATGGACTCAACAGAAGTTCAATGAGACAATATGCAGAACAGAATAGTGGTTCTCAAGACATGCTTCAGAATCACCTGGAGGGATTATTAAAAATTCAGATTCCTGGGCTCATCCTTGGCTTTAGGATTCAGCAGGTCTGGGGTGGGGCCTAAGAATCACCGGGACAATACTTTGAGAATCACTGAGGTAGAGCGTTATAAACAGCACATCCCTTACAAAGAAAAGCACATAGTTTTTTTCAAAGACTGTATAAAGTAGTCTGGCTAGAATGAAGGAAGGAGTGAGATGTTAAATTAGGAATTTAGATTGGAACCAGATTATAAAATGATTTTGAATATCTGATTAAGAGATTTAGTTTTTTTTTCTTTTAGTTAATTGAATATCATGGAAAGTTTTAGAGTAGAAAATAACATAATTAATAATAAGATTAATCTTAAGGTAATATGTAAGATTAATAAGACAGGGCTTCATGGAAACAAAGATATTTTGTGGTAACTTGGCATCAACCCAGGAGTAAGGGGCTAAAGTGCTGAATTCTTTGTGAACTCATATTCACTTCCATCACAAAGACCTTAGTCAAAATGGCTGTCAGAAACTATCAGATTCTTTTGGTAAAAATTGGTAGCTACTGGTGTCTCAAAGAAGGTGTTTCCCTCATACCGTTGTTACCAGGTGGTGTATTACAATGAAAAAACAGATCTTAGTCCAATGCCAAATATACATTTCTTTTAGCAAGAAGGCACAAAACAGTGTTAAAACTTTATTATAAGATGATGACATCTGTACATTCTGTCCTTAAACACTCCAGCACCTTGCATAGAAGATTGACTCCAACATGGAGACAAGAATATTATCCGGGTAAGAACCACCAGCTTTGTAATTGGTTCCTCTAATGGGATGGCAGGAAGAGCGATGGACCAAATGGAACTCTTATTTTAGAGGGCAGTTCAGTATTTGGCTTTTGGGGTTTGATGGATCATTATGACCTATTCTAGCCTACCACGTGTCTTGAACACCACTCATTTCACCACCAACAACAGAAAATTATTTCAAACCTTTCTTATGCTGATAAACTTTGGGTACAGGCTTCTTATCTAACGTGTTAATATCTAACGTGTTAGTACAAGTTGCAATCGTTACTAGAGTGTTAGGTTACTTCCAATGCTAACTAACTGCTCCCAGGGTGTGGATTAAAGCTAATTCACATACATACATATCTTATATTGCTATATCTCAAAGTAACAACTATGCAGAAAACATAACCACTGCCATTACTTTCACTTTTATTGCTTTCACATTTTATCTCTAACCAGTGGTGGACTGGGAGATGACTTCTCAAAGAGGATAAGAAAAAAACCTGATTTGTAGCCTTTGCCAATTTCTATGGTGTAAATACTCCCACTTTGGCTGGTTTCAAGCTACAATATTTTAACAACCAGCCCACAAATGTCCTCAATATTTAACAATCAAATCTAGTAAAGTTGGAACAAGCTCTAGCATATACTGTCTCTAACCCAAGTTTTATTGTGTAGCAAATCTGAATTTGCAAAAGCCTTTCAGATATCTCTCTAGTGGCATTCCCTCTTATGTGTTCTCTGGAACACTGATCTCATTGGATTCAAGTCTCTATATTTTCTCTTTTGGCAATCCACAGAACACATTAAAACGTACAGTAAAGGGAACTATTTAATTGTATTTATTCAAGAGTTTCTAAAGACTTGAGAGATATCAAGAGTGGAGGTGAGCAGAAGTCATTTTCATTTCTCTGTCAACAACATATCGTCAGCTGAACAGGGCCTCTGCTGGCTGTTCCCCATACCCAGGGGCCCCCAGTGGCAGTGTGCTAGCAGTCCAGTATGCCTACAACTAAAATGGGGGCAGTGTGAGAGGAAGGTTGACCTGGTCAAGAGGCATTTACCTATCTGATTTCCCATGAGGTCTGGGTGGTGAGGTATTAGGAACTCTTTGGAGAGTAGAGCCCAAAAGGACAGAAGCAGAGAGGGACTGCTAACACAAGTCCCCAAGGCCCTTGAAGCTGGAGCTTCTGCCATTCTCAAGGTGGTACCCTCCTTTCCCCAGGAAAGTGAAAAAACTCACTCTTGCGTTGGCTGCGACTGGAGGCCTTCTCAACAGAAGTTGCTTGCATGAAAATTCCCCTGTATAATACATAATGAATAATCTTTCATTAGGTATGTGTTTTAATAAGACAAATCTTATTAATGTAGTAATACTTACTGCCAAGCACAGGGAATCCTGTAATTCTAATCCAGTTGCTCCATTGTTTTTCTTTCCTAAAAATGAGGGAATTCTTTTTTATAAAGAAAGAATCTGCATAATAAAGAGATGGGGAGCTGGAGAGAACAACTGAGAGAGGCTAGGAGTTGGGGAAAGAATTAGTGGGGAGACATTGCTGGTCAGCTGCATAATGTGAGGGAGGTACTTAAGGAAGTATGGCAGACTGTTCTTGAAATTTTCTTCATATTTTTCAAAAAATACAAGAACACATTTTATTTACTTATTCACTTTTCCTTTCTCTTAACCTCTACTCTATGTTTCCTTGTTTGTGCATACTACTGGTAAGATCGGATCACATAAGTTTCAGATTTAGAGGGCTTTCTTAAAGTTTATAAGGGTTGGCTCCTAAATAACAAATTCTGCAAATAAGAGGCAATTTCAGCGTGTTAGTATATATTATATGAAAGTACTATGAGTTGTGTGAAGGTTGGACATGTGAAAGTTGAGAACAATCGGTAGCAGTCTTTGTGTACCATTAATGTACTATTATTCTCTAATATTCATGTACCACTAGAGAGCAAGCTCCAAGAAGACTGTGGTTATGTATTATTCATATGTGTATTCATCAGGAGGAGTAGTTCAGGGACTTAAACCTACAGAAGCTTCAATATTGGTCAAAATGAACTGAATTGAAGTTAAAAATCTTTCCAGCATTGTAATTGTTTGGAAACATAGATTTGTGGATGCATATTGACCTGAAACTGTGGGAGTGGATGAAACACAAGAAAGAAGTTTTGCATGGAGACAGACATGAGACCAAGGGCCAAACATTGACAGATGTTTGCTTGTAGTGGGCAGGAGGAGGAGGAGGTGTAGGCAAGGGATATAAGAGCAAACCAATACACTACAGCGTCAGTAAGCCAAAGGAGCAGAATTTCAAGAAAAAAGTAATGGTCAGTTCACAGGTATTTCCCAAGAATAGGAAGTTAGCAAAGATTATTGGATGTCGTGATTGGATATTAAAAGACCATCACAGAAGCTCCCTCCCTGGTGGTCAATGGGGCACCTGGATTGTCTCATTGGTGAGCATTTTGCAGGACCACAGAGGTGAAAGGACTATTTCCAGACCTGAACTGTGGATGATGCCGATGTCAAGAGAATCAAGACACCTGTCAAGGGATGAGATGGTAACTGAAACTGATACTGAAAGGATCGGGTGGACAGGAAGCGTAACTTGAAAGCCAGAGATCAGAAAAGTAGGGAAGTGACAAAAGGATGCAACAGGGTCCAAGGGTAACTAGGACAAATAGTGGGCCAATCACTATGGCTAATGGCAGCTATTTCATGATCACCTCATGAGGTACTGTGAGAGGGCCAGAGTATTCAAAGAGCTGGGCAGATAATAGCCGAATATTGAATCAGGAATTGAGTACCCTTAGAGTCAGAGCTAAGTGGAGGTATAGAATGCAGACTAGTGTCTGAAAACTTGGGCAGAAGAAAAGAAATTCATTTGCAAAATAGGGTATATTAAAAGAATCTCCTAGAATCCCTAAGTAGATATTCATAAAAATATACATTTCTAGTGGATTTTACTTTTTAGAGCAGCTTTATCTTCATAGCAAAAATGAGCAAAAAATAAAGAGAGTGCTTATACTCCCCTCAAACCCCTGACCCCCACATATGCACAGCTTCATGCACTCAACATCCAGCACCAAAGTGGTACATTAGTTACAACTGATGAACCTGCACTGACACGTCTTTATCACCCAAAGTCCATAATTTACATCAGGGTTCACTGTTGGTGTTGTACATTCTATGGGTTTGGATAAATGTATAATGACATATGTCTACTATTATAGTGTCATACAGAGTAGTCTCACTGTCCTAAAATTCCTCTGTGTCCCTCTTATTCGTCCCTCCCTTTCCCCAACCCAGGCAACCAATGATCTTTTTACTGTTTATGATTTTGCCTTTTCTAGAAAGTCATATAGTTGGAATCGTACAATATATAGCTTCTTTAAATTGGCCTCTTTCACTTCATAATATGTATTTAATGTTCCTCCATATCTCTTCATGGCTTGATAGCTCATTTGTTTTTAGTGCTGAATAAATAATATTCCACTGTCTAGATGTACCACAGTTTATTTATCCGTCACCTACTGAAGGGCATCTTGGTTGCTTCCAAGTTTTGGCAATTATTAATAAAGCTTCTAGTTGGATTAATATCTATCATATTTGTTACTATTTTCTATGCACGACCCTTATTCTTTGTTCCCGTTTTATAGTCTCCCTTTTTTTTCTGCCTTTTTGTTTTTAATTGAGCGTCTTATATGATTCTATTTTCTCTCCCTTTTTAGTATATTAATTATACTTCTTTTTTTACTTGGTTTAGTTATTACCCTAGAGTTCACAATATACTTTTACATCAAATCCATGTCTACTTTCAAATAACACTACATTGCTTCACAGGTAGTACCTTATAATAACCAAATGTTCCTAATTTTTCCCTCCAATCTCTGATAGCATTATTGTCATTCACTTCACTGCTACATAAGTTAAATCACCAAATACACTGTTGCTATTATGATTTTGAACAAACTATTATCTGTTCAATTAAGAATCAATGAAAATAAAAGTTTTTATTTTCACTAAAAGTTTTTATTTTCACTTATTCTTCTCTAATCTCTTCCTTTTGAAATATATAAATCCAAGAGTCTGACCTATATCATTCTCCTTCTTTCTGAAGAATTTCTTTTAACATTTCTTGTAAGGCAGGTCTACTGACAACAAATTTCCTCACTTTTTTTTTTTAAGGAGGGCACAGCTCACAGTGGCCCATGCAGGCATTGAACCAGCAACCTTGGTGTTATTAGCACCACGCTCTAACCAACTGAGTTAACCAGCCACCCCATAATTCCCTCACTTTTTGTTTGTCTGATGAAATTTTACTTCTCCTTCACTTTTGAAAGATAATTTCACAGGATACAGAATTCTAGGTTGGTGGATTTTTTTTTTCTCTTTACGCTATTTCACTCCACTCTCTTCTTGCTTGCATGGTTTCTGAGAAGATGTTGGAAGTAATTCTTATTTTTAGTTTTTTATAGAGAGTGTTTTATTCCTCTGGCTTTTTTCAAGATTTTTTAATTTATCTTCGATATTCTACAGGTTTTTTCTTTTCTTTCTCTCCCTCTCCCCTCTCCCCGCCTTTTATCCTGTTTGGTGTTCTGAGTTTCCTGAATCTGTGGATTGGTGTCTGACATTAATTTAGGGAATTCTGTCATGATTGCTTCAAATATTTCTTCTGTTTCTTTCTCTCTTTCCTCTCTTTTTGGTATTATCATTATGCATATGTTATACCTTTGTAGCTGTCCCATGGTTCTTTGATATTCTGTTCCATTTTTTTTGGTCGTTTTTCTCTTTAGTTTTGGAAGTTGTGATTGACATATCCTCAAGGTCTGGAAGTTTCCATTGACATACCCTAAAGCTAAGAGATGTTTTCCTCCACCATGTCCAGTCTACTAATGAGCCCATTGGAGGCATTCTTCTTTCCTGTTACAGTGTTTTTGATCTCTAGCATTTCTTTTTAATTTTTTCTTAGAATTTCCATCTCTTTGTTTACATTGCCCATCTGTTATTACGTGCTGACTACTTTGTCTATTAGAGTTCTTAATATATTAATCATAGTTGTTCTAAATTCCCAGTCTAATAATTCCAATATCCTTGCCATATCTGAGTCTAGTTTTAATGGTTACTGTCTCTATAAAAACTGTATTTTTTGCCTTTTAGTATGCCTTGTATTAGGTTGGTGCAAAAGTAATTGCGGATTTTGCAATAGTTTTTGACCTTTTAAACCACAGTTATTATTTTTTTTTAACTTTTATTAAGACCCATCAGCTCCAAGTCAAGTAGTTGTTTCAATCTAGTTGTGGAGGACACACCTCACACTGGCCCATGCGAGGATTGAACCAGCAACGCTGGTGTTATGAGCATTTCTCTTTAACCAATTGAGCTAACCAGCTACCCCCAAACTGCAATTACTTTTGCACGAACCTAGTACTTTTTTGTTGAAAGCCAGGAATGACATATTGGATAGAAGAACTAAATCGGGCTTTAGTGTTATGGTGGTGAGGAATAGAGGAATGAGAAGTACTTTATACTCCTATGATTAGGTCTCAGTCTTTTAGTGAGACTGTACCTCTGGGCTGTGAATTTCATGAGTTCTTTCCAGTTCCCCCTCCCCCAAAGAGGGACAGGATGGCTGATGAGGGCCGGAGTTGGGTATTTCATATCCCTCGGGTTGGTTAGGTTTTGATAAATCCCTGAGACTTTAGGTTCTGCTAAACTAGTTTCTCTTGAGGGTAGGACTTATTAAAAAAATAATGTTCTGGCATATTTCAAAATGGTTACTTTTCCTTTCTCCTACCAGAAGCAGAGGAGATTTTTCTTTAACATGAACTGTGGGAACCTATTAGAGCTCCTGGAGGTAAAAGCCACAAAAGTGTAGGGACCACCTTATGACTGGGCCCTCACTGAGTTTCTTAACTCTCAGACTTGTCTACACTGAGCCTCCAGCAATTCATCACCATAGTTCAGGTTTTCCTACCACTGGTTCTTACAGTGTTTTCTGCTTGTAGGTTTCTGCTCCAGTAAGTTGTGATTCTTTGTATCTACATATCTGTCTCCCCAATATTTGGGGCATCAGTTTGCCCTGTGACCTCTCTTCTCATCAGGGAACATCTAAGATTTATTTTTCAGTCTGTTCAGCTTTTTAAAAAATTACACATTTTATTCAGAAGTTTTAATGTATATAAGTACCATGCTGAAACATCATTATTTTAAATAATTCTTTCATGTATGAAGACCTGTGAAAACATGTTTTTCTTAGAAATTTTCCTTCAGAGGCAAATGGTTGTGTCCACATCAGTAATTCCCATTAATAGAGACTATCTCTAGACCACAGATATATTCTTATTTTTTAGAATGGTAGATGTATTAGTCAGCTCGGGCAGCCATAACAGAATACCACAGACTAGGTGGCTTAAACAAGAGAAATTTATTTTTTCACAGTTCTGGAGTTTGGAAGTCCAAGATCAAGGTGCCAGCAGGGTTGGTTTCTGGCGAGGACCCTCTTCCTGGCTTGCTTGTGATGGTCACCTTCTCTTTGTCCTCAAATAGCCTTTCCTCTGTGTGTGAGCAGTATCTCTGCCCCTTCTCATAAGGACATCAGTGCTATTGACCTCATTTAACCTTAATTACTTCCTCAAAGGCTTTATCTCCAATGCAATCACATTGGAAGTTAGGGTTTTAACATTTGAATTTGGGAAAGATACAATTCAGTTCATAACAGTATATTTTATTGTCATTTGCTGAGAAAGGATGCTAACGCGGTTTTGAGTGTTTAAAAGTCAATGTTCTAGTTCCCAATGTTAGAAGCATAGGTGTGTATATGTATGTGTATGTCCCTCCAAGTCTTAAAATTGTGTGTTTTGATTCAGTTATATTTTTTTATTAACTGGGGAATGGCTTTTAGATTTGTTTTTCAAAGTGTAGGTTTGGGGATAATATGCATCAATTAGGGGCCTTATACAAAATGCAGATTTCTGAGTTTCACCTTAGAATTATTAATTCAGAATAACTAAACAACTTGGCCTGGGTTCCTGTTCTCCAAGCGAGGGTTATATTCCCCAGCCATAAAAGGGAAGAGCCAATCTCTTTTGGGATATGAATGTAAGTGCCATGACACTTCTTGTGTATTGTATCAATAAGCATCCCCCAATAGCAGTGGAGCATTGTAGTTTCCTCTTCAGAACCAATAAATTCTGTCACAGAGAACCATACAGTGGCTTAAAATTCTCATATTTTGAAAATATAGTTTTGCACTTACCAAGTTCCCTATCATTTCTAAATTTACTATAGCATTATTATCTTCTCATTTTTGTTTTCTATCTTCTAGACTACTATTTACCCCACCCTGGATTTTAGATGCTAACTAAACATTTCAACAGTGTGCTGAAAGTAGAATTTACCAGGCAGACAAGAAGAAGAGTTGTTTCTTTCGTTATTTATTTTTTTTATTTTTTTTGGCCAAAGCAAGTCAGCAAGAAAAAGCTTGGTGTGACAGGGGACCATAAGTAGCTAAATATGACTAGGGAAGTGATTTCTTTATGACACCCCCAAATTGTGGGCAGTTCTTTTTAAGGGATGAAAAGACTTAAGGCAACAGTAAACAAATCAGTAATAATCATAAAGCAATCTGTACTACACTGTAAGAATATTTCCCAGCATAGAAAAGTTATTTTACTGCTTAAGTGGTCAGTCTTCGGCAATGTGGTTGTATAACATTTGGGTAGATTAATTTACTCCCCTCCTCATATATCCTCATGAGGCAGAACTGCTACATATTTCCATAATTCTCACTTTCATAATTAGGCTTGCTTCCACCTCTTACTGGACACCCCACATCCCCTCAGCTGAACATTCCATCTGACAGATAATGGCAAAACACAATGTACATTCAATTGTAACAAAATGAAATAGTCATTTTTTTATAACTGGGAAATTCATTAGTTTGGATTTATATGGATTTGAACAACTTACTTTTATTTTGGTGGTGGTGGTCTGTTTCTCTTTTTTGGGGGACTTGTAGATGTGGGGTCTTGAGCACACATGAATCTGAAACTTGGCCTGTAATTCCTTGAAATTACCTAGACCTGTATGAATTTCACTTAAAATTACGAAGTTGCTTTGCTTTCCCATTAACTTACCTGAGATGTCCAGAAATATTACCCATTATTTGATCTGCATGCATAAATGCTTCCCAAATTTGTATGTACGAAATAGGTAAGCTCTTCTGATTGCGTAACGGTGGTTTCTGTTTCTGTTAGTTATTAAATGTAGGGAAAGAGAAATTGTTATATTTGTAGTGTATTTCATTCTGGAAATTTTGCGTGGGGGAACACTATATCTTTCTAGAAGCAAATTATACTTGTCCTGGCTAATAAATAAGGCTACCAAAATGAGGGAAATCATCTATAGCATTAAATATTTTTCAGATTCTGTGTGTAGGCAGAAGGATGAATGTACAAAATTATTTTATGACATTCAACAATTTAGTTCAACAAACAAACACTGAGGACTTGGCAATGTACCTGTCGCTGGGCCTGTCGCTGGGCTAGAAATTAAAAAACAAAACAAACAAACAAAAAAGCCTAACATGACCAGATCTTTTAGGAGCTAAGACTTGTGAAGACAGATGCATAGACACGTAACAAATATAAAGTTATCTGAGCTCATTTGGAAATATAACACAGGTGAGGGAGCAACTGAGTCTTCTGCTAGGGTTCCTTTAGTTATTACCACCTAACCATATGTGCAAAACTGTGCTGCTTAGTTTCCTTCCCTCTGACTGAACTTTTCATGGTATGTCTATTCTAAAAATTCAAGTGAATTAAAAATATTTTTTAAACTCTTTTAAACATCTCTCGCACTGGACACACCCTAGAACAGTGGTTCTCAAACCTTTTTTTCCAATGGAACCCCCTTTTCAAAAGGACTTTTATGTGCAACATCAAAATGTGAAACTCTTAAAGGCAGAGCTACTTCAGCTTGCATCTCCCTCCTTCTCCCATGCCTCCCATGGCATAGCTGTGAAACCGAGAGCATTTTATATTACAGAAGGCATTTTATATTACAGAATAACCTCCTGAAGCACAAGAGCCCAGGGATTCGGTGTAACTTGTTTTAGCAGCTGTCCATTTGATATAACTGATGGAGCCACTCAATGTTTTAATTTTGATAGAAATCTTGAAAATAAATAGCATTCCCTGATTACGTTTTTGAAGTCATTTACAAGAAAAATGACACAGTTGCTCTTTTCATCAGAACGGTGATGTTGCTATTATTTAGAAGTCAGTTATTCCAAGACTGTTTGTCATCTGTGAATGACTGTGGTCCTTTGAGGTGTATCCCTTCTGTTGATTACTGTTTGGTGATGTCATGCCTGACATCACTTTCACAGTTAGCCAGGGCTCGTCTTATGCTTAGATGGAGAAAAGAGTCATTCATATAGGAGAGGCACCACCTCTCAGGTCCCAAAGCACCGCCCCCAAACCAAAACCTTCCACACTAAGGTTGCTCATGACTCAATTCCATAATTAGAGATTCATTCTTTGCAACTTTTCATTTGTTATCCTCTATGAAAATATCTCCATTTCTAGGAGAGAATGCTCACGAAATGGCAAGCCATTTTGTATTGGGACTGGTGTTTTTTTAGAAACTTTCTCAAGTAAGATTTTTGACCCAAAGGTGAATCGAGACAACACAAAGAACACGATACCTAATAAGTAGATCTAGGATGTTAGAGAAGACTGCAACAGCAGAAGCAAGCTTGATACGTGGTCCAGCGTATGCTTGTACTCTGTCAGGTGTATTCACGTGTGGCTCTCCCTTTAATCACACTGATTAAACAGCAGCCAGCTGGTGTTAGAACGTTCTGCTCTATGTTAGGGTTTCTCAATCTCAGCACTGTTGTTGGACTTTGGGTTAGATAATTCTTTGTTTTCACCAGTTGTCGTGTGTTGTAGGATGTTTAGAAGCATCTCTGTCCTCTACCCATGAGATGACAGTAACACATACTCTACTCCCCTAGTTGTGACAACTAAACATGTTTACAGATTTTGCCAGATGTCTCTTGGGGTACAAAATCACCCTTGGTTGAGAACCACTGGTGTAGTTTAATCTGCTTTTTTTTTTTTTTTTCTTTTTCTCCCTACTGGCTGAGATCTAAACAGTATTTCTTCAAGTTCACATTTAACAGCTATATGTTTACTTTAAACCACTCTCCATTTCTTGCCTCCCCTTCAGCTCTCAATTTGTATGATGACCCTTTTGGTCCCCCAAATTTACAATTAACCATCATACTTAACTATTGTTACTTATCATGATGTAGTGATAATCTTTACAAAATTGCTGTAGTTTTGAATAGGATATATTTCAGCCATTTAGGAGATTGGCTAAGACATTCTACTCAGTCCTTTGACCATAGTGATTCATTGTTTTTCATCTGGTCTACCAGCAATGTAGTGGCCATCAAAACCCAATTTTCTACTTCATCTGTCAGTGTGTGTGTGTGTGTGTGTACATGTGCACACACATACATTGACAAAATAACCTAATAGGCTACTCAAAAAATGGTTAGTTCTTTTTTGAAGATCTTTGGAAAGTTAGTGTCTGATTTATAATAAATTGTTTGTTTATGTTGAGTTTAGAATAACTTTGACCTAATAACATCACCCTAATTACATTTAGCACATCTAGATTCTGATCAGAGGACAACAGAAAGCAAGCAGTAGTTCCATGCTTATGGAATGTGTTAATCAAAGAGTTCTAGGGACTAAACTGTGCCATTCTGGAGCCACAGAAAGAATTTAGATTCTTGTCATCAAGTCTGTTGCCTATTTTTTTTTTTTTTTTTTTTTTGATGTGTTAGACCTAGAAAAGGAGGCATTGCCTGACTATGATTTTTCTCTTTGTGGTATTAATCAATACAATTATAAAATGGGACATTTGGAACAATATGGCCATGTTTTTGCTATTAAATGATAGTCATGTCTTAATAACAATGCAGCCTTGTCTACTAGGAGTTTCAGCTAATTTACTTAACACTTCTGAGCCTCAGTTTTCTCATCAGTGTAGTGGGTTTATTACTCCCTGCCTCATAAGACTGTTCTGAGTTAAATGATAGAATGTACATACTCTGTCTAACACAAGGCTTGACCAAGAATATCTGCTCCATAGAGTGAATTATAAGTATTTTATTTTAGGAGAATCTAAATATTTTTTTTAAGATTTTAGTCCACTCATTAGGAAGTTTCTGCAAGAGGTGTGTATGTGACATATTCCAAATTGAGAATTTGGTTCATATTTTTAACTGTCCTGATTAGATGTTTCTAATGGCTGCATCCTTGAAAAATATGTTTAAAAGGTTTTTACTCTGTTTGTTATAAGCTTTCTTGGTATTTAGAAGAGAACATTTTACACTATCCCTTCAAGGATCCAAATGAGAATAGATATGGTTTCTGAAAGTCTTGGGTATTTTTAATCTTCTAAGTCTTCAACCAATTGTCATTTCATTAAGGTGCCCTGCTGAGATGTTCTTTCACATACCATCATTAAGATGAATTGTAGCGCTGCTCTATTATACGTGTATTACAAGCTCAGTCCACATGTGCTGAAATCACAACTACAGACACGACTCCAGTTCCTGGAGAGGAATGCAGAATCACAGCTGCTCTTTCAGGCAGCTTTGCTGTCGGTTTCAAGTTAGAAAACCATCTTCCTAATGATGAGAAGAAAAGCTCAAATATGATTTAAAAAGTTAGCTCTTCGGCAAAAACCAAGGATTAAGGTGAATATCAAAGGTTATGTTAGTAATTGTTTTTATGGTGGCAAAATATACATAATAATATTTTTAATTTTAACCATTTATAAGTATACAGTTCACTGGAATTAAATACATTCACAGTGTTGTGTAACCATCACCACTGTTTATAGCCAACACTTTTTCACCATTGTCAACATATACTCGTTAACCAACAACTTCTCCTTTAACCCCTATTCCTGGTAATCTCTATTTTTTGCTCTATGAATCTGCTTATTCTAGGTACCCCATATTAGTGCAATCATATGTTTGTTCTTCTATGTCTGACTTATTTTATTAAGCATAATGTCTTGAAGGTCCATCTACGTTATAGCATATATCAAAATTTCATTATTTTTTATGGCTGAATAGTATTCCACTGTATGTATACACTACATTTCATTTATCCCTTCATCTGTTAATGGACCCTTAGGTTCTTTTCACCTTTTGGATATTGTGATTAATGCTGCTATGAACATTGGTGAACAGATTATCTGGTCAAGTCCCTGCTTTAAATTCTTTTAGATATATACCTAGGAGTAGGATTGCTGGGTAATATTGTAGTTCTATGTTTAACTGTTTGAGGAACCACCAAACTTTTTTCACAATGGCTGCACCATTTTACATTCTCATCAGCAACGCACAGGGTTCTAACTTCTTTACATCCTCACTAGGACTTGTTATTTTCTAGTTTTTAAAAAATTATTGTTACAGTCATCCTAGTTGGTATAAAGAGGTAGCTCATTGTGGTTTTGATTTGCATTTCCTTAATGATTGGTGGTGGTGAGCATTTTTTATGTGTTTATGGGTCATTTCTATATCTTCTTTGGAAAAATATCTACTTAGTCCATTGCCTATTTTTGAATTGGTTGTTTGTGGTGTTTTGTTGTTGTTGTTGTTATTGTATTGTAGGAGTTCTTTATATATTCTGGATATTAATCCCTTGTCAGATATGATTTGTAAATATTTTGTTTTATTCTGTAGATTGTCTTTTCACTTTCTTGATAAATGTTCTTTGATGCCCAACTACTTTTAATTTTTATGAAGTTCAATTTATCTATTTTTTCTTTTGTTTCCAGTGCTTTTGGTACTCTATCATAGGTTACTTTTTAATGTTTCAAAAAACCTTTAATTTTGACTTCCAATAATTATTTTTATAACTTGCGTCTTGTCTCCTGTTATCTTTACCATCAGATATGTTTTTTTGGTTTACAGGATGCCATGACTGGTGACTAATCTCTTTTATAGCCCGCATGGTTCTCAAAGTCACACACAATAGTTTGTTCTGTTGACTACTCTTCCAGCAATTGCTCATATCATCTCATCCTTTCTCTTTTGTATCATGAGAGTGGACAAAATGAGGTAAAGTCTTTCCATGAGACTTAACACCCAGGCTCACACATAGGGTTGGATTTGTTGTTGTGACATGCTCACATTCTAAGAATACTGTACCTAGGGAACATGTGTTCAAGCTTTTCTTTATTCCTTCACTAACAGAAGACACTAGTGTCCAATATTACATGGACACCAGTGTCCAACATTCTCATTCTATTCTGTCAAATTTTTGGTCCAATAGGGGGAAGAATGTGAAGATATTAATAGGAAAATAAAAAGTAATTAAAATGGCAAGCTGATGGCTACGGGAGGACCTACAAGACCAGAGAGGACAATGCTAGCTTCAGAAACAGAACAAACTGTCCAGTAGCCTTCTGTCACCCTGGGAGACCGGGCCCATCAACAAATATGTCCTTTCTTCGATGGTTCTTATCAAACTCTGTCTCTAAGCAGATTCTGAATATTACATGCTTTAAAATTTAGGGTGAATCTTAATCCAAAGCTGAGAGAGAAAAGCAAAACACCATGGGAACATTAATAAGTCAAAGCTACCACACCCAATGCTTATTCACTGACTGTGAAGACTAGTAAACATCTCTGAGGTGTGTCATGACTATGCTTTTCATTCTTGTTTTCTAGTACAAATCAAATAGCCCAGACGGCAAGAAATACATACAGTTACAAATACACACAAGTGTGATGACTATCTCAGCAATTGTGTGACAATACGATGGCTTGAAGATCTGAACCTCAAAAGGAAACAAATATCACTCAGTGTAGCCATATTGGAGATATACAGAATAAGTTTTTGGAACAAGTATAGTTATGACTCAAGAAATACTCTCTCTGAGAAATTAAACGGGCACATAGAGCACCAACGAATCATGGCCAGGTCCTTTCCTGTCAAGGTAATTACTGCCTTATGATCTTAGCGTCAGGCTCTTGCTTGACTGGGCCCTGGCATTCCTCAAATACCACCCATTCTGCTCACCTCCTACTGTGCAGGCCTTTCTGTTTCCGTCCTATTCTCTGGAATTGGGGCTGGAAAACTTTTAAAGTAAAGAATATAGTAAATATTTTTAGATTCTGGGACCCAGGAGGCAAAATAGAGGATATTATATAGGGACGTATCAAAATTATTTTATACATGTAACCATTTAAAAACATAAAAACCATTCTTAGCCAGATTTAGCTTATGAGGCGGTTTGCTGAGCCCTATTTTGGAGGATTGATCAATGCGTTAAGCTCCACTGTGTGACAGAGCAGCAAGAGCACATCATTAGCAACCAGGATGAATTTGTGTATCGGAGGGGTCTCCATTCCCGTAGAATGTAGGGAATGGAGTAACTTCTAAGGATATTCCAAAACCATGAAAAGTCTCTCTTCTATCAAGGTGCAGCTGGCATGCAAGCTGTGTATCTCATTACTGGTATCTAAAGTTGCATAATAAAGGCTATTCAGAAAAAGCCCAAAGTTTCTGCCGGAGTTTGGGAAGCGCGAAGGCTCCTCTGGCCATCTTGGCCTTGTGAGAGTGTTGAGAAGTGGAACATGACCATCTTGACGCTATGATCATGCTCGTGACCGCCAAGCAGCACAGAGGTTATGAGAACGGATGAGATCATGTCTGGGAAGTGTTTTGAGCTCTTTAGAAGAAATTTTCTTTGTAATTAGAAAGTAATGCTGCATTATTACAGTTATTAGTATTATCACCATTATTAAAGGTAGAAGCAGAAGGCACGGCCCTTCCAATGAGAAAAGTTGTGAATAAAGCCGAGCAACTCATAAAGGAAGTGGTTCATGTACCAATTATGAGCTTCCAGTTTGTAATTACAGTGTACTGGGTGGTTTTTCACACACCAGTTTGTTATTCACCTAGAAGAACAAACTTTTGCCTGTGTAACAGCTCCCAAAAGGTGCCCAATATATGCCAAACACAAAAGGAACAGAAAAAAGCTCTGTGTGACCACTGAATTGCAAATTGGAAATTCAATTGCTTACTAAGGATAGTCTTTAAATTTGGACCAAAACATGAAAAATTTGTCAATGGAGAACTTTTATTAAGAAAAGAAAAATGTAAGTGTGAGTCTTGTATTTGTGTGGACAACAGGATAACAAAAGGAACCACATAGTCACTTCATGCTCCCATCATATTAAATATTGATAAAGCCTTTACTTAAGTACCGCTAATGCCAAAATGTAAGAGTTCAATATTACCCTCTTTCTTTCAAAATGCTCATTTTAGTCTGCCACATCTCTGCTCCCACAGAGAGTAGAATGGTAGGGAATGAAAATGAAAGATAAAAGAGTAATCAAAAAGCCAACCTGAGGGGTACATGGAATCCTTGCTTGGCTAATGCCAGTCTCTGAGCCAAACCCAAATGGCATTGGGACCCTAGAAGAACATGTGTAGCAGCCAGACTATAGCCTTCTCTGTTTGTGTTCTTTAAACTCAGCTATAAGCACATTCTGAATGTGGAATGTAAGCTGTGATTTAATCCAGAGCTCAGAGATCGGAAGCTGGGAGACAAAATGCTTTACTGAAAACAAGAGTTTGTTGTCTCCTTGCTTCCTGAGCAGAGTATTCTAGACTTCATGTTGGAAAAGATTGCGTATTTACCACGTTTCCACTCTGGGCAACCAGTCCTAGTTCTAGTTACTTGACCTCTCACCCCATCTAGTACACAGCCTTTCACATTCCCTTTTTAAGTATTCGTTCCAAATCCTCGGTTGGGTAACCATGTTCTCTTACACATAGTCACTGACGGAGGAATGGACATTGTTTAAGCCTGGCAAAAGGTAGCAAAATATGCCACCCCAGTATATGCCACTTTGGCATGAAGATTATTTTGCACTAAAGGCACTTAAAAACGGCAGGTGCAAGGTGGGTGCTCTGACCCCTCCTTCCTTTTTCTTCCTGAAAGAAAGAGATAAAACCCCACAGGTCCACTCTATACCAGCAGGAAAGTAACATTCTTGTCACCAAAGATGGAAAATTAAAGCAGAGAAAAATCTGGACAAAGTAGCTTGTTAAACTAACTCTTATTTTCCTAATTACTTTTCCATCATTGAGTGCCCTCGCCCTTAGTTTTGTCACATTTTCATAATATACTTCTTTTTGTCCAGTTCGGTATATAAACTCTAACTGGGTCTTCGGATCTTCACTTCCTTATGAGAGCTCCCGTGTCTTGAAAAACTTATATTAAATAAATTTATATGCTTTTCTTGTTTTAATCTGTCTCTTGTTACAGAAGCCCTGGCCGAGGACTTAAAAGGGTAGAAGGAAAGCTTAGTTTTCTTCCCCTACACTGTGATGAACAAACATTTTTACAAAGGCTAATTCAGAAAAATAAAAATTAATGGGTCTCATTTTTTTCTATTCAAAATAAACATAGTTTTATTAAGTCCTAGAAGAAAAAAAGTTTATATACAATCTACAAATTATGTTGCTGACATTATTAAATAAATGAAAGTCAATGAGAAAATTGACAGAGCTTTTTAGACAATAAGATGTTAAAAAGCCAGACATGTTTGAGGAGGAATCTGAAATTACATTTTAATCTTTCAACCCTTATATTTATAAAGTGCCTTAGAGTTCACAAATGATGGCCACATGTCCACTCTAATTTAATATTTGCAACACATGAGGTACATATTATTATCATTTCTATTTTTCAGTTAAAGGAACTAAAGTTCCAGACACGAAAACTGATCTATGTAAGATCATATATCCATTTAGTGGCAGAGCTGTGGAGAGAATTAGTTTGTTCCAATATCAAGTTAATACATTGGAAACTATATTAGGACACAAGTTGGGCTCCTATAACAAAGGCCTGAACAAGAGAGAAGTGTATTGTCCTCTGATTGTCTGTAAATAGTCTGAGCTCAAGCAGTCCCAGGCAGACAGGACAGTTCCACCATGCCGAGGACCCAGACTCTGTCTACCCTGTTGGTTCTCAGCTCATGGCTTACATCTTACCCAATAATCCAGCATTTCCCATCATTACATCTTAATAACAGCCAGCAAGAAGGGAAGGTGAAAGGGAAGAAGGGCTCACTGTTTCATTCTAGGAATAGTCTGGAAGTTGTACACATCTCTTCTGCTCCCATCAACTAGGACTTGAAAACATTTAATGGCGAGAACCTTGTGTTCAACTAAACCAGGGCATTCTGTTGACATAAGACAAAGTGTGAAATGCATATTAGGGGACAACCAACAATCTTTGTCATTTTGAGTACCTATTATATATCAAGAACTAGTTAAGATACTGGAATAGAGGAAAAGAAAATATGTAGTTGATGTCAATTTAAGCCAGTCTGAGCTTTTTTCTCCACTAGTTAGAAGATTCTCTCTCATCTTCACTAGGCAGGACAGCCTGCACCAGGCAATCATAGAATCTCAATAATCCATGAATGTCACCTTATATGGCAAAAAAGATGTTGCTGATGTGATCAAATTAAGGATCTTGAGATAGGAAGATCATCCTTAATTAATTAAGTGGGCTCAGTATATAACCACAAGTATCCTAATAAGAGAGAGGCATGAGATCAGAGTGGGTAATAGGAGAAGGTGATGTAACCACAGATGCAGAGCTTGTAGTGCTGTGCTACAAGCCAAGGGATGCTGGCAGCCTTTAGAAGCTAGAAGAGCCAAGGAATTGCTTTTCCCTGGATCCTCTATAAGGAACTAGTGTTGCCTACATCTTGATTTTAGCACTTTAAGACTCATTTTAAACTTCTGACTTTCAGAACTAAGAGAATAAGTTTGTGTTGTTTTAAGTCTCTAAGTATGTGGTAATTTGTTATAACAGCAATAGGAAACTAGTACACAGTGAATGGTGAGCTCGATTGCCATAACTTCTCAGAAGAGCCAGGTGCCACAGCTCCAGTCTGTGTGTTGGAATAAACCTGGCACCACCTGGCTGAAAGGCGTGTGTCTATTTTCCTTAGAAATGATGTGGAGTCCCTGAGAGCCTTTTGTCTCTGAATCCTTTTTCTTCACCATGACATCATGAGTCAGATTATAAAGCTGGACAGGCCATATGTGGCCTGGCAATCACTGTTCACTCAAACTTGCTTTAAACCTTCTGCAAAGGTTCCATTCTTTGAATTCAAATCATTTCATACTAAAAAGAGTGAGGTTCATTATGAAGATGCACTGTCCATGTGTACCTTGCTTTCAGAGATGGGTAGCCCTGGCATTCATTTTTTGGAAAGTAATAACTCACATATTCTCAAAAGGAAAGAAGGAAGAAAGGGAGGGAGGGAGTGAGGAAGGAAGGAAGGAGAGAAGGGAGGAAGGGAAGGAGAAAGAAACTTGGAGGAATAGAGCTGACTAGAAAAATATGACCCACTGTATGACTATTTACCAGTGAGTACATTGAATTGCTATGGTCTTTGGCCACCACTACAAGGACCATCCTGCTGCAGTCCTC
Source organism: Rhinolophus sinicus (assembly GCF_036562045.2). Taxonomy (NCBI): domain Eukaryota; kingdom Metazoa; phylum Chordata; class Mammalia; order Chiroptera; family Rhinolophidae; genus Rhinolophus; species Rhinolophus sinicus. Next base: position 98,434,217 of record NC_133758.1, read on the forward strand.
CTCCCTGACTCTTGAAGACACTGAATAATGAGTCAAGAATGGCCACAGGCTCTATGGGAAACAGAGGTGAATGAACAGAAATATGGCTCCAGTATTTCTAATGTAAATTACTTAGGGCAGCGTGGAATCATGTTCTGAATGTGTGCACAATGCACCAGATAAACAGAGCACCTGAACCAAGAAACTGAGAATTAATTCATCCTTAAAGAGAGAAGACACAGTCAGGTGCTTCATCCAAAGATGCCAGTCAGCTCTTCTTGGTTGGCAATGCATAGGGAATGAGAGGCTATAAAGGACATACCGTATTTCCCCGAAAATAAGACCTAGCTGGACCATCAGCTTTAATGCATCTTTTGGAGCAAAAATTAATATAAGACCTGGTATTATATTATATTATATTATATTATATTATATTATATTATATTATATTATATTATATTAATCATACCCAGTATTATATTATATTATGTTATATTATTATATTATACCTGGTCTTATATTAAAATAAGACCGGGTCTTATATTAATTTTTGCTCCAAAAGACGCATTAGAGCTGATGGTCCAGCTAGGTCTTATTTTCAGGGAAACATGGTATCTACTGTAGCAGATATTTAAGAGGCCAGTCCATCCACATTGGGGCTGGGTTTGTTTCAGGATGAATAAATGCTGATGACAAATATTTGCATTCTGTTTTGGAATTTTTATAGGTATTGATCTCATGTCATCATTGCAATTACTCTGTGATCTTAATATCATCTTTCTGGGTACAAGAGGGAAAACCTGAGACTCAGAAAGATTAGGTAGCTTGTCTGAGTTTGTACAGTTTTAACAGGTAGAACTCACACCTGAATTCAAGTCTTCAAACTCTGGGTCTGGGCTCTTTCCACCAAAACATGAGGACTCTATAGGAACACTCAATGCAGTTGCACTGGTAAGGGTGTTTCAATGCACTGTTAGAGCTGCAGAATCATACAGGATTCAGGGATCATTTTAGTTCCGCACGTGCCTGTTGGTTGAAGCTTGGGAGTGTCTTTGGATAGGTGTCCTCAGACATGTTATTAGTGCAAGGGCAATGCTGACTTTGCACAATATCTCTAATTGTCGTTCTCCTTCGACTTCAGTGCATCCATTAGCATACATCAGAGGCTACAGGACTTCCCCAAGAACGTTTGGTGACAGTTGTTTATCCGTTCAACAGTGACCTAAAAGTCAAGTAAATTCCCCAGTGCTACCATAGCCAGCATGTCCCAGGCTTCTCTTGAAGCTGTGCTGTTACTTCCCCCATCGTTGTGGCCTCTGTCTCATCATTTGGGTCCACAGAGTAGCCTGGCCAGCAGCCCTGGCTGAAGGATCTACCCGATTCCAGGCACTCCTCATACCATCGACATTGTATTTTTTCTTTAGAGCCCTTTTCTTTAATCTACATACTTGTCTTCAAGTCTGTATTCTCTCTCTTCACACTAGAATATAGTCTCTTTGAAAGCAGGCCCCTTCTCTATATTATTCACAGTCATATCCCCAAGGACTAGAATCGTGTCTGGCATGGGAATAGAGTCTCAATAAATGTTTGTTGAGGGAATGGGTGAGGTTACATTTACATGAATGTCTCTCATTTTGATGCTCTGAGCCCCTCAACTGAAAGGCAGCCCAGTCTTTTCTAATGGTGTCTGTGCAAATATTTCTGGAAATCTCTAGGGCTCCTTAGATCTGTTTAGGAATCCATCTTCGTAATATTTGCTGCCTGCCAGGGCACTAAAACCCAGATGTTCACCTCAGAGCTGGACTCTACATCTGATAGTTGTTTTCTTGGTTTTGAGTGGACATTTTACTACTTCTGGAATTGTCTTGATTCTCATAGCTTGTGCCAGTTCAAGTGTTCCTTTTAAAGTAATAGAGCGGGCACCTCTTCTTTCTGTGGTATAATCAACAACAGGTGTCCCGTAGGGCTCCAAAGTGTCACTGACCTTCCATTTCACACAAAAAAAAACACAAGAAAAAAAAACAAAACTGCCAGAATGACTGGTTCAAGATGAGTTCCAATATCTAGAAACATCCATGTTATATGCACCATAGGTTTTGTTGCCTCAGGACATCATGCTGGTATCCTACCTGTATATGTTGGAAAATAATAATTAGTCCCCACACGTATGCAAACACTTACATTTGATACCATGTATGGTCTAAATGTGACTGTAACATAAAGATATATGCAGTTCCAACGGTGTTGTCAAGAAAATTCTCCCAGCTATTTCCTAATGCTGTACCCCATGGTCCCTTCACACAGCTGAGGTCCTTTGATGGGTGCTTGGGTTAGCCTTCGTACAAGGTAGACACTGGGATGTCATCCTTATATTCACTCGGTGGTTTTATATGTGGTTGCCTTATATCTCCACGTATGTTGTTAGCTCTTTTGAGGACCTAACATCTTACTTTTTATTTTTCCAGTGTCTGAGTATATAGGAGCTGATCATTAAATGCCGGATAGTGTTTGATGATTTATGCATTTGCATATTATGTTCAGGAAGCTCTAGCAAATCAACTTGAAATTGTATAAACTACTTCAGCTACATTCACACCCATTATTTAAGGATATTAGGTACATAAAATATTTAGATGTATTAAGCTAATCAATTTAATCATGGGCCAGATTAGGAGAGACAAAAATGCAGCTGAACATTTCTTGTTCTTCCCCCCTTGGCAAGGCTAGAACCGTGACTGAACACATGGACTCTCCTTTGTCTTTCTTTCAACAGACCCAAGTCTCTTCTCATTCTTATTGAAATTTAATTGTCTATTTCTCCAGACTATTTTAGACCACTACCAACCCCCACACCAGTATCCATCGTTCCTAACCTAAATATTCCTGGGTTTGAGGAAGGATTTTAAAAACATATTCAGCTTGTTTTTCTTTGACACATACACCGCTTCTATTCTCCACAAAAGCCAGATCCACTTCTCACATCCAGTGTTAGGGGCACTGAGCTGTAACTCACACCAAAATGTCATATTCTCTTGTCTTTCCATCATCGATCTATGTCCTCTTCCATTTTTAAATAAACTGTATTTTTAAGTATGACATCCTTACAAAAAAGTGCACAGATCTTAGATGTAAACTTTGATGAATTTTCATAAGTTGAGTACATCCATCTAACGAGCACATGGGTCAAGAAAGACTAGTACCAACACACAAGAATCACTCAAGTTAATCATTATCTCTCTCTACAGGTAACCATAGCTCCCATCCTGACACCTAGCACTACAGATAAATGTTCTTGTTGTAAATTGTGTATAAATGGAATCATATAGTATTTTGTGTGTCTGGACTCATCTGCTCAAAATTATGTTTGTGAGATGGATCTGTGTTGCATGTGACAATAGCTGATTCATTGTCGTGTTTTATAGTATTCCATTGACTATATAAACCACAATTCATTTATTCATTCCATTCTATCCATTTAACACCATAATTAGCTTATTCATGTTCTGCTATGAACAGTCTTATACATGTCTGTTAAACATATGCATTTATTGTGTTGGGTATATATAACTAGGAGCAGAATTACTATGTTTTAAGATTGTCAAAAGAAGACTTGAATATTTGAAGAAGAAAGGAAGTTTATTTACAAAGTGGTACAAAAGATTCAGGCTTTAGAAGTCTCACAAAAACAAAAAAAATCAGGAGGTTAGTTGAATAGGAAAGAAATCCTCAACATTTCCACCTTTCTTACATGATTATCATGTCCACAAAGATCATGGCCTGTTTTCAGATATCAGCATCGCAAAAGTCAGAGATATAGGTGTTTTTGCAAAGCTAACAAGACTTATAGGAAATGATCAAGATTTCATTTGCGTTTCAGACTTGCACAGGTGGACCTATCATTCTCAGTACCTCAGAGCAGAGTGTATTTTATTGTCTCTGTGTAAATGATACATATGCTCATTCGTTATGGTAGCAGGACAAAGTGTTAGTTATGCTTTTACAGGAATGTATATATTCAGCTTTAATTGATATTCCCAAATAGTTTTTCAGAGTGATTGTACTAATTTACACTTCTACATCCTCACTACTCTTGATATTGCCTGTATTTCACGTTTAGCCATTCTGGTGAGCATGAAGAGGTGTCTCATTGCAGTTTCTGTCTGCATTCTTCTATTTTTGGGTGATCACTTGGTTCTGTTTTGTTTAGTGCCATTCAGTATTATCCATTTTTATGTTGGCTTGTTTGCTTTTAATTGTTATTCTGTAGGCATCCTTTATATCCTGGGTATGAATTCTTTGTTGGATATATGTGGTGCAAATAATTTCTCTGACTCTGGCTTGCCTTTTCCCTCCTTTAATAGTATCTTCTGATGACCAGAAGTTCTTTAATTTTAATGTAATCTAATTATCCTGTTTTTTTTATGATTAGTGTTTTTTGTGCCCTGTTTAAGAAATAGTTTCCTATTCCAAGGTCATGACATATACTCCTAAGTTTTCTCCTAAAAGCTTTATTTTTTTACCTTTCACATTTAGATCTACAATCCAACTAAAATTGAATTTTGTGTATAGTGTGAGATAAAAGGTTCAACATTCATTTGTTTCCAAATGGATATCCAGTTGACCCAGCACCATTTGTTGAAAAAAAATAATAATTGTTCTCCTTTCCCCATTGCACTGTAGTGTCAGCTTTGTCAAACATCAGGTGACCCTATGTGTTTGGATCTGTTTCTGAAGTCTAATCTGTTCCGTTGGTTTATTGTCTATCCTTGCATCACTGCTTATTAGTCATTACTATGTCTGGTAGTTTAGTTCTTCAAGTTATATTCTTCTTCCAGATTACATTGGCTATTCTTAACTCTTTACATTCTGCATATATTTTAGAATCAGTTTTTTAGATCACACGCACATGTGCATGTACACACTCACTGGCTAAGATAGTGATTGAGATTGCATTGACTCTATAAGTTAATTTTGGTAGAATAGACATCTTTATACTATTCAGTCTTCTAACCCATCAACATGGTATATGCCTCCATTTATTTGACATCTTAAAATTGATCTTAGTAATGTTTTGCAATATTTAGTACAGAAGTTTTAAATAACTTTTGTTTGATTTTTCTACCAAGCACTTGATATATTTTATTATTTTATAGGGGACATCATTTTTAATATTTTGTTTTCTACATTTTTATTGTTGTTATATAGGAATAAAATTGATTTTTGTATATTGTGTCTGAATGTTATATCTCTTTTGATCCTTTTACTTTTAGCTTTTCTGTGTCCTTATATTTAAACTGAGTCTGGTAAGAAATCTATTGTTGAGTTATTTTTTAAATCCAATATTATATTCTTTATGTGTGTGTGTGTCTGTGCTTATGTGTGTCTGTAATGGAGTTGTGGTTTTTTTAAACAGTAACTTTTTTTTGGTCGTTGTTAAACTTTTATTTATTTTAAGTATGTTTTTCTAGGACCCATCAGCTCCAAGTCAAGTAGTTGTTTCAATCTAGTTGTGGAGGGCGCAGCTCACAATGGCCCATGTGGGAATCGAACCGGCAACCTTGTTGTTAAGAGCACTGTGCTTTAACCAACTGAGCTAACCGGCCGCCCCTGTAATGGAGTCTTGAATCTTGATTATTTTTGCTTGAACATTTCAGGACAGTACATATAAATATACACAATTCTTTGATATGACTGCATGTTAAGCAGGATGATAATGGTACCTACTCCCGTAGGGGTTTTGTGACTAATACATTATTAATTTTTAAAAACTTACAATGCTTGAAATATAGTTAACACTCAATAAACTAGTAATACTAATAAACTAGTAATTATAATTTTTATTACAGAAATTTAAGCTTTTTCCTAAATCTTTGCTATTTCAAATAATCAGCCATGAGCATCCTGCACTATTGGGATATACCATACTGTTATCTCCACAGTATTCCTCAGCTCTGTTGTTAGATGTGCATATTTATGTTTTTTATAGATAATGACAGATATCTTTCTTTTTTCTTTAAAATGCATTTCTTTTGTGAATCATCCTAAAAAACTTTTATTTGTAGTAACAACCTCACAAATTCCTCAGTACTTATATACACCTCTCTGATTAGTTTAATAAAACTGATCCATCCCTCTTATTAACAATAGCTACCATTTACAGAACACTGATATATATCAGATACCATAGAAAAGTTAAATCACTTGCCCATTATCACATAACCAGTAAATGTTGACTAAGAATCAAGTGGACTTTGGTCTGAATCCAAAGCCTATGCTCTTAAACATTATGCTGTGATATTTCTAAGAGCAAATCTCTCTTTTCATTTTATTCTTGCAACAAGTAAAGATGGAAAGTTCAATGGTCTGCCAAAAGTCACATGAAAGATGGTTCCCTAGTTTATAATCTAAGATTTAATTGTAAATTTCTTGTCAGCAAGAACTGTGCTTCTGACTTTCTTTTTACTTCCCAAACCACAGACATATATAAAAAAAACTCAATAAATGCTTACTCCATGACTGACTAATTTATCTGACCACACGGGTTCTGCAAGACTCTGGCTGTAGACAGCTCAAATGTTGTCCTTGAACAAATACCTTAACATTTCTTACACCTTTGAGTTTCTTAACAAAAATGAACAAGTCTGTGACTGTATTTGTAAGTTAGAGTAAAAAATAACATACATTACCTTTGCATAAATCAATTCATTAAATAGGGAAGCACGTCACAGAATAACTCTACCAATAGCTGCTACTTCCCCACATAATTGAGGGTTTGCTTTCCCCTAATCATGACCTAGGCTTTCTTGATAATTCTTCACGTTCACCTTGGCTGATTGGGTAAAAGAAAACTGAGATATCACCCCAGGAATCTCATCACAGTTCTTCTTTATGGGGCTCTTTATTTTATGCCCAGGTTATCATCTCTGTTGGACATATTGGTCTTCAATAACCTGCTTAGTCAGAAGTCTGAGGTAACTTAATTTGTTACCAACAACAAAAATCTTCTCATCTTTCTGTGAATCAATAGGGTTTTCCCATTTTTATGACATAAACCTGCTCACCCTCACCAAATGCCATATAACATTTTGAGCTATAGCATTTGCCTCTAAATAAGCTTTTTTAATCAGGTCAGGAGGCATTATGCATCTCACGTGGAGCTGAAAAATAACATTCACCAGCTTTACAGAGGCTTGGCTATTGCATTAGAAATTCCTACAATATAGGAGGATGATAACAGTAGTATCAAGTCCCACCCATTCTTTACCATCTAGAGAATCCTTCATGTTTCTTGCTTATTTATAATGGTATTTTTAATCATCGTATCACTCAAATATCAAATCAAGTGTTGATTCAGTATCTAAAATACTTCATTATTCTAGAATACTTTTTCTATTTCAGAAGCATCCACAAAGGTTGCTAACTTTAATCTTGTGGAGGAATAGAATGAAGATTCAACAGAAGTGTTGACTGACATAGGTATGTTACTCCTCCTCTATAGTTTTCCATGAAAAAAATGGGAATCCTGACCTTTTTTCGTCCAACAGTTTTGAAAGGTAGATGTGAAAGAATTTACTCATCATTAAGAATTGACTCATCACTATTTAGAAGCAAATGCATGGTAAATGTAACCATTCATTTGCTTCTAAATAGTGATGAATCAACTCATGAAAGGGCCAAACTTTATTATTACAATAACAACTCAATTCAAACTCCTTTGATTTGGAAAGTAGAGACACAATTTGATAAAGTGAAAGAACACTGGAATGGAAGCCAAAATACCTGAGATCAAGATTCACCTCTTCCCATCAAACTGGTGTTGACTTTGGGAAGTCACTCAACCTCTTTGTTTCTGCATGGTCACTTGTAAAATCAGAGGGTTAAATTATAGAAGTCCCTTCCAGCTGTAAGAGTCTATACTGTTATTCAAAATAAGAAGTAATTCCTAAAAATAACATTACAATTTAGATGTTTTATCTTTTACACATTTGATTACTCTATAATGCCAGAAAGTAAGTAATTTTATTACTGTTATCCCCACTATTGCCTTTAATGGGATTAGCAAGTATAATATGTTTTACCAAAGCTGCAGCCAGCAGTTCTACTACATGGTGCCTCTTAAAATTCTGCGTTAGACCTAAGTTATATCTTCTAATTAAACCTTAACAATGTAGATAAAATCAAGACTCCTTAAACATTCACTTAACAAATGTAAGTTTACGTGTTTCTTGAAGAAGTACATCTGTTGAGTCAATTTGACCTAACCTCTAGAGTCAAGCATGAGTTTGTGTGTCTACCATCGATGTATCTATCTGTCCATCCATCTATTGCATGTTGTGCTTGTTTATTCAAATTTTGTTGTATTGTTTATCAGAGACAATCATAGAGACTTTTGGCATTTGATTTACCTACCAGGATGGATAAAATGGACTCCATTGTTATTTCCTTCTAGGTATACCTTTCCCATGGGGGGAGTAGAATAGGATCATCAGGAAACATAGAGTACAATCTCAGCTTTTCTGTATCAAAGGCAATTCCCTAAATTCTCTGAACCTCAGGTCTCATGAGGTATCATATCTGTCCACTGGGACACATCACAGATTTGTCAGGAGAATGAATAAGATAAGTGAATGCACTTTGTAAATTGCAGCTTGCTAAACAATTGCAAGGTAATAGAATACTAACTGTGAACTCTTTACTCCAGCTATTAATTCATTCACACACACTCAGCAAATACTTTTGAGTACCTAGTATGTGGCAGGTGCTATTCTCAGCATTGCCAGTCAGCACTTAAACAGGCAGAAAATAAGGAAAGGCTGAGAAACTCACTGCACAGAGGAACTTCTGTAACTGTGAAGACTAAATGCGATGCAATTTCAAGATGGGATCCTGGTAGGGTCGGCTCAGTGGCTCAGGCGGTTAGAGCTCCATGCTCCTAACTCCAAAGGCTGCCGGTTGGGCCAGTGGGCTCTCAACCACAAGGTTGCCAGTTCAATTCCTCGAGTCGTGCAAGGGATGGTGGGCTGTGCCCCCTGCAACTAGCAACGGCAGCTGGACCTGGAGCTGAGCTGCGCCCTCCACAACTAAGTCTGAAAGGACAACAACTTGAAGCTGAACAGCAACCTCCAAAACTAAGATGGAAAGGACAACAACTTAACTTGGAAAAAAGTCCTGGAAGTACACACTGTTCCCCAATAAAGTCCTGTTCCCCTTCCCCAATAAAATCTTGAAAAAAAAGAAAAAAAAGATGGGATCCTGGAACAGGAAAGGGTGTTAGGTAAAACTAAGGAAATCTGAATAAATGATAAACTTTAGTTAGGAATAATGTATCAATATTGGTTCATTAATTGTATCAAATATATTAGGCTAATGTAAGATGATAATAAGAAGAGAAACCACATATGAGGAGGAAGCGGGGAGGATACATGGGAACTCTCTGTACTATCTGCTTAATTTTTCAGTAAATCTAAAACTGTTCTACAAAATGAAATCTATTTTAAAAGGCGGACAAGACTCTAATGGAGCATTGGGAAGAAAAACATTAAAAGCGTAAATAAGTGATGTCAGGTAGTCATGACTATTATTACAAATGTGAAATAAGATGCTGTGACAACTGAGGGACAACTATAAATGGTCCTCTATCTGAGGCGTGCTTTTCCATCTGAGATCTGGACAAAAACGACAGTGCCAGCCAGATCACCTAGGGAAAGGAAACATTCCCATCCATGGGAACATCACATACAAAGACCCGAAGGACCAATTTCAAATGTGTGAGGAACAGAAATAAATCTGTGAGACTGACATATATCTAGCAAGGACAAAGGTAGATAAGATAAATTCAGAGAAGTAGGATTTGCAGTCTCCAGAAAACGCAGAACGTTCTAGAATTTTGGTGTAGTGCAGACCGAGGGTGTTGTTCACATGAAATGGTGCAGCTGCTCTGTCCTAAAGAGATTTAGAGTAAACCTTGGGGGCCAACTGCACCATACAGGTTAATAAAAACTTCATGACCCCTACATGCTATTTCAGGAAGTCTTGTTTTGGGGAAGCTAGACTTCAAAGGAGAAATCATAACCAACCTGTTTTCATCATTAGCCAAAAGCCAAATTTTCTTTGTGTAAGTACCATAGAAGAAGCTTCAAGTTTTCTGCCCATCAGGTGTCTCAGACAGCATTTCTATTCATGAGAAAGTAATCTACCCAATGTTTAAAGTTACCACCATTATATCTACATTCCCCGGCAGGGTTTTTTGTTTTTGTTTTTTCAGTAATAGGTGTCACTAAGAAGTAGTTGGTGAACTCTAAGATACACTTGCTTCAAAAGGGCCCTTGAATCATGCAGTCTATCAACCGTAATGATGTCCTATTCCCTCCTTCCCTCCACCCTGCCCAGCACAGACTTAAGCCAGTTTTCAAGAAAGACAATACAACAGCAGCCTTTCTGTCACTGCCTTTGCCTCAGACTCCCTGCCCTAGCCTAGGAGAAGCAGCACCCCTGATTTTGCCTAGGCCAGTGTGCAGGCACTCTTGACTTCTTTAAGTCAAATTCTGATGACTCGACTATGTGAAAACAGGCATCAAAGAGAGAGGCAGTGTGAGAGAGTCACAAGAGCCCTGGATTGGGAGTCAAGAGAAGAGAGTTTAAGTTTAGATGCTGCCACTTTCAGAGCCTCAATTCCCTAATGTGTGCAATCGGTGTAAAAGTCTTTCCCCGCTTCTTTGACAAGATTGTGGTGAGAATCAATGGCTGCCATCTGTGGAAAGCACCTTGTGAAGCTAGGCTGCTATATAAAAGTGCAAAGAGGGAGACATGGAGTAGTTTGGTGAGTTTGTTTTAACTGACCATCAGCTGTGGGAAGAGCACTAAGGAAGCACAGCAGGGTGGGTGGGAGTGTAGAAAATATACCCTGTGCCATTAAGGAACTAGCAATTACACTACAGAGCAGAGATCTACGCAATCAGGGTCACTGTACTGCACAATTCTAGGGGCACCATTTCGCATTGTATTCTATGCATACACTTAAAAAAGTTAAATAATAATAGGTCCATATTAAGTTAAATAATAATAAGTCCATATCAATTAAGCGATAAGTAGTAAGTACTGTAGGAGCTCAGTGGCTGGAGACTTTGAATAAAGTTGAATGGAAGGGATGGGAGTGTGGCTATTTGGTAGAAGAGGAAGCAACCTGATGGGAAAGAGAATGGAGACAAAAGTCCTTTAATAAAATTAAGGACATGAGAATGATTGCTTGGCTATACTTTCAGCAGGAGTAAGAGAAAGTGACGTGGCTTTGTTGTTCTTTTCTTAAATTTATTTAAAAAATATGGAAAGAGTTTAGGGACTTAAAAATATAGACAGAGGATGCCAAAACATGTATACATATTTGAAGAAAGGAAAGAAATGTATTAAAATTGCAATAACATATACTGATAACGAAAGTTGAATACAAGTGTACCTTTTTTTGGCTTCCCCAGAATATGTGGCACCTGCCTTTTCTTTTTCAATTCAAACACAACTCTAAATGTCTGTTCTAACACCAGTGGGACAGGTCAAGAGGAGAATGACGTGCTCAACACCTAAAATGTCTGTGTTCTCCTTGTCTTTTTATAGACCCATGATCGGTTCATTTCTGTTTCTCATCCAGTATGAAAGGATAACATAAATGTTTCCTGGAGGCTTCCTATGTGTTAAAACTCAGAAGAAACTTTGTGGTTGCTGTTGGACTAAGGGATTCAATATCCCTTAGGACTTCAGTCCAATAACACTGACCACTCAATACGAGTGTGTGTGTGTGTGTGTGTGTGTGTGTGTGTGTTTGCACATTTGGTGCCCAATATCCCATGTTTTACTCTTCAATAAAAGACATCTAAGGCTTCTCTAGGCCCAGCATTTCTTACTGTTGCAAGACATTAAAGTAGAATTCAGAAATTCAGTGAAGCTTTTAATTAAATCTGTAATTCTCAAAATTAAATTTGTGTCTAGGAGTGTTACTTGGATTAAAGTAAATAAATGAATGAAAAAGCTCTAAGCATTTCTGTCAAACTGGGTCAGTCAAGACAAATTTTTACTGTGGTCACTTTTTTGTCCCTATTTTATTATATGGTCTTTGATCTTTTAAAAAATGGCCACTTGTTTGGTGGCTGATGTTTTACTTCAGTATCTGATTTGAAAAGAGCAGTGTCCATAAGAATTTTACAGAGAAAGATGCTTACTTTCATCACAGCTTCTTGCATTGGTGGATTGACTGGGAATTCTTTCTTCTCATCATTATTGTATTACCTGTGAGAAGAAAGGGAGACAATATGAACCAATATTCTAATATTCTGAGTGTAAAGATTTGGCAATGGATTCATGTCATCGCATCTCCCTTCTCTTCCTCATTGGAGTTTTCTGCAAAACCTGAAGCAGAGACTTTATTCAACACCTGCATCTTTAACAACCAGAGCAGTGTAATTACCTTTCTTGGATATTCTATAGAATTGTCAAACAGCAATTTTCTTTCAGAAGACAGGCTTTTAAATAATGTGGTTTACATACAGAGTTTAACATCTCTTAAGCTAAAAACCTAATTACAAGAATCTGAAATGTACTGCATGTTTATAATTTGATCTTTATAAAATTGCTAAATCAGGGCACCTTTAACGTACATCCTGAAGCAGAAAAAATACACATAGTGAGGCAAAATTAAATATTTTGGAATTTATTGAACATATCTTAATTTCTATTAATATTACTGCATTAACACTATTTGTTATTTTATAGCATTTCTCTTGAATTCAACCTGTTTGTCGAGAGAGGTGGCTTGCAGTGATATGCTTTATAAAGATCATCTGATGTCATCATTTCCTCTTTGTTAGTGAAAAGTACCAATATTTTAAACAGTACTGTTATCGTACCTTATATATAGACAATAGATGGCATATTGAAGCAAGCTGAGACAATTCTTCCAATGGACCCAGGAGAGAGTGATGCCAAGACTAAATATTAAGATTAGAATTTAGGTAGTGTACTGCTATTGCATAAAGTGGCTCATGCTCAGAGTGTGTAAATGCATCATTTTTGTCATTCTGAGTTTATGATTTTTGAAGTGCAGATGGAATTGTCAACCACTGGAAGCAGTGGTACTTCAGTATTCTACTGCAAGGTGAATGTTAAAGTGGAAAATTTAACATATCACCACATTATTTCATTCTGGTACAAGCTCTAAATTAATGTTATGAAATGTTATGAGCATACCTATAAAACTACCGCTTACAAAAATTAGAGAGTATCTTTTATAATCTTCAAATTGTCACTCTGGCAATTCCTCTGTTGCCCCACATTATTCTCAGAATGTCTAGTCTGCTACATTTTCCTTTGATGCTCTGTTCAGGATTTCTGTTCTCTATGCCAATTTGTGTCCAAGGATTCTGCAAATCTTTTGTATCTTTTTCTAAGCATGTTCTCCTCGACAAAGCTATTCAGGCTGAAGTCTAATGTGCAAGCTTCCCAGGCTCCTCCTCAAAAAGCATACTCTACCATTCTTAAAAGATATACAAATTAAAAAATATATATTAGTTGCAGATGGCATTGTTTTGCGTTTCCATCAACTGTCTAGATAACGAGTGTTTGTTCATACCATTTCATTCTATAGAAATATAGCTGTCATGTAAAATAATTTTATACTGTTTGTATCTTGCTCATATCCAACATGATTTTTGTCCCTAAAATTTTAAATATCCCAATAGGAAGAATCATAACGTCTGAAATGCTGGAAATGGATTCTTTATGCCACGATACTCAGGTTAAATCTTGACATTTCCTGTTTAAAAAAAAACCTTTGAAAAAGGAAATGATACTCAAAATATTCCACTATTTCTGAACAATTCTCATTAGCCATATTTTTTTATGTAAAACATGTTGCAATCCTTGTTTCTTTCCTGTATTTCCAGGCCCACTATGAAATATGCACATATGATGGTTGATACCTGTATAAAAGGTTGTGTGTATTTCACATGCAAACACCAAAAAGCAAGAGTAGCCTTTTCATCTTACTTCTGTATGGCTATAATATCACTAAAGTGAGAAAGTGATTCTCTCTCTCTCTTTACTTGTTTTTTGAACTTTTCTTTCTCTAGCCATTGCTTTATATTTTATAGGGTTTCTCCCATACTATCTTAACTGGATTAAAGAGTGAAGACAAGTTTTCTCCATTACAAAATTCTCATTTAATCCTTATCCACACTTAATTTATCAAATTAAATCAGACAAGATTGATGCCGGGGCTTTTCAAGCTGGACATCGTGTGTAAAATCGGTAGACAAGGGTTTGTAAAGGGTGCCCACCGTGACTTGTCACAGCATCCTGCCTGAGCCTCAGCTGCCCTTGCGTCGTTCCAGGCAGGGTCAGGATGCTTCTTGGTGTTACACTGTGGGCTCTGCGGGGGAAACAGAGCAGCTACACAGCCTCCAGCAGAGTTACTTATTACACCCTCGGCCCCCTTCACCTGCCCCAGCCATTCAAAATAACATCACACCATAAAATATTCATGAACCGCGCCGTGCTGCAGCCAGGGCTCGCTACTGCAGGTGGCTGTTACATCAGTAATTGCCCAATACTTCCCTCCACAGCGTAAAATTGTTTTCATTATGTGTCATGAACACAGAGCCAAGCAAAGCCCTCTTGAGTGGTTTCCCAAGGGCTGGAGGGAGGTGGTACTTAACTTAAACAGGCGCTTTTGGCTTAGATTTAAGAAAAAAAAAGGAAAAAAAAAGGAGAAGCCAGTGAAAGCTCATCATTAACTCTCCTTCTAAGTGCAACAAAAAGCAGAAGCTCATGCAAAACTCCCATAAAGATTATCCTAAATGTCTCAGTTACGAGGAAGAGCTTTAGGGACTTTAGCGGGTCTTAGGATACTTCAAGCTGCTTGGGCAGAGAAGAGAATAACTTTCCACCTGACTGAAGTTCCCATGGAGTGCGGAGCTGGGGGATAAGCAAGTTTCAGCAATAAACTCCTGCATTGTGAGGCAATAATGCCCAGCCAGGTCCCCCCATTTTGATTCAAGGGTGTCTTTTTCTTTCCCCCCTGTGGAGGACTAATCACAGCTCCACTTCGTTTAATTGCAGCAAAGAGAAAAATGTGTTTAAGAAGTCATTCTGGACCCCTTTAAATGAATGCTGGGGTTCTTCAGGGACAACAAACAGGATGCATAATAAATAAGAATTTATTTTCAGATCAAAATAGGCAACGTTAAAGATTTTTAGAGATTGATCTGGAAGAGATGCTGCCTGAAAGAGAACAGAAACTGGAGAAGAAAAAAAGGTGGGGGAAGCAACAAGTGGGATTAAAGTCTTGGTTTTTATATAGCACAAGCTGTTTCTGCGTGGTGGGAGGACCCTTAAAATCTTCACAGAATTGGGAGCTAGTAGTTTTTTCCTAGCATGTTGATTGTGATTTAGAAAGAAGGGACGAAGGAAGAAAAAAAAAAGAAAGAAAGAAAGAAAAAGAAAAGGAAGGAAGGGAAGAAGGAAGGAAGACCTTTCTTATAAACTATGTCAAACCTTGATAATTGACCCAGATTTGCCTACCCTCATTTCCAGCTCAGGCCTAGCAAATGGTGGGTGCTGTGTGTGTGTCATGAGATGAGATGGCCCCAGGGTCATGAACTCGGTGGGGGCGGGGGGGACGGACATTTATCCATCACAGGCTTTTTTTCTAAATTTGACAAATCTAAGCCACAGTCCAAATGATTGGGAAGCACCCTCTTTCATTTAAAAGCTATGTATTTCTTCCCATTCTAGCCTTCAGAACCTCTTTTTAAAGGAAAGCTAACTATTTCCCTTTTGTAAGATGCGTATTAGCTGAACTTTATCACTGTCTTTACAAATGGTTTTCCAGGGATGATACCCCAATCATCCAATTGTGCAGCTCTCTTAAGTGATCTCATCAAACTTGAAAATGTATAATACGAATCCCTCATGTTCAAAACGATGAGCTACAAATTTCTGACTTTTTCTTTTCCTGAAAAGAGTTCTCATCAACTCATCTAGAGAAAAATTACTGATTCTTTTTACAAATTTTTAGGGCACAATTTTGATAGTATTTTCCTTTAACAACACGGTATCTATTGATAACAAATTGACCATAGATAACTGTCAGTGTCATAAACTGAAGAAGGCAGTGGGCTTAAAACCTCTCCTGAGCATCTGCTGCAGGGGGTTTTCCTCTTGGTTACATGGAAGATGTGAGGTAATTTAGTATCCTGCAAAAACAATAAGTGTGTGTGTGTGTGTGTGTGTGTGTGTGTGTGTGTGTCCCCGCCATATACATATGTATCATGGATGATGGATTTCCTTTGCATCTGGTAACTATAGACTTTTTTTTTTCCTGAATACAGCACATGACTGCTTCAAAATGAAAAACCACTGTGTTTGAATGTTGTATTATGCCTTGTCCCGATGTGACTGAAAGGCAGCTTTAAAAAGTTAGGTATATCATTGCCAAAAAGGGGCTAAATAGTATTGTCAGCATTTTGAGAGGGAATAGCTCGTTTTTCCCCCGTTCCTTCTCAAACTCCTTCTGGACAGCTGTTAGTGACTTACCGAACTTTTCATATGGATATGTATGTTAATGGCAGGCAATGAACTGGAGATGAAGAGGCCCAAACACAGGCCCAGCTCTTCAGTACACATCAAAAGCCTTTACAAAAGGAGCAGTAAAAGAGGCAGCGATGGCGGAGCCTTCACTTTTGTACCCTGAATTAGTTCTGCAAGCAATGAAACTGATCTTTTCTCCTTGCCAGAAAAGTCTGCTGATTTTTGTGAGTGCTCATTAGCACAAGAGGCATTTGTGAAGATAATTGACTGACGTTGATACTGCTGGCTGTCACAACAGCGCCAGCCAGCAGTGCATGTGCATTTTAATAGTTGTATTTTTTTTTTCTTTCTTAGACTGGTTTCTAAAAGATACCAGTCTTACAAAGGTTTACCCTTGTATCTGAAGCAGAAGGTTTTCAAATCTTTCCTTTGAAAACTGACAGCTCAGCTTACTTTTAAAAAATGGTGCATCTCTCTGCGCGCTGCCTGGTGTGTTCATGTATGCACGACATACACGGTCTCCTCTACTAAATACATGCAATTGGACAGGAATTTTGCCAAAGTAGAGCCAAAGTACATTGATATCGGATGAACATTTAGGTAACAGTGTATATCACAGGGCTCTCAAAATACAAACAGACACCTTGGAGAAATAATCAGGAAGGCAAAATTCCATTTTCATCGTAAGCAACTACAATGATTTTATAAACTTTCAAATTTCTAATGGTTTCCTTTTTGGAGACATTTTCAAATGTTGAAAATTTCAAAAGAAGATATGGGGTGGGGGGAGACGTGTTCTTGGAAATTCTAACTTGGTAATGCTTTGACATGAGGCTATCTTCTGTCTGATGGTACCAACCAGAATAGACCTTGAAAGATCATCATGTAGTTTTCAGAGGACAATTGAGTCTGTGCTCAGTGTCAGGGAATTCAACATCGAACATGGTGTGTGAACATTCTTTTTTGCTGTGTTTTTCCCAACATATCATAGAAACCTGTGTTACTTTCTTGACATATGCCTTCTCTCTTTTCTAAGGGAACATCTAAAACATTTACTTTGTTTAATCATACATTTATCTGTTCTTTGTCTGGAAGAACATATCTTATCTAGGAATTTGAATGTCACGACAGCAAAATACAGAGTTCTCCATGTGTCTTGTCCCAAAAGAATGGTATATCATCGTAATATGCTAAATCTTCTGTAAGCTATACATATATTAAGCTGTTTAAGGACTCTTCCATGATAAATCTCAGAATGATATTCAGAATACTGTTTTTCTAAAGCACTTCAGAAGGCTGCCTAGTTGTAACGAATCACGTGGTGAGTATTATCTTTGAGAGAGAAATGTTATTTTCTCAAGGATGACAGAATGAGTTGAGTGAGTGTGAGAATCACTTCTGCACCATCACCACTGTAGACTGAAAATGAGTTATCTATTTTACCCTCCACATATGTATTCCTGGCAGCTCAGCTCACTGATAAGCTGGTTGCTCTGAAAGGTCTCCAAGAGAGGGTAAAGAGGTTGGTGATTTCACTGAAAATGCTTTCGAATCTGCTCCTTGATATGCTCTTTAGAAGTAGGGTCTTGAGTTCTCAAAATGTCTCCATCATGTCAACATTTTTCTGAAAAATTAGTCATGGAATTCTTGATGTTTGCCTTAATGGGTTTGGATATATTCACAACACAGGCAAATACAAGTTAAAACATTTCAGTAAAAGAATCAGAATTCTCTTGACGTTCTTTTTCACCACCTGGCTTTGCTTGCACGATGTTCTGATAAGAGGGAGACCAGCCATCTTCCAAAGGTGAAGGGTGGGGTGTGCTGTGATGGGGTATGTTTGGGGGTTGGGACTTTCATTTCTGTGCTAATGGATGCAATGAGGAGATTTGAATGACACACTGATGTTCTCTTTACCAAACTATCGTATAAAATCATATTTGAGAAAACGGTACTCAGAAAATAATAATCTACATGTGATACAGAGGGAAAGCACTGTGTCCAAAAACAAATAACAAATAGGAAATAGGAGAAAATACCCACTTTGTGATTATTGTGCTTCCCTCTTCAGAGATACCTGAACACTTGTGGGAATTATAATGGAATCTTAGTGATTATTCAAATGCCAAATGTTGGAATAAGTGATAACAGAATTGCAATAATTCAGAGACATACAGATTCATTCATTTATTCATTCATTCATTTATTCATCAGATATTTTGTACATACAGTGTTCCAGACACTGGGATAAAACAGGTTCCTTTCCTCATAAGGGTTACATTTGGGAGGGAACATGGAAGTAGAAACAGATATTAGTAAATATGTGACAGGTAGTAATAAGGGGCATTGGGAAAAATAAAGCAGGGTAAGTTGATAGCTGGTGATGGGGCTGCTATTTTATGGTAGTCCGGGGGGTTCCTTCTGAGGAAAGGACATTTGAGTAGAGACTGAAAGAAGTATTGAAGTAAGCCATGTGAGTATCTCAGAAGAGAGCGTGCCAGGATGAGCGAACAGAAAGTACAAATGTCCTGGGAAGTATGCTTGGAGTACTCCAAGAATAGTAACAACAGAAGGCTTTCTAAGTAAAGCTAAATTTAGCTACATCCAGCATAATGCAGTACATATCAGGGTGGTATTGCATTCTTATCTTTCTCAAATGTACATAACATGAAGGTTGCCCGTCATTGGTGGAAATATTTTTATACAAATGTATTTTAGACCAATGAGATCCAGTGTCCATAATGAAATAATTTATGTTGGAGAAACATGATGAAGCCTTGTAATCTTTCTAATATTGAATAACTTTCACCACCCATTTTCTGATGAGTTTGTAGTTAATATCTACTTCTGTTAAGTGTTTTACTTATTTGATAGATAGAATATCTCTCTATATTTTTGAAGGGAGAAAGAAGACTAACCAATTAAGAGAAGTCAGATATGAAGGAAATTATTAACCTGCCTAGAACATATTTGCTGATAGTTGAAAAATGGGAGCGAATCTTTAAGAATGGTCAAGTAAACAATGTATCTGAATATATTTTTAAGCAGTGACTATATTCTGGGAAGGATATATGTTTGATGAATTTATGCAATCCAAGTCATAACATAAATACACACAGAGACCTTGCTATGTAATGTAGTTTTTCCAAACCCGTGGCCTAGGAGATTAGGGCAGAGACATCAATGGAAAATGCATGTCTTATCTAAAAGTTACAGCCTCTTCTAATTGAGTGGGAGATAGAGGACTCAGTAACCTAAGATTTTCTGATTTTTTCAAGAGCAATCAGAAGTATGGGTTAATTTTTATGAAAAATCATCTGATTTTTAACTATCAGCAACTAATTTTAAAATACACGTATAAAACATACCTATGGGCTGAATTCTGCCTATTGCCATATAGTTTGCAGCTTCTGATTTTAAAAAGTCTTAGACGTGAATTTTTTTTTATGTAAATAAACTATAATGGAGATAAACATACCCCCACTTTTAAATATTTGATATATGTTTCATAAATAAATATTTCTTACAAAGGAATGTTTCTGCACTAGTAGTGTGATGTTTGCATGTTCCAGTGGTTACTGTGTGCCTGTTTAAACACTTTTGTGGCACTTGTAGAGACCATGGACTAATAAAGTTGATGGAAACTTCAAGTAGAATATGTGGAGGTGATGTTTATGATGTAAATCATTAGCAGTAACTCCACCAGTTCACAATGTTTCAGTTCAAATAGTTGAAATGTAAAAAGTCTTTGTGATCAGGCACTTAATTTTCTAGAACATAGTCCACAAATTATATAGTCCCCTACAATGAGCAAGCTAGAGATGAATAAGTCACAGTTCCTGTCTTCAACACAGTGACAAACCACCGATAAGCATCTGTGCACGGATATGGTGTGTGCATGTGTGTGTGTGTAATTTCTCTACCATCTTACTATTCACAGCATGATCATTTAGGAGCTTGTTAGAATTGCAATATCCCAGGACCCCCCTAAGACATACTGAACCAGAATCTGTAGCTTAACAAGATCCCCGGATGATTTGTATACAGTTTGGAGTGCGACAAGACTTGCTATAGCAAAAGTTATACCAAAGAGCTCGCTACTAAAGGGAAAGGTCACTACCAGTTGTGTGGCCTCAAGAAGATGTCACAAAAGAAAGTCGACTTTGAGTTAAGAAATGAGGAGAAATGCCCTTCCTTATGTGGATTCACATACTCCTGAGGATGTTTGATTTACATGTGCCCTCAACTCCCAATTCTGGCCTGAGTTGAGCTACCTGCCAATAACCCTTCCATTGACTGTAGCCCTTCTTGTGGTGTTAGTGCATCGGCACAGGAAACAGTGGTGTAGTTTTTCGTGACCCAAAAGAGATTTGGTCAGTTGACTTAGTTGGCTTGTTGATAGTATCATTAAATGTTTTAAAATGCCACTCAGTGAATGGTATAATATATATCAAGCTTACAGACACTTATCCTTACTATGTGTAGAGCACTCTGATTTTTTTAAATCCTGTTTTATTTCATTAAAAAATGTTGCTTGTGGCCTACTCAATGTCACAAGCTACAGTTTGTAAATACTGGTCTGGGCTCTATGGTTGTGTATCATGGATGTGCCAGGGGAAGGAAAGGGAACTTGCAACTAGAGAACCTCCAGTTTTTTTCTATTGGAGTTCCAAGTAAGATTTCACCAGAAAAGAAAAGATTCCAATATTTAGAGGGAAAAAAAAGGCGCCTGAAAACTACTACACAAGATCAATTACCAAGTTGAATGAAAGACTAAATGAGTAATGTCTTCTTTTTCACATGAGGCTAGAGAAGGGCTGAGAAGGTAAGGGGCATGCCTGATATTTGGCAAATAGTGCCGTGTTAATGCCAGAACCTGGCCTGTTGGTTTCAAGTCCTTTTATCTTTCCACCATTGAATGAGCTGCCATTGTGAAAGACCTTGGAGAGCTGTAAAATAAGTACCACACCGACATGAAGGAGAGATATTACCATACCACACTGTTTCTGCATTTGGTTCATATTGGAATCTATGGTTTGCTATTTTTCAGTCAATACCCTCCTTTTGGGGGACTTGGGTTGTGTTAATTATTAGGTTGGTGCAAAAGTAATTACGGTTTAAAAGGTTAAAAATAATTGCGAATACCGCAATAACTTTTGCACCAACCTAATAGAATTATTGCTCAAATTTGTACCCTGAATATGCCTTTAAACAATTTATTTACTGACATTTATTTGTAAATCCTCAGTTGAAGTATACATTAAAACTAGATTATAAACTAATATCTTTTTTTCTTCAGTGGTATAAAAAACACAGTTAAATGTTTTCAGATTCTTATCAGAGATAATGGCCTAGCTAGACATTTTGGATCTGAATAAAAATATCAGAAAAGCCCCATATTACTTAGCTGTAGTTGTTTTTTTTTTTTTGTTGTTGTTTTTCAATAAACCAGTCAGCATTCCTTTATACCATCTGTTTAGGAAGTTACCATAGTTTTTCAGAGAGAAAAACAAGTGTGGTGATTGATACCATCTACTTGTTTGGTCTCTTCTTTATTCTCTCTAGAGATATCAGTCACAGAAATAATATCTGTTGACAAGAAGAAATGTAGAATAACATTTTCAACAAGAAAGTAATTAATTACAAGTTTTCATTCTTAAAATAATTGGATATCATATGGCTTGGGCATATCTAGCTTGTTCTTCCTCAAGGTCCTAGCTCTTCTGCCTAGAGCATGCTTTCCCCAGGTCTTACCATTCAGGTCAGACGTCAGATGTCGCCTCTTTCAAGATGCCTTCCCTGTGCACTTCCCCGAGGTAGCTCTTTCTCATCATTCCCAGTCCCTGATCAGTGTCTTTTCTGAACTGCTCATTCAGGCATTGCTTTGTCTCATTGTCCAACTGGACTGGAAGCTACACAAGGGCAGGCCTCCCTTCTCTATCCCCAGAGCCTGCAATATGTCTGGCATGTAGCGTGTATTCAATAATATTTGGAATGAATGAATGAATTTATGTAAGGTTTATGGTATCTTTGAGGTTTCTGATAATGTTCTACAGGTTAAATTTGTCAATTTGGCAACACTCTTGAACAGTATTAACTCCTATGCAGGTGGCCCCACACTTACAAGTAGCTTTTCTTCTAAAAGACCATTTCTAGATCAGTGGCTTAGGACTCAAAATGAATTTTCCCCTGGAATCAGTTTTCAAGGTGGTACTGTGGGCAACTGGCATAGTCTTGTTACCCCAAATGTACAGAATTATTACTGACATGTAGTCTTGAACTCCAAGTCCCTCCCTGAGTTCAGGATGCTGAATTTGGTTGTTTCTGTGCCAAAGAGGCATCTCTGAGGTGTGAGCCCTGAGTTCCTACAACCCTTAGAGTTCCTACAATCAGGTTTTAAATCTCTCTGAGCTTTGGAAGGAATGAGAGATGGAAAGAGGGGAACAGGGGGCTGGTTGGATGTTTGAAGAGCTGAACAGATAGCAGGGGAGAGAATTGCCAGCATCAGAGGAAGAAAAGAGCAGGGGCAGTCTTCTTGTCGAAGTTTAGGCCAGGTCAGAGTTCAAGTGCTCCCTCATTGGGGATAATAAGGGGATAAAGTGCCAGAGGAGAGCCAGGGGTGCTAGATGGGCCTGCTGGTCGCAAAGGCTGCAGGGTCGGGCAGTGTCAGTAGAGAGAAGTCCCCACAATTATGAACACTCACTCATGTCTTAAGCATTTTCCAGGTATTTTGCGTATGCTATTTCATTTAATCTTCAAAACCATGATTTTGGGCAGTTATATTTGTATCCGTTTTTCTGATAAGGAAGCTGGAGATCAGAGGAGTTAAGTAATATGTCCAAGGTTGCCAGTCAATGGCAGAGCTGGATTTGAAACCAGGTCCCACAGGACTGCAAAACCCAATGTCTTAACCACTTCATGACTCACACTCTCCCCCCTTCAAAGAGTGGGGTATATAGAATTAGTGGCAAAAACAAACAGCAGTATAGCAAAGTTTTATTGATTTAGGAGCCAGTTAGATATGTCATTGGGTTGACTTTTTTCCCCCTAGCTGTATTAAGGTGTAAAGGACAAATAAAAAATTGTACATCTTCAAAGTGTACCATGTGATGATTTGATAGGTGTGTGCATTGTGAAAGGATCACCACACTCGAACTAATTAATACATCTCTCACCTCATACTTAGTGTGTGTGTGTGTGTGTGTGTGTGTGTGTGTGTGTGTTGGGAACACTGAAGATCTACTCTCAGCAACTTTCAAGTATACAATACAGTATCATTAACGATAATCACCATGCTATGCATTAGATCCCAGGACTTATTCATCTTATAACTGAAAGTTTGTATCTCTAGGCGAACATCTTCCCAAGTCCCTCACCCCTCAGTCCCTGGCAACCGCCATTCTACTCTCTGCTTCTATGAGTTCGACTTTTTTTAGATTCCACATAAAAGCAAGATTGTACATTATTTGTCTTTCTCTGTCTGGCTTGTTTCACTTAGCTTAATGTTCTCCAGGCTCATTACGTAGTTGTTAATGGCAGGATTTCCTTCTTTTTATGGCTGAATAATATTCCAATGTGTGTGTGTGTGTGTGTAATCACACTTTCTTTATTCATTCATCTGTCGACAGACACTCAGGTGTATCCATATCTTGGCAATTGTGAATAATGTTGCAATGAACATGGCAATGCAGGTATCTTTGAGCTATTGATTTTAATTCCTTTGGTTACATACAAGGGAGTGAGATTAATGGATCACAGGGTAGTTTTATTTTTAATATTTTGAGGAAACTCCATATTATTTTCCATAGTGGCTGCACCAATTTACATTCCCACCTAGAGTGTATGTATGTTCAGTTTTCTTTACACCTTTACCAACACTTCTTTCAAGAGCCTTATGATCTTGTAGAAGAGGCAGAAATATTCACACTACACTACAGTGAGTGGGGAAAAAATGGCAGAGTTCAGTATAGGGAAGTTGCACTTTTTTAATGGAAAAGCAATGCAAATCAGTTGTAAACATTCAAAAGTCCAAAATATTTAAAAATTAAGTAGTACCTTCTTTATCCTATCCCATTATCATCTTTAATAGTAAATACCATTATCCAGTGTCATATCTATCCTTCTAGAACTTTTTAAAATGCATTTACAAACATGTCCATAACACCTAAATAGCCTTTTCGTTTCTCTTCCTTCCTTCCTTCTTTCTCCCTCCCTCCCTTCCACATAAATGAGATTATATTATACTCAATATTCTGCAATTTACTTTTTACTTTTGCTGTATTTATATGTTGAACTTCTTTTCTTGACAGTATATAACAATCTACTTAGTTCTTTTTATTGGCTGTAAAATATTCTAATATATAGCTACAATATAATTTTTTGAACAATTCTCTACTGATGAGTGTTGTTTCTATTTTTTCAAATACTAACAGTGCAGTGAACATCCATGGACATTCCTTTATGAGTGTATTTTTATGGGGAAGATTTTTGAAGTGAAATTGCTGTGTTGTGGTGATTAAAAAGATTTTCTAGAGACTGACAAACTGGCCTCCCCAAACCATGGAAATTTTATAGGATGAGCAAATCTGGTTGGGAGGAATCAGAGGAAAGTTAATGTGGTATGGGCCTTGAGGGGTGAATGGGAGTTTTATAGGCAGAGTTGGGGAAGGGAAGGACAGATGGAGGAACAGCATGAGGAGAAGGAACAGAGGCAGTAAAGCCTACAGCCAACTCTTACAAAGGGGAGAAGGGCAGTTGACTGGAGGATGAAGTGTAGGGGGGAGTAGAGGCTGGAAAGCATGTTTAACTGATGAGTCTAAGATTATTCTTCAGACTATGGGAAAACATTAGGCTTTTTCTGCTGTCTCTGGTATCATAATTAGACCAAATCTGCTTTTATTCAGGAGGCACAAAAATAACATGGGTCTTAACCACTTTTCTGCTGGCTACAACCATCATATTGGTTTTAAAATGTTGTTCTTTTGCTGCATTTTAAGTTTCTGTTAGCCATTAAAAAAAAAAAAAAAACAACCTCAGGATTTTTATTTATTATTTTTATTACCTAGAAAGGATAGGACTAACGTGCCCTTTTGTATCAGCAAAAGTTAAAACAACTTTACTTCCTTTGTTTTTGTTATAAGTTTCTAAAGAATATGGATTTCGCCTGTGGCTGTTTATTTATGGAGGCAAAAAGAATTTCTGAAACAATGCCTTATTATTCTTACTATATTTAGGATTAAATGAGTGTGTTTTTATACAGTGAGGTGCACTGTATTGGAGCAAATCCCCTGGATGTTGAAACCACTTGCTTGTTCTCATAGCTCTTAGACGGGGAGAAAGGGGTTTGTACCTAGAGATTAGCATTCTCACTATACAAGTCCTTTGGCATTTGCTAGGCAGTGATTTCTCCGCTATAAAGTCTCCCAAGCACCAACAGTCTTTCTCCAAACACTTCAAAAAATAAGTCTGGGAACATAGGTCATATACAGAGAGCTGACGTAATGTGGAGAAATCCTAAGGATAATAATTTCTTTAGGTTACGCTTGACTAGAATTATATTCCTTTACCTGTAAGAACTTCTGATGTAAACAGGGTTAGGGTAGAGCTAGAAAATTATCACTGCAATAACCATGAGAGTTGGGAGGAGGGTAAGGTTTGACTTCTTTGCAATGACTTAACTCATTGCACTCACAGACGGCATTATTACATTTCTATTTAATGATATAGTTATTTATATAACACAGCAATTCTCATATTAGGTAAGATACTTGTTGAGTCCAGGGTGTATGTAGGATTCATCTTTGTGTCTCTTAAACAACCTGGCACTGTGTCTTGTATGTTGGAGTAAGCCCCCAAAATACTTGTTGAATAGATGAATGAATGAGTAAGCCAATGAATGGAATCAAAACTACATTGTTATTCACATCTATTCCAACAAGCCATATGCTATCACATTCATTTCCTCTGTAGGTTAATTTCCATCTTGGGAAATGGAACAGTCCAAGAAGTGGTGAAGAGATAGGTACCATGTTGGAAGAGATGGACTTTTCTATCTTGTTGTTGCTGTTGTTTTGGTTTCATGAGCAGACTGTGCCTTAATGAAATGAATGCCAGGGTATTTATCTCTAATGTTTTGGAAAACAGTGTACCTGATACTGCATGCACCATTTATGTAAATTATGCATGCAAGTTTAGAAAAGTATAACTTCATTAAATTAAATCTATTTTGTCACTATCAAATGATTGAGGTAATAAAGGGGCAAGGAAAGATAATGCTCCATTTTAATGGCTAAAACCTGTGAGTGGAGCATTATCTTGCTGCTGCTGTTCTAAGGACCAGTAATTGCAGCAGTCTAGACACAGGAACAGATGCAAAGTAGAGCTTTATTATATCAGACATTTGCCCTACTACGATACAGTCTAATTGTCCAGAAAATACATTTCTACATGAATTATTCTTCATCTGACTTGAAATAGGCCAACTGTTGTATTTTTACGAAACTTTATTCAATGATCACATGGAGTATTAAATTTAAGAATAGATTCATCTTCAATGCCTGTGCTTTTCAAAAAAGCAAATAAAATCCTTCAAGATCAAAATTATATAAAGTTTCCAAACAGGTGGGATATTCTCTTGGAATTAGAATCGTGATCATCATCATGGTCACCTGCCTGGCTTTCTAAGTTTGCAAAGTTACTACTTCAGGTAGTGACTTTTGTTATGTCTGAATATGTCTTCTTTAAAACTAAAGAGACAATCGTGTTCCTTTGTTAAACTTCAAGGTTCATTGAAAGCAAAATTTGTTTTTAAAAGATTAGTGCCTCTCTTTAGATTCATTACTTACTCTAAAAGTGGTCGATAAATCCTCACCCATTTCGACTCTGAAAGATTTTTTAAAACTTTTCTAAGCATTATATGTGAATGGTTTTTCTGAAGGAAATGTGACCCGTATAACCAGTTCTCTTTCTCTAATTTTTTAAGGTCCATTAGAAGTGAGTAATTCTATGTGTCTGTAACTTTATGCCAGTATTTTTAAGAAATTCAATTCAATTTTTTTTTTCTGCCAGCAGTGAATTTTAAAAGTCTTAAACATGCCCAAACATCTCAGAGGATTTAAAGAAAATTATAATAGTAACGAGTTTCTCCCCCTCCCTTAAAAAAAATAGAGCACACTACTGAAATTATTTAAATTGACTGAGCCTTTTAAGCAAGTAAACACATTTTAACTAGGTTTTTTTCCCAGTCCCTCCATTCATGCCAACTATAGAAATTAGCCTTCACTCTTCCTTCACTTACACATGGATACACACACTTGCATGGACACAAGAAAAATTTCTTTTCTCCTGTCAGCATTTCTCCTTAACAATGGTTAGATTAGCGGCATGAAGGCGGCCGCAGAGAAAGGACATTCAGGCCAGAAGGCTCCCCACTGGCACAGCTGGTAGGGGTTAATGGCGGCTGAACCTCCCAGCCAGGGCCTTTTCTCTATTGTGTGTTCAACTCCTGGGAAGGAGGGAGACTTGTGACAGCCTCTGGGGTGCAGGGGATCAGAAGTATAGCAACTGGGTCACAGAAGCAGTGTTCAAGGGGATGGAGAGTTTAGGACTGCACGAAAAATGAACTCTGAAATACAAATGGCCGTGTCTCTATCTGCACACAACCGCTGCAGGAAAATGCAAAGCATTGTTTAGTAACACGGCTTATAGCCTTTTAATTCATATCGTATCCTTACAGGAACAATTGGGCAGGGACGTTGAATTATTCATATAGGAAAGTGGTGGAAATTTGAGTCGAAACCGTACACGTATGGCTAATGTATGTTATTAAAGTTTGCGTGGTAATGTCTGGGAGTTCTATTTTCCACATGGCATAAAGGCTCGAGAGCTCAACACAATGGTCAGGGGCAAAAGCTGGGAGCCCTTTGATAAATGGCAGGTTGAAATTTGAGGAGAGAGTGATTAATACGTGTGCATTTCCAGATAAAGTAGGTGGGTTTGAATATGTATCGTGGAATGGGGAGTGGCATGGAAATAGACCCAGACTTCTCATTTGTCTTTTGAATTAAGAGCAAGACAAAGCAATAACAACAACAGCAATGTCGAAACAGTTCTAGATGTCTGATCTCTTTACTAGATTTTTGTATTTAACTCGATAAATGAGGCTTCATAGGCAAAACATGCTGTTTACAGAGAAGCTGGATTTGTCGAAGAAAGAGAGCTTAAAACTTGGAGGATCACTTATCTGTTCGTGCCGTGGAGGGAGGTGGGTTTCATGGGAGGTGGATTTCGTCACAAAGCATGATCCTATGGCTCAGGGCCTGGTGAACTGAGGATCTACGATAAATATTTGTTAAATGAGTGAGGACCCCACAGCCACAGAAATTGGCTCTGCTGTTCACTTTTAGCTTAAGAGGTCTACTTGTTTGTAAATCAGTATCAGGCCTAAGGAGGATGCTTTTTATATCGGTGAAGTGAATTTGTTTCTTTTCCAAAGAGCTGAACATCTCTACCAAAGGATGTAAAAACAATTCACTTCCAAATTAATGTTGCCTAATTTCTTTTCAATAAACCTGGCCTTAAGAACGGTCTAATTGGAGACTGGTTTTTGGCTACATCTAGGCACTGAATGCTGGAGGCATCCTTATGCGAATGCTTTTGGCTTCGTTTATCTAATTTGAAATTTTAATTTCACTTGACTACAATCTGCCCTCTACTTGAATTTGTTTTGACTTATTGTACTCTGGGAAAAGGAATCAGGGGGCTGGAGAACTTATTAGAGCTCTCGGATTTTACCTGCAGCATCAACGTTTAGTATACTTCCTCCCTCAAGTCACAATAGTTTTCTGGGAAACAGGACAGCCCAGTGAGCTCATTCAAGTTGGTCTCTTTCAGTTGTCACAGGGGAGGGACAGCAAATGAGTCACAGCCCTGTGTGTTACAACTCTTTGAGGCAAATTGAAGAGGTTTTGCTCTAGGGAACCTCTATGTGTCTTCTGGAAGGGATTGGCATTCAGAGGGCACAAGCCTCCTAGGGGTGCCTAGTCATGACCAGTCCGTGGGGGTGACCACCTCATTACAAGCATCACCACTGATGTCTGAAACACGCGAGAGAATTTGTACCCACACGCTAATGTGGGGTAACTGGTGTTTAGTGGATAGCCTGGAGAACCCTAACTATTTTAACAGG
Source organism: Rhinolophus sinicus (assembly GCF_036562045.2). Taxonomy (NCBI): domain Eukaryota; kingdom Metazoa; phylum Chordata; class Mammalia; order Chiroptera; family Rhinolophidae; genus Rhinolophus; species Rhinolophus sinicus. The sequence continues at coordinate 98,463,954 of NC_133758.1, forward strand.
CCGATTATGCCTCTGTGGGGAGACAATATTACAGGTCAGTGTTATTTACAAAACTCACAGGTGTAAAACACCAGGCATTATTTGATTCACAAATATTTATTTTATCCCCATCATTTTATTATAAGTGTTGAGGATTATCCTAGCATATGATTTTCTAAATATATAGAAGTGAAAACACCGAAGGTTTTCTAGTATATACAGTAAGCCAGTGGTAAGACCAAAAATACGTGCCTGCCTGCATCCATGCTCCACTAGCAAAAGCTCCTCCCTCTCTAGAAGGCACTTCATTTTCTTTTCTTTCTATCTTTATTATTATTATTATTTGGGGATGAAGGGTGTGGCAAACAAAGACAGTCAGTGGATGGCACACTTCTATTATCATTCTAAGCACAAAGGAATCCAAAGAGTTAAACTCTATTCTTTTTCTTTAAAAATCTAAGCAGTTTGACCCAAGACTTGAGAGTTCTCCCACGTGTGTCTTTATACTTACATTTCTTTTTAAATTCGAAAGAGGGAAAACAAGTCACACCTGGACAGAGATGTTTCTGTCCTGCCAAGTTTCAACTCACCTTGCATTTTCATGACGGTGTTGTTATAAATCCCAGGGGAAAAAAGGCTAGCACAGCCTTCTTGTAGCAGAGCATGTAGGTACTGGCGTAATAAGATACATCTGCATTCTGTTGTTGTTTTGTTTTTTAATAAAAGAGAAGGTGAGACTAGGGGAGTTTGTTGACCTTACTGCCCTGGCATGTGTATTAAGCATACAGAGATACAAAGAAATATTAAATTAAGAACTCAGAAAGAATTGATTCAAATGACAGCCTCTCACATTACGGAGGTTTCACATTTAATAAATTCGTGATCTCCCTGGGGTGAAGCAATTGATTCAAATAGTTTGTTTTCACATGTTTTTAAATGTAGGTAATTCCATTTTCAAAAACAAATTTAACAGAAGATGCTGTTTACAAAATCATCGTGCTGTTTTTAAACCACTCTCTTCAAGATCGTGTGATGTAACTGCACAGGGCACGCTAGCGAAAGGGTTAAGCTTTCCTGACTTTCAGATACAATGAAATTATGACAGGAAGAAAATTGTGCCATTTTAGCATGAAAATGCTTGTACAAATACTGTCGTTCCTTCCTTCTTACTTTCTTTATAATGCCTCAGCGATAGCTAAGATGACAGACATTTGACAGGTATCTGTAAGCACACTGCCCAGGCAGCTCATTAAAGTTTTTCTTTCTATGCATCAGCTTTCACAAAGGCAAAAACCCATTAGCATTGACTATTTTGCAGATTAGAAGAATTAAGGGCTTCAAACGTTGGCTTATACCAAGCAATGTCATTTGTGAAGTGATGTTTGCTTTATTATTTCCCTTTCTCTCCCTCTGAAACCAGACTGACATGACTTTAGCTCAACGTAGGGCGTAATGTGCAAACCAAAGGACTGGCTCATCGATGAAAAGAAACACATTCCCTTTTATACATGACTGGAATGGCAAAAAGGGGAGACTTTACATGTACTATTTAGGCTCATTAGAAGGACTGATTATGATAGTTCTCTGGTGTAATCTTTAATCGACTTTGACACTAGATTTGCCCCGTTACAAATCCTGTCATGCAAATTAAGTCATTTGTGTTGTTTGATATGGAAAGATCTGCTATGAAATGAAAGATTAGCTCACAGATGAGGCACCAGAGACCGCTGCCCTCGTGCACTGTGCAACTGATTACAGGGATGAGAGCGTCCATTTCTACAGTGCGGTTAACATTTAGGAAAGAAGATTAAATTAAGGTGGCTTTAGGTCTTCCTGCATGAAGATATTCAAAATAAATGTTCATATTTTCATAGCTGTTATTCTTGGCCTATACCAAACAGGTGCTCTGAAGGCAGTGCTCCAACGTCCACTTATTTTCATGTGTTTTCCATAGGGTGGGACTGTATATACGTATACTCATGGACGAAATGCCTGTATAGATATGTAAATACCTGTATATAAAAGTATATACAGGTGATTGGTGTTAACTGATTAACGGGCAGCTTCACAAACCAGGTGGGAGTTCCAGTTGCCCCCAGCAAACGGTAACTTAGTTTGGGCCTCTACTCCCATCCCACCTTTTATTTTAATGTTGGATGGCCATACGCTCAGGTTTTTGGCCTAAATGATTATAAAATGGAAAAGGAAGTAAATGGTAAGACTTAAGGAAAGTTTTCTCAAAAAGGTTCATGTGAAAAACTAAATCTTATAACTCAAATGATAATGTGAATATTAATGCTATATAATGACTTCAGAAATTGGAATCTTGTAGTTTCTACAATCTAGATTAGCTCTGCTGGGTATCTCTGGCCCTGAAAATACAAATTATATGTTAGTAGGAGATGGGGAGGAGAAACTAGATTTAATTAAAACTGTTTCATCCTACAAGTATATCATGGAATATACTAGTTTCGGGCTTTTTTTTCTTCAACACTGTTTTCTGTCTTATATCAAGAATTCACCATATTGAAACCAAATCAGACATGGCTGATAAAACAAAGACATCTACCTAGCAAAGAGTGTTCTATGGTGAGTTGAAAGTAAGCTTTAAGAATGGTTGACAGGAAGGAAATCATAAGCAGTATAATCCAACGGGCACAGAGAAGCTTTAAATATAGTTTGGTTTGCTAAACATAATGCATTGCTGTATTCAGAGACCAAAGGTAAAAGTTGAATTAATTTCTTCATTCAATGATACTTCAGCCAAAATTGATCCAGAAGTTTGTACTTCCTGAGACCACTTCAGGGCATTTAAAGAAAGTGCCACTTTCCTACATATGCTGATAGTTTTGTGATTATAATTTATGAGGAATTACTTTAAGTTAAACCAGATCTTTAGAGATAAGAAGTAACTATGCAAATGGAATAAAACTTTTTAACTAAATTTTAAAACTTTAGCCATGTTTAGTATATGGCCTCATCAGGTTGTTTTTAAAAAGAGTGATCCGTTTAAAATAAGAATTAAGAGTTACAAAGTAACTAGGCATAATTTTACTTCATTGAAAAATTTAAAAATAAATGCGACACAATCAAGAGGCCCAAACCAAATAGAATCTAGTTGTCCTTATCTTTAATTATTTCTTGTTTATTAATCTATGGCTTGCATCCTATATCTTTTCCCCGATAGTTTGTGGGGAAAAAAAGTGACAAAATAGGATGATAGACTTGCCGTGAAATAAAAGGTCAAATGCACTACAGCAGTCAGCTAGCTGGAAAATATGTACGAGGTGCTGTGCATTTCAGGCATGGGATAAATATTCCGTGTAATTCGGGGGCTGTCATGGAAGGTACCTTTGATTGAATACGAATGTAAATAGTCATTTAAAATCCCTTTTAAATGATCATAACACAAGTTAGAGTGGCCTCCAGCAGCTTCATCCATGTATCTCCTTTTGGAACATTTTTAATAGGCATGCTTTGTCTTTTGAATGAGCCGCACACCTCTGTTTTGATTAAATTTGATCAAATTTGGAGATTTTTGTTTCCCTTGTAACTAGGTACAGAATTAGCCATTTAGATATCATTGAAAAGAATTTTAATGAATTGGGGCGGCCGGTTAGCTCAGTTGGTTAGAGCGCGGTGCTCTTAACAACAAGGTTGCAGGTTCAATCCCCACATGGGCCACTGTGAGCTGCGCCCTCCACAACTAGATTGAAACAACTACTTGACTTGGAGCTGATGGGTCTTGGAAAAACACACTTACAATAAATAAAAGTTAAAAAAAAAAGAATTTTAATGAATGAATAACATCTAGGTTTTCCTTGGCAATCCCCAGGGGAAAATGAATCCATAATGGAATTTAAAGATTTGAGAAAGTTTTCACAATTTCTCATGCTTACCTCACCAAGGTATAGGATAATGTCCATGAAGATTTCATTTCCCTTGATGTTCATGAAAGACCTTGGTATTCTTAGCAATGGGAATTTGTATAAAATCAACAGAGTGTGGGAGAAGGGATCCTAAAAAAGTGGATAAAGGAAGACAAAAATAAAATGGGAGTTTGGCATAATAAAAGAAGTTGAAAAATCTGTAAGTTAAGAATTGATTAAATACTCTTGCTTTTATTGCTATTATACTGACACTTGTATGACTGAAAATGTCTGCAGTTTATGCACAGTGCTTCATTCGTAAGATATAATCCTTGCTGCTAATGTAGTACTTTTAATTTAATTTTGTAGCACAGTGAAATAAATTGTTGCTATTCCTCAGCCATCCCATCCTCTTGGCTTGCGGATGGGCCAGTGTCAAAGGGCACGCTGGCACTTTTACACAGGACAGTGGTTCTCACACTTATGCCTGCACTAAAATTACCTGGAGGGCTTGTTAAACCACAGATTGCTGGCCCACCTGCAAACTTTCTTTTTTAGTTGTGGGGGGTTACATTTTGTATTTCTAACCAGTTGTTTGATGTTGATGATACTGGGAAGACCACACTTTGAAAACCATTGAGATAGGATGTAATAAAGATTCCTGAGGGTGTGAGATTTTCACATGGGACCATCTCTGAGCACTAGAGGGAGAAGGGAAATAAATTGCCAACATACTTTCTTTAATGTTCTTTTTCTCCTTTCTTTTTTAATGTAGGCCATATCCAACTTTAGTTCTCAGAATATATTTTTCAGGTTTTTATTGAAATTCAGATATACTTTTTCCATTGAAGAAGACTATAATATGTAGGACATAATAAGTCCTCAATAAATATTTTTTAAACTGTGTTTCATTCTCAGGCTAGCCCAAAGAAAATATTTAGCACATATTGTTTTTGATACATAGGATTGTATGGTGCTGATGATGGAGAAAATTTCAAATACCTGATCTCCATCATTCTGTGGCAAAATATATTTTAAGGTCTGATGGGAACCAGAACAACACCTGAAGATTAGAATGGAATCTCCATGGGGGAAGTGAACAAAGGGAATAGGATTAGGGGGTATAGGGGCGTAGGTAGTAGAGAAAAGCAGATATTCTTGGATTTCAGGGATTTTCATTTCCAAATATATTCTTTTCAGCAACCTTTACAAAGCACTTATTATGTGCCAGGTCCCGGGTTAGGGGCTGGGGTACAGCGAGATGAGCTCCCAACCTTATTTGCTCTCTGTTCCCACTTAGAATAAGGAAGAGCTAGCTCAGGATGAGGACAGGAGCCAGTTGTTCTAGGTTTGGGTCTGCCACTAGGTACCTGGGCAACCTTGGGTCAATTACTAAACCTCTCTGAGCCTTGTATACTCCTCTGGAATGATTGTTTATCACATCATTTTTTCCACGCTTTGGGTCATCCCCTGTTATATCTTGATTTTAATTAATTTTCACAGCCATCCAGGAATGTAGGCATTGATCTCATTTCATAGTTGTAATCATTTTTTCTAAAACAGTAATAATAAGGTCTGTCCTGTACTTCACAGAAGACTTCTGAGGGTCAAAGAAATGATTTCTGGGTAAGAGGTAAGGGTTTTGCAAACTGTAATGTGCTATGTGGGATCATTGTTCACTACACATAAACATGTGCTTCTAAGAATGTAAGACTTCTATTATGATGATGATGTATACACTAGAAACTTGTCAGGACACACTCTTCTAGCTGGAAATGTCCTTTAAAATGTAAGCTTAAGTTCAGGAAGTGTCCAAAACCCATTTCTACATATGGAGCAGCCATATTGGCATTTCAGAAGTAGACCTAGGTCCTAATCTGACAGGATTGGTGGCCTCTTAAGAAGAGGGAGAACTCTCTCTCTCTCTCTCTCTCTCTCTCTCTCTCTCTCTCCACATGCACACACACACACACACACACACACACACACACACACGGAAAGGAAAGGCCATGTGAGGACACAGGAAGAAGGTAGCCATCTACAAACCAGAAAGAAAGCCTCACCAGAACCCAGCCATGCTGGTACCCTGATCTTGGATTTCCAATCTCCAGAAGTATGAGAAAATAAATTTCTGTTGCTTACAAAAAAAGTGGATCTCCAGCTATCATACACCTGTCACAACTTGCAGCTTAAGCCTAAGTTCCTGTTGCCCATTTCTTTCTATGCCTTTATCTCTAATAATTCTGATATCTACATGAACGACTCTTTAAGTGTCCATGGTGCCCTGATCCTGGATTTCCCAAGATTTAACAATGGACAGCCATCTACCACTTGCAGTACACATTTTTTTCTTGCTGTCCTCCAGAGCTGCTCAATGTCCAAAATTCAAAACTTCAAATGCTAAAATGTTACTATCTCACTTCTTATACTCCTAACCCCATCCCCACATTCCTGTATTTACTCACTGCTTTCGTTGTGACCTACTCCCTCCTCTGCCCATGTTCCTCTCCCTGATTTCTTTTGTTTGTTGGGTTCCTTATTTTTCTATGCTTACCATGTGGTAGGCACTGTGCTAAGGCCTAGGGGTGGAGAGACAAAAGACAGAGCCCACCTTCGATGTGCTCTTGACCTGATGAGAAAGGCAGTCTACCAACCCAACAAGAATGAAACGTGGGGATGGCCATGCTGGAGACATGTACAAGCTACTGCAGAAACTTAGAGGCAGACAGTTTGCCAGAGAATGTGATGCTTGGGTCATAAAAGAAAGTTGGGTTGGCCATTTGTAGATGCAGAGAAAGAATATAAGAGTGAAGGAACAGTATAAGTGCTGACATGGAGACCTAGGAGGTTTTAGAATGCTTGAAGAAATGGCAAGTAGTTAGATTCAGCTTCAGCATAAAGTGCAGGTAGGAGATGCTTGGAGAAAGAAGGAATCTGGGCCTGGAAGGTAATCAGGACTCAGATTATGACGGTACTTGTGTGCTCTGCCAAGGAGACATGTGATCTGAGTTGTTAGATCATGTCACACTTAGAAAGAACACTCTGGTCTCAATATTGGTGGCAGGGACACCACTTAGCTGCCATTTGTATCATCCAAGCAGAAGATGACGAGGGTCTGAACCAAGGCAGAGACTGACTCAGACTCTGGGCTTTGCTCCTTTCTCTTCTCAAGGTGGATTCTATCATCAATCACGTCAGCCCTGATTTTGTCATACCTTTTCAAAGTCTTAAAAATGTACATATCCTTTGACTCCATTTTGCATCTTAGAATTTAACTGAGAAAAGTGCTCAACAATAGGTGTATAAAAATTGAACACCACTTTAAAAATTTAGAAATAGCCTGGTTACCCAATAATAGAAAGTAGGTAAGTAAATTCTGCTACAACATTCAGTGATACTTCAGGCAACCATTAAAATGGTCATGAACCTGGATTTGACCACAACCACCAAATAGTAAAGCTAAATAATACTGAGTAATACTAAGCAAAGATTCTCAAACCAGCTTTCATCTCAGTGGACCTGGTATTTTTCTCTCTTACAACTTGATTTTCCACCACCCTTCACGGGTTTTCAGTGCCAGGATATTGGCATTGGCCTGAAGACACCTGTTGCCATCTTACATTTCTTAGAGCAATTTTTTTCCCAATAGGCTGCCATATTTGGGTGGGGAGACTTTCTTTAGGAGTACTAAGCCACTAATCTCCTACCAGGCTTGGGGCAGACTGGGCCTTTCCTTCTATGTGTTAATTCATGTACGTAAAGGCAAGAGCTTTAAATTTGACTCTGCAGCTGGCCACACCAGACTTGTGGTTATGGTCTCTAGCCTAGTAGAAGTATTTTCTAATACATTTAATCCATCACTGAGTTAAGGTAAAACACCGAAGCTAAGCAACAGTGCTCATCCATGATTCATTCACTCATTCAACAAAATCTCATTGAAGAATATTCTGGGCATTGTAGCGTGGTGGGGTGGGGGCGGAACCATATAGGTATTTATGGCCTTACTCCTGCTCTTTAGGAATGTGTACTCTAGCTGCAAGGGATTCTGGAAGAGGACACATGACAAGCATGTCAGGTGAGAGTGTTAGCTAAGAAAACAACAGCAGCAACAACATGAATAACAGTAAATAACATGTGTATCGAATATTTGGCAGTACACAATTTATATTTCACATCAGAATGCTCTTGTAAGGCAATTATCACCAAATCCATGTATATTTTAAGCATTCGAGAGAGAAAGAAAGCACTTTGGGCTGCAGTGGTCAGCCCAAGAAGTAGCATTTGAATTCAAATGTGAAGGGGGATAAGATTCAAATAGGTAGATAGGAAGAAAGGCTGCTGTGTTTCGTGGGAATGATACAAGAAGAAAGCATGGAACAGGGGAGCCAAGTACAAGTTAGAATTGGAAATTGGATCGGAGCTCAGTTTGTAAAGAGAAGTGGGTGAGGGTCAGCAAGTGGGAGACTAGGGTTGATGAAACATGGAAATATAGCGGATTGCAGGGCTCCTGAATGCCAAGTTAAGGAATTTATGACTAATGGAATATCGTGTTAAAATAGTTTTGGAAGAAAAATGGAAGGCAAAGGGACAAAATTGGGGACTAGAAGGGATACCAGATATGCAACATTGAAATGCTAAGTACTTGAATTCTGGTGACTGTTAATAGTTGTCTCTTCCTGGGTAACAAACTATCTCAAAACGTAATGCTTTGAAGTGACTACTTATCATTATTTCTTTTGGTTTGTAGGTAGACTGGGCTCAGCTGGGCAGTTTTCTCTTGGGCTTTCTTAGAGAGTTACAGGCAGGTGTTGGTCAGGGCTGCAGTCATGTAGAGGCTTGACTGAGCTGGACATTCAGGGTGGTTCACTCAAATGACTGCCAATTGATGCCAGATGTCATCTAGCAACTCTGTTTGACTGGCGCACCGTCCCATGGCTTCTCCGCATGGCTTCAGCTTCTCAGAGTGGCAGCAGGACTCTGAGATGATTGCAAAGCTTCTTATCACCTGACTTCAGAAGCCCCAGAGTGGTGCTTCTGTTGAAATCTGCCCAGATTCCAGAAGAAGGGAATTAGACCCATCTCTCGATGGGAGGATTGTCTAAGAATGTGTGGCCATATTTAATTCACCACAGTGATTTTGAAAATGGGAAAGAGACACTACCTGGAAGTAACTTGCTTATCAAGGGCAGGGGAGGACTTACATAGAGATTAAGGGCTAAGATCACTAAAAGGTTTTAAGCCTGATTATCAGGGAGAAGAGGTGCTCTCGTATCACCTGCTGTTGCCTTAGTTCAGCATCCATTATTCAATGTGATGTAACTGCTGCTTATTTGCATCTACCCACCTCTGTTTGCCTTGAGAACAAAGATTGGAACTGAATTTTTTGCCCTGTATCCCTAGCACCGAATTCAGATCCTGGCATGTAATAGACATTCAAAAAATATAGTTGAACAAATGCATGAACGGATCATTATTAGGAATGGGTAAGGAAGGAGAAAAGTTGATTTGGAGAGAAAAGATAATCTTTGATGTTAGCTATATTAAATTTTCAGGGGTCAGGGATATCTGGAAATTTCCACCCAATGCCATTTTCAGAAGAGAAAACTGAGTGTTAGAGACCTGCCTCTAACCACACAACAGAAGTTGTCATTTGAACTCCACGTCTATCTGGTTTCAAGGCTCATGGTCTTAACCACCTGTGCCCTCAAAGAGCATGAAACAAACACCAACAAGTAGAAATCATGGAGACAGACTCATAAAAGTAAGCTGCTTTTTGTTCAAGGGAGTAGATATCATGAAGTGTAACTGACTCATCAGTCATAAAGAAATGAGGATAATCTAAAGAAGATCGTGTACACAGTATGCCTTACTTTCTGCGCCGAATAAGGTTTCGTGGGTAGTGAATGAGACTGAACCCTCATGATAAAGAGTTTCGTGTGGTGACAATTTCCAGATGCAACATATTATGGAAACTGTAGTTTGTATAACTACAGGGCAATAAGGGTCCATATTTCCCATGTTTTGTTATTCAGTGGTAAGTTGCAGTTATAAGTAGGTAACATTACAAGGTACATTTAGTAAAAAATGCAGGCTAATAATCTGGTGGCTGCTATACCTTTTAGGCAAGTACATTTTCCTAAAGGACATGCAGGTTTTTAAAGTACTTCTATCTTCTCATATTGGCACATTATTATATGCAGTTACTTTATGCTTATAAATCACACTGCTGCTTGCCCCCTCAGACTCTGCATCAAATCTGAATTCTTTCCACTTCCAACCCTGGGACCCTGACTCCCTTCTTCGGGCAAGAGGTGGGTAGAGGAACAGGGAGAGGAAGATAAGAATCTTGCACCAAAGTTTCCTTTAAATCTCCCCTATAAATTTATATTTCCCCTGGAAAGACTGCTAAAAAGAATATGGGAGAAGGGGGAAAAAATGTCCAATCCCATCCATAGCATCTCAAGAAGAAAAGCATCCAGAATTCTAAAATTATCAAAAGAGCACCAACTTGGAAAAACAAAACAAAACAAAAAAACACACAACATGAAAAGAGAAATGAAGGACCAGAATCATTATATGCCTCCTTTAAAAAATATAACTTGAATTGTCTTTATTTCCTTTTTCTAGGGGATTCTTCTGCTTTATGACTTGGCGATGCTCTGTCAGAAACACAGACAGGAGGCTTTACATATGGGGTGACTGACTCATTACTAATGAGAGCAGGTCCTGCTGCTCAGCCTCCTTAGCATTGCAAACCAGGCTGCTTGTGGGCTCTGCCTGTGACCTAACCCACAGGCCTGCACATTCTGCGTCTCCCATTCCCCCTCACCACTTCAGTCCTTACTAGAAGTCATTTATAGGTTCTTCCCTAAGACTGGGCCAAAAGTTACTCAATTTGGAAAGACTGATTAATCTCCGGGGAGAAACTCTCCTCTAATTTCGAAACCCCAGTCCTATAGGTGTAGTGCTTTAGCTTTGCTGCTGAGTCGCCACGGAAACCATTGCTATTTGTGACTGGAGCTCAAGAAGTAATTCTTACCTGCTTTAGCAAGACTGACAGTGTCATGACAGCTTCAGGAGGCTGTCATTTCCACAACGAGAGATTCTGTAGATCGATTATTAATGAAGCACTGCCATATTTTAAGTGACTCTGTTCTTTGAGGGAGCGTGTTTATATTTAATTATTGAAATGTGAACTGCGCAACGGCATGGTAGCACAAAAGTCAGCTATTATTCCCCCAAAACGGTTCAAAAATCAATCTTCATTCCAAAACCCATAATAAAAAATAAAAAATAGCAATTTATTGAGAAAAACTAAAAACATCCTGTGTCAGAAAAGCTATCATTAGTTGTGCTAAAACTAATGCGTACATATTCTTAAAGAGAGTTGTGCGTAATTATGCAAAAGAACTTTAAGTACTTAGTGAATGGAGGACCCACTGAATTGGCACTATCATTGGTAGTTTGACATTTGCCCTGCTTCTGCCTGTCACACCAGCCGTGGAGGCAGCTGTTATTAGAGATGTGTATGAATAGTTAAAAAAAAAAAAAAATCCACCCAGGCTACCATGCTTCCATCTGTTCTCGAGTGTGATCAGCTTGTGCTAAAAAAGTTTTCACCTCTTTTGGCCTCAATAATTTTACCTGGAGAACTGCTTCTGAAATTTTATGATGATAGAGGGGCATTGAGTAGAGGGTGGGAAAGTAGGGCAACAGGAAAACCTTCCAGTTGGCAGTCGTGGGCTCAGAATCTCTGTATAAAAGGAACTGGGGCAGCAATCTAAATGGAAGATGAGGGGAGAACTTGAAGTAGTGTTCACATGATATTTTACATAAAAGTGAAGAAACAGCAGTTTTCTTTATCAAAGAATGGGCGGCACTGTTGAAGTTTATCAGAAGTCTAAAGCCCCCCAAACGACCCAACATGCTGTCACTGGCTCTTTGCATTCAGTTCCTGTGTTGTAGGAGAATGTGGGGCCAGCCTCCAAAGTCTCATAAGTGGTGTGTGATGTGATCATATCTGTGTTTTTAAAAGGTGCATCTGAGACTGAGCAGGAAGAGACATCACTGTTGTAACCAAGGAAGAGAGGATAATGGCTTGGACTCAGTTATAATGGGATCAAGAAGACAGCGATTACAATAATAACTACAACTGTCAATTACAGTTGCCTCATTTTTATTTATTCTTCAGAACAACATGGTGTGATAGTTTAATCGTGCCCATTTCTATAGAGTCTTAGCGATGTAAGTTAGTGACACAAGTAACAAAACTAATAGGAGGCAGAGCTGTGCTTTGAACCAAAATGTGCATGAGTTTACACTCATGTTTCAACAGTTCAGAGGCAGATAGCACTAGATAAGGAAGCAATTGTTGGCATGCAATGGACAAGTAATCCAGGTTTGCTCTGAGGCTTCCAGCTTCGTTTATAGGTAAAGGATGATGTCCCTTAAAGGCGGAGAGAAGAAGAGGAATAGCATATTTGGGAGGGAAGATATGAATTTGTTCAAGAAATAGTTTTAAGTCGATACAGAATTACAGAGGGAGGTGAGCAGAGTGTGCTAATGGAAGATTGGAAACTCAGTCTGCAGAGAAAATTTAGGGTTATCTCGAGGTTGCAGACAAAGCTCAAACTATGGAAGTTAAAAAAAAAAGCAAAAAAAAAACACACACACACACAAAAAAACAAAGAGCCAACAACTGCACATAGATATTAGGGAGAATAAAAAGAGGAGAAGAGAACTGAGGATAAAATTTTGGGAAAAACTGATTTTACATTAGAACCAACTTGGTGGTTTATAAGAAGTGTAGCCACCCTGGATTTTTCCCCAGTGCAATTAAATCAGAATTCCTAAAATGGGGCCCAAGCAAAGACAAGCTGTAAAAGCTCCACCTTAATAGGCTGAAAACATAAGCAGTGAGCAGGGTGAGGGCAGCGTGAGGTCTGGGGACTACCAAGGCTGAGGAGCATCTTGTCACAAGCTGAGAGAGGTCTGGTAAAATGGGGTCCCCAAAGAAGCTGCTTTCAAACAAAGTTTTAATGGAGGAAGTTTGAAGGAAGAAGGCTACTGCCTGCATAAATGACTAGAATGGAAGCAGGGAGTGTGACTTCCTCTTTCAGTGATTTAGATGGCAAATCGAGATGGAGATCAAGGGATATTTGTGGGGGGGGTGGGGGGGAGTGAGTGGCATGACTGGGAATGCCTTCACCGTGTTCATAGGCTATGCAGCAATGCAGGGGAGCTGGAAAGACAAAGAAAGATACAAGAGAAAAGAGACTGTGGAGATCCTGGAGGAGGTGAGTCTGTGGTGACTGAGTCAAGAGCATAGGTTGGTCTTGAAAAGGAGGAGGCACATTCTTCTGTACTAAGATGAAAATAAATAAGGCTGGATGGAGATGAGTATGCAAATGGAGGGAAGGCAAGTGCAGAGTTCACATCCGATTATCTTTATTTTCTTCAAGTAGGAGGATTTTGGGTCTCTCTTCCCTAAAAAGGTGCACCGAGAGGTCTCGTGGGGCAGCCCAGGTCAGGCTGGATCTTGTGGTGGAGATTTGGAGTATCTCTAGTTTCATGATTGTGGTATGTGCAATGGAGGGCAAATTCCACAGGTAAAGTTTTAAGGGGATAGGGGCTTACGGCCAAGAAGTCTAGAGAGAAAGAGGAAACCAAGGTATAGCACTGAGGCAACCTGAGAAGCCAGGAGACTTGATTAAATAAGTGGTCAAAGTGGACATCAGGCAAAGGGCCACACTGGAGGAATCTAGGGGCAGGTGGTCACAGTAGCTGCTTATGCCACTCCTGCAGCTGCTTGCATTCTCTGGTGGTGCATTCCAACAAAATACAGAGGTTAAGCGATTTCTGGAGAGTCACTGGAGCGATGGCAATGATATGGCCTGCCATCTCTGTCACAGTCATCATCACAATAACCCAGGACCAATTGTCTTCAGAAACATGCAGTGTGGTAGATCAGTGCAGCAATTCTTCCTTTCTCCTATTTGCAATGTGAATTTCCCAGTCCTTTCTTTAAGAAGTGGAGTCTGTTTCCTCTCCCGGTGCGTTTGGGCTAAACCTGTGATTTGCTTTAACCTATACAGCTTATTGGAAGTGCTGCAGTATGACTTCCCAACCTAGATCTTAATAGACCTTGTCGCTTCTGTTTACTGCTCTGGAAGAAATCAGCTGCCATGTATAGATGCTCTGAATGAGGTGAGATCATGAGGAAAGAGGCAATGTAGGGAGTGACGTGCCTGAGCCAACAACCAGCACTAAGGCCCCTGAGACATGTGAGTAAAGCCTTCTTGGTTACTCAAGCATCACAAGACACTTTGTGGAGCAGAGACAAGCAATCCACGCTGAACCCTGTCTGAATTCTTAACACATGGTAGGGATAAAATGGCTATTTGTTTAATGCCACTAAGTTTTGAAGTAGTTTGTTATATAGCAATAGGAAACTCATACATATGGCATGAAAATGAAATCCTGGGCTTTTGAGATGGTAGTTCTTGGACTGAAGTTCTAGTTATATCATTTACTCCTCTTGTGACCTTAGAGGCACAATAGGTTTTAATTTTGACAAAGTCAAATTTATATATTTCATTATTTTGTTGCTTTTGCTTTTAGTGTCATATATTTAGAAAAAAACGTTTTGCCTAATCCAAGGTGACAAAGACTTATGCCTATGTTTTCTTCCAAGAGTTTTAGTTTTATATTTAGGTCTTCAGTCCATTTTGAGACAGTTTTTGTATATGGTGTGAGGTAGGGTTCAAACTTTTTTTTTTTTGCATGTGGAAATCTAGTCCTAACACCATTTTTTGGAAAACTATCCTTCCCTTATTTAATGGTCTTGGTACCCTATGGAAAGTCAACTGACCAAAAATATAAGGGAAGGATAGTTTGGATTCCCAATTCTATTGATTTTCATGTCTACCCTTATGCCAAATCCATGGTATCTTCATTATTATCGCTTTGTAGTAAGTTTTGAAATCAGGAAGCATGACTCCTCCAACTTTATTCTTTTTCGGACTGTTTTGGCTATTCTATGTCTCTTGCATTCCTATATGAATTTTAGGATCCACTTGTTGATTTCTACAATGAAGCCAGCTGGGATTTCTGTATGGACTGCACTGAGTCTTTCGACCAATTTGAAGAATATTACCATCTAAACCATACTAAGTCTTCCACTTCACTGAGGTCTATTGAGATAAGTCACTTTTCTTGTTGCTTTTAAGATTCTCTTTGCTTTTGGTTTTCTACAGTTTGATCATGATGTGTCCAGGTGTGAATTTCTGAGTATATCATACTTGGAATTGATTGAGCTTTATAAATATATAGATTAATGTTTTTTACCAAATTTTAGAAGTTTGGGCAATTATTTGTTGAAATATTATTTCTGCCCCTTTCTCTCTGTCTTCTCCTGGGGCTCTTATTATGCATAGATTGGCACATTTGCTGGTGTCCCACAGGCCTGGGAAACACTGTTTATTTTTCTTATTCTTTTTTTTTTCTGTTTCTCAGATGGGATAATCTCAATTAACCTATATTTAAATTTGCTGATTCTTTCTCCTGCCTGCTCAAATACACTGTTAACTTTCTCTAGTGATTTTTTTTATTACAGTTGTTGTACTTTTCAGCTCCAGAATTTCTATTTGTTTCTATTTTATAACTTCTATTTCCCTATTGATATTCTGTTTGGTAAAGCATCATTCTTATATCTTCCTTTAGTTTTTTTAAGATATATTTTCCTTTAGTTCATTGAACATATTTAACATAGAGAATTTAAGGTCTTTGCCCAGTAAGTCCAATGTTTGGACTTCCTCAGGGACACTTTCTATTAAATGGGGCATTCTTTTGCGTTTCTTTACATGTCTCATCATTTCTTATCACAAGTTGGATGTTTAAAATAATATAATGTAGCAAATCTAGAATTCAGATTCTTCAATCTCCCCTGGGTTTGTTGTTGCTATTTGTTATCCTTGTTACTGCTATTGCTGAATGTTTCTTGACTTTTTTGAATTAATTTGATGAAGTCTGTCGTCTTTGTTATGTGTCACTATGGAAATCTCTGCTTGGTTAGTTTAGATGTCAATTAATAGTTGGACAAAGATTTCCTTAAAAATTTGGAACCAGTAAGTTTCCCAGTCTTGGCTAAGGGTTTCTATGTGGTTGTTGATGTATGACTTAAACATTTAGGCAGGAAGGCTAACTCTGACTTAGCCTTCTCTTCTTACTTTTGCAGATCCTCAAAGTCATCCAGAAGTGAGAGTTTAGGGTCTTCTCCTGAGCATACGCACAGCTCTGGAGATGTTCCCAATCCTATGCATGTGCGCGATCTCTTAGATTCCAAAATATGTATGAGATCTTTTCAGAGTCCCCATGTTCATCTTATTTCTGAGATTTTTCTTTGAAGTTTGGCTAACTTACTGTTTGCTGGAACAATTATTGCTACCTAAGGTAGCTGTGATATTAAACCATTCCCACTGGTTGTTTTCAACAAATGCCTCCAGAGACAAGTCTGTTTGCACTGGATGAGCTCTTAGTCAGATCAAATAAAGACAAGCCCTGTGAGGGGAACTGCCAGACAGGTCAAGTAATGAGAATTCAACAGGAATAGTATTTGTAGGTACTTCAACCCCATTCTGACCCCTCCTGTGGATGCTAGGCTGCTGTTTTCACTGTGATTGCAGGCTATTGGTTTTCAAAGCTACCACACAGCTGAGGAGGGAGAATGAGAATAGTACGAGTTAAAACACCACAATGATCCCTGTTCTTACCAAGATTTCACCATTTTTTTTCCTTGAACAAATGCTCCCTAGCCTGAAAATAAGCCTTTGGTTAATTTAAATGTCTGAAAAAGTTTATTTTGACAATTCTTCCAAATATTCTCATTGCCTATATGCAGAAAAGCATTTTCAGAGGTTTTGATTCTACCTTTAGAGCTGACATCACTCTATTATGACTTGGGCAATTGTGTAATCTCTCTAAGACACAAAACTCAGTGTTAAATATTTTGGATTAAATAAGCTAAAAATGGTAAAGTGAGTGCAGCATAGGAGAAGTTTGATAAGTACTGGTTTCATGAGTGAGTTGATGGAATGGCATGAGAGTTGGTGTCTATGTTGTAGAGAGGTCAAAGAATGTGCCTGAATCCTCCCACCCCAACGTATACTTGCTCTTATGGTCTGCAGAAAGAAGAGATGAGTTGGCCAAGCCAGAACAAGCCAGACTCATTGTTACTATGGAGATCCCTCAGATTTGAGACATAGTTAAAATTCCCACCTAAGTCTGGAAGGATGCTGAGAGACAGAGAAGAAAACCAAGCGTGTTCTGAGAAACTTCAGTTTAGAATCCTGGAGAAAACTTGTCAGAACTCCAAATTTCAGACCCACAGAAATGATTAGGATAAGGGTTCTAAGACCACAATATGGAAGTTAGGTAGGGCCCAGATGAGTGCTCGCTAGTTCAGGTCAGGAATAGGCCTAGGAGATTAGATAGAAAGGGCAAGTGACAGAAAAGGATTCCCACATGATTTCTAAGCCAGGAGGACCTGGTAGCCTGTGTTGAACAGATGAGGCCAAAGAGGCTTAAGGGCACAGGTTGAGAGTAAAGGACTTGGGGCATCAATACTGCCGGCAACACTGGGGAGAGTGAAACCATGGTGGGGTTGTCCAGGCCATGAGCATGGCCCCGGGTCACACAGAAAGGCCACCATTAAAACCTGATGTTGGAAAGGAGATAGAATATTAAGCCAAGGAGGAAGAGGCTATTTTTTCATATTTTGGGAACATTACTGGAAAATTGTTCTCTCCTGTGTGGTAGAAACAATATAGGTGGTTATCTTTACTTCTTGCCAGATGCCCCACCAAAATCCTTCAATCACCTCATTAAACAAAACCTCGATTAATAAGAAGGGTAGAACGAGGCAAAGATAAGCACAGAACTTAAAGACAGCCAACAGCCCTCACTGAATCCATTTATAAGCACTCCTCAGTTACATGCAGCACATTTAGTTGGTGTGCCCTTGGCCCAATCGGTATTGCTCAAAGAACTTAGGCTAATTCTAGGATAAGCCACAGAATGAGACTAATGAGGCAAATTAGAGGCAAAAATGAACTTCACAGATAAATTTGAAATTAATCAGAGTTTGAGATTATCTTTGCTGTGACATCATTTAAAATCATTATAATGTGTATTGAGTTCTTTGCAATAGGGATAGGCTCTGAGCTAGGACCTGGGGAAGGAGATGAAGACAATTCAGGGAACTAATTCCAGTGGTGAGGGAGGAAAAGGAACACACAGTCAGTAACCAACTTAAAAAAAAAAAAAATTGTTAAGTGTTAAAAAATGATAAAGCAACAAATTGTGGAAATATGTAGAAGTATGAAGGAAGAAACAATTAAACTCGAAGAAATCTTCACATAAAAGGTAGATAGCAAGAGATATTAGCAATAAGAGTTTTAAAGGGAAGAATTTTGGTAGGCAAATATTTTGCCTCCATTAGAAACTAACTTCTATAAAGTGAGAACTTCTATTTTCATTTCCTATTTCATGTATCACCCATTAACATCTGTATAAAAGTTTGTTCCCCATACAATAATTAATATTAAGAATGTAATACTTCCTTTAATAAATAAAGCTATGATTTTCTACTTCTAAATGCAAAGTTCCATCAATTCATGAGCAGAGTATAATTTTAGAGAATTTTCTGACTGAATTATATTTTGTTTATTTACAATGAAATCATAATTGCCCATAAAATTTATTGACATGTTTGTAAAAGTATGTTCTTTCTCTTTTTTAATATAAAATAAACTTTGTTTTGCAAAAAGCTCTGAAAAAACCCGACTGAGGAAAATATTTGCGAGCCACATCACTAATAAAAGACATACCTAGAATATATAAAGAATGCTCAAAACTCAACGGTAAAAACAAAACAAAATAACAACAAAAAAACAGTCTAATTAGAAAATGAGCCAAAGGCATGAATGGATGTTTTGCAAAAGAGAATAGACAACTGACAAATAAACCCGTGAAAATAAATTCAACATCCTAGCCATTAGGGAAACACAAATTAAGACCTGATACCATTATCACTACATACCTATTAAAATAGCTGAAATAAAAAATAGTGACAATACCAAATGTTGGTGAAGATGTGAAGAAACTCAATCACTCATATATTGTTGGTGGGAGAGTTGCTACAGCACTCTGGGAAACAATTTGACATTTTCTTAAAAATCTAAACACATACTTACTATGCAAACAATCATACTCTTGAGCATTTTTCACAAAAAATATAAACTTAATTCCACACAGAAATTTGTACATGAATGTCTGTAGCAGATTTATTTAAAATGGTATTTCTTTAGTAGCACCTTGCATCTTATAATTAATATACAGATCTGTTTTCTTCAGCATTCCACCAACATTTGAGTGCCTACTGTGATCCAGGTGTGTTCTAGATGCAAGGGTTACATTGACATACATATATATATATATATATATATATATATATATATATATATACACACACACCGTGTTTCCCCAAAAATAAGACCTAACCAGAAAATAAGCCTTAGCATGATTTTTCAGGATGACATCTCCTGAACATAAGCCCTAATGCATCTTTTGGAGCAAAAATTAATATGAGACCCGGTCTTATTTTCAGGGAAACATTATATATATGTGTGTGTGTGTGTGTGTGTGTGTGTGTGTGTGTGTGTGTGTATGTGTGTATATGTGTATAGATGTATATATGTGTATATATAATGTGGTGGTGGTGGTTGCATGAATCTACACAGATGCTGACACTGAATAAAATTGCACACACATGCATTCAAGTACACACTCAAAAGAGTGCATGTAAAACTGGTGACATTTGAATGAGGTCTATTGTTTGTACCAGTGTCAGTTTTCTGGTTTTGATATTGTGCCATAGTTATGTAAGTTGCTTTATAAGATTTTACGTTTGGGGAAAACTAGGTGAAGGGTAAGGTTTGAATCCTTTCAGATATTGGTTGGGTCATTGTAAAGGACTCTTGAGTTGGGATTATGGGTTTTTGATTTGGAACATGGTTTGGATAGTGATCGCGCAGTCATTGGACAGAGGCTGTGACCTAGGATACCTGTTGTTGGAAGACTGGGCAGTGACTCAGTGGCTTGTCCTCAGGGGAGAACAGTAGAGAAGTGCATTGTGTTTACCTTTTATGTTTTGTTACTTACCCTTCTTTCCTCTTGCTTGGGAGTTCCCTGTTCCTTCTCCTTTTTGCTTCACAAACCCAACATTTATCCCATTTGGCCTTTCAGCTGCCTGCCAACTAAATCTTATTAAAGTCTCAACCCAAGATGATAGCTGATCATATTGAATGTATGACTCCATCCAGACGTGTCTGCATTTTAAAGGGATAATGCCGTGGCCTGCCACTAAGATGGAGGAGGGAGAAAGGGCGTCTGCTTTAGTGTCGCTGCCTGCTTTCCCATTTTTGCTCTGCGGCTGGTATTTTAAAGATCAAGGATGTTTTGAGCAGCACCAACCTCTAGGTAGTAGCCTCTAGCATCCTTACATTTGTCCCTTTGATAAAGGTGAATAAATGTGTACAGGGCTCTTCTGTCAGAAATGTTGAGAATGACTAAATGTACAGTATGGAATAAGGATTATATTCATCTTCTATACTGTTAACAAAACAACAATTTTATTCAACAAGCTACAAAAGCTATTTGGTGGAATTTCTTGAATTTAATGGAAACCCTTAACAGTATGAGTGAGGGAATAGCCTTGGTTCTAGTTCGGTCCAGAATAGCCTTATCCCATTTTCCAAATTATGCCGATCCTCTTCTGTGTGTCTAATGCCATTTTTGTTCTGTTACAGTCTGTGCTGGGATGTTATTTTCTGGTCCCTGAACGCTTACCCTCAACCTTAAAAATAACACAGCTATGTGTCAAGTACTTCCAATTATGGTGTCATTTAACTTTTAAACAACCCAAAAGAGGTTGTTTTATAGATTTATACTTTTATACATTTTAAGGATGCTGAGGTACGGAACACTTTTTTATAATTTTTTTTAAAATTAAAGTTTATTGGGGTGACAATTGTTAGTAAAGTTACATAGATTTCAGGTGTACAATTCTGTGTTACATTTTAATAATTGACTCAAAGGAACACAGTAAGTAATTGAGGTAGAATTCAAACCCAGTTCTGTGTTATATACTATTTAATATATACAGTATGTTGTGTATGTTCTTAATATATACAAAATAATAAATATATATGCATAATAATCAATTACATATTGATTGTAAAACCAAGTGTTCTTAAACCATTTCTCTAGGATGCCTGCTTTATGAACTTGTTCAATCTTCTCTTTAAGAGAAGTTTATAATGAATTTCCAGTGTTTTGTTGTATCGAATACCTGTGTCAAATGCCCACCATTGTGTGGTTATTAACTTTGTTGAAGCTTTTTCTGACGGTGTGTGCTTGAGCCTGCAGCTCTGTTTTTCTCTCTTGCTCTGAGTTTCTGTATTTTCCGTATTTTTCCTCTCCACACTCCATTCTCTGATGGATGGTAGTAAATGTAACTTAATGATTGAGTCCTGAAAACAGTCTCCACTGGGCTGGAGCATTGGTTTCATGATGCTACTTTGGCATGTACCCTGACAGGCCAGTGTCACATCTTCTCTGCTGTCACCTTATCAACTGCTCTCATGTAGCTCACACAGAATTTCCCTCTTGCACTCACAGTCCCATCATCCTATATTTCACTGCCTCCATGTCCTTGGAAATGGGCTTGTTTTGGCTTGTTTGACATGCCCAGCCGTCCGTGGTCCATAGACATTTAATGGTCCTACCTGCTATTCTTTCCTTACGATGTTTCATTCAGTTCCAGCCATCAGGATCCAACACAGCAAGCTTGTTAAGTGATTAAACTCATTTTCTTCATTTGCGTGGCGCCAGATTTCTAGCTTCTCTATAAGAACTAGCTCAGTCATGTGGCAGGTTCAACTGGAGATTCCAGATGCAGATCATTTTCTCCACCACAAATTATCTCAGTCTTACTCAGAATTTGAACCGTAAAGTTAGCAGAAAACATTTTTTTTTTTGCAACTTGCCCTATTATTGTGCCCTGTAAAATGAAAAGATTAAAAGAAAAGTTGCTTTCACTAACTATACTTTGTAGAGCTCACCTTACAATTCTGTATTTCCTTAGTGGCACCTTGCATCTTATCTTTAATATATGGATTTGTTTTCTTCAGCATTCCACCAATATTTGAGTGTCTACTGTGATCCAAGTGTGTTCTAGACACTAGGGTTAAGTTGACAAACATAGCTGACCAGTTTCTATATGCATGGGGCAAACATTCTTTTAGGAAAGACAGACAATGAACAAGAAAATATCAGAGAGTGCTTAGCACTATCCAGAAAATAAAACAGGACTATGAGAGACAGGTCAGGAACGCCTCCGTGAAGAGGTGATGTTTGAGCTGAACACTCAACTATAAGGGGCCAGTCAGGCAAAGACTTGGAAGAAGAGATTTTCACGCAAGGAGAAAAGTCCATGGGGCATGTGTGGATGGGAGGGAAGGGTAGAGGTTGGCATGACCAAGGAAGCAGCAAGAAGCCAGTATGGCTGGAACAAAGTAAGTGATGGAAAGGATGCTAAGAGATAAGGTCAGAAAGGCAGGAGCGAGATGTTTCAGAGTCCCACAAGCCAACATGAGAAGTTTAGATTTTATTCTACATGTCTATAGGCATTCAATTTCTGTGAACACTTACAGAGCACGTGTCCTAAGATGTAGCAGTGCACATGTGTCTCCTGTGAGACTGTGTACTCCACGAGGGCAGCGATTCTGTTCTCTCATCACAGTATTCCTAGAGACTAGCACTTAAGAGGCACTCAATAGTTATTGGTTGAATAAATGAGGGAACAAATGAATGAAGGAGACTATTGTCTATATGGCATCTATCTATGGGGGGTTCCAGAGAAGCAGATCCCAGGGTGACAATTCATGGGAGAGTAGTTTATTAGGAATGTCTCTAGAAAAAACAAACAAACAAACAAACAGCAGGAGAATGTGGAAGGGAAGGAAGCCAAACAAGGGTGCAAAATCAAGTGTAATGCCAGAGAGGGTAACTTTGGCTCAGTCCTACGGAGGAGACCTGGAGGCTGTGAGATCACATCTCAAAATTGTTCTCTGGGATGAGGGAACCAGGGCATTTATACTTCTACACTGGGTGGTCCCAAGGGGACATAAATTTTCAGGAACCTCTGGTTTGCTATCTCATAGGAAATGAGGACAGTCCTTCTTACACAGAGAGAAAATGTTGGCTGTGGAGAGCTGGTGAGCTCTAAATGGTAAAGGCACCCAAGGGCATGTGAGCTGAGCCTGAGAACATTTGCTACAGTAGCATAAAGTTTTCCATAGAAACGTTAAACGTGTTAACACAAGAAGCACATCAAGTAAATATCCTATAGTTCCAACCTGGAGCTAGAAATCGGAGAATTGTTGCAAAGGCTCTTCTACAGCCAACAAGCTTTGTTCTTCATAAATAATATTCCTGTATACGCTCCATTTATTTTTAAACTTTATGTAGATGCTGTTGTTGACAAATTGCAAGTCCATTTAAAAGGTAGTACTGAATTAATTACAGCTTTTTATATTATTTTCGTGGTTAGGAATATGAAAGGCATAACTCGTATCATTTGGATGACCTTGAAATTTGGGGGCATTGTGAAGGTTTCCATCCACAAGCTTAAAAATATGGGAGCCCTGATGTAAATCTTTATAAATTCCTTATCATTAAAAGATAACATTTTTTCAGAACTGAGATAGAAAAAAATTGATATGAAGGAAGTAGTATAATATTTTTTACAATAAATAGTTACTCAAGTTGGGTGACATAGTGGGACATTTTCCTGGGTCTTGAGACAAGAGCCTTGGTTCTGAACAAGTCACACCCCCAATTTCTATGTATTTCTTGAATAACATATTATTTTCCTGCTTTGAGCCATGCCATGGATACCAGCGGAAAGGCAGCTGTAAGACATTTTAGTGAACATAATACACTGTCACTGTAAAAAGTGTTTGCTATTATAAAACATTGTTTCTCACTTCATTTCACGTAATCATAACCCATTAGGCATCTCTGTCTTTGACCTTCAATAAATATCTGAGGACACAAAGAAAGCAACACATGATATAATGGATTTCTCCACTTCCAATTTGTTGGAGGAAAAAAAAAACTTCCCTTACGTTCTTCGATTCTCATTTCCATTTATTTATTTTTGTGAGGTTACCCTTTTCAAGTACACACTGTTTTTATATGCATACCCTAATTCTGTCAAGTTCAATGTAAATGACTATACAAATGTGGTATTTAACACATGATTTCTTAGCAACTGGCCAGACTATTAGCATTTCATGGGACTTTTCCTTTTCTCCGTGTATGGTGTTGGGGGATGAATCCACAAATGTTTTGAGCCCTCTGTAAAATAAAAGCCAACTCGCTCTCATTCCCAAACTCAGCATCTCCTATTTTGAATTGACCCCTTTTACTGCGGTTAAAAGTACTACTTTTGTCCTTTTTAATGTCATGGTTTATTAACGAATTTGTTTTAGGCTGGAGCAATAGTTTTTAACCAGGGATGATTTTGCCCTGCAGGAGACATTTGGCAATATAGTATTTCTGCAGATATTTTTGGTTATCATGACCTGGGCAAAAGGGGAGGAGGATACGGGTATGTAGGAGGCACAGATGAGGGATGCTGCTAAACATCCCACAGCGCACAGGTCAGCCACCCACACAAAGAATTATCCGGCCCCAAATGTCAATAGTGCCAAGAGTGAGAAACCCTGAGCCAGATTAAGATTTTGCCTCCATCTTTTTTAATAGATGGAAGCTTGCAATTGTTTATAAGCTTTGGGAGCTCTCAGTAATTAAAATTAGTCTTTAGGTTTCCACACAGTGATGAGCAAATAAGCTCAAAGGAGACCAGTAGGGCGTAGCTCCCTCAATCCTCTACCACGTGTGGAGGTCAAATAGACACCTGTCCTTGAGCTTTTGAGAATGAGCCTAAATTCTATGGTCTGTATACTTAACACCCTGTGCCACTAGTGGGGTCACCGTAAGGTGACTGAGCCTCTGCTTCCTCCAGTAGATGATTAATTATAAAGAAAAGTCTCTGCACGAACTCAAAATTTCAGCTGTCGCCCAGAACAAGTCATCTGTGTTCAGGAAACATCTCTTTTGATTCAAGACGCCAGAAACTGATTATGCTCGACTCACACATGCTCCTTGCAGAGCGAACCCTCCCAAGTAGATAAAAACCATGAAATTTCGTAAGTACTGTAAAGTGCTAAAAATTTGGATGGCAAATGCACAATAACTGCCATCAATATTAGAGCTGCTATTAATATCAGGAGTACATACTATGACTTTATTCCGTAAACTACATAGATAGTACTTAAAGGTATGGATTTATTATCACATTTGGCATATTTTATTTATAGCATAAGAAAGGTGAAACATTCTGCAGCATTGCATGTTAAGATTAGGATTTATTGTCCAGGAATCCTTGAACAATTTTATCAAAAGCCCATTTCTAGGTGGTGTTTTTCTGCAATAAATCATACAGCAAGAATCTATCAGTGGACACCAGGAAGAGATAAATGAGTGTAGAGGAAAGAGGGTCATCACAGATTTTTTTCTGTATCATGACCTGTCATTGGCAGAAATCCATTTATTATGGTTCACAGATGATTTTTTTACTTACTCGCTGTGTTTTCTGTTTAGGGTGTTAGCTAAGATAAAATGAAAACCTGGCGAAACGTAAGCTATCAAAATCCATGAAGACAGACATAACTTAAGGATCATGAGACACAAAAAAATACCGATTTTTTTTCTCCTCCCAGGTAGCTGTAACTTTTTTTTTTAAATGTCTTTTTAAAATGTAACTATTTTAATTTTTTAAGTAACCACTCCACTCATGTAAGTAGTACAATGAAAGGAAAAGTAGATTCCATTGCAGACTAGAATTTTGCCCAAGAACGTTCCTTTAACAGAAAAGCAGAAGGGGTATCTAATAGTTGTTGAGTAGTTGTCAAGCATCCCATGGGTGAATTTTCTGTTCTTTTTCTTTTTTTTTTTTTTTTTACGTACCCTATCTTATTGAATCTGTCATCAGGACTCTGTTATTTGGAACAAGACCAGGTACATGAAAAAATACATGCTAAAAGCCAGACTAAGTATGAGGATAAGGTTTGTGAGGTTGTCTCTATAACTACAATTGAATTTACATTTGATTGAGAGGATTAAATAACATATAGTATTTCTGGTTTCCTTTTTTGAATGTATTTATTTTGCCCTGTCTTTCCCCCTCAAGTTGTCTAGGCTAAGGGGGAAAAAAACAACAACTTGCAAAGTGTGTTTCCAGCTTCTTAAACTGAAACACTAGTGAGTATACGTTGAGTGAATGCTATATTTCCACAAGATTACTTAAAACAGGTCTGTTTGGTTTTTTGAAGGAGGCTGAGGGCTCCCATCTCTACATTCTCTGGAATGTAACCCTATATGACACTCTAGAGTGTCACTCTCTCTCCACATCCCTCCCAAATGGACACCAGATTTAAACATAATATACTCATAGGTGAGCAATAGAGAAAAATATAGGTGCACGATAACTTTTCCAGTGTGTGACACAGACCAGGTCCCAGGCCTTCTATTAAGGAATGTAGAAAAATCAAGGTTCTAATCTCACATCCTTCCTAGGCAGGTGAGGACAAGTCCTCCATCTGGGGGCACATAACCCTGAACACCAACCCTGAACTCACAGAAAGGAGCAGATAGCAAAACGGAAGTGACTGCTTCCCTCCTCTACTTTCTCAAACACAATATGCCTCTCTGCAATAATTGATTGGGAGAAATTGGACAGAATTTTTTAGTCACAGGTAAAGTCCCAGGAATTAGATGAGGCAAGTAAGGTGCTTGCCTGAGGTGCAAATTTAAAGGGGTAGGAGTGCCCAAAAGCTCAGTCATCAAAGTAAATAATATTTTAAGGACATTTTTAAGTATTAAAATTACTGCAAAAATCTATGATGAGTAAAATATCAATATTTTCAATAAAGACAAGCTCAGTATTATTGATTTTCTTTTTGCTCCAGTGTTTATTCAGTGTACTGCACAGTATCCACTGAAGTAAGTGGGAATTTTAAAAAGCTTATGTTTCCAGTTTTATTGAGAAACAATTGACATACATCACTGCATAAGTTTAAGGCATACTATATGACGGTCTGATTTACGTATATTGTGAGATAATCATTGCAATAGGTTCACAGAACATCCATCTTCTCATATAGATACAATATAAAGAAAAGAAAGGAGAAAATAAAAAAAAAATTTTGTCCTTGTGATGAGAACTCTTAGGATTTACTCTCTTACAATTTTCCTATATCATAGAGCAGTGTTAACTATAGTCATCACATAGTATGTGACATCCCTAGTACTTAATATCTTATAACTAGAAATTTTGACCCCTTTCTCCCAAATCCCCCCAACCCTCCACCTCTGATGACCACATGTCTGATTTCTTTTTCTATGAGTTTGCTTTTTTGTTTGTTTGTTTGATTGGTTGGTTGTTTTAGATTCCACATGTACATGACATCATACAGTATTTGTCTTTCTCTGTCTGACTTATTTCATTTAGCATAATGCCTTCGAGGTCCATCCAAGTTGTCACAAATGTATGAATTCCTCATTCCTATGGCTGAATAATATTCATATATATATATATATATATATAGCAAATTCTTTATTCATACATCCATTGGTGGACACTTATATTATTTCTATGTCTTCACTATTATAAATAATGTTGCCATGGACATAGGAACAAGGGGTTGCAGTAGCTTTTTGCGTAGGGGGTTTTCATTTCCTTTGAAGTGGAATCGTTGGATCATATGGTAGTTCTATTTTTAATTTTTTGAAGATCCTTTAGACCATTTCCGTAGTGGCTATACCAATTTACATTCCCACAAACAATGTACAAGAGTTCCCTTTTCTCCAAATCCACTAGCATTTGTTATCTCTTGTCTTTTGATGATAGCCATTCTAACAGGCATGAGGAGATGTTTCGTTGTGGTTTTAATTTGCATTTCCATATTGACTAGCAATGTTGAGCATCTTTTCATGAACCTGTTGGCCTTGTGTATATCTTTGGAAAAATGTCTACTCAGGTCCTTTGCCCGATTTTTAATTGGTTTATTTGGTTTTTTGCTATTGAGTTATATGAGTTTTTAAATATATTTTGGGCATTAAACCCTTATCAGATGGATAGTTTGCAAATATTTTTTCCCATTTTGTAGATTGTCTTTTCATATTTTTTGATGGTTTCTGTTGCTGTGCAGAAACCTTTTAGTTTGATGTAGTCCCACTTGTTTATTTTTTTTTCCTTGTGCCTTAGTTTTCATACCCAAATAGTCATTACCAAGGCCTATGGCTTACCCTTTATGTTTCCTTCTAGGAGTTTTATAGTTTCAGGTCTTACATTGAAATCTTTAATCCATTTTGAGTTAACTTTTGTGAGTAGTATAAGATGGTGGTCCAGTTTCATTCTTTCACATGTGAATATCTGATTATCTCAGCACCATTTATTGAAGAGAATTGTTTTTTCTCCATTGAGTAGTCTTTGCTCCCTTGTCAAATATTAGTTGACCATATATGTTTGGGTTTGTTTCTGGGCTCTTGATTCCATTCCATTGCTCTATTTGTCTGTTTTTATACTGGTACCATACTGGTTTGATACTACAGCTTTATAGTGTTACTTAAAATCAGGGAGTATGATGTTTCCTCCTTTGTTCTTCTTTCTCAGGATTTCTTTGGTTATTTGTGGTTCCATATAAATTTTAGGAGTGTTTTTTCTGCTTCCGTAAAAAATGTCATTGGATATTGATTGAGATTACATTGATTCTATAGGAGGCTTTTGGTAGTATTGACATTTTAACAACATTAATTCTTCCAATCCATGAACATGGGATGTTTTTCCATTTATTTCTGTATTCTATTTCTTTCATCACTGTCTTGCAGTTTTCAGAGTAGAGATTTTTTACCTCCTTGATTAAATTATTCCTAAGTATTTTATTGTTTTTGATGTTATTGTACGTAGGTTGATTTTTTTATTATTTTTTTCTCAGAAAATTCATTGCTAATATGTAGAAACACTACAGATATTTGTATATTAATTTTGTATCCTGCAACTTTACTGAATTCATTGATTCAATCTACCAGTTTTTTGGTTTTTAGAATTTTTTTTTCATATACCTTGTTTCCCTGAAAATAAGACCTACCTGGACAATCAGCTCTAATGCATCTTTTGGAGCAAAAATTAATCTAAGACCCAGTCTTATATTATATTATGTTAGATAAGGCCCAATCTTATATTATAGTAAAATAAGAGCGGGTCTTCTATTAATTTTTGCTCTAAAAGACGCATTAGAGCTGATTGTCTGGCTAGGTCTTATTTTCTGGGAAACATGGTATAATCATGTCATCTGCAAGTAGAGACAATTTTACTTCTTCCTTTCCAATTCTGATACCTTTTATTTCTCTTCCTTGCTTCATTGCTTTACCTAGGACTTCCAGTACTATGTTGAGTAGGAGTGGTGAGAGTGGGCACCTTTGTCTTCTTCCTGATCTTAGAGGAAAAGCTTTAAATCTTTTACCATTGACTATGATATTAGCTGATGGCTTAACATATATGGCTTTATTGTGTTAATAAATTATTATGTTGTTAATTTAAAGTAATTTTTGATAAATATGGACTTACTATTGTCATTTTGTTAATTGTTTTCTAGTTGTTTTGTAGACCCATTGTTCCTGTTGCTTATCCTGCTGGGCTTTTTTTTATTTTTCCTACATCTATTAATGTCTTTTGGTATCACTATGCTTTGACTTCTTTATCATGTTCTTTTGTGTAATTATATAGGTTTTCCTTTGTGGTTACCATGAGGTGTACATAAAATATCTTAAAATTATAACCCCCTATTTTAAGCTGATAACAACTTAACTTTAATGGAACTTCAAAACTTTTACACTTATATTTCTCTTCTCCCTCACATTTTAGGTTATTGATGTTACAATTTATATATTTTTAAATATTGTGTAACTAATTACATTATTGTAGTTATGGTTGTTTTTAACTTTTATACCACAGTTTTAAGTGAATTATGCACATTATTACCAAATTACAGAATGTAACTTTGACTATATATTTATCATTACCAGTGAGTTTTACTCTACCTTTTTATGTTATTATGATGTTAATTATTATCCTTTTAGTTCCACTCAAAGAACTCCATTTAGCGTTTCTTATAAGGCAGGAGTAGTAGTAATGAACTCCCTCAGCTTTTGTTTGGGTAGGTCTTTATCCCTCCTTCATTTTTGAAGGGCAGCTTTGCTGGGTATAGTATTCTTGTTTGACAGTTGTTTTCTTTCAATAGGTTGAATATACCATACCATTCTCTCCTGACCTTAAATGGTTCTGTTGAGAAATCTGCCCATAGTCTTCTGGGGCTTCTCCTGTATGTAACTTCTCTTTTTTCTCTTGCTGCTTTTAAATTTCTTTCTTTCTGACGTTTGACTAATTATGATGTGTCTGTTTTTTCCACAGCCAATGAGGAATTTCTTTATTATACAAATGCTTTCTTAATCACCTTTGCAAAGTAATATTAATCTTTGATTTCTAAAGCCATTTGTTGTGTTCTTCTGAGGTCCGTGTGTGTTTCCATTAGATGAATGTGACTGTGTCTCCTAGATATCAAAACAGCTGGTTAAAAAGTGAAAAATGACGTTATATTTTAGACATATCAATTTATTCAAAGCATAGCAATACAAATACAGGCTACAAAATACTAACAAAGGAGCTTGGAAATGATTCTAGTAATGTGAGTTGGTAGAGCCCTGTTCTGGTTCAATCTGTTTGGAGTCCTCTGGGCCTCATGGATCTGGATGTCCATTTTTCTCCCCAGGTTTGGAAAGTTTTCAGCCATTATTGCTTTAAATGAACTTTCTGCCCTTTTCTCTTTCTCTTGTCCTTCTGGAATTCCCATAATGCAATTTGTTTATTGTGACATATGTCTTATAGACTTTCTTCACTCCTTTTTATTCTTTTTGTTCTTCTGACTGGAAATTTCTAATGTCCTATTCTCCACATCACTGATTCTTTCTTCTGCATGGTTGAGTCTGCTTTGTTGTCGTAACTCAAGGTAACCTACACCCCAAGGTCCACTAGCTTTGCTCTGCAAATTATTGGCTCTGTGTGTTCTTTTTTTGGCTTAAGCCAAACAGTTTCTGGTGTTCTCACCAGTCCTCCTGCTTAGATGGGGCCCAGATCCACACCGGGTGGGTGGAGCTATGTCTCAGCTCCCTTGCCTGGGTGAGAATGAGAGGGGCTGCAACAGGCAATTCTCAGTTTCTCTAATAGGCTCACCTTTGGGAGGGACAAGGAGGTACCCTCACTCTTTTCTATGAGTCCATCCCCCAGCCTGTGTGCAGAACAGGAACCCTCCACTCCTGGAACTGGCCTTGCTCTGGGGGTGATTAGGTCTACCCACCCACTTCTCCACAGGAGCATTGCTAGGCTACACTGCTTCCAGGTGTTCCTGTCAGTCCCTCTGGTCAGATATGGCCTGGAGTCACTCTCCACGTTGGGTAGGACTGTAACTCTGCACCTTTTCTGGACATATGCAAAAAAAGCTCTAGGGCTGGCAACACTCTTCACTTGAGGACTTGAACCAAGCAGAAGTGTACCCCATGGTTAGAGCCAACCACCAACTTGGTTCTGCAGATGAGCAAATCTGCTGGTTTGTATTACTGCTTGGACACTGCTAGTATGAACTCTATCTGCCAAGGTCCGTGTGTTGGTTGCTGCAAGCTCCTCCCCAGTTTTTCGTCACAGTCAGATTTCTAGTGGTGGAGCCCCACAGATTCCCCTGCAAGCTCCGTGGAGTGAGATCAGAGTAGTAACTCCCACAAAGCAACCCACAATGTGGGGTGGGGGACTTGTTCCCTTGGGTATTTCCCCCCAGTGGAGGAGCCAGAGGCTCTGGGGAGACCTCTCTGCATGGTTCTGCATTGGCCTGGAGGAGGGTCAATGTGTAGCCACTTCTCTTACTCTTCTACTGCATCTGTCTCGGTCTCTGTGGTGCAGGAGGTACTTCAGCCTCAGCGCTGTGTTCTAGGACTCTCTCAGTGGTGTGTGGTTCTTGAATAGTTGTTAGTTGTTCTTCTTGTGCTGGGGAGGGAGGTCCAGAATGACCTATGTCATCATCTGGGTGATGCTACCCACCATTTATTATCTTTGTAACTGCAATGGTTCAATTTCAACAAGCTGGACATCTTCTGGAAGCAGGAATTTATCACATGTTGTTCATGCTGTGAAGGCTGTGCCTGGGAGCATCACAGAGAACTCTATGGAGGGAGTCAACACACAGATTCTAGTCCTGTGTCTACCACACATCAACTGTGCAACTTTGGACGAGTTGTTTGACCTTTCTCATGGCCAGTTCCTGATCCATAAAAGAATCCTGGAGACAAAAACAAAGGTTTTGTGGTATTTCTGGAACCTATCATATCAATGAAAGACACCTGTATTAAAATGGATGATGTGGTCATTGAATTGAGTTTATTCGAGATCAAGCTGAATGATTAATTAGTTTATTCTTCCAATAAAAACAGTTTATTAGGTCAGCATTCAAATCTTTTAATCTGTACCAGAGAAGCCCTGAAATCCACTCTGAGGGCCAGCAGTAAATTCTCTCCCACCCCCACCAAGTTATATCTGTTTTGAGTATCCATAAAAACCTTCCAAGTGGATCAATTCTATGCCTTTAATGAACGTTGTGCTTGTTTTGGTTCTTAAAATATGGTGTGATATTAGATGACTCATTTTTTTCCAGCTACATAGTCTTCCTATGGGGTTCCCAGTAGAACTAAAACTGGGGAAAGGGATCAAAGACACGAGTCATTGCCAATCAATTTTGGAGTGAAAGATTCATGAAGACAGCAGTTTTACATCACGTATTTGTCTCAGACTTCTCTAATTAGCCATGTTAATCAAATTTTACCCTGATATTGGTAACTTGCAATTTCATTTAAATCTTTGTGCAATAATTACCACATCCTTTCCTTCAGCATATTGTAGTGATTCACTTATAGAATCTTCACAGTGAATTTTCTTCCAATGTTAGCCAATATCTTAAAAGAAGGCGTACACCCAGTGCTTTGGCATCAATGGGGTATTTTTTGAAAGCAGTACATAATTATGAGTGATACACAATAGAAAACAAAAATATTTTATTCCTTTTTGAGAAGTGAAATTTTGTACCAGTTAATCACACTTAAAGCATCTGTTGTGCTACTATTATAGAAGAAAGTCTAATTGTGTGTGTTTGTGTGTGAGAGAGAGAGAGGTCACATGTGGGTATGTGAAAATATGAACTTTTCCCTTCTTCCCCATTGATCCTAGAACTGTGTCTGTTGTCCTTTGGTTGTGAGCCCTGGTCCCCTTCTACTCCTGTAAACCGTATCATCAGTACAGGTGTATCTGAAGCCTTTGGATGCTCAGTCTGAAAACTGGGTTAATAAATCATGGAGCTGATAATCCATGTGGTGTTCAATTGTAGGACCAATGGGAGAAATTTAATTACTCTACCATTTAAAATAACTTACTTCAATTGTTATAACGTGAACGAATGATAGCAGCAGAGAAGACTGACTGGACTCTTAACCCATTGTAGGGTATAAATTAAAGGCTGTCTTTGGCTGTTTTAACTTAGTCTAGACATTTTACACAATTACTTTCTCAACAGCTTAGAAGAATTAA
This sequence comes from Rhinolophus sinicus, assembly GCF_036562045.2. Lineage (NCBI taxonomy): Eukaryota > Metazoa > Chordata > Mammalia > Chiroptera > Rhinolophidae > Rhinolophus > Rhinolophus sinicus. Next base: position 98,497,671 of record NC_133758.1, read on the forward strand.
AGGAGCTTGCTTCCTTTCCCACATATTGTTTTTCTTACCATTTCTGACATATGGGAGGGGTGGAAGGGAGAGAGAAAGAGAGAAAGTGAGAGAGGGAGATACATTTCACTTTATTAGTTTGGAGAATTAACATGAAAGGAATGTAGGGTACGTGGTTGCTTAAAGCATCCCTCATATTAATTTATCCAGAAGTTTCCAGTTGGCAATAAAACATTATGAATCTAGAAGCCCAAAATGTTCCCTTTGTTACCAAAGAAATGAAATCCTATCTTGGCAGGTGACAATAGCAAAAGGAATACTCTTTGAAAAGGATGGTTTGATCATTCTCACCTATAAATTGCTTTTAAGATAAACAAAATTACAAGCCAAAGAGCTATTGACACGTCTTGTTATATTTTTCAGCTTCTTTGGCTGCCTTCTTGGGCTGATGTTTAAAAGACTAGAATGAAAATTTACCTTCTGTGTGTTTTTGAAACTTCCCACTGATCAGCCTCTGAGAAAAATGCACTGGTGTATCATGTTTCTAACACTTGAAGATCTAATTGGGATATTGTTCTGTACATGCTGTTAGACACTGCAGTGACAAGAAGAGTCCTAGCCCACCTTGGCCGGGAGCCAATACACACCTTCCCCGAACAAAGTGCAGGATAATTAAAGTGCAACTACCGGGAGAGCATTGCAGAGCGTGCACAAAAATAGCCATCAATAACGTGCTGGAGAGCATGCCCCTGGGACCCTCAGAGCTCACTGCTCCATTGACTTGCCTCTGCTTTTCAAATATAGTTCATCAGAGGTATTTTCTTCCCCTCCCCCATCTACTGACAATTTTGTTAGAAGTTCTAAATTAAAAAAAAATTAAACTAACATCCCCCTCAATCATCTATGCGAAATTACCTACAGAACAGTTAGGAGATCCAACAGATACGTGTATGATTTCATAAAATGGAAGGGAAATGAGGCATTTTAGAAGCTTCACTTCCAATTACAAATGGAGAACTAAGAACTAAATAAAATGCAGGGGGTATTTTTACATTAGTCACAATTCCTATTCAAACAGCCTATTTAAATGTGCACAGGCCTTTCACGCAGAGCCACTCAAATGCCCTTGCATAGCAGGTTCTGCAAGTAAAGCAGGAAGGGGTTGGGACTGTATAAGACTGCAACATGACCCCGGGCAAGCTCGCTTACTATTCTAGCATAACCATTTTAAAAATAGTTTTTCTATTCATTCCTGCTTTTAAACCACAATTTCGTGCAAATCATCAAGCATTGGGAACCTCTGAGTAGCTGGTTCCTACAGTGAAACCTAAAGGATTTACACTGGAACTTCCCAACACCACTAAACAGAACAATGCATATAAATCCCTTTCACAGTGATGGGGAAATGGGATCCTTAGAAAGCTCCTTCCCTATTCAATGAAACCTGCCAATTTTTTACTCTTAAAATATGATTCTGTCCACAGGGCAACTTCAAAATGGTTTCTCCACATTTCTTTAGATCATGTGTAAATCAAAGGCTGTTCAGCAGATACCACAAATAAATCACCCAGATTTTATTCCTTCCCTTTTTATAGAACGCATTTGCAAGATCAATTTGTGATTCTGAGGAATTCCCTTGACCAGGTTAAACTCTAGCTGGCTTGCTTTTTGATTTTGGTTTGCCTTTCCCTAAGTGATCCTCAGGAAACACGATGATAGTCTTAAGTTCACTGCACAATCGCCTGGCAAGGTCAAATGGAGAGTTATAACAGACAGGCATCTATTTATTTATACACGTTGCTGTGCTATGCTGAGTTAACCTCAACACATTCAAGTTTTTAAATCATAGAACTTGCTTTCAAATCAACTTCCTCAAGACAGCTAAAGGATTGAGTCAATAGGTACTCGAATGTTTGTGTTTTTTTTAATTAAATTTCTTTGTAAAGTCACTTAATGACTGTTAGGATGCTTGATGCAGCCCCCAGGTGGAAGACTGTCTGCAAAGCATAAAGAATGAGCTTCTCTCCTTCTGCCACAGCCTCTGCTGATTTACAACCACTTTGTGTTTGATGTTGGACAGGATAATTTCATCAGTCTCCAACCCTTGTGATCACATCCCAAAATGACTCGTCAGGTGAAGCCCCTGCGGAAGATTGCTTGTCACCTGTAGGAAGTAGCTGTCTGCTGTGAGTACTCTTTCCTCATAAATGTAATCATCTGTTAGTTATTCATTGAGCTATATACTTCATGGGCTCGATGGAGTGACGAGGGCAAGGAACCAACTCCTTGCTGGGAAAATGCTTAGAAACAATGCAAGTGTCCATTGTATTTTTTTCTCTCTCTCTCTCTCTCTCTCTCTCTCTCTCTCTCTCTCTCTCTCTCTCTCTCTCTCTCTCTCTCTCTCCTCTGTCTAAATGTTGGAAAGGAGTGCATATCTGGGTTCATTTTTGAAAATTACTGTGGAAAATATCCATTTAGGTACATTTAAGCATATTTTTTTAATTTTTAAAAAGTTTACAAGTGAAGAAATGGACTTAGTTGGTTAATTTGCCAAATGTCAGTCTGTCAGTGTTGCCTGATTTTCAGTTCTTTATTTCTAACTGATCAGCAGTATTCCAGACGAAAGCAGTATTTCAACGAGGTGACACAATTGCGTCTTTTACTTTTAAGCCCAATCTAGAATAAAATATTTTATATATTTAGGCATCATACTTAATCCGATTCCTAATTAGCCACTTTATTGGTTTATTGACCCAACATCTCTTAAGTCTCTACCATGTGCCAGACACCAGGGATATGATGGTCAACAGGTACTGCCAACAAGTATGGTGAAGACCCCCTTCTGCGGGGCTTACCACAGGGGCCAGGCTACACCATAAGTTACTCCAATGATTGTAATATTACAGCCTATGAGAGCCTCAGAGGAGAAGTCAAGGACAATGAGCTTGTTTAGCCAGAGTGACTGGAGAAAGCCTGCAGAGGACAGACCCCTAGAGATGGGCTGTAGATGATGTCTGCATCCCCAAATGGCACAGGTCTCTCCGGGACCCAGTATGCACCAGAGCCATTTATACCACAGACTGACTTGTCCCAAATCACTGCATGATTTCTCATTGTCATCTCTTGGGAAATTTTGGCAGAAAGCTCCTGGGACCACTGCTGTGGGGTTGTCTTGGCACCTCGGGGAAGGAGAAGAGCAGAGCCTGGGATGGACAGGGAGCCTTGGGCTGCATCCAACAGTCCCACTCACAGATTTTGCTCTCGATCAATCTCCTTCTCTAGGAGGCCTAACTGGTGGGTGGGACCACAGGTCTAGGAGGTTTGAAGCAGTCGGCTATACTTGAAGTTAGGAATCTTGGTGAGTTTGATGCAAGATTTTGAACATCCTGGTGGGCCCTCATCTCGTTGATTCAGGGTGTGAAGAAGCATTCTAGGTCTAGGCACAGTCCCAGGAGCAGATCTGAAATGCATTCAAAATGTACTAGAAATCTTATTGGTTGCTATGGTGAGGATTAGATCATTACCTAGGAAGGGCTGAGCTTGTGGTTAGAAGACCTAAACATGGACATTTTCAGAGCTCTTGTCTATTCCTATGCTTAAAATGAACTTTGCCAATGCATGTAGGTTGATCCTTCTACCCTAATGAACTAGACCAGAGTATTCTTTCCATTCATAGTTTTGTAATAATAATTGAATTTCTGGAGTACAAATTTGCTTTGCAGATCAGCCAATACACCTTTGTCTGGGCCTGCTCTCTGCCCCTAGCACTGCAAGCCCTTTGTTGACATTTTGCTCAAACTCATATCTACAAAAGAGTGAGAAGTGACCGCTTTCTGATATTCTCTGGGGGAAGGAAGACCTTTTTTCATAAAACAATATAACCATATCAATAAACGGTGGTTAAACACCTAGTACATTCATTGGGTACTAAAGGTCTGGTGTCATAAATGTTTAAAGCGTTATTGGAGACATGGCACTACCTCTGGAGGCTGCAGAGTATGGAACTTACTAGAACTTCTTTTCCCATATGGACCCTAAGTGCCTCTGTGTAATTTGATGTTGTCTACTTTATGAGAACACAAAGTCAATTACTTTTAATGATCGGGTTCTGAAGCATTGAAAATTGGTGCTTCTGTCACCAAAGGCAGCAGTGAAATGGGAGAGAATGGCACAGGGGTGAAAAAAATTCCATTTATTTATGATCATTAGACATTGTCCAATGGATTCACTTTTTACTCAAAAATGAAAAGTGTTCCCAAGCTGGAAGGTGTCACATTCAGCTAAGAAAAAAAAATAAAAATACTATTATCAAATTAAAACACACAGTGCTGGGAAAAAGGTTTATTATAGATGTTGTGATGGGTAACTCCCAACAATGATGCTCCTCGTAGGCAGAAGGGTAATGAGGTTTTCCTTTTCGTAAGACTGTAGCTCTTTAACTAAACCATATCAAATGAAGATAGAAAGAAAAAAAGAATGTCAGTGGCAATGAAGCAGCGTCAGTGGCATCACTGACGTTGGCCATAATAAGCACAAAGGAGAATGCTGGCATCAGGGATTATCTAAATGCAGCCCTGCAAGGCATAGCTTTGGCACCAGCCAAATAAATCATGGATGCCAGAATCACCATCTATATTTGTGAGAGAGGTAAGCTACCTGCTTCAACTTCATTTGGAGAGCACGTGACTTTTCTGAAGCAAGGAAAGTGTTCCAACCTTCCCTGGAGGATGATGAGTTGGTCCACAGGGAAATGGGCTTCTAGAAAACAAGTCTAATGGGTGCTGGAAAGTTAGGTGAGAAGCTCTGCAAGACAGGAACACAGTCTGTACCATAAACTAAATGTCAAGAGTATGACATGGGAAATCACACTTTTGAAATAAAACTATGATCCTTTTCTAAACAATTATAACTTAAATACGGAGAAGAAAGTAATTTGGACACTCCCCCCATGTACTACAAAAGGAGATGTGGGGCCTTCCTTACTCTTTAACAAAGCTCCATTGTTTTCTCGTTATTTTGCTTTATGGGGTTTAAATTAAAGGGAAGCTACTCTATGGCAAAGTAAATCTTTGTTTTAAAACATTTAAGTAGCACCTATATTGGTGAACTCCCTTGAGGACCAGTGCTTGTTCTGAGATGAATATTTTTAAGTTGGAAATATTTCAAATCATTATCATGAAAAAGCAATTACAAGGGAAGAAGTAAACTACCATAATATCATACAATTTTAAATACTGTCCCAAATGTCTTAGTGAAATCTCCTCAGACAGCCAATGTATATAATGAATTAACTTCTCTTTTAAGCACCTGAAATTTATTAGATATGTACCATCCTTGAGACAAAAGCAAAAAACGATCATTCAACTTCTCTTGTAGCACCCCAGAAGGAACGAAATTATCCCCAAATCTTCAAGGTCTAGTTAGCCTAATTGTTCTGCTGACTCTGGGATAGAAAAACTTTAGGTAAAAAGTTGACTTCTTTGGTGGAGATTGTAACCTGGTACTTTCAAAGTCATTTCATTAAGTTTACCACATAATTATAATCGAAGAAAATGCAGGGTTCATTTTTTTAACCCATTATTACAAAATCCTTTGCTTTAAAAGCTGTTATTAAAAAAAGAAAAAGTAGCCTTTCAGTAAAAACTAAGTTGGAATGCATGATGACGTGTAGAAGAAACAATGAACTTTTAAATTCACTGTGTTATAGGAAAAACATATGAGACTTTTAATCTTTTAAGAACTACTCCGGATATCTTTATTTCCATTTCCATAGCATTTCATGAGGACATCAATATGAATATCACGGTGGCTTTGAGCCACTATTTCAGCAATGTGTGAGCTATTTATCTTTTTCTTCTTTGCTTTTTAATTTTGTGATGGAAAGTATATTAAATGCAAAAAAATAATTTCATCAATCAGTTTTGTAGATGCGTAAAAACATAAGCTCATTAGAATTAGCTTATCCAACACTGTACACACTTTCTGGAGCAAGATTTAGTGCAAATGAGGGTAAGAAGCACTAAGCTTCTGTAGGCCCAAGATGTAGCAGCATAGAGCAAAGGCTCAAGAAAAGTCTCATTAAAGAGATGAATATTAAAAGATTCAAGTAATTAGGAGCTAGCCAAGAGAACTGGGAGACGTGTTCTAAGCAAAGGAAACAGCATGTGCCGGAGCCCAGAAGTGACAGTGAGCACAGTTAATTGGGACATTTGAAGCGATAGAGTGTTGGGAGAATGGCAAAGAAAAGACTGGAGGGATAAATGGTTCCAAATGTGGACTTCATCTCAAGGACAACCGTTAAAGGGTTTTAAGCATGGAGATGGCAAAATCGAATTTTCATTTATTGAAATCGATTTCATAGCAGTTCAGGGGATGAATTGCTGTGAGACACTGGGATAACGAGTCAGGGAAAACTGCAAGATATTTGGTTTAAAGCATAGATTAATATGAAAGAAACATAATGAAAATTTGGACATTGTACAGATTCTCCCTGGCTGTACATATCATAATCAGGAGTCATATGCTGCCTATCAAAAGAGAAAGCATGGAAAGGTTTAAAACCTAGAGAAACATGATGGCTGTATTGTTATTGTTGTTGTTAAGATCATTCTGGTGGTGACAAAAATTTTTTTGCCAATTATCTATTGCAACTTAGAAACCACCCTAGAGTTAATAGTTTAAAGTTACTATTCATTTTATCATGCTCACAATCTATTGGTCAGGAATTTGAGCAGGGTTCAGTTGGGAGATTCTAGTGCCTCATGTGGCATCAACTGGGGTCACTTGGTAATATGCTATTGGTGACTTTTCTGTAGTGTCTGAAGTTTCCCAAAAGGCTTCATTCACGTGTTTGGTGTCTTGGCCAGGATGGCAGGAAGGCTGCAGTAAGCTGGGCCACTCTTTCTCTCTCCATATAGTTTCAGGACCTCTCCACATGGTCTCAACAGTCAGGTGTTCAGACTTCTTACATGGTGGTTCAGAGTTCCAATAGCAAGTGTACTTTTTTCATTTTGATCACAGCTGACATAGTTCCTTTAAAAACTTTGTGGAATTCCTCTACATCAAATTACATTCCACTCCACAAAGCCCTTTGAGATAGGTCCTTCTCTTCCTTGGGATCCCTGAGAAAGCTGCTGTGGGACAATGCCTCTAAGATTCTTAAATGTCTGTTGTTTCATCAAGAGAGCCTTGAACACACAATCTTAAGATCCCTAGGAGGCCTTTTGTCTAGCAGAAAGTGTCCACAGATCTCATCTTTCTGAAATCTTAACAAAGAGTTTTACAGTTTCATTGTTGACTTCAACTTTACCCTGACACATTTTACTATTCTGCATTTGATTCTTGCCACAAGGTCATTTCTTACTTTGAGAATCTTTTTTGCTGTCTTGAGAGAGATTATCCTGTGCCCTCACTATTTTCTCAAAGTATTGCTTAAAAATTGAACAGTTCCTTTGATAGTTTTTATCTTCTCATGATTATAGGGAACATTATAGGGAGACTCACTTTAGCTTTAAGGATACATATAGGCTCAATGTGAAGAGCTGGAAAAATATACTCCATGTAAGTAGAAACCAAAAGGGAGCAGGGTTTCTATATCTATATCAAACAAAACAGACTTTAACTCAAACACTATAAAAGTGTCATTATATAACGGCAAAGGGATCAATTAATTAAGAAGATATAACAATCATAAATATACCTACACATTGGAGCACATAAATGTATTAAGCAAATACTAACAGATGTGAAGGAAGAAATAGACAACATTACAATAATAGTGAGGGACTTCAATATCCCTCACGATTCTATAATGGATAGATCATCCCACCTTCTGTAATGGATAGATCATCCAGACAGAAAAATCAATAAGGAAATTTTGGTCTTAAACTGCGCTTTAGATCAAATAGACCTAACAGATATATCAGAACATTCTATCCAATAGCAGCAGAATGCACGTTCTTTTTAAGTGCACACAGAACCTTCTCCAGGGTAAATCATGTGATAGGTCACAAGGCAAGTCTTACCAAATTTAAAAACAGTACAATCATGCCTACTATCTTTTCTGACCACAATACTATGAAACTAGAAATCAGTAACAGAAAAAAACAAACTGGAAAATTCACAAATATATGGAAATTAAGCAACACATTTCTGAACAACCAATAGGTCAAAAAAGAAATCAAAAGGGAAATCAAACAATATCTTGAAACAAGTGAAAATGGAAACACAATATACCAAAACCTATAGTATGAAGCAAAAGTAGTTCTAAGAGGAAAGTTTATAGAGATAAATGTCTACGTTAGGGAAAAAGAATGATATCAAATAAGCAACCTAACTTTACACTCGAGGAAGTAGAAAAGGAACAAGTGAAACCCAAAGTTAGCAGAAGGGAGGAAATAGCAAAGATCAGAGAAGAAATAAATGAAACTGACACCACAAAAACAATATTAAAAAATCAATGAAGCTAAGAGCTTTTTTAAAAAAAAGATAAACAAAATGGACAAACTTTTAGTTAGACTAAGAAAAAGGGAGACAACTCAGATAAATAAAATCAGAAATGAAAGGGACATTATAATTGATACCACAGAATTGCAAAGAATCATGAGACTACAATGAATAATTACACAAACAAATTGGACAACCTAGAAGAAATGGATAAATTCCTGGAAACATACAACCTACCAAGGCTGAATCATGAAGAAATAGGCACTCTGAATAGATGGATAATGAGTAAAGAGATTGAATCAGTAATCAAAAACCTCCCAACAAAGAAAATCCCAGAACCAGATGGTTTCCCTGTTGAATTCTACCAAAAAATTAAAGAAGAATTAACACCAATCCTTTTCAAACTCTTTCAAAAAATTGGACAGGAGGAAATACTCCCAAACTCATCATATGAGGTCAGCTTTCTTTTGATTCCAAAACCCGATAAGAACACTACAAGAAAGTAAAACTGCCGGCCAATATCCTTGATGAATATAGATGTAAAAATTCTCAACAAAATATTAGTAAACCAAACTCAACAGCACATTAAAAGGATTATACAGCATGATCAAGTGGGATTGATTCTTGAGGTACAAGGATGGCTCAACATATGCAATCAATAAATGTGATACACACATTAATAGACTGAAAAATAGAAATCATATAATCTATTGCAATGTCAATAAGTGCAGAAAAGCATTTAACAAAATATAACATATTTTCATGATAAAAACTCTCAAAGAATTGGGTTTAAAAAGGAATGTACCTTAACATAACAAAGGTCATTTGTGACAAGCCCATAACTAACACACTCAATGGTTAAAAGTTGAAATCTTTAAGATCAGGAACAAGACAAGGGTATCCACTCTCACCACTCCTATTCAACGTAGTACTGGAAATCCTAGTCAGAGTAATTAGGCAGGAAAAAGAAATAAAAGGCATTCATATCAGAAAGGAAGAAGTAAAATTGTCTTTGTTTGCAGATGGTATGATCCTATGTAGAGAAAATCTTAAAGATGCCACCAAAAAAACAAACAAACAAACAAAAAAACTAATTATTTAAAACTATTAGTAACTTAAAAATCCAGTAAAGTTGAATGGTTACAAAATCACCATACAGAAATCAGTTAAACACTAACAACAATCTGAAAGGGAAATAAAGAGAACAGTTCCATTTACAATAGCATCAAAAACAATAAAATACTAAGGAATAAAATTAACCAAAGAAATGAAAGACCTATACACTGAAAACTACAAAACATTGATGAAAAAAATGAAAAAGACTCAGATAAGTGGAAATATATCCTGTGTTCGTAGATCAGAAGAATTAATATTGTTCACATGTTCATACTGCTCAAACCCATCTGTAGATTCAAAGCAATCCCTATCAAAATTCCAATGGTGTTTTTCACAGAAATAGAAAAAACAGTCCTAAAATTCATATGGAACCACAAAAGACCTCGAATAGCCAAAACAATCCTGAGAATGAAGAACAAAGCTGAAGACATCACACTTCTTGGTTTCAAACTATATTACAAAGCTACAGGAATCAAAACAGTATGGTACTGACATAAAAATAGACACATAGACCAACAGAAGAGAATTGAGAGCCCAGAAATAAACCATCACATATATGGTTAATTAATATTTGACTAAGGAGCCAAGAATACTCAATGGGGAAAGGATAGTCTCCTCAATAAACTGTGTTGGGAAAACTGGATAATCACATGTGGAAGAATAAAATTGGACCCCTATCTTGCACCACTAAAATGTAATTTAAACTGAATTAAAGATTTAAGCCTAAGACTTTAAACCATAAAACTCCTAGAAGAAAATATAGGGGAAATTATCCTTGACATTGGTCTTGACAACAATTTTTTGGATATGAAACCAAAAACACAAGCAACAAAAGTAAAAATAAACAAGTGGGACTACATAAAACTAACAAGCATCTGCCCAGTGAAGGAAACCATCAACAAAATAAAAAGGCAGCATACAGAATGGGAGAAAATATTTGCAAACTATCTATCTGATAAGGGGTTAATATCCAAAGTATATAAGGAATGTATACAACTCAATAGCAAAAAAACAAACAAACAAACAAACAAAAACAATCTGATTAAAAACTGGGCAAAAGACCTAAATAGACTTTTCTCCAAAGAAGACATACAGATAGGCACCAGGCACATGAAAAGGTGCTCGACATCACTGGTCATCAGGGAAATGCAGATTAAAACCACAGTGAGATATCAACTCACACATGTTAGAAAGCTTGTTATAAAAAAGACAAGAGCTAACAAGTGTTAGTGAGGATGTGGGGGGAAAAAAGAACCTCTGTACATTGTTGATACAAATGTAAATTGGTATAGCCACTGTAGAAAACATTATGGAGGATTCTCAAAAAATTCAAAATAGAACAAGCATATGATGCAGCAATCCCACTCAGGGTATATATCCACAGAAAATGCAATCAAGATGGCTAAGAGATAGCTGCATGCCCATGTTCATTGTAGCATTATTCACAATAGCCAAGACATGGAAACAACTTAAATGTCCATCTATGGATGAATAAAGAAAATGTGAGGGGTGTGTGTGTGTGTGTGGTGTGTGTCCGCACACATACACACACAATGGAGTATTATTCGGCCATGAGAAAGAAGGAAACCCTGCCGTGTGTGACAAAGTGGGTGGACCTTGAGGCATTCTACTGAGTGTAATGTCAGACAGAGAAAGAAAAATACTCTGATAGCACTTCTATGAGGAATCTAAAAAACCTTAACTCACTGAAACAGAAAGTGGAATGATGGCTGCTAAGGGTTGAGGTGGAGTGGGAGGGGAGGCACCGGGATGGGTAGATGTTGGTCAAAGTGTTCAAATTTTCAATTATAAGATGAGTAAGTTCTGGTGACTTTAGGTACAGCATGGTGACTATAGTTAACAATACTGTACTCGTGAACATTGCCAAAAGAGTAAATTTTAAATGTTCTCACCACACACACAAAAAATGATAGTAATTATGGGAAGTGATGAGGTATTAATTAACCCTACTATGGTAATCATTTTGCAATATATAAGTCTGTCAAATCATCACGTCGTACACATTAATCTTATACAACGTTATATGTCAATTATATTTCAATAAAACTGGAAATTGAAAAAAAATAAAAACAGCAGCTTTTGGGTGATGAAAAAGATAAGAAATTTTCATGTGGGAAATTTTTTTTTTTTTTGGAAAACTGGAAGCCACATAAAAAGAAACCAGTACAAGGAAATCAACGTGCCATTTCAGAAGCAGTGCATTGATTGACATTTGGGGGCTGAAATAGGCAAGGCCACAACTATAGGCCTCTAAAGTGTGACTGCTATTTTGACTGCACGTGCTAAACTATGCCCGAAAAAGACAGATTTCCACCTGAAGTTTCTTTTCCTTTGTCTTGGCTATTGTATGTAAAACATATTTTCAGTGCATCTATCATTTTAAATGTGCACACTTGGATCTTATTATCCCCTATTTTCCCACTTGTTATGATTGCTTTACTTATTTAATTTTATTACATTGTGTGAATTTCTATATGTCACCTCAAATTCTTTTAGAAATGAGTCAATAATAGGCAAACCAATGAAATAGAAATAACTTCAGACATACTTATTATGACGTTTAGAAACAAAAGATGTTAAGACAGAATTCTGTTCTTGCTTATTTTCTTTCCAAATTATTGCTGTTAAAAACGATCATCTGAAACCCAAAATATGGAGCATAGCCATGTTAGTGTTGCCATAGGAAATACAGGAAGCTGTTAGTGGATGGGCACACAGTGTGCCAATCCAGTTTGGTCTAGGACGATTTGGAATTTAATTCCCAAGTTTAAGGTGTGGCCAGAGGGGAAACATGTATAAAAACAAAGGAAAGGGGGGGAAGCATGCTATTGACTTTTTAAACTGTCTTCAAAGGAGGAGTCATAGTCACCAGGAAAGGGGGGGTTTGAAGACCTGGATTCCCTCAGCAATTCGCAGCCCATGTGATAGTCCCACCCTCCAAAGGTGAAGGATGATTTCCATGTCCCTTCTTGAGCTCTCATCACTCCCAGCATCTTTTTCATTTCATTTACTAGGTGGATTACAATTTGTTTACGTGCCTCCTCCTGACAAGTCAGTTTCTCCTCAGTGTGTATGGTTTTTACTCAATTCTATATACCCAATACCCTAGCTGGCACATAGTTAGTGCTCAATAGAAATGGGCTGAATAAATATATGGATGAAATCCCTTGTCACTTTATCTTTCTTGGCTTCAGTTTCATTTACGATATAAAGGAAGTAACTCAGCTGATCCTAAATTTCCTTCCTTGACTCTTGCACACAAGGCACCTAAGGCCTTTTTGACCATAAAACAATCAGTCCTTAAAACATTTCCTTAAAGTTAGAAGCCATGCAACTTTTCGGCCTCTGAGTGTTGAACCATCTAACAGGTAGTTAAGTAACTTTAATCTGAGAGTGAGCACCTGGGGAAGGAAAAACCATGGGCAGAGCCCTCTGTGCTCCCAGGAGAGATTGGTGCTTCCTGTATGTCTTCGTATTTCATTATACCCTTGAAAATAAATATTAATGACAGGAAGAAGCATAAGGAGGCTAGCGTTTGGAAAGGAAGTGGGCCAGGGTGGAGCAAACAGGGCCAGAAGGAACTGGAGAGAAGAGTGGAGCCAAGTCGTGTCTAGGAGAAAAGAATTGTGGTCAAGACGGGGCTCTGAAAATGGAGGGAGGCTGGTAAGAGGTATTGGATCTATACTTTTACTCAGAGAGTAAATTCAGAAAATGTCTGAAGCTTCTGGCCTTTTTGTCACTAATACTCTATTGGAGCTGCTTCAAAAATGAGTTTTAACAGAAGCACTTTAAAAAAGATTGAGACAAAAATGTAATAATTGCACACTCAGGCTTGTAATTTCAGAAATGCATGATGTTAAGGGCTCCAAACATGCTACTTCAAATTGGGATTCCTTTTCACTCTTCACGAAAGACTAGTCTAGTCAGAGTGGAGCTGATGGCTATTTTTGAGTCAGACCAGTAAATGGTTGGAGTCTATTGTCACAGTGGGAAAACTGTACTTTTTCCATAATTCAAAAATAATTGAAAGAATGTAACTCCACAATTTTGAAATAATGAATTTTTTTAGATAATGGTTAAGTTTAGTCCAATCTTAGAAAATTCCAGCACCAATGGATTTTTTTTTTTTTTTTGAGAAAATAAGAAGAAAAGAATCGATGAGCAAAAATGGCGTTAGAGAAAACACCATCATTTTAAGCTGTTACCTGTTGCATTCCCTAAAGGGATAGAGAATACATTTTTAAAAGATATCTCTGTTGACAAAACTCAAGGAAAAAATGTACTCTCATGAGTCACCAGCGAATTGTGGCTTTTAATGTTTAGAGTAGATGTGAAGTGTATGGGGCTATATTCCTCCTGAGGCACTGAGGACATTTATTTTCCTGTAGTTTACAAGTGTATGCAGGCTCTTACCTTGTCTTTCTTTGAGGAGAGGAAGGAAAAGGGAATGTTAAAAAAAAAAGTCATCTGGATGGTAAATAGAAGAGGCACTTGTGGGGCTCTGGCCCCTGTCATTGTCTTCATTGTAAGCGGTGTCACAGCCATCACATAAGGTTGCCACCACAGGGTGCATGCAAATAGGAAAGAGAGCGTGAGGCAGGCAGCGTTGAGCAGCCACCACCTGCACATTTCAGATTGTTGGCAGGTACACTGCCGTGGACTAAAACAGAATAATTACTAGAGATAGAATTGGCAAGTGTAGTATACGAGAGAGGCATTCAATTGCACACCAATATGATAGGTGAACTATAAAAAAAATGGAAAGGAGGGCGGGGAGAAAATCCCCCATTAAACACCAGACAGCTGGCAATTCCCATCTTCCATTTGGTTTTCTAGGAAATAAGGAAAGCTGACCTATAAAGTCCGATGCTAGCAGATTTTGGACCATTGATTTAAGCAGGAGTAAAGAGTAAAATCGGGGCCTTGAGAAGGCCTCTCTGAACACCAAATGGAATAAGCCCTCAATGGCCAGGGACATGTAGGGAAATGTGTGATAAGCATAGAGTGCATGAGTAAAGGCAGGGTAGACCATTGCTTTGTAAACACGTGAGTGCTTATTTGGTCTGTCATACATACAGCACTTCTGGGCCAGTCACTGTTCTAAGTACTTTATATTTACTAGCTCATTTAATTCTCAGAGTGACCTTATCATTGCTCTTCTCATCATTGGCATTTTACATGTAGAGGAGGAAACTGAGTCACAGAAAGTTAAATGATTGACAGGGTGGAGAATTCAGCTCAGATCACCTAGCTCCCAGGTCTACACTCTAACTCATCACATTGAATTGTCTCCTGATGAAAATCCATAGGGATGTTGTCAGAGATTTACATTGAACAACAACGACAAAATGATCACTTTGAGCAAGTGAGTTAGGCTATTCAAAGAGAGCAGCGTGATCTCCCTGAATGTGTAGTTATTTGCATGAAAGTTATTTTTTTTCTTTGTAAATCTCTGACAGCATCTCCTTTCTCAGAGTTTTGCCAATGAAATGCCTAAAACATATTATGACTCCTCCTTTAAAAGGCTAAAATTATGTACCTATGTATGTTACACACTTTCCCCAAATTGCAGGTGTGTGTTGGGCCTGGAGGGTCTGCCTCAAGGATGTAGTCCACCTGGCCACTCATTGGACCACTGGCATCTATCAAATGTTTTTTCATCTCAGCTAATTCTCTTAACATTAGCACGTATGTTGCCCACCCAGAGTCCATACTCCTCTATCTGGCTAACAGGACTTCCCATTTTCTCAGATATTTACCCCCAAATTAGGACATGGCTTTCTCCTAACAATCATTATTAATCCAGGAATAGGCATTTGACTTAAATCACCCTAATTAGGTTGAGGGAAACAAATTATATTCCATGGTTTCTCCTCCCCCTCCAAGGAGACATTATCTCAACTGTCCCTTGCAGCCATCTTGCATCAGCCACAAGAGAAATCAGCTGAGTATAAAGGCTGAGAATTGCAAATGGGAAAGAAAATAAACTAGGTTGTTCATGGTAGCATTGTGTAAAGATTGTAATGGGCCTGGAACTACATCTGAATTTCCTCTCTTGTGAGACAAATTTCCATTTTGTTTTTCTGTTACTTATAGCCAAAAGCATCCTAATTAATGGAAACACTAACACCTTCACTTCTAAGTTGAACACTTACTTCCCTGCAAACTTGATCTAGGCCCTTAGCAGCTCCCACGCTGATGTCCAAATACTTCTGCGTCTAGGTTTTTACCTGTGAACCCCTTTGAATCTAGAAGCCTCTCAGAGACTGTCTGCAGTCTTTAGCTAATCAAACTCTGAAACTCTCTTCAGGTACTCTGGCAATAGTGATATCACGGAAAGGAGTGGGGTGGAAGGTTGACATGGCAGCGATCAAATTGGTAGCAGAAATTTGTTGGAGAAAAGAATCTGCATTTTTCTGCTGGAGGTGTTATTTTTCTCCCTTACATCATTGGTGTGGTAGGACAAAAAGGCAAGGCTTTTCAGTAAGGACACTAAAATCAAACACTGACTCATTCATTAGCTGTATGACCTCAAGCAAGTTACTTAGCCTCACTAAAACTTCGTGTCCTCACCTACAAAAATAGTAGTAATAATTCTATTATCTCTAATCTTTTAAGGATTACAGATACTATAGAGAGAGTCAATAACATGTGCTAAGTCCAAAAATGGTAACCATTATGACGATCTTGGTTCTACATCACTGTTGTTCAATACTCTCATGTATTCAACAAATAATAATTGAGTACCTACTACATTGCCATGTATGGTCCCAGACACCAGTACTTGATAACACTTTTATTGCACATCAGTATCTTTTATAAGGAAAATATTCATGTATATGTTGCGAACAAATGTATACATACCTCTATTTTCAAAATCTTTCTTTCAAGACTAATACCCCTCCTTTTCCAGCCTCATTATAACTTACTCAAATGTAGTTTATCTCTAAATTGTACAGAAGCAAGGACTTCCTTTTAGAAAAATCACGTTGTTGTCTCCTTCCAGTCCAAACTTCATGGTTTCCTTTATTGGGGAAAAGATATTTTAAAGTTTAAAATGAATATGAAGAGCTGCGTATGGAAAGAATGAGGAAAAATCTACTCCCTTGTCCCTTGTATAAATATGAGTTGAGATGATCGTCCTGATGCTTTATATTAAAGTTAACTCTTATCCCTGATGTGAGGAGCCTATTTCCCCACATGCCAGAAGGAGCCACACCTTCTGTCCTTCTGTCCTTCAGAAGTTTCTGTCTCTGGACAATTCTCAGCATTCCTGGGCAGCTGTGGTAAGAAAGCTGGTACATTCCTTTACATGTGGTAGGACCAGAAATGACCATCAAAGGGAAGAAGTATCTCTGAGGAAGAGTTCACAGGCGTGGGTTAGTGGTTCCTGCCCACATGGAGACTTGTCCTTCAGCTTTACAGAGAAGGACATGATTGATGGAGAAAAGGGTGGTTTATCTTTGCTTGAGCTGGAGCTTGAAAGGGGCAGCAATACCCTTGAGGCCATTCTGTTGGGGGAAGCAATAATCATTAAAGACATTTCCCAAGGGAACGAGAATCTGAATTTTAGGACCGTGGAGTTTATTTGCCTGTTCCTACTTGGCAATTTTTTCCCCTTCATCGCCAACCCTAGAATTCTTGGTGTTTCTTTGTTAAGGGACTCTGTGGGTCCTGTTTACATTTAACCCACATGGATGACCTCATAGAATTTTTCTCACTTCCCTACCACAGGACGATTATCCTTTAGAGACCAATGGAATTTGGTATCATCAGAAAAAGTGGTAACAGAAGGAGCTACCACCACTTTTGCTGTGTCTCCAATTAAGGTGAATAATATGTAAATGTTGCCACTGACTGCTCTACGAGTTAAATAACTGACCAAGGATATCCAAACCGATTATCAGCATTGAGAAAAACAGCCCACTTTGACTTTCTGAGGCTTGTTCCTGTTACTCTTCTACTTGACTAAACACTCTTAGTCTTTTCCTAATAATGGATCAACTGGTTCCATTAAGAAATTATCATAGTAAAAAAAATTTAAAAACAGACTCAATAAAGTTCCCATTCTCCTAATGCATGAAGATTCGAAAGGAGTATAATTTATGATCTCTGCCTCCATCAGAAGCAATACATATGCCAGATAAAGAGAGTTAAATAGAAACATAAGAGGCGTGAGGAGACCAGAGAGGATGGCTTTTTCGGTGACCGGAGAATGCATGCCTTGAAACTCCTATTGGCTGGAGTGATCAAGGAGGGAATCGTGAAAAGACCTTAAAGAATGGATAGGGCATAAAGAATGACAAGAGAAAGGGCATGCTAGGCAGAAGAGTGTCGGTGAAGGTTCCATGGTGAATTCCCAGCTTTCCTGGCCCGAAGGAAGGCTGAACTGGTATGCTGGAGCCATTTAGTTGAACTGTGAAATTCAGGTGTTTCTTGCAAGACTTGAGGAGACATTGAAAACTGTGCAGGGGAATGTCATGAAGACTGGAATTTTATGACTATAAATCCGGCAGGTGTGGGAGGGAGGGATTGAAGGGGGAAGACCAAGAGTGATTGCAGAGGCCATAGGGTCCTAAATCAGGATGGCGGTAGTGAGGAGAGCAAGAAGGACGGTAGCGAGATACTGACAATTACGTGTTTTTCCTGTGGAGGCTCATTGAAGGTTTCATATTTCTTTACTCCGTTTCATAGGGAAAAAATGACAATATTGTCTTTAGCAAGTTTAAAATGCAGAACATGATATGGTTCTGATTTTTTAAAAACCTTTGAAGAGTAATATTAAAAGCTTATGAGGTATCTATTCAGTATAAACCAGCATCCATTCCCTTCGTTGCATGTGGTATGGATAAGTAAAATATGCACCCAGTGTATGATTTGTGTATATCAATAATAATGTATAAAGAAAACATATCTAAAATTTAATCAGGGTTTCTGATTATAAACTGTATGAATCACCAAGATAACAACATACTTGCAGTAGAATCTTCCACATCACAAATCTCAACATACAGAGATCAGCTTTTAAATTAAATTTTCATCACCAAATCAGTTCATAAAATGCTAACTAATTCTCTCCTTATGACTGGGACAGTAAGTAAGGAGAGAGAAATGGTTTCCCACCTCCCGTACTTGCTTCTCCCTTCACCCATCTCCTGATTATGCCAAAAGCCATATTGTTAGTTACATGGTGGCTGAATGAGATTTCTTAATCTTTTATTTATTCTCATACATATAAATTCAAATGAGGTGAGAGGCATTTCACAAGACAACATTCCTAACTGCCAGCTTTGTCCATCCCACTTGCTCCATGTCCTGATTAGGGCCCCCAAACCCAAAGAAATATGGGAAGAATCATCAAACTTGACAGGTGGGGATAGAAAATAAGGACAGACTGTCCGTCCTTAACCCCTCACACCCCTCAACATCACTCCCAATGGGCTGGGCTTCCTCCACCCATCGAGAAAATTCATTTCACACCTTAAAAAAGAAAAATTTAGCTATGTTCCCATGTTTAAGTCTTAGGGCTCAAAAATGCTTTATAGTAAGGGAAATAGTTAAACTGTGAGCTTCTTTAAGGCGGATATCATGTTTTGTCCATTTAAAAATCCTTTGTCTTTGCTCTGTCTCCACAATGTCTACCTCAGACCCTGGCAAATAGCAGATACTCGATTAATATTTATTGACCTGAGTTATTGAATCATACTTTCTTAAAGATATAGATTGAAAATATATAAATTAGCAGGATTAAGCAGGAGTCAAGATAATTTTAATCGATTACACGTTTTTGCGTTAGTAAATCACCACTGTAAGGGGGCCCATTGGAAGAGAACACTGGGCCATGTGTTGTAAACAGTGGCTGTTGCTGATAGAGCCTTATATCCATTAAAGCACATGTTTGGGGACCTGAGAAAATGCAGCAGTGGGTGAGTCCTTTATTGAATGGCCCTCAGATGGTTAATTTTGTTTGCTGATGGCAGATACTGAAGCTACAGAAAAGCTGCTCTTGTTGTTCAAAGAGCCTTTTCAATTTTTAATTTGACATGGAGAGTTACATGGTCTACGATACATGCAGACCAGCACTTATCTCTCATCATCAACTTCTTCCGTCGGTTTCAACCTGTCTTGGCTGAAAGCAGCTGTATTGTAGGTGCTTTTCCTGGCTCTAGCTTACATGTGTGGTTCAATGACAAGATTTCTGATAAACTGGAACAGAGAATGAGAAAATGGGCTTTTAAATGATCAACTGATCATTCACTTCTCTAGGTTTCATTTCTGCCTGACAGACTTATTAAAGAAAAGAGTCACACAAAGAAGACTGGGGATTTGTCTCCCAGGTCCTGGTCAGATGAGAATCACAGACATTTAGAGCTAGAAGGCATCTGAGAGGTTATCTCATCCATTGTTGCCATTTTAAAGGGAACTGATGCTCAGAGGATTAAATGACTCACCTAAGGTCATACAGCTCATGTTGGAGTCAGGATCAGAATTCAGCTTTTTCGGGGCTACTTTACTGATCTTTTGCTGATTGTTAAGGAAATATAAGGGGGGAAAGATAATTTTTCATGGACTTTTTCCAAGAATATCATTCTTTGGGGGGTTATTATGATATTTCTAGGTTTTCTTAGCTAGGCCACCGTTTTAAATGGGTGTGGTCCTGTAAAGAATACTGGCTGTGAATTTGAGTTCAATGTATAACCATGGCTGTAATTTATTGAGCACTTATCATATGCTAGATATTGGGCATATATTATTTTTACCTTCATAATCTGAAAGGATGGAGACACTGAGGCTTAGAGCGTTAAACATCTTTCCCAGTGTCATGGAGGCATTCAAATCCAGTGTCTGATTGATTCCCAAATCCCCATTCATCACTTGTACTGTACTGCCCTCATTATTGTGTGTCTTCAGGAAAGTTACTTAAGGTCTCAAAATCAGTTTCCTCAGCTGTCAAATGGATACATTGACATTGTTTCTAGCATTGACGTAGGATGAAATGAGAAATAATCTAGCTAAAGTACCTGGCTTTGGACTTGACACAGAAGACACTCAACAGAAGTCAGTTCCGTTCTACACCTGTGTTCCTCTCCCCTTTGAATTTTTCGGTAGGATTTACATCCTGAAGTATATTGACTCATGTTGAAAAAAGAAAATGGAAGCACTTTGAAGGTGTCAGACAAGGTCAGAAATAGATTAAACATTCCAGCTGATAATCCCAAACTGTCAAAATAACCTAATGGCAAGATGTAAATGGCAGGAAACTGGGCTCCAAGCCTGATCCCTGAGAGTGAAATAATTGAATCAACTACAGTCAGAGAAAGCACCAACTTGAATTCAGCCTCCTAAATTTAAAATTCAGGTTGGGTTTCCAGAAAAAACATCTGTTCAATATTTAGGTAAAATGTTAGACAGTTGATTCTTTCTATGCCCTGTTTATTGATCCTACCTTATATGTTCTATACAGAGTGAAAAGCTGCAGGCATATTCATTTAATAATTCCAAATAGGCATCAGGAATTATTTGACTGTTTCTTGAAGCAACATACATTCTTTTGAACTATACTTCTGAAATTACAGCCTAAGTGTAAGTGTGATTCAATTTACAAAAATTCAATTTGCATGCAATGATTCAGTGGTACATCTATTGTATTTAGCCAGGAAGACTTTTTAGAGTTGATAGCAATCAAAGAGGTTTATATTAAGAGGATAACAATGAAACAAAAATACAAATGAAAAGATCATCATGCTTGATTCAGCCTGCAAAAGACAGTGGAGGGACTAATGCGGAAAGTCACGATGGTATGAAACGAGATCAGTACGTTTTTAGATTTAGTAATTGACCTTCGGAAAAATCATTACACAAACTCCTACATGAAAAGGTGTGTGTTGATGGCTGAAATATGAGCAAATTGCTTCCTTTAAACATTCCATCACACAAGACTTGAGAGAAAAGTGACTACGAAGCAAGAAACTGCTCTGGTCTAGAATATAAGTGGCAAGGGGGGTGGATTCTGTTCACACTTATCATTTATTACATTTTCCATTACATAGCGCTCAATAATTATTGAATGAAAATGGGGAAAGAAGTCTAGTCTGTGGTAGGAGAAAAGTTTGCCAGAGGGCTACCAAATGAAGATTTCACCCAAAACATGCAGAGGACCATTGGCAAGGTTAAGAATTCCAGAAGGTGCTGCTGTAAATTAGTGTAATCGTGCTGGTTTCCTGTGGGTAGAACAAGATGGAGAAATCTGCCTAAACACTTTGTATGCTACAACATAACCTACCTAATGCCTAGCATTCTCCTCCATGGCAGGAGATCAATTACAGCTGCACCATGTATTTTTAAATAAAATATTCCAAGACTCTGTATACGAGTTACCATCCATGAAGTGAATCTTGGACAAGTCACTTGACTAATCAATGGAAATAGACGGTGCCCTGGAAAACCAAGTGATGTTTCAATTTTTGCTTAAATAATAAGTTTCTGACTTAAAAGACTTTCAAAACCCTGGATTGAATTAAAATTAAAAAACCCTGGAAATCAGCTGTGTCTTCACAGGACTGCGGATTCAGTCGTGATGGGAAATCTGAGACCTTGTCCTCTGTGTGCACTTGTCCTTCCTCGTAGGTCCCCATGCCTTCTCTTCGACTTTGCAATCGTTCCCATCTTTACCACTCAGGAATTTTCTGGGCATTTGGCTTGACATCTCTGGAATGCTGCAGTCTCCCCTGGCCTGGCAGAGGAAATCTGATCCTGTCCCAAACCTACCTCCATGTCGTCCTGGATGAAACCTTCCTAATGACAGCTGGCTCCCAGTCCTTACAGGGCATCTGGGAGCAGGTGGAGTCTTTCTTTCTATCTGCGCTCTACCCTGACGGCTATAGACAGAAGAGCTGCCGACCAGAAGCAGAGCAGATTAGCACTACCCAGCTTCCTGTGGAGGGTACCATGGGCCAGGGCATAAGGAAGAGGGGGAAGGATACTTTTCCCCTTTGAAGTTATAAAAATAGAATAATCTATTGCACCAGAGGAGGTAATTTATCAAAAGCCATCTGGTGACACAAATGACTAAGTAATTTATTTACATTTGACCTCCTACATTTGGCCCAGGGCTTTACAATCACTCCTTGGTTAATCCTTATCAGAATATTTAAGACAGAGGTAGAGTGGAGAGTATGTGTGTGTGTGGGTGGGTGGGGGGGATTTTTTTCTGGAAGCCATAGAATCATTTAGTTTCGTGTCTCCATAATTCAGAAATGTTAGACTTATCTCTCTAGCTAAAATGTAAGCTCACTAAAGGAAGGAAACATACTCCAGATGTGGTAGGCACAATTCTAAGATGGCTGGTGGTCTCTGCTCCCTCCTGTCAAACCAGCATAATCCTAGTTGAGTGTGGGTGGGACCTGTGACGTGCTTCCAGCCCACACAATATGGCAAAGTGATGGAATTCTTCTTCTGGCTGCGAGCAAGCCAACAGCCATGTTGTGAACTGCCTGGGGAAAGGACCATTGGCAGGGAACGGCAGCTGCCTTCAGTTGCTGCGAGTAGTCCCCAGTGGACAACCAGACAGAACAATTACAGGGACCTCAGCTTTATAATCACAAGAGAATGAAGGCTGCCAACCACTGGAGGGATCTTGGAGACAGATCTTTCCTTAGTCAAACCTGCAGATGTGTACAGGTCTTAGCCATCACTTTGACTGCAGCCTTGTAAGACCCTGAGCAGAGAACCCAAGTAAGCTGTACCCAGACTCCCGACCCACAAAAACTGTGAGCTGATGAATGTGCATTGTGTTAAGGTGCAGATTTGTGGTAGTTCCTCATGCAGCAGTAGAAAATTAGTATATTGCATGTGTCCTATCCCTCCCCCTCCAGTCTCTTCTGGGGTGCTGAGTACATCATAGATTATCAATAACTAAACATACGAGTATCTTGATTGATCCATCAATCATCTTCTAACTTTGTCCTTCAAGTATTGGATTTGGGGTCTTTGGACCTCACTAATTTTCTCCACATCTGTTTTAGGTAAGTAGGGGACATGTCATATCCTATCTTATTCTTGCAGGGGGAAAAAAAGTTATGAGGAAATAAAATACTCTTCAACAATACTTACTGCTGTAGAAATAAACATCAAGAGATATATTGGAATGCAGGTGTGATGGGAGAGCCTATCTACCAGTGATTTGCTTGGAAGGTTGTCTAGCTGTGTTCTGGTCATGTTGTACGGTGATGTGGTTAGTTTACGTCACACCAAAGAATGGTGTGCTTTTATAAGGAGAGCTTTTATAAGGAGAGCTTTTCTTTCTACGCCACCACCACCCATGCAGGATTTAGGGCCTGCTGGCTGTCCTGGAAGGTTAAGTCCCATGAGGAGCAAACAGGATCTCAGGGAACTGACAAATGTCTCTTGTGCCAAGAGTTCACTTTAATGTTCCTGGATGTCCCAGTGGCACTGAGAGGCAGGGTCAGCTACATAATGTGTGGCGACCAGGAGGAAATGAAAATGCCACCTATGTTCAAAAATAGGGGAAAAGTACTGTTAAAGGTACTAATATATAACTTTTTCACTTCTTCCGCACTCTCTCTTTAAAGATGTCATGGTGCTTTCTATTTGCTCTTCCATGGCATGCTTCCTCAGGTGCCGAGATACTCCTGGGAGAGCACAGGCCCAACATACCCAGGCCCCTGTCCAGACCATAGCCCTCTGTTCCCCCTCCCTCCAGCAGCTAGACTGACAGGCTCTGCCAGGCCAAAGATGAGGAATTCAATTTCTCCTTCCAAAGAGCCTGCCACTTTAACCCTGGCTGGATGGCAATACCCCAGGGGTTGCAACCTCCATGCCAGGATGGGCTGAGTACCTGGCTGGGGTGTGGGTAAGAGGCTTGTCAGGTATGTGGTGCTGTCAGCCCAGGAGATTCCCTGGGGCACACATAACTGGCCCTGACCCTCCCCACACCCACACCCACTCCCAGGCCCGCACTGCTGGTAGAGGGCAGTAGAAGTTGCTGGGAGACTAGAAGGTAGAGGTTGGGAGACCTAGGGCACCAGGGAGTGAAGAAGCAGGTGTCCCAGAACCCATCCCAGAGAGGTTGGGAGGCAGCAGGAAGTGGGACCATGCGTGAATCAAGGCTCCAAGTCCCCAGTACATGCCCCATTTTCCCCATTGTCCCATCAGCCTTCATCGGCAAAACACAACACCAAAGATAAGAAGAATTCTAAGACAGCAGCAGCAGAGCATTAAATCCTAAGAGTAGACAGGCCCTTTCTCAGCATAGGGTCCTGCGTGACTGCACTGGTCTGAAGCCCAAGGACCTCCCTGGCCTGTGGGGAGCACAGTGTAGGGAAATAGGGGGAGAGGGTGTTGTCCATTCAGATTCTGCTCCTCTCTTTATGGATTTTCAGATTCTGCTCCTCTCTCTCTGGGTCCAATGTCCAATTCCTTCATTTCCCTTCTCTGCACTCCCTCTACCTATGAATTTTTCTATGCCCTTCAGGGAAAGACTTCCTCCAACTCATGCTTGAGTCCTCTTTTTGGAGCGTCAAATACCTTTCATCTACTTTAAGGGGTAAGACACCTGCCACCCCCACCCCCACCCAAGGAAATGTATTCTTCATAGTCTAGGTAAAATGGGAGAAAAACCCCAGGGTGAAAAGGCAATACTTGTAACAGAAAGCATAAGTTGCTTAATATATTAAAATTATTTTTTCCACCTGCAGGATTCCTAATACTTGACCATGAAAATTAGTGTCTGTGTGTGTGGCATGTATGTGCACGTATGCAAATAAGGAGTTTTGCTGAACAGATGAAGGAATGCATGATAAACACACATATTTAAATGCAGACTTTAATGTCACATAGAATATCTCTTATTGATAGTTACTACTCGTGAAGAAGTCCTGGAGTGAACCCAAGGAGCCACATTCTGCCCTCTCTAATTGGCCATAAAAATGTATTTCTTTAAGAAGCACCTAACCTTAACAGAAATGAATCCTGGGTGTCTCCCCACTACTTCAAGAAAAAAGGTTTGATACATAATCAAGGAACATGATTTGATTTTCGGAGGCCGTTAGGAAAGACGGTCCACAGAGTAATGCTATTAATATTTCTGCTATTAAGATATCTGTTTCCTATCTTTGGAACACCCAGAAAGAATGGAATCTAAATATTTAAACGTCTCGCAGAAAAATCTCTGACAACTGGAAAGTGTCTTAAAAGTCTATGAAGTCTGATGCTGGATAACCAGAATCAGCTAACAGAATTCATTTTTATTAAAGCATTTCAAATGACCAAGTCACTGATGCGTTTTAACACTGTAATGGCATAATACCCTTGCCTCAAATCTTCAGAGAGGCAAAAATGATCACAGATTAAGCAAATTCAACAGCACATAATACTTTCATAACCACAGGAATATTACTCCATAAGAAATACTTCCGGTGTAAATGGTGATTTGGGGAGAAAAGTACCATTTTGGTGTAAAATGATCTAGTTGACTTTGGTTATAAATCACTTCAGGCCCAGTTCTCCTTCCTCTCTTCCCCCAGGTTCCCTTTCTACCTGATAACGAAGGGAGTTCTGAGCATGGAAGGAATGAACCAAGTATGATGAGGTGAATGGGAATCTGACCCTACATAGTTTTTTCTTCTTCCTCCCTACCCCTCATTTTGTCATGTGTAATAACTGAGCGTTTAGCAGGAAGAACTCACCAGGAAGGGCACAGATACTTGAAGCAAAGAGAGAACAGCATTTGCTGTCAGAAAGTAATCTTCACTTGCAGCTTTCATTCCAGTCCTAACACTCACCCTCATGAGGCGTAAAGAAGAAGTGAACAGCCATGCTTCACTCTCTCCATGAGAACTGAGTTGCCCAAGGGCCCAATGCGTGGCTCTGCGGATATGGGATGATGTGGCAACGCAATCATTGTTGTCCAGAGAAGCCATCTGACTTCCGTGCCCCCTCTAGAAGGCCGTATAATAACACCATCTCCTGTGGAATTGGTGGAAGAGACTCATTTGCATGGAGAATGCCAGAAGAACCACTGTCTGTGCTCTATGGTTCTGTCAACCCCTTATAAATTCAGAATATTGGCACATTACAGGGACTTTTTTAGGCTATGGAGGACTGACTCAGTCAAACGGAAAGCAGTACAGCAGAGATTAAGAGCATAGGCTTTAAAATACGACACAACCAGGATTCAAATCCCACCTCTGTCTCAGACAATTTTTGGGGTACTGAGCAAGTCACTTAACCCCTCTAAAATCGGTTCACTTATTTGTTACACAAGGCCTGAGAATACTTTCCTCCTGGGGTGTCGAAGGTTTAAAATAGAAAGTTTGTGTAAAGATCTCATTTGTTGCCTGGCACATAGTAATACATAGTGACTCAGTGTCATAACCACAAATGATTTTTTAATGATATATTGTCCACACATTTTGTTGTTGTTGTTGTTGTTGTTGTTGTTATTGCAAGCCCATGAACCCGGGGGGACAGGATCCTGGGTCTTTTTCAATGTCCTACACATCTCCGGTGATTTATAAATAATAAAAACAATAAATGTGTGTGTGTCACTTTCAAGCCCAACAGACACCTTCAAGTTTTCATAGCATCAAAGTCATTACAAAGGAATTGAGGTTTTGTGTTATCTCAATTTGATCTGGCTGGTCCTTCCAGCTGTTGTAGGTGCTCTCCTAATTTTTTCTCTTGCGTTTTCCCCACATCATTCCACCTCTGAGAGCAGGACTGAGCAGCTGGAGTCACCACAGAACCTGATCGATGGCTGCAGGACCCAGATGGCAGGAGCTCGAAAATGTTTCTGGCAAATACCTCTACAAGCTGGAGTGTGTGTGTGTGTGTGTGTGTGTGTGTGTGTGTGCGTGCACGCTCTTCCCTTTCACTGGCACTTGAGCTAAATGCCCAACAGCCCCTTCTTGGCTGGGTTCCATTCAAACTACAGTTGGCGTCTCTGAAAACGGCTTTGGCTCCAATATCTTATGTGTGGGACTGTCTATCGTGAAGAATTTTCCCACTGCTGATGATTTCTGTTTTCATGAATGCTTGAAAATCATGTCTCACATAAGAGCTCTGACCTCCTTTTATCTTTCCAGTGGAAATTCTTTCATAAAGAAATGTCATCTCTTTTATACAATTACTCTTTGTGAGGGGCTATTTATAGCTGTGAAATTAGGGAACGTAGTACTCCTTTTGACTTCCAGAAAAATTGTTGAGCATCAAATTGCATGTCAAGGGAAAAATGATCTCATGAAAAAATTAACAGACATCACTATTTTCTACTTCTCTCTCCTAGCCCCCACTCCCAAACAACGAGGATGGGTAGTCATTGCCTTCCAATAACATAAAACTGGCATCAAAAATAAAATCATGCCTTATCTTGTTTGATGCAGTAGATATGCTGCTGAACAGGGGACATTTTAAATGCACTGGAAGAACTAGAGAGTTATCTTTCCAAATGGAAACATGTGGTGAATGCTTTCTGAAAGAAATGATGATTATGGAGGTAATTCTCCAGAACCTGATATACATGTTTTATTAATTGGGATTTTCTCACACTGCCTTTTCTTAAAGCCAGGGTCACCTCTAAAAAGGCTCGATGTATTCTGTGACTTCAAAATCTCTCCATTTATCCATGAGCACTCTTTGGAGACATTTTCTCTCTCTTAGCTGTCATTTATGTGATTTTCAGAAACAGTGAAATTTTCATTTTACCTGGAAATTGAAAATATACTAAACCAAAGTAGGAACTAACGTCTCTCTCTGGGGCCATCTCAGGTCAAGAGCATATTTCACACTACACCAAATGTAAAAAGGAGGAAAGAAGCTCAAGCTGTGGGAATCCTCAATGTGTAAGGAACAGCTTTCTTCTAAAAATGTAGCTAAGGCAATGAGTAAATGTTACAGGCTTGCTTGTATTTCTTTATTAATCAGTATGTAGAGAAAAACAAAAGATATCAGACACTCTCTATTGTGAACTTTAAAAGATTTTGTGCAAAAACTAAAGGAAGTCTCTCCTGGAGATCTGGAGGACGCTGTGTCCAGGAAGGTTGAGGTCAGGGGCAGGGATCACTCATTCTGTGGGACGAGCCCCTGTGAGATTGTTTAGCACTAACCCTGGAATCTGGAAACTGATTCTTTCTGAGGAATCCTAATTCAAACACATGAGTGCTTATAGTGGCTTTATTTGTAATCCCCCCAAACTGCAAACAACCCAAATGTCCTTCAGTCTGTGATTCAGTGATACAGCAGAATAATACTCATCAATAGAAAGGAATGAACTACTGATACACACAACTACATGAATGAATTTCAAATGCATGGTGCCACGTCAAAAAGGCTATGTAAACTGTGAGATTCCATTTATATGGCGTTATAGAAAAAGCAAAGCTTCAGGGGCAAAAACAAATCCATTTTTGATTGTCAGGGGCTCGGGGTAAGAGAAGGGATTGACTACAAAGGGGCATGGGGGAACTTTTTTGGAGTGATGGAACTGTTCTACGTCTTGATTATCTCTGGTATTTATATAATTGCATGCATTTGCCAAATCTTGCAGAACTATTCACTAGAAATGCGAATTTTACTATATGTAAATTATATCTTAATAAAACTATTGAGAACCCACTCCATTAAAAATGAAATGATAAAAAAGCTAATGATAAGTTTGAAGATACATTCATAAGGAGGCTTTAGAGATACTTTTAATATATTAAAAAGGGAGAGCATGGATTTTTAAAAATTCCTATTCAGACTCATGTTACCTGCCTGTTTTTCTACCACATACCTCATTCTGATCTCAATGGTGGTAACAACTCCCAGTCTGCCACATGTTGCTGGGGATTTAACCCCAGGACACTTCTTATATTCTGAGTGCTCACAAGTGCAGAATTCTGCATAAGCCTAAGATATCTAGCCACAGTCCCAAAGACTCAGAAGCATTCCAGACCACGGCTGGGATGCCATGACTCCCCACTTAAGGCTACTAAATGTGGGTATCTTTGTGTGTGGGGGGGCAGGGGTGGATGGTGTATCTGATCACTCAGGTTTGGGAACCACTGGTTTAATCAATTAATACTTACATTAAGATAAGGGAGGCCCAGATATACGCACAAAAACTTTCTTTTTCTGGGTGAGATCAGGTTAAAATAAAGCAGAAGGGCAGCCCTGAATAGAAATGAAAGAGGAAAGATAACATAAAGCCTTCAGACTATGTGGAAAGTAGGAGAAGTGTCATCCACTCATTGATGGTGTCTGGCCAGGCCATCGTGGAAAATAGAGGCGTGTGTGTGTGTGTGTGTGCGTGTGTGTGTGTTTATGATTGTATGTGTGTGTCAATGGTTAAGCCATCTCTTGATTGCCGAGGGCTGTCTTCTTAAGCCACTGTCCTACCTTAGCACAAACTATCCATGGCCCTGCCTTAATGTGAGGAGCTAAGACAATTTCCCGAGTTCTCCAAGTGTTGCCGGCATCACATTTTGATGGGAACACTCATCTTAGGCCCTTATCTCAGAAGGGACTTATGAACGTATCCCTGTCATGAAGTAAATCAATTACTCTTTCATCTGGTTTGGTACTTCTTGGCATCCTTTCGCCAAGTACACACACAGTTAAGTCAGAGAGGTTGCAGGGCCCAGTTGATGACTAAAATTCCTGCAAATTGATTATTTCAGGACTCTGCTTCATACGTAACTCAGCTTCAGAAATCCAACTGGCAGTGGCCAGAGGGATTCCTCTTTCAAGTCATCTGTCTTTCTAATGTACCCAACTGTTCTGTAACCCTCCCAAGTCAATGCAATAAAAACAAGAATACACCGTCTTCTGAAGATCTTGAAAATGCTTCAATGGGTACATCAGAATAATTTGTAATTAGCTTGGTAATTTGGGGGCATGCATGCAAAGCAGATGCTGCTAAAGAGATTTTTAATGTACTTGAGAAACAGTTTGCTTTTCCTCTGAAGTAGGCTGAACAGTTTTCTCTTCAGTCCTATTGACACTATTAATTTGCTTTGCAATCTGCCCCGCCCCTGCACCCCAACACACACCACCATTTTTCCATCACTATTGCAAACAGAAACGAGGAAAGCAAGGCTTGGAGAGCTCTTGTGGAAAGAGCCATTTGCTCCAGCTCAAGCAAACAGCAAGGTCAATCAGCCTGAAATCTGAATTTTTCAGACACATAATAGACCCTTGGCTTATCCAAGCCTCTTATCTGATTGGAAAAAAATCAAAGGTAAACTTCAGGACTTGTGGAATTAAAAGACAAATGAGATGTCATAATTATCAAAGTGGCTAATTTAGAAAATTAAGCTGTTCACATAGGTGACATAATTGCTTGTCACAATCACTCTTTTTCTCATTAGCTTCTTCCATTCAGCACCTACAGGCAGCACAACAGTCTTTGGCCTTGCTCAACAATAGGGGTGTTCTTCTGTGGTTTAGTATCACATTTTTTCTCCCATCTTCTATAAGTAATGCATATTTATTAGCAGGTTTATTCGAAGAATAATTCTAGAAATCCCAGTCTTTCATAATTTGTATTTAGTCACATTTAAAATTTGTGATCAAACGTTCTTTTGAAGTAATGAGTTAATTATCAAGATAAGATTTATGGAATTGCATAGCGTTTTCATGTTCCGTGGAAAACATTAAGGGTTTTGATATATAGTAGTATTAGGGGGGAAAGAAAAAAACCTCCGAGTTTAGATAGGATTTTTCTTTGCTAGTCTTCCCAAATTCTGACTAGAAGGAAAAGAAATATATTTCCGAAGCATCTGTTTCTTTTTCCCCCCTAATATTTTATTAGGTATTTGATTTCTATAGATCCAGCCCAATGTAAATAAATTCTCTACAAGAGAATTATTTGTAAGACTGACAGTAATACTATTTATGTGTCAGCAAGTGCAGAAATTATTAAGGATGATGTCTTAAGAAACAAAATGAGTCTTGTTTGCTATGGACTTTTAAAGCGTGCCGTGGTAAGTGGTCAAGGTTAAAAACATGAGTATAAGATTGAGTCAGATTCTGCTGTCTTGTAAAGGGGTAGGATGTGGCTGGTGTGAGTTTTGCAGGGACTTCGTCGAGGTTGTTTGTTTGAAGTGAGAATTCATCCTGAAGGTACGCAAGGAAGCTGTCATCTGTATGTTTCTGGAGTATTCGTGTAACTATTGTGTTTTGATTTCACTAACATTGAATTAGTGAGGTAACTGTGTTGCAAGAGTTATTATGGTTATATACTAAAAGTCATAAGTTCAGAAAGGAAAAGAAAAATCCAATCAAATCCTCCAATGTCTGAGGTTTCTATAAACCTTGACTTGACTCATAACTGAACCCGAAGTGGTAGTGTATACTCTGAAGACCTGTAGACGTAGAATTGAATGGCGAATATATCCCCCAAAGAAATAGATACAAGTCCAATTATGTTAATGTTGTGTTTATTCCCTTCACACTCACAAGTACAATCGTTGGTAAGAGGAATGGTACACTGGATGCTCTGAATAGATAAGGCTGAAGACTAAGACAGAAAAGAGACCAAAGACGTAGCACCTGTCTAACCTTTCTTTGTCCACTGTAGCCTTCAGGATGTAATAATACACAAGAGCCCTTGAGTTGGTTGTCTTATGGGCCTTTGAATACAAACGTGTGCTAGTTTGTAGCAGAGTAGATATTGGGGTAAAATTTACAGACTGAGGGCACACTGGCAGCCCATTGCAGGGAGGCAGGATCAAGGAATGCCAACATCTTCGAGATGTCTCAATGGAGATCTGAAAGCTAAGGGAATAGCTGCCAATTATAAATGAGAATGACACTTGGCTATTTTCAGCAATTTGACCATTCATTTGGACTTTCCGTGGAATTTTAGTGCAAAGGTTTTCAAACTGTGCTCTGTTGTGCTCTAGGCATTTTGAGTTGGGAAGGCAAAACAGACCGAGCTCTAATTCTTCACTTCCTCATACTTCACCCAGCACAACAGTGATTTCATCTGCTTTATACAGTGGGCTTCCATTTAAAATTGCATTGGAAGATAGGTTTCATGGCTAAAAATACTTTGAAAACTGCTAGGTCAGTGTGTTTGATAGTACACCTAAAGATAGTATGCTTGAGATAATAAAATAATAATGGTATTGCATAAGAAATCACATCACCTGTATTTCCACCCAATGGACAAATCTGTTGTCATTACAGAAAGTTCCTCTTCCCAACATTCATTCTACAAATATTTATTAAATTTTCCACTACTCATCACCCTCCGCTCAGGTCAGCCTGACATCATCTGAGACATCATCTGGGAACTCGAGTTGCTCATTTTAGCTATTGCTGTTGTGGTTAGACTCTTTCCAATCTGCCAGCTGGAAACCATTATTCCTAGCTTTTGACCTTTCCTGGCATACGTTGTTAGCAAGCCTTGACCTCATTAGCATCTGTGATGAACTAAAATTCTATCTTAACAGAAACGGGGAAAACTAGAGAGGGTCTGTCTTCTGATAACAATTTCAGGTGGCAGCAAAAAATAAAGGAATTTGGAGATATCGTGGTATTTTAGCATTTACAAAGTGGGTCTTGTGCATATCCATAAGATTAGGAAATGTGTGCTGATTCCATTTTATCCTAGCATGTCGTTAAACAAGTTCCTTAAGTTACACAGATAATAAGTGACAAATTGTATCTAAGTGTAAGTGTCTGAAACTAAAGTGTATCCATCGCACAAGTTACCCACCAAATGTGGTCTGTAGGCCCTTGCTCATCTGCAAAGAGATAAACCCAGGAATTAGGAGTCAGCATTTAGACATTTTCATCACTTGACAGTAATTTTATACCTGTGGAATATGACAATAAAAAATTGAGGCATATAAGTTGCATGTCTTTTGCTAAAATATGTTGTTTCATATTTTAGTATTTTGCAGAAGTATTAGTTCATGACACTGGACAATAAAAGCCGAGACAAAAACTGATCTGCTCTGCAGATCATTTGAGGGGCATAGCACTGCACCAAACTGGCCCTAAAATGTTAGCTCTCCAAGTAAAATGGATACAGTACAGGAAAGGAGTGGCACCCTTTTCTGAGCACACACCTTCTTATCTTCTGATAGAAACGATGGCATAAATTCTCATTGGCTTGGCTCAGTTTCCCTATTGAGTCATTTTATGTCAGAGCATGAAAACTTTCCCACAGACTTCTCCCCAATGGAGGGCTGATACAGCACAGGGTTGCTGCCTTGCCTCAGCGCTCCAAGCTCTTCTTCCAGCCTCATCAGCTTTATCTGGGAGCTGGTTTAATTAGTTTCCTCTCAGAATGGGTTGAATTAAAGAGAGGCTTTCTAATGGCCTGTTCAGGGGCACCCCCTGAAGAGAGAGATCAAATTTATTTACGATGCCCTTTGGCTAGGTGTTTGATTTTCTTGACAAAACATCACTTGAGTCTTTAAAGGTTTGTCTTTAGGTGTTCTATAGCTGGCCTGAAGCCAGGTTCTCTTAAATGGTGATCAAAGGCACAGACAATGCAAGTCATCAATACAAAATGTGTTCTATTTAAACATACTACTTGGAAAGGACATCCTTTTTAGTTTTTTTAGTTTTTAAAGGGCCCTGTATCGGAGACAGTTACAAACCATTCTACAATACTGTAATTATGTGCATTTTAGTTTATATGTATTATTTTCTCTCTTGAGACTCAGAAAGGATGGCCCTGACCCAAATGTATTTGCTTACTTACTTAAATAACAAATTCATTAGGAGTTTAAGTGGTATATATGGTAAGATATGTTATTAAAACAGAAGTGAAGCTACATCATAATTATATCCCAAAATGAAAAACCGTAATGAGACTTTTGTTATTTGGGGTGTAAAGACAGGGTTTTTTAGAAACTGGAAATGTCCTGTTTATTGCAAAACTCCTATGTTTGGGAGAAAATTGTTAAATTGTCATTTGGGGCTTTGTTTAAGGACATGCCACTGTAAAGTTTAAAACTATCACAAGAACTCATTGTTTTGAAAGCTGTACTATTAAAATGCATTTCGTTGTTATCAGCAGTCAGACTGCTATGATCAGAAATAAACTTAGAATTTTAAAAGGATCAACTACTCCTGCAAATTAAATCTATCCTCAGTAGCATTTTCCTGGCTGATCTGTTTTTGAAATACTTTTATTACTTCAAGGAAACATTACTCAGTTGCTAATGAAAACAAGGTTAAAAAAAGGAGAATTCGCTCAAAATGAACAAAATTTTTAGTGGCCGTTTGACAATCTATTTAAGTTTTCCTTTCAAATTGAGGTAATAAGATTATATTTAATCAGTCTGTGTAGAAATAATGCCTGGTCTCTTTTGCATAGTTCTCTGTTTGGATTCTGTATGTGTGTCATGGGGATAAGTGACTCCTTTGAATGATAATAATGCCTCTTGAAGTGTGAGAGCTGTGCTGGGCTCTCAGACTGAAGTTCCAAATTGTATTGTACAAGACTTCTCTGTTATCTATGGTTGACCCTGTGACAGTGAGTCTTCTCTGTTGTCATCTTTCTATTTGTACTTCTCTCTTCCTCTGTGCCTTTGCTCCCTTTAATGCTCTGTACTCCGTAGCAGAAAGGTCAGCACTGCTCTAGGCCTTTTTGTAAACTTCCTGTCCCCTTCTCTGTACTCATGTTTTGAACCCATTGCTAGCTAAACACCAGACTATGGTAAATTGAGCTACTCATTGCCCCAAATTTGAATTCATTTCTGGCGGTCGCCACTTTTCTCCACAGCCATCTATCTGCCCAAGATTAGGGCTCATGCCTGTGAGTGCTGTGGCAGCAGCATGGTGACCTTCTCACCCAAAGATGGCCATGTCCTGATTCACAGGACCTATGAATATGTTACCTTATATGACAGAGGGACTTTGCAGATGTGGTTCGGTTAAGAGCCTTGAGATTGGGGAGATCATCCTGGGTTATCTGGGTAGACCCTTTAAGTGGGAGACGGAGGCAGACAACGTCAGAGTGCTGGAATAGGAAAAGGACTTGACTCACCTTTGTTAGCCTTGAAGATGGAGGAAGGGGGCTAGAACCAAGGAATGCTGCTGGCCTCTGGAAGCTGAAAAAAAGACCAAAATATGAACGCTACCCAAAGCCTCCAGAAGGAACACAGTCCTGTCAATGTTTGATTTCAGCCCGGTGAGAACTGTGCCAGACTTCAGACATACAGAACTATAAAAGAGGAAATTTGTATGGCTGTAAGCCACCAAGTGTGTGGTAATGTAACGCAAGCCGTTAGGCTCTCCATCCTGGACAGCAGCGTGGGGCTAGTCCTGCTGATATCGATGGCTTCCCTAGGCAAGGGGACACCTCAACCCACGGGGACATTTCCCTATATCTACTCTTTCACTTGGGCTTTTTGTTTCAGGTGGGAAAGATAATGTTTCCCAGCAAGACTGTGTCTCCATGAATAAAAGAGACCCTTTCTAAATAACCTTTCTCTATTTGTTTCCATTAAAATTCACCCATTCTCTCCTTTACGGAAATGAACAAATGCTTGGGTTTGATCTGCAAAAGCTGTGGCACAGATTTAAATTGCAGTTGGCCTGGCAGAAAATCACGTCAAAACTTTTAAGTCATTTACTTCCTTCTCACTCCCTTATGTGTGTGTTATATAAGCCAAATGATTTGCTGAAAATATGAAAACAATCAGTGCATGTATTCGTGTTTTAAAAATGGAATTTAAAGAATTCATTACCGGACCAAAACATTATTAAGCATAAAGATGAGCACATGTTCACATCAGCTTAATAATTTTCTGATTTAAGAGAGGACTATAAAGTCTGTAATATGTGTTATATCATATGCTGATATATATAATATTTTTATAATAAGTATAACATGTATACATGCAATATTTAGTAAGTATTTATTAAGCACTTACTGTAAGTGTGGGTATACACAGGCATACAAGATGGTCTCTGCCACTCACAGATGAGGCTTTGAACCCAGGACTCCTTCCTGAAACCTTGTATGCAGCCAAGGTTCTTAATTTTTTCTCTGCCATGGACCCTTTTGACAGTTTGGTGCCACCTATGGGACCCTTCTCAGAATGTTTTTAAATGCAAAAAGTCAAATACATAGGACTACAAAGCAAATCAATATTCAAAATACATAATTGCAATACAGAAGATCATGCCTTTATGCTAAGATATTTTTCAACACGATCTAAGGAGATTTTGATCAGTGACATCATAGGTACTGCAAATACTACTGTGATTTGTTGCCTAGACTTACAAATTGAAGAATAGGCTAAATTTCATTATAGGACAAATAAAGATGGAATTCTTTCCCCACCCAGTTTAAGGACTCCCAGGACTGGAATTTTTCTTAAAGTAGCCCTAAGCTGAGTTAATGTCAAAGAACAGCTTCAAAAGAAGTGGATCTTAAAATGTGGGTCCCCAATCAGGATACAGTTGCTGTATGTTTTTTCTAATTATTAATTTTGATGAGTCACCTCAAGTACACCACATTCTTCTTTGGGAGGAAAAAAAAGAAATCTTTAGAGGAAAGAAATCATATTAGTAAAAGGGACAATCTGCTCTTGTCTGTTTGTTTATTTATTTATATCCTGCCTTGTTCTAGGAAGGATTTAAGATGGCTTGTTTCTGTCTAAATTCCTAGAACTTGGTTAATTAAATCTTCTGAAAATGTAAATTAAAATGCAGTAACATTATTTGACAAATGGGACAAAATTATTATCATCTTTTGAATAATTATGTGATTGGGAATGTCTACATCATATTTATCTAATCTGCAATTAAATCATTTATATATGCAATTAAATCATTTATATCTGCAATACATAAATTCGCCTCATCAATAACAGGAAATGTGGCCAATGGCCAAGTTTGTTGCAAGAACAAAATAGCCTGTGTCAGGGGGAAGGGTCACCGATGATGTTCTAATTGAAATGCTGACAAATTAAACAAGGGCATAACTCATCATTTCAGCTAGCAAGTGACACAGAGATTGCCACACTGAACTGGCACTATTTTGTTTACCCTTTTCTACATATTCTGTAACACACACTTGCCTTGTGGCAAAATCACTATTAATCATCGAAGCAGTAGATTTCCAGATAGTGTCTAATCTCTGTTGGGGCAAGTGTCTACCTTTATTGTGTAAATCTCAATTAGCATTGTTACCAAAGATTTCCACCTGCAATTTCACATCTATTCGAAAAAAATTCATGAAGCTCCTAGTCTGTGCCAAGTACTGTGTTAAGGTATACATAGCCAGAGGACTATTAGTCTACAAATTAGAGGGTTTGCAAGACAAATCTCTTGCTTCATATTATCTAAATAAACTTAAATCTGACTCAATACCCTACCTAGAAAAGCAGCATTGGGGCTTGATCTCCATTTCTCTTTAGGTTGTACAAAAATCCAGCTGCTTATATGGTGTGTAGGACATGACGAGCCTCTGGGCCATCAAGCCACCACCCATATCGAAACCAATGCAGTCCTTGAATTCTGGTGGCTCTCTAGTGCCTGTTTTGTGGGACACAGGAAGCTTTGCAGAAGGTGGAAGCCCCTGTTTAATGCCTGGGTCGACCTTCCTGAAGTGCACACACAGCCATTTCCTTGAGAACCTGCCTCCTTTTCCGGGATGCTGACACCACCTGGTGCGGAGCTTACACTATTTCTGCAGCCTATACACCTCCCCCCTTTTCCCAGTCTGGAGGACGTCTTTCTTTCTCTCTTTCTGTAACTGGAGGGACACCTTTCTCTCTCTTTTTGCCCTCCAGGACAAACAGGATTGTCACTGATGAGTTTAGGCTGGAGTACAGAGATGCCGTTGATCCAAGTAGCTTCTGTTTTCTCCCCCTTGAAAATAACCTCCCCCCACCCCCAAAAATGGCTCCCGTTTCCATTTCCAGAAAAAGGAACTCAAAACCTGCTTGAAGGGGGAAGAGGGTAGAATAGAGTCAGAACAAACACAAATCAATATTATCTCAATAAATTAGTCTTCCCTCTTAGAAGACGGGACTTTAACCCTTAAGAAGCAAGTGAAATAGGCTTTTCAATCCAGACATTCTGAAGTCTGGTGAAGATGAAAAAAAGAAACACAATGAAGTTTAGCATCGTGCTGGTAGCAGCACCTTTGGCATTTTTACTTCTTAATCTCCAGGACTCATTCACTGCTGTGTCCTCTGAAGAAGGGAAGCTCTTCGTTAGAGGACTCAACTTTAACACCGAGGAGCAGGCTCCGAAGGTCAAGTCAGCTTCAGGCCTATTTCTGTTTGTTGTCAAGGAGCAGGAGTCCCAGCGATCTGGGGTTTTGGCTTCACCACCTTCACCAATCCAGAACATGCCTCAGACGCCATGAGAGCCATGAATGGAGAGTCTGGGCGGTGGCCAGCTCTGTGTGGACCAGTCTGGCAAATCGCCCCGGGGACCAGAGCGGGTGCCTTTGGGGCCCGTGGGAGTGGTTGCAGCTGCTCCAGAGGTGGTGGGGACCAGGGCTATGGGAGTGGCCAGTATGACAGCCGAGCTGGAGCATATGGATACAGATTTGCAAGGTCCAGAGGTGGTGGTGGCAAGCAGGGCGGGGATGACTGCTACTCAGGAGGAAATTACAGAGACACTTCCAACAACTGAGATGAGGCATGCACACCTATTGTAGATACACAAGGAATAAAACTTCTGATCCTGTCCTTCCAAATGGCTGTATTTATAAACGTTTTTGGAGCTGCATTGCATCATCTGTTTTAGTACATCAACTTCTGTTTCTGGATTGAACTCCCGAAGGTAGCTTCTTAAAAGTCCTTTTAGAAAGATCCATGTCTTTAAAAAGAAACTTTTTTTCTCCCATTTAAAGACAAATTCTGGAACATTTATAGAGTTTGGGTATTGTTTTCCTTTGCCTATTTTTTTAATTTGGGCTCTCAGGATGGGCTCTGGCAAAAAAAAATGGCCAGACAGGCTTTTTTTTTTTTTTTTCAGTAATAATGTATATCTAGGGGCATTTCAAAACCCATACACGATGGTTAGGAAGCAATTTCCAAATGTAACTACAAGAAACTGCCATGGTTACTTAGAGGTGTTTTTTACTGAAGATTACTACACTGATTATAAAGAAGTTTCTTAAAAATATTTGTGAATGTCATTTATTTTTTTTAACACTGGAAGAAAAAAATATTCTGTTGTGTCTCATAGCATTTAGGACGTCCTTCATGGAGCTTGTTAAAAAGATGAAACCTGAAAACGAACAACAGCAAAAAAACATAATCAAAAGAAGGTTTATATTCCTATAGGCCACATGAAGGTATTTCTTTCTGTATGATTCCTGGGCTTATTAAAGACTCAATTACTTTAATGAGTGCCTAAAAAATGCTCTTTGAGACTAATAATGAAAAGTAAATAAATTAAAAATCTCTAGAACTATAATTTTATTACTATTGTTAATAATATTTAACATTTAAACCTGTGTAAATTAGAATGCTTAGATAATTTTTATGTATCAAACTTCATTTTAAGTTGTTCTTTTTCAGTTTTTAATTAAAGGCATGTAACAAATGTCACTAATTGCATTGCCATCAAAAGCAAAGAAACTTAACGCTTCCGTCGATACAACCCTTCCTAAGAGACGAAATCTGTAATTTCCAGTGACTTTTTGAAATACTGACGAGTGTTTATAATACCCTGATGATTCACTTGCAGAGGAAACCAGGTTGCAATAATGTTTACAATATGCTCACTATGAGTTAACTACTGTACTAAGTGGTTTATGTAATGATTTTATCTCATCCTTGCTGAAATCCCCACTTTTCAGATGTAGAAACTGAGGGGGAGATGGGCCAGACAACATGCCCACCATGCGTGGTGAACGGGGTTGCAGGATACTGACATGGGAAGGGCTCGGTGAGGCCATTTCATTGGAAGGGGTGTTGGGGACCGGTGGGAGCCAGGAGAGTCATTCCAAAGCTGCATTTGTAGGCAGCCATTCTGTTTCTACCGAAGAGCAGCGGCTGATATTGGGTGGCGGTGGCTGATAGTGTTTATAATGCTGTTGCCAGCACCTCTGCCCAATGTGGTCACTGGTACCATCACGATCGCAGTCAGAATTTAAGCCCAAGAGAGTCCAATTCTGGAAGCCATGTACTTAACCACTGAGCTCTGCTGAGAGTCATGGCCTATTGGAGATCACAGTCCAGTCCTTCTTTTCACAATCTCAGCTCCATACCACAGGGATGGTGATAATCCCCTCCACTGTTTCAGGCATTGTCCTGGGCAAGGGACACAAAATGGGAGAAGCAGGGGGTGACACATACCTGCAGTGAAGCCCTCTGGGAACTCCCAACTCCCTGGATGGCATTCAGCGAAGTCTCACCTTATCCTGAATTCTGGGTCATGTTGAAATGTGTTATAACATAAGCCTTTACACTGATTTCTTTTTCCTTGTTGAGGCAGCATTGGACGGTGAGCATTCTGGAGCCAGATTGCCTGCGCTCGTCTTTGATAATTAATTATATGACCATGGGCAACAAACTCAACCTCCTGGTACCTAGATTTCCTCATTTATAAATTGGGGACTGTAGTACGACCTACATTGTAGGGCTTTACACAGATTAATTATGTTTTATATGTCTGATATATGTACTTAGATATAGCTATAGATAATATATCTGATAACTTAGCTTGACCTCAGACAGACGGCTTTAGAGTCCAGCAGAAGGAATATGCATCTCAGAGTCTCGATAATTTGCCAGTCGATACATTTCAAATGTTGGATTCTGCATTGTGAGGCCTTATGCTCTCCATAGTACAGCAGCACCAAGAAACATCACCTGCTCTTATGCCTTTGAATAGTAATTCCTTGTTCTTCGCCGTTATATGAACAAATAAACCTAAGTGACTTGAACAATTATATACCTAAACTCATTTTTACAAGTAGAAAACGACATCCTCCTCACTGACGTATGTTGAAAATGTTGGCAGAAACGTAGGAGGCCACCTGAGCCAAACCACTGATCCGAAGAGGATGTCTGTCTCCTGGGGAAAAAAGATGTACCTTAGCGGTCTGCACATCTAATCCAGTGTGAACAACTGTTTGCCAACAGTCACCGCAAACCAAAAGTGAAACTAGAACTGGAGCTAAGGCAATGCAATAATTGTTAAGTCTATTCATTCATTCATTCGTTCATTCTGTGCTCAGTACCTGTAGCTAATCTCCATAGCCATCTATGGTTGGGGTACAACATCCAAAACCAAAGTGCAGGCCAACTTTCTCACTATCTTGCTAACTACATCCTATTCTGGAGGGTGTTGAAATGTGACAATACAGACAAACTTATAGTTGTTGCTATATTTGTATATATTTAGACATTTTAAACTTTAGAGCTAATTCCTGAGAGAATGGAGCACATTTTTTCAAGTAATAATTCAAGAAGCTTGTTGGGAAAGATCCGATCTATTCTCCCTCACAGTGGGATAGGGGCAAGTCGGAATTGGGGAAGGGGCTTACAACATATGCACAAACCTAGGGGTAAAAGCCATTGGGAGGACTTGTAACCAGAATATGAATGAAAAACCACGCCCAGTGTAGAGCAGTGGAGGTCAACACAACTGTGTTGGCAGTTTTGAGTATCAGACAAGGGCAGGTCAGTGATGAGGATGCATGGAGTAAGGTGAGAATAGGAAAGAGGCTACGAAAAGTTTTCTATAAAAGGTCAGAGTTGAACTGTGCTCAGAAAGAGATGGCAGGAAGAGGAAAATCATCTCTTATGCAGTTTTGATCAAAGAAGTATCATATGATTACCAATACTCAAAAACAGCCAACGGTCTGGCTCTAAAGAAGGAATGCCCAGGGAACAGAGATTAACCCTGAACACCAAGTGCCTTGTATATTATAATGACATGGCAATGAAGAAGATCAGGATTAATGGGTCCATCTGGTTTCAAGTGGGTAGCATTTCAAGGATGTCCTGAGGCGGTATTGGCCCAGAATCTAGGACAGAGTCAAGAGAGCTAAGAAAGGAAGGAAGCAT
Source organism: Rhinolophus sinicus (assembly GCF_036562045.2). Taxonomy (NCBI): domain Eukaryota; kingdom Metazoa; phylum Chordata; class Mammalia; order Chiroptera; family Rhinolophidae; genus Rhinolophus; species Rhinolophus sinicus. The sequence continues at coordinate 98,540,237 of NC_133758.1, forward strand.
TTCATGTGTTTGGTTGGTTGGTTCGTTGGTTGGTTAGTTGGTTGGCTGGTTGGTATGGAGGACAGTGGTATAAATGTCAACCTAAGCATGTTTGAGAACTTCTTAGGGTGTTTTTCTCTCTCTCTGAAACTGTTTAGGCAATTGTAGATCATGAGAATTGAGACCAACACACCTCCTGGTCCCTGAATTAAGTAATGCTGGGGCCAGGCATAAAAATCTTAGCTACTTGCTCCCGGAAATACTTAGTTAAAAGACAAGTTTGTGATCTAACTAAAGCAAGTTGCTAATCAAACTTGCTTCAAGACCTTTTCCTAGCTCTGCCCATCAATCCAAAGCTCTTGTACCATAATCTATTCCCAACCCCATCAGGCCCCACTTAGCAAATCTCACTTGGGAACCACTCAACTCAGGCCCTAAAATCCTATGTTTCCCTTCCTTAGCTTTGCTTGATTTAAAAAACAACGTGGCTAATTGTGCTTTTCTGGTGTTGGAGTATTGGGCTGGGTTAGAGGGTCAGAAACAAGACAGAACCGTGGGGCTGACACTTCTGTCATGCAGTTTAAACCCTCAATGGAATCCAGTGAGCTTCCTACTGACAGAACTATGAATCAAGTTACTTTTGGGGCTAAGGGCCTCTCCTGACCTTCGAATATACACCTCTAACAAGTCAGCTGGTTTGGCTAAATCCTTGTTTAGATCTGACAAGAGTTATTTTTCTTTATGTTCCTCATTATTTTGTATAAATTTTATTGATTCATCGCAGGGCACCATATGCCTTAGACAGGGCATCTTCATGGGACTATTCTCCTCAGAGGTTGAAAAGAAAAGTTAACTTCCCAAGTTAAAAAGGAAAAATGGTTCAGGCAGGGAAGAGCAAGGTGCGTTTTCAGAGTAATATTGGGAAGCCAAGCAGAGGACAGCAGGAGAGGAAGCCTCAGGCAGTGAAGCAGGTGGCCCTAGTCAGCAGGTGAACAGCGTGAATTGCCATGCTAGTTGATAGGAATTACACCTGTTGTTTCCATAGTTTTAGGAACAGTTGATCTTAAAGATGTGGGAACCTGCATTCATATTAGGGTAATTCAATGAGAAACCTGGAATTAAAATTTTGGCCAAGGGATAACCATAGTTGGCCGCCTTCTGGGGTTCTTTCTCTGGAGAGCCATAGGCATGTTAAAGGCACAAACCTGAAGACATAAGTACTCCATTGTTCATAAAGAAAAGACGTACATACTGTTTTCAGAGAAGTGCATCAAAGTGCTGGTAATGAGAGACTTTCATTAAAAATAAAAAGTTAGCGACACAGCCAGTAATTTATACGAGTATATTTCCTGAGGCAGAAGATAATGTCTGTTCTGTTACACACAAAAATATTTAACTTCCATGGCTGAAAATCTTTTTTTTATTTTTTATTAGGCCATTGCTAACAAAAAAGTGAGATCTTGGTCGTAGAGTGGCATGGCTAGGTAGGACAGACAGCATGTCTCAGAGTTTGCACGTGGTTTTATACATCAAGTCGGAGGAATAAAGATGTAAGCTTTCTGAAAGAAATTACTTTAGCTATAGACAAAGGAGAAAGTGAAGCGGGGCCAGGTGCAGAGTCCACAAAAAGAAATGTCCACTCTGTAGATTAGCTGTGGGCAGCAGATGGGAAATCCCACGTGTAAACCAGAACAAGAAGCAGAGGCTCCTGGACTTGATAGTGCCTGGATAAAATAATCTGCAGAAATAATCACCTGGAAATTAAGCTGAAGTTCCAACAGACATAGAAGGAATGCGAGCAGTCTTTTATTACTCGGCCCATACCCACTGACAGAGTAACAGTTCCGTCTCTTTTTCTCACTTGCCCACCACTGAAATTTAATTTAGAACATCTCAGAATGTTCCCCTTGTCAGTGCTAATGCCTAGCATAAGACATGGCCCATAGTAGGTATTCAATAAATTCCTGTTGAATAATACATTTCTTTTTTGCAACTTGGTCTCCTTTTCGTGGACTGATAAAACCCTAAGGGAAAAAAAATTGCTGTAAAAGAATTGTCTGTGACTCAGTGGAAGTATATCTATCAGGCACTGATTGCCTGTAATGTTTTCGGTCAGGCTGGTTATGATATAACATCAAAAGAAATACTGAGGGTGCCAAAATTATGTATACACATGACATGTATTCATCTTTTGTTATTGGTATATATTGAGTATTACAATTTTAATACAGTTTTTTCCTTTCTTAAAATGTGTATGCATTTTTTGGCATCCTCTGTATTTCAATTAAGGAGTATTAAAAACCTAGGCATATGAACTAGTTGCGTCTAGCATGACATGGGGGTGTGTGGAGGGTTTATGGAACTGTCAGTTAATCAGAGTCAGACTTCACTTGTCCTTCAACTTTAGGCAAGAGTTCTGTGACAGGAAGGCCGTGGTTACAGATGAGATTGTGAATGGAAGACAAGCAAAAAGACAGAGAACACCAGTTGGCTAGAAGCCACCAAGCAAGCAAATTCTCCTGTGTTGGATTTAGCATGGTGAGGGGAGGCAGGAGCCATGTTTTATACAGATACATGGGAATACTTGACGGTAAATTCAATGAGTTGAATATGACATATACCCATAATCATGACCACAGTCATTCTTTTAAGGCTTTAACTATGTGGGATAACAGTGTTAGGTTTAATTACAAAAAGTCTTTACTCTTTAGAATTAGAAAATTCGAAACAGAGGAATTAAAAAAGAAAAACAGACAACAGAGTGTAAATATTAACACAAACATAAAAAGAGAGCAAATGTTAAAAATTATAAGTGTTCAACGCTGGTAGAAATCCTACAGAACACCTAGGATTGAGTCTGTTTGTTGGGGAATGACCAGCAAGCAAACAGAGAGTTGACTGCTTGGTGAGGTGCGGTGCTGATAGCTGAGCCAAAGGGCCACAGACTATAGGACGCTGGAAGAAGGAGCCAGAGCTATTTGGAAGGAAAATAGCTGTGTTGAGGTCAGTAGAATTTTAAATGTAGGAAAATTCAACTTTTTAAAATAACCCCTTATCCTCCTGCTTGTTTAAAATGTGAGCACTCTCCTTACCGCTTAGTGTCTATTCCTAGCAATGGCCTATTTTGTAGGATAAACTCCTGAAAATTAGAGGTTCGTCTATTTGGCCTTCTTTGGCCTCCCATAGGAGCACATCATCCCTGTGCAAAGGCGGTTTTTTTACAACAAGGGCACCCAATGAAGAAGCTAAAATGGGTATGGTTCCAGATCTGTGGGAACATTTGGGTTGATGTTTTTACTTTATGGCATTTCTCTTGGTGAATTATGAAGTGATATTCACGTCTCCTGATCCCATAAGACACGATGCTCAATACCACAGCTCCACTTTATAAACCATTTTCCCGTGAGCCTGAGCAGTTCTAACACATCAACAACCCGCACAAGCGCATTTGCTTTATTTTAAGGTAGAATATTTATTTTGGATAATGGATTATTAAGTAGATATGTATCATTTATCTCTGCAAGTCATTTGATGATGATTTATAGCACATCAACAGCCATTGCAAATGCATTTGCTCTCTTTTGAGGGCCGCTCATTTTATTATGAATGGCTTACTGAGCAGAGAGAAGCCAATTGCAGAGAACCCACGTTCTTGGGCTGTGATATTTTACAAGGGTTGCCTTATAAATATTTTGTAAATTACTTGTAAATCTTTTCTTGGCAAAATGTTCTGAAGCCCAATTAATGTTCCAATTCCATCGGGCCATTCTGGGAAATAGGGTACCCATGAAAGTGACTGAAATCTGGCATTCTTTACATTAAATAGTAGCAGTGCATTCTGACACAATTATATTCAGAAGACTTGGATTCTTCATCTGAAATGCCGGTATACATTAGACTGTTTATTTATAAGAATTTGGATGACATTAGGAAAGTTTCATGGCTGAAAATGTGAAGAAAATAACACCTCTGGCTAACCTCTAACTTTTCTGTTATTGCTGCCTAAAGAAGTCATATTGTTTGCCATTCGAGTACATGATGGTTCACTGTGTGTGAAAATTACAGAAATGTGTGTGAAATGCAACCTCGATGATAATTATTTGGATTGTTTTTTTAAAAAACAAAACTTGACTATTAAGACTATCTTTAATACTCTAATGTACATCTAGATGAAAATACAGATACTTGGCTACAGTGTAATGTCAGATTTTTAATTTCAGAAAGGGTAAACACTGCCAGGTTTTGAAGGTCTGCATCAAGGATACTGACATAATTTTCAAAGTCACGGGCAATACTGCAGCACCTCCCCTCAACATAAAACCCAGGGGGTTGACACCGGTGCATCCATTCCTAATCTGTCCCCTGCGTAACAACGTTGCCATGGAGCCCTCCTGACTATTTGCTACTGCAGGGACAGAAGTGGGTTTTGCAAATGAGGTGGGGGTGATGCATTTTATTACTGATATGGTTTCACCTGTATTTAGTTCTCCTGACATGGCACACCCCAGGGCCAATTGTCCTTATTATAGCTCCCTTGTATTTCTCCCCAGAGCACTTGCACAGGGGGAAGAAGTGAACAGAGAGCGTACTTAACTGCCAAGCTGAATGGCTCTGTAATGTAGCTTCAGTGTGGCATAAATTAAGCTGTCATTTTTTTGGCAGCAAGTGCAGAAAGGCGATTTTCCTGTACTGTAACATTTGAAACAACAATTTTCTGGCTCCCATACTGACTGACAGTTCTGCGTGATACATTCTCAACGTGTGTGCTTCAGGGCTGCAGCTGGAAACTGCCTTCAGGGCAAGGTATTGTCTTTATTAGCAAATCCTGGCTGCGGTTGCCCTCACACAGACATTTCCTGACTCCTTCTGCTGCCACTCAGCCCAAGGAGGCTGCCACCAGGCCAGCAAAAATGGCACTGGAGATCTAGCTGCCTGAGCAAGGGGCTTAAGCATGTTTCTCATATGCAAAATGGTCTTTTATCATGAAAATCAGATTGCGCGTTTTTTTGTGTGCTGGCTCTAACAGTGCAAAGCCTTTTATGAATAGGGAGATTTCCTGGAGCTGGGCAAGATTTGGTGGGCAGGAAACACTGTTGGATGCTCCCAGAGACTTCCAGGTGTGGATCCGGATTGCTACCACCATTCCATTTCCCATGCTGCAGGTTAGCTACAGGGCAAAAGCAGAATGTTGATAAAGGTAATGAGGGGTGTCGGCAGGAGGGTCTCTGGGGGGACCACAGCAAACTGCTCTTTCTTTAAATGTCCTCTATCCCACCTCCCACCTCACCCCCCACAGGTAACTATAAAGCAATCTGGGCACCGCTACCTGCCAACATTAGTGAATACACATAAAGGGCAGAAAAGGTTACCTTGAAAGCGGTCAAAATAAAACTGTAATCACATCAGTCAGGATGCAGCAGGGAGAAATAAGTTATGTTAACCCTGAACTTGCAGGAGAGTTGTTTGGTGTACTAGAAGGATGAGTTTGCTCCCCCAGTCAGAGCAAAGGCTTTCAGCAGTTCTGTTAGCCAAGGTTGTGCCTCAGCCTACCCCTCGAGAGGGTCGTGATCATATTTAGAGCTTTTGAGGGTAGAGGCCATGACTTCTCTGAGTTTGCATTGTTAAGCTCTTTGCTAAGTGAGTAACTTGTTCACAGTCAGCAGGTCCTTTCTTGTATAGAACTGAAGTCTTTTTCTGTTTGGTGCTGTCTTCAAGGAAAATAAAAAACATGTCATAAGCATTCCTCATAAAATAACATTTACAGGCTGACTGTCCTCAGGTTCAATTATGTTGGTTTCTAACATTTTTTCACATTGGCTTTGTGAAGTACTCATTTATTTGTCTACACAGTAGACACCCAATATTTGCAATGGATCAGGTACTGTCCTAGGGACCTGAGGATAAATTACAGATTAAAATTCAAGCCCTCCATTTATGGCCCAAGGCATGCCTTCCTTGCCAGCCATTTCCCACCACCCTCTAGGCTCACGTCCTCGGTGTTGGTCATACCTACTTGCTAGAGCCAGCCACATTTTCTCTTACTTTCATGTCATGGCTCAAGTGACTTTATTTATGGTAAAGGACCACCTTAACCCCTTCTCTTCCTGATTAACTCCCAACTCAGAGGGAAGTCTTCCCTGACCAAATCCTGCAGCCTCATCAGAGTTGGACATTTCTGCTCTGTACTTGAGGATCTTGTGTCTATATTTCTTTCAAATTTTAATTGCCTTTTATCTGTCTATCTTTAAAGCTATACTTTAGATATTTTATGATGGGACTGCACTTTACTCTGTAACTTTGCTGCAATGCCTGATACATAATAGGTATTTAATAAATATTTCAGTATGAGTGGTTATTGTTCTCAAGATACAGGCACAAAACTTAAATCCCCAATATTCTGTAATAATAGCTCGTTTTTTCTTGGACAGAAAAAGAATTACTATATAGGTAATTCATGTTATATTTCGTTTATGATATCCTATCCATGTCCTTTTTTTCTTTTTTTTTACCATTGCATCACGTTCCTACATAGCTAACCCATGTTCAGCCCATGATCAACTAACTTCTAAAGATCTTCCTGCTGTGCATAATATTCTGCCATTCTCCTGAGCTTATTTCTGCAATTTGCTGAGCTATGATCATCCGTATTGAATTTTCATTCTGCTTATTCTAAGCCATATTACGAGCTTGTCAAAACCATTTTAAGTTCTCTGGCTAGATTTGAAAATTCTATGTTTTCTCTGTTCATGACAGGCTAAGCCAAGGATAATATATGTGGAAAAGGAAGATCCAAAACAAAATTGGGTAAAATGCTCCTCAGGTTTTAAAGTCAGCCTGTGGCAGCACTGTTTGCAGAGAAGTGGAGGAAGAAGAGAGAACAGAGACCCCGGTTCTGATCTTAAGTTAAGCATTTACTAGCTGTGTGACTTTGAGTAAGTCACATAACTACTTACTATGTACTCTGCATACATTGGTTTGTGTGTGCAATTGTTAGTGCTGTGTTGATACATATCGAAAAAAATGAATTACGGAAGTCTGAAAGAGCATTTTGGTTTGAACCTTCAACAACCATACTGATTTGCAACCAATGAGAAAATCATTTCTGCTAATTCTCCACCTTTTTCTTTACATCCTTCTCCTCATGATCATCTCCATAAAATTTATTAATTACATACCAGCTCTGTGAAAATCCCTAAACCAAGTTCGGTACTAACCTATTAACCAAACAATGAAACAGTGGGGAAAACCTACCATTATATCTTGCCTTAAAAAGCTTACAAAACACTCCTATAAGAAAACATAAACTGAATATAAGAGTCTATATAAGGGCCAAGGGAGCATTTTTTGAAATACCTGCTATCAGGGACAGCTTCAGGCAATGTTATTTCAGCCTAGACCTTGAAGTTTTGATAGAATTCTAATAGTGGATTGGAAGAGAAAGGATATTTCCACAGGGAAGGAGGTAGCATGTGCAAAAGTGCAGAGGTAGAATTTGTGCACTCATGTTCATAGCAGCATAATTCACAATAGCCACGATGGGGAAATACCCAAGTAGCCATTGACAGATGAATAAACAAACAAAATGTGGCACATACATACAATGGAATATTATTCAGCTTTAAAAAGGAGGAAAATTCGGGCACATGCTACAATATGGGTGAACCTGGAAGACCTCATACCATGTAAAGTAAGCCAGTCACAAAAGGAAAACTACTGTATGATTTCACATATGTGAGGTATCTAGAGTAGTTAAATTCATAGAGACAGAAAATAGAATGGTGGTTGCTGGGGGGTGAAGGGGAGGGGGCCATGGGGAGATGTTGTTTAATGGGTATGGAATTTCAGTTTTGCAAGATGAAAAGTGTTCTAGAGATGGATGATGGTAATGGTTGCACAACAATGTGAATGTACTTAATGCCACTGAATAGTACACTTAAAAATGGGTAAGATGGTCAATTTTATATTATGTGTATTTCATCACAATTTTTTTAAAACTCCAGAGTTAGAAAAGTATAACTTAGAGACAAATGAATAATAGATGGATTTGGTTGAAGCATCCATTTATATCACAAATTATTAGGTAAAGGCAAACCCAGAAAGGAAGGTTCAGACTGGATCATAGAAAATCTTCAATGAACACTGAGGATTTGTTGATAGCTTTTAAGCAGGGGAAGAATGTTGTCAGAACTGTGCTTCCGGAAGCTTGGTCTGGCTGTGGTATGCAGGTTAGTCTGAGAAGCCTGAAGGCGAAGGAAGAAATCCAATGTGACTACATGCCATTGCTTTGGGAGTGAAATTATAAACCCAAAGGAGGGTGGTGGAAAAGGTCATGAAGAAAATGGGCAGATATAAGGGACATGGTGAAGAACTGAGGGGACCTGGTGACTGACTGATTGGAGGTGGGGAATGGAGTAAGGGAGAATTAGAGGTGGTTCAAAGACTGTGCTCGACAAACTTGAAAACTAACAGCATTCCATCTAAAATGGCGATATTAACAGCTTGTTTGTTAGAGAAGATGATGAATTCTGTTTGGGACATTGAATTTGAGAAGATGGTGTATTACATAAAGGAAAATACCCATCAGGAAATTGATGCTCAACAAAAGATCAGGACTTGAGAAATATCCTAGAGTCATCTCCTCAGAGTAGAAAATGAGCCATGGACAAAAGATGAGAGGGAAGGGAACAGTATTTATTGTTAAATGCCCCCACTAGGCCAGGTACCCTGTGAGAAATCTCCTAGACAACAGCACAACCCTATGCATTAGATGATAATGTCCTCACTTACAGAGATGGAAACTGAGGCACAGAAAGGCTAATTAGCTTGCCCAGTTTCACAGGCAAATAATAAGTGGCAAAAAGAGAGCTCACACTAAGACCTGCTTTCAGAGCCTGTTCCCTTCTCACACGATTCCATGCCTCCTATCTTGGGAGACTCCTAGTTCTGGCTCTACAGTAATTTGCTGTGTGACCTTCAGGAAATCTCCTCTCTGTGACTCAGTTTATTTTCCGGTAAATACTCCTATACTACAGATTATTAAAGGCAGCTATTAAGTTCTTTCCCGACTCCAGAGTTCAACATCTCTAAATCTTGATAGGAGACACAGGGATGAATAAAATCTCTGAGGAAATATCAAGAAAGAGTAACAGAGGGAAAGGATAGAGTATAAATAATAAGGTATAGGTAAGGAAGCTCTACAATTAGAGAGAGGAAGTGGAGAGAGAGAGAAGAAGACAGAGAGAAAGATAGTGATCGGGAAAGTGGGAGAGATCAAGTGTGGCTTTCTAAAGGTCATGCAAGTAGCACTTGGGTAAGATGCAGACCAGAGGGTCTCATGTTGACTGGGCCAAGAAAAATGAAGACTGATACTAGACCACGGGTGGGGCCAGATTGTAAGACTGTGTGAAGAACAGAGTGTGAGTTGAGAAAACGGACATAGAAATAGCATCACTTGCTTGAAAAGTTTGCATCATGTTTCACCTACTTTTATGATTAAGTTATTGGAAAGCATTGGAAAGTGTTTTCAGAATTAAGATATTAGACAAGATTTCAACTGGGGATGGAAACCTGGACTTTAGCTGTGTTTTTGTAAGTAGCTGTGTGCACTGGTCAACAAACTTATCCCTACTGGGTTCCCATTCCTCCATCTGAAAGGACCCCAATCTCTTAACATGAAAGTTGTACCCCAGGTTCAAAGATTTGGTTTACCATCCTGAATGAATTAAACAAAATTACCTTGTTTTTCTTAAAAAGCAATGCCACATACCACTATCTCCACATCTGACAATAATAGTAGCAGATTGAGATCGTGGACTGGGCCCAGTATCTTTGTAAGCACATTACATATATTAACTCATTTAAGCCTCTCACAATCCTGTCAGGTAGGTTTTATTGTCAGTCACTTTCTACAGATGATGGGACTGAGGCAGAGAGGAGTTCTGAAACTTACTTGAGGGCATATAGTTAGAATGTAGTAAAAGTGGATAGTCTGAAGGCAGAATCCTACTGACTTGTCAACCAGATAGAGAGTCATTCAGCGTTTTCATTGACTTGCTATCTTGTTCTGAATAAATTAAATACCCGAACACCCATTGTTACTTAAGCTTTTTGAAACCAACTTGACTTGCTTCCATTTTTACCTTCGAAAGTACTTCAGGAGCCATGAGCTTTATATTGGCAGTTCTTTACATCCTTGCTCCTCAACGTGTGGTCTACAGATCAGCAACTTCAGCATGACTTGGGAGCTTGTTAGAAATACAGGCGCTCAGACCCCACCCCAGACCCACTGATCAGAATCTGTATGTTAACAAGATTCTCTGTGATTCATGTGTACACTGAAGTTTGAGTAGAGTGCGTCTACCTAAATGTTCTCTCTAACCCCTTCCAGCCCAGGTGTTCTACCATTCTGTGCTCTACGATTGCCTCTCGGGCTCTCTCAGCACAGTGACTTTTCCCCAGAGTTTGTTCTGCAGAACTCATCAGGATTATTTATCTGCCACCCAGTCTTAGGCTCTCTTATCAACTGAGGGAGTTAAGTCATTTCCATTACATAAATGTGACCTCTATTGATTTTTGCAGCCCTCCAAGTCTGAACTTGACTAAATGTTGTCTTTTTCACCCATAATGTGACATATAGATCTCGAGTGCCAAAAGGCTATCCTATTTCCTGAGGTCTTGACAGACATGGATGGAGATCGCTTCTCGATCACTTACCTTCGATAGTTAGACACTCTCTCATACCTTTATTGGCTGCTAACAGAATTACTACAAATTCCTTTCTAATGGGTCCTCTGCAAATTTCTATCAGCAGCTTTTATTGTATTCAAATGGCTACTGCAGATTAGACACCTCACCTGCTCAAAAGATCACTCAAATCAGCCTTTTCTAAATGTATTGACTAACATTTGGGACCAAAGGAAGATACAGTTAAGCTGAGAGATACCATGTTGTTGTTTTTCTGTTGGAATATAAGGCCCCATATCATGGAACTATGAGTCAAAGAGCAGCACTGAGTGGAATCTGTGAGACATTCTCCCTTCCCACTTGTTTTTAAAGCGAATTCAAAAGATGTGGCCATTTGGTGACTATTCATGTTACTCACAGGTTTCCAGGCTGCATAAGGGTGATTTATGAACTAGCTTGGGGCATTTATTTTATCCACATTGAGTAGCGTCATTATAATTAAGTGCCTGTCACGATTTCCATTACACACCCCTGTTTTAAGGGACCTAACACACAGCCATAAAATTTACTTTTGACTGAAACTTGGCATGCCTGAATCCAACACCTAATCACACTTTTCATTAAAAGCATAACATTATATTACGCTTCCCAAATAGTAGTTTACGCATAATACTTTTATGTTCAGAACAAAGATGCTACTTCTCCATCTCAAAATGGTCAATTGTTTTTTTTTAAGTTAAAAATATACATATGATAACCTGGAACAAAAGTATGCTATAGGGCATAAGAAATTTCATCATGTGATTGATTTATAAACCTGATGCTATATTTTCAAGAATTAGCAGTTGTGATTACATTAAATACTATAAATTATGTAGTCATATAATTGTATACAAATAACCTTAAAAATTATATAACACATTTGAGGCAATTATGTCCAGTGACCTACCATACATATGTTTTTTTCTCAGTTTGGTTTGGGTCGGGGGGAGAGGTAATGGGAATCGGTGGGGTGGTGGGGCCGAGAGAGAGAGAGAGAGAGAGAGAGAGAGAGAGAGAGAGAGAGAGAGCATGAATATGCCACTTTTGTGACTGGATTCCCAGATGGGTAAATATATCATAACACAACCTGAATTATGAAGAAAAGCCACCAAGATCCCCATATGTCCTAATTCCTGGAAACTGGGAATACATTAGTTTAAGTTTATGTGACTAATGGGAATTTGCAGCTGTGATTATGTTAATGATCTTGAAATGGGGATAATGATTTTATCCTGGATTACCTGGGGACCCAATGTAATCACAAGGGTCCTTATAAGAGGGAGGCAGGGAGGCCAGAGTCAGAGAAGGACAGGAGATTAAAGCAGAGGTCCAAGTGATGTGGTGTCAGAGCTCAGGAATGTGGAGAGCTCCTAGAAACTAGAAAAGTCAAGCAAATGAATTCTCCCTTAGAGCCTCCAGAAGGAAGGCTGCCCTGCTGATTCCTTGATTTTAAGGCTGCTGAACTCCAGAATTATAAGAGAATAAATTTCTGTTGCTTTGCATCACTATGTTTGTGGAATTTGTTACAGCAGCAATAGGAAACTAATGCAAATACTTTAGGAAATTAAAAATGTATTGAAGAAAAGCACAGATCAAGGCCATTACTTTATAACTTTTAAGAGCTATTAGTGTCTTTCAGTAACATAAAAGGAAATGCTTTGGGAAAGCTATTTATTAAAAAGTTTTGAACTATTTTTATTTCTCAGAATCAATGTTTCAGATGTTTGTTATCATGACTGGTAAACCTAATTTGATTGCTCTGGGTCAGGAATAGGGTAACAGTTCTGTGAAATACCTGAGAGCTTCCTCCCAAAGTTAGGGATGCTGGTTTGGACATCATATTGCCAAGCTGTTCAAGTTGATTTAGTGCTAAGTGCAGACTCCTTTATTGGTTGGCAGGGTATGGAAAGTATTTTTTAAAGTAATCAGTAGGAAGTTTGGGCTTTGCACTCATGTGAAACAATGGTGTTTAGCTCTGACCCATTTTTTAAGTAAGCTGCATTTAGTAATGTGTGAATAACTAAGCACATTTTATTCAACTCTACCTTCCTAACAGTTACGTGTTGGACCTAGAAGCCCAATCCCTGTAACTGACTCTTTCTGCCAAGAGAAAATTGCCAATCCTCGGCTCACCTGTGTGAGAAGAAAAGCAACAGGACCGGATGTGCCAGCTCCTGACAGACACTAGTGCCGTCTGTCCTGGGTAAAAAATCTTTCACGTTCACTTCCTTTATTGAATAATGTCAACAAATAATGGACTCGGTGTTCAGCTACAGAGATGATCAGATTATAAAATTGGTATGTCTCCAGATTACCCTATCTTGTCTTAGACACCCGCCCCCAAACTGTTTCCCTAACTTCGCATATTGCACTGGCAATAACACCATGTAGGTAGCAGTAAATTATCTCGCTTTACAGCCTGAATGCTGGTACCACAGCTGTAGAAGGAAGGCATTCACACCAGCATGGATGCTTCCCCAAAGGGTGCTGGAAGCTCTGGAGGGCTGGAACAATTACTCTGCACGTCCATCCCCGAAGCCTGCATCCTGAGCCACGTACCATGAGAGAGATCCAGATAATAGAATATGTATGTGCAGATAAATAAATAACTATGCAAGAATGCCTCCCCCACTAAAACCAAACAAAAAGAAAACCCCCAAAAACAAAGATAGAAAAACCACAACATGCTCAAAAAAAAGGAGACCTGCCACTTTGATGGCTTTAATGTGTTTTTAAATTCTATAAGTGACCAAATAAGACTCAACAACTCTTTCAAACCATAATGGGGCCATTAGATTATTTTTACCTGCCTTTATACTAAATGGATCCCTAGGGAGCTGAAAATTGACCTGAAAGCATGTGGGGGCCCTGTATTTGAAAACCCTTGGCACCATTTGCACATTATGTGCTGTTCTTATCCCTTTTGACCATATAATAGGGTTATTTATGCATGTGTTTAATCTCTACTCCTGGACTGCAAGCATCTAGAATCTAGGTATGACTAGGTAACTAGTCATTGCACCATAAGCATTTATGGGGACAGAAAGAGAGAAGGAAGGAAAAGAGGAGGGAGAGGAGGAGGTAAGCCCCTTCCATTTGCCTCATATATTTCCACAGTCAACACTAGAAAAAATAGAAAATACACTGGACGTTTGGCTGCAGGGGCCAGCACTCCTGGCTTTTCTGTTTCTGGCTTCATTGGTCACGAAGAGGTTGGCAGCAGGTGTGCCAGATGAGGCTACAGGAGGAGGTGAAGCCCAGACAATGCTGAGTTTATGGTTTCTCGAATCATTCTGGTGGATGTGTTGTGGGCTCCCCCTCCCCACAGGTTCAGAAACATCTCTCCTTGGAAGTTAGCCCCCATAGGATGAAACTGGTAGAGACCATAAGGCCAGTTCGCCTGCTTCCATATGTCCACTGCCCCCTGCATAGCTTCTCCTATGAGTAGTTATTGTTTGATGTTATTTACCAGAAAACCTGAATTTCAAGTTTGTTACGTCCCACCTGGTCGCTGTGGGTCTTCAGTCCCTAGACTTTCGGGGGACTGTCCCCACTCGAGGATTTCTGGGTCTGTCTTACCCGTGCTTATGAATCAGACTGAGCCGATGCTCCTCTGAGTCAAGGTTCCCCCACCTCAGGAATTCAATCCCTTCTGGAGGGCAGGTCTCTTGGGCTGACTCTGCCCTCGGTTCCTCCCTGGCCAGTTTCATGCTCTGAGGTAGCCGTTGTCCTAGGCAAAGTGTCTGCTAATTCCAGAGATTTCCTTCATGCCTCTGGGTAACCTGAGGCTGGCAGCTGGCTTTGCTAAGGCAGAAGATCAGAGACTGAGGTTGGGCCAGTGGGGCAGGCTGATTCCACAGCCCTTATCTCTAGTTACATCTTCTTCATCTTTCACTGGACTTCATTGCCACGTCTCTAGATTCCACGTCGCCAGAGGGGGTGGGCCCTGCCCTCGTTCAGAGCACCCCTTCCCCCCATTCCTTGTTGTGGAAGGGAGAAAGAGCATGGATGGCAGAATTCAATACAGGTTTTATTTTAGGTGATAAGTTATGGTGGTCACCTGGCAAAGGGGTAGCTCGTCCCATGCTCTTCCCTCCTCCCTCTGTTTGATGGCCACTGTGGATTTTTCAGTTTCTCCTTCAGGAATTTTTTCCCAGATTTACCTGAGCCATTTGGGAGGGAGAAGTATTTTGGGCATCCATCTCTCCCAGAAAGCCCTAGGCTAATTTTTGGCAATACTATGGTCCACCGGGAAACTGCTCTCTTCCACACAACAAAGCCAAACTCATGGGAGGCCTGTTTCACTGAGTCTAAGCATTTTGCCTTTTGGGGCTGGCAGGTGCTTACGCTAATCATAGTGGCCTCTAATTGCACTGGACTGAGGGACAGAGTGGCTGGCTGCCTGACAACTGAAGAACTGGTAGGAACTTTAGAGACTCTTTCAGATGGCTCGTAGTTCTTTCTTAAGCCGCAGAATATGGCCTCCCACTCTTTTAGGAAACTGGAAGCCTTCCCCAAAGCAGGTTACTGACGATAGCAGCAGGACTCATTCAAGCCTGGTACAATTTACAGTATATTTTGTTGCAGGGCCCTACCTGAAACAAGGTTTCTAACCCCCAGACCTGGCAAGACTTGTACCTCTGCCTGCTGCTCGGTGTTAGGACAACACCCACCAGGCTGGCCATACTGCTGAACACCTGACTAACCTGTCTTTCCTCATTCCTGTCTGCCTGGTACACCTGCACAGGTACCAGACTTTCCACCTACGACCTTCTCCTTGCCCGTTCTTAGGTAGGTCATGCTGGCCCCTCAGTGTGACGTGTGCCAGCCAGTGTCACCAGTGCTTTCCTCTTCCTCAGTTTGCTGAACGTTCTTCCTCACTATCTCACCCAATGAGTGGGCACACTTGGGGCTAAGGACATGTTCAAGCTTAGGGTAGAGGGGTGCTCTCATTACAGATGACGATGCCAGCCATACCTGCCACCAGCTACTTCATCTTTCTCCAGGAAAAAAGTTCACTCTTATGAATCCTCTCACCAATGTAGAGAAATTAAGGATCACTTTCTAGCAACCCCTCCCCATTTTTGCATGTCTTGCTAAGGGTAGAAGGAAAAATTGACATTCTCAGCAAGCTCTAGAAGACTACATTCATTTCATATTTTTTTCTCTCCTGAACATTCTGACAAGTACTCTCTATGCCTGAGGAGGAATTTTACAAACAAATCAATTAGCTCTAATTCCTGGAGTAATGTTAATCCCTGGTGCAAAAATTCATGATCCAGGATTCCCATAACCCCAGAGGAACCCCCAACACAGAGCTCAAACAACCGCGGGCCTCCCAGTGGATGCTTCCGGTATGGTCTAGTTATGACTGAATCACAGTTTTCTCTAGATCTTTAGCCCACATCTAGGTTATTCTAAAATCTAGAATCAAGATTCTAAAATCTTGGTCCAACCCACCGTTGAGTTTCCCCCTCCTCCCTGGAAGTTTTTTAACCAACTCTGAGCCACCCATCCCTGCTGGAGTCATGGCTCACTTTGCCGTCAGCACAGCCATCAGAATTCTACCCAGGATGCCCCTCTACTTGTGAATTCCAGACAGTGCTCTGCCACCAAGGCCACTGCCGTTAGTACTTCAATCCCAGGTGGGGAGTACAAAGGCAGCCTTGCCTCAATGGCGCCATAAGAAGGGACTCGCTGGTTCTCTTCGTGTGTTATGCTTTTCTCTGGGGCCCATGGTGGGGTGGCTCAGCACCCTGAAATGTTAGGGAATGTGAGCGGGCTTCTTCCCATTTACCTATAACCTGCAATAGTAGTAACTCCAGAGTACTAACGACGATCACTAGCATTTACTGAGAGCTTACTATGCACTGTTCTAAGCACTTTACAGGCATTC
Organism: Rhinolophus sinicus; assembly: GCF_036562045.2. Classification (NCBI taxonomy): domain Eukaryota; kingdom Metazoa; phylum Chordata; class Mammalia; order Chiroptera; family Rhinolophidae; genus Rhinolophus; species Rhinolophus sinicus. The sequence continues at coordinate 98,556,837 of NC_133758.1, forward strand.
GTTCATTTTATCTCCAGAAAGACTGACATAACTTCTATTACTAACTTCTATTGCATGTTACAGATGAGAAAACTGAGGCAGAGACTAGTGAAGAGTAGCTGGAGGTTAGCAAGGAGGAAAGCTAGGCTTGGAACACAGGCTGTCTTGCTGTAGAATGTGTGTCCTTAGCCCTTATGCAATTCTGCCTCCCATATGCATGTGCTAACTGGTTTCAGCGAAAACCATTATGCTCCCTTCTAGAACCATGTTCCCCTCTGAGGAATACAAAGGGAGGTCAGGTCCCACGAATCATGCCTGCTCCCCTTTTCCTTCGTTGTCTGTCTTAAGTGCCTCAGAATCTTCCTTTGCACTTTGGCTTATGTTTCTCCTCTCCACCTTCCACCCTACTCAGTGTCATAAAACATGCCTGTATTCCGAAACCTCAGACGTAGACATGGCTTGAGGACTTTTCAGAGAAGCCTCTTATTCTTTCAGTGTATGCATGTAGGCAGGGGGAGGAAAATGTCTACCTCTCCAGCCAGGTGTACCTGAATCTCCACCCCAGCCAACCGGGACCTCCCTCGTAAGAACAGGGATTATTTTATTACTATTCCCTAAGAGCAGACAGCAAACCTTTAAAGTCAAATTTCTCATAAGGCTTTGGCATAGTGATTATTTTTCTTCTCCTATGAGCAGGCTTTATTAAGGAAGGAAGTTAAAGAAATTAAGAGAAATCCAGAACATTTAGGAGAAGTTGGCCAAAGCAACCCATATTGCCTACTTTTGCACTATTCTCATCAAACACAATGAAAAGATCAAATAACTATAAAGGACTTGGCATCACCATGGTCCAGTGCAGCTGGTTGCACAGAACTGGTCTAAAAATGAAATGACTCTTCTATTGTTTGCTTATTACTCACTTCAGATAGAGAATACAAGAGCAAATGACATTCTTCTTGGCTTGTGATTTCATTTCCATGCCGCTTCCCTGCGTAGCCTCTTCCCGCCTCTGCTCCCATCCCCACTGCTGTCTCCATTTGCTTTTACCCTTAGACTATTTTGCATTCAAGCACATTAAATGCAACCCATGTTATACAAGCCATTATTTATTCTCACATCAGAACACTGTGGGTCACCCACCACATGCTAAAGGGAGAAAACCCATCAACAAATAGGCCCTGTCCATTCAGCCTAATTGACATTTCCATTGTCTTTAACTAGGGTTTCTGCATAACAGTGTACACCAGAAAGGAGGTGGTGAGGACACCCATTGGCTGCTGCCTCGCTCTGCATCCATAATTGAGCGCCATTTGACCAATGCTGAGGGGGTTTCTGAGCGTGTTTCCCTCCTTTGTCAATGTTAATGCAATGCCAAGTGATAAAGATGCCCTTTGGCATTCAACACTCTTAGCCTTTAATAATAAACACTTTCTGCATCTCAAATTGCTGCTATACATGAACAGGTTTTAGTCAACCCCTGAAGGGAATATGTACCTTCTCATTACAGGGCAGCGGTGGTGAGAAAGCAATTCACTAAGCCATAGGGTTGGCAATCACCCATATTTTCTGCTATGAGTAAATAACTTCAATTGATTTAATCATAAAAGAATAACAGGAAAACTACATTGATTTCCAAATCCCTAATGTGAACATCAGACTCTATTGACCAGCCTGTGTGCAAGGAGGTTGTAGCCATTTGTATGAACTCAAGAAACATCAATACTTGATCATTACTCCAACAAAAAAAATGACAATTTGGGCCCATTTCAAAATGGATTGAAGTAATATTATGCAGGGTGATTGGGCAATCTAGAGTGATATAAGTGATAGTGCTCTGCAGTCCTCATTAGGTTAAAAAGAACAAAATCCATAAATTCTGGTGAACAGTTCTCTTGTTCATTGTAATAGGTCATTCACCTTCTATAGTAACTGTAATAACACACTAGACCTCTATTTCTATTAAAGTAACCAAATGGGGTTGTCGAAAATTCATTTGTTGCTCACGTAAATTTAATTGCTAAGAAGACCTGTGCACATAGAAAATCTCTTCATAAATGGAGAAACTGCAGGTTTTGTCTCAAACCACTTTTTAAAAAGTATTTGTTTCCCTGACGTTGACTGATTATTTGGGGTTTAAAGTAAAGTAAAATATCTTTAAGAGGAACGTTTATATATATAAAAATGTGCAAAAAGAAGGCAATGTATTCTTTATTTTAATGCAGGAGAAAAAATGTCGGACAGAGGAGGTGAGTAGGTGAGCACGTTTATGTAAGTTGGGATCATTCATAATGAAGAGAAGCAATACTGATGAGAGGCTGGGGCGAGGGGTACAAGCCAGGACTATCCCAGGCAAAGTGGGACCGGTTACCACTGTGGAGTGGGGGAGACCGCCTATCAATTCTGCCAATTGCTTTGAAAGAAACTTCGAGCACCTCATCACCTAGTTTTGGGTCTCTTCTCTTCACCTGCAAAATGAGATAGTCTGTAATCTAGAAGATTTCTTCTAACTATAAAACTCTGACTCTGAACTAAGATTGGAGAGTGATTTTAATGTTATCCTTCTTTTACTCATATACTATTATGAACGCTTCTTAACTATTGATTGCCTCAGTACAAACAATTTCTCCTTTACTAAGCCTTACTGAGGCAAACAATGATTATTTCAATGCACGTTCTTGTGTACTGCAGAAAACATAACAGGTGGGCTCTCTCCCATTCAAGAGACCCAAAGCCCTTGATACTGTTTAAATATGCAAGGTGTTGGAGAGGCCATACTGAGTATTCACCACATGGTGAGCGTCCTAAGCAACTCAGTGGTCTTCAGTGACTGGCATTGCACTTTGTGTGTGCCTGGTACAAAACCAGATCTATCGGACTTGGAAATTACGTAAGAACAGATATCTACCCTCAAGTAACATATATCGTTGTTAGAGAAATGAAATTAACACACGAAATAGTCACTGAATTGTACATGAGAGTAAATAATTGACTCCAAAAATTAGGTTGAAGAATATGCTATAGAATGTAGGAAAGGCTAAAGTCGAAGAGGAGTGGGTTATTCATAGGTGATTATGGAGTTTGTGATTGGAATGTACACTAGGCTTTGAAAACTGGATGACGTTGGACCAGATGGAAAGAGAGCAGTAGGATCTTCTAATGAGAGAGTAAACATGAGAATGAATGAACATGCAGAAAAGGGGACACTATTGGCACTATTGGCAGAGAGACATATGCTAGCAACTCATGGGAATACACTTTGGCTAAGTGAGATCAGATATGTGAACACCAGAATATCAAATAGTTTGTGTTATATGATAACAAAAAAGAATCATAAATTATGGCATCTCTCTAAGCATGAGAAGTTTATAATGTGGTACAGAAGATAATTTTAGGCACACATAGACAAGGCATTAAGGAACACTGAATCATTTCATGAGAAAGTTATTCCCTTTTCAATTCTTTTAATTATCCTAGTAAGGCTTTATCACCTCTCTATCACTTGTTAATTTCCCTTTGTAGAGAAAGACAAAACAGACCTCTGGAACAGAACCTTTGCCTGGCAAAGTTATCCACCTATAAATTAATAACATTGTTGTGTTTCTGTTGTATTAGTTTTAATGTTATCTTCTAATTCCATTAAGTGATAATGGTTTTCCTTTTACAACTGTGATATAACATTTACTTTAATAATATGTATATATTTTTAAAAAGAGCAGAACAATGAACAACATATGATATAAGAAATGATCTAAGCAGCATGCCGCTGTGAGGGAAGTCCTGAAGGAGGTAACTGAATGGAAGTTTGGCAGCCACTGTTAGAGTAGAAACAGCACTGGCTCTTGGGTGAAAGCCTGGCTTTAAATCCTATTTCTGTTGTTTATTAACAGTGACCTTGAGTAAACCATTTATTCTAGTGAAGCCTCAGTTTCCTCATCTGTAAGTGGTTGGATGAGATGAACTCCAAGGTCACCTTCAGTTCGTATAATACTTGTGTGATTAGAGGGCTATTGAAGTCTTCTGAACAGACAGTGAAGAGATGAAAGTGCCATTTAAAGAAGATTAGTCTGGCAGTGGCATGAAGGTGAGATTGGAGAGGAGAAAGCTTGAGGTCAAGGAGGCCAGATAGGTGGCTGCTTTTGTAATCCAAGAAGGAGCTGATAAGGGTCTTGGCTGGGACGAAGGTAGTGAGAATGCAAGGGAGGAAGAGACATGAAGACACTTCAAAGAAAGCATTGACAGGATTTGAAAACTAAATAGTGAATAGAATCATAAAAGTGACTTGGGGGTTTTGAACTTGGTGAAGTAAAAAAGGAGAGCTTTTGACAAAATACTTATGTTGGAAAAAAGAGCTTGTTTGGTTCTGAAAGTCCTGAGTTTGGGCAGATTGCAAGATACTGTAATTAAAATGCTTTGGGGACAGATGAAAATACAGGACTGCACTTAAATAAAAAGAATCATGCAGAAGTATTGATATACTAGTCTACTGCATTGAAATGATGAATAAATTCCTGGAGAGAATGAAGCCACAAGAGTAGCAGAAAGGCCCAAATTGAATTTTGGAGTATGATGTCTATCGTTAAGGGCGTAGGAGAAACAGTGAAGACCAAGAAAAGTAACAAATACAGGATGCTCAGAGTATGAGAGGAACCAGAATGGTGTGGGGTCCTGCAAACCCAAAAAGGAACCAGTTTTCATAAGACAAGGAGTCCTGAAGTACAAAAAATCATGCAAGAAGGAGGCTTAACTGACGTCATTAGTGCCCTTCATCTGAGCAGAAAATATGAGTGGGAGCAGCTGATTAAGAAGAGAATAAAAGCCAATTGGGAGGGTAAAGTAAAGGCAAAAATATAGAAATGTGGCAAGAAGTGGAAAGAGAAAAATAATATGCTGACAAGAGAAAAGCTGCAGATTCAAGGAAAGCTGATTTAAAAACAATATATGGGGAGACTATAATTTTGATAACAGAAGGGGATCAAAGGCTCTTGGAAAGAGAAAAATGAAAAGTCCTGGAAAATGAAGAGAGACAAGTTGTGGACTCCATTTTGTGAGGTTCAAATTATGAACATGGCCTACCCTTGAGTTACCAGCGGTCTCCATAATTAACTTCAAAGAAAGAAGCATGTTTATTCCTTCTTCCTCAGCACATCTCCACCAGGTTCAGGTGCAAAAGACACTAAAACAAATATTAGCATCAAAGTCACTGATTTGGGGGGTAGACTTTATTGCAGCTTCACTCCTCCAAGCATTTGCAATCTCCTTTGGCCCCTGGGGTTCGGGTGGACATATACTTTTCCTATATCAAGTCTGGGACATCCTGGCTTGCTTGTTCTGGTGACTGACGTGTGAAGTCTGGGTGTTCACATCATGACGTCATGAATTCTCATATCACCCTGGGCAGGGGTAGCAAGTGCTCTTTGGGTAATTCATACTAGTTGTCTTTTATTTTGTGTGTGGTCCTTTCCAGAAAGCTATAAAACATTATGAGCCAGAATCTCAACTTAAGTCCAAAAATAAATCAAGGCAGGAGTTTTTACCAGCTATAGAAGAATCTAAAATTACAGGGGCCAGATTGCCGTCCTATGTAACTTTTGGGGGATTCCCTGTAGCAGAGCTGTAGGATTCATTCACCTGAATGCAGACTCCCCACAGACCCTAAGCCCAGCTTCTCTGGAGTCTATAGGAAGGTTCATGGTTGACACATATTAAACATGAAAACAATGAGAAAATAAATGGATTTCCCTTCTATCAATGAAAGTTGTAGTTTTGAATATATAAGCTAAATACAGTGTTAGGCAGTATATCATATTAAGAACACAGACTCTTTGTGTCACAAAATCCTGACTTAAAGATGGCACCCTAGTGTATAAGCTTCAGCCCCACAGTATCTGAATCCTTTCCTGGATGCCATGAGGAGGCAGCAGTAATGCCAATAGTACTAAGAGGGTTAACTGGAGACTGGCAAAACAGATTGGGACGGTGATCCACAAACTCATTGGCCTGTAGCAACCAGGAAGTTACATTAACTGACTAAAGCAGGTAGCGTGTAAGGCAGTAGTGACAGCGGAGCCTGTGGTGAACTGCGCAGGGTGTGCCCCTCTGAGAGAAGGAGCCACCCACTCACCTCGACCTGGGGCGATGAGGCCCCAGTGACCTAAGATCTTCCAGTTGTTCAGGAGAATCTAGAAATCCTGCTTTTTATATGACTCTTCCAATTTTTAAATCTTGGCAACTAATGAAACATGTTTTCAATATTGTATTAACCAAACAAAGCATGTCAGTGAGGCATAGTATTTTACAATCTGACTTTCAGCTCACAACTTTTAAATACATGAGCTCTTTGAGATCTCAAACCCAGAGAAGAAGTCCTAGTCTGAGGCCCAGCCCTTTCAGCGCCAGAAGCGCCTCTGCTCCTGAGTCCCACCCTGAGGGTTTGTCCTGTTGGGGCCTCTGAGTCTTTTTCATTCCTTCATGGCAAAGGGGAAAAAAGGGATGCCCTGTCACACAACCTTTCTCATGAACATTTTCATAGCTACAGAGTAGTCATGGATTAGAGACTTCTCTCATCTAAGATACAGTGATAACTCACATATCAGTGTTTAAGACAATAAACAGCTACATCATTAATTTCTACCTCAGAATCACAACTGATTACACTTTACATCTCTAAAAGCCCATGGACTCTTCCCTATTGGAAATGAAAATAATATGGCATTGATATGAATGGCCTTTTATAATAGAGTATAGGAATGATGTAAGACATTTTTAATTATCTAAACTCTAGTAAGAGTTCCTGAGAGCCTTTCAAGAAGAAGGAGGAGGAGGAGGAGAAGGAGAAGAAGAGGAAGAGGAAGAGGAAGAGGAAGAGGAAGAAGAAGAAGAAGAAGGAGAAGAAGAAGAAGAAATTAATAATAATAATAATGTTCAATATATAAAAGGTACCTGAGAAAATGAGATGTGCTTTAAGCCAATTTAGATTCTATCGTGAAGAGGCCATACATAGATCATAAGAATTGAGTCCCTTGAGCCTCAGAAAAGCCTGGGCAGAGAAACTTTCAAAGAAACCAAAATGAACACTCCTTAGGGGAATTTTTATACACAAGTAAATACTCTTCAGCCATCGTCATGATTACAATTTTATTATCTACTGTTGGGACTGTTGGAAGTCATAAACTCACACACCAAATGACACCTGAGACAAGTGTGAGCATTGGCTGCCTTTTCACCTTGTATCCATCTGTGTGTTGAATAGCTGATATGATGGGCCCTTTTTCTTCACACCTATAAGCCAAAGTCATTGTCCTGTCAGTATATAACGATTTTAGCATTTTTGGAATGCTAGCTACGGGATTTTTCCATTGCCTTATAGAGTAACACCCCTATCCATAATCAGATTGAATGTGAAGGGGAAGGGAGAAAGAAAGGAAGTGGGGTTGAGCAGGACAAAGGAAAGAAAAGAAGAAATTGTCCATTTGGAATGCTGGACCTGAAGCCCTCTCAGTTAAGAGCGTCTTAGGCTGTCCTGGGCAAGCTATTTGATTTCCCTTCAGATGCTTTCAGTGCCCCAAGGCTCATCAAAATGGCAAATATTTTTAAGTGGGCCTCTGGCCCCTCAAATTTCTGAGAGCTGAGCCCTGTAGGAAACTGATATCATGTACGCCTACCTTCAAACTCTACTGCAGTGTTTTCCTAAGCCCACTTTTGTCTGGTTTCTAATACATCAGGTATTAATGTTAATCTGATATTTCTGAAGTGCTTAACATTGTTTGTCTATGAAAGGAGCTGTGGAAAAGCAGACTGAAGGATTGGCTGTGGATTTGACAGGAATTCAAATTTTGAAAAACAAACCTACTTATCCGAAAGTGCCAAATAACCATCATATGTTTTCCAAAAATAAGAGCGATATATAAAAATCTTCTAAGATGGTGACACTAATTTCCATGTTTGCTGCACCATTTTAGCACTCCCATAAAGCTGTAGTAGCTTTAACAGAAATATGGCCAGAGGAGGCATATTTTATTCCTCAGCATGCAAGCCTAATGAATAGAAACTTTAACATATTCTTAAACAGTCTCTGCATTCAAACTTAGGGAAGTATTTTAGCAGACATACAGTTCTCACTCGAATATTTGGGGGATATAACTGATTATAATTTATAGGAGGATCACGACTAGCGTGACAGACAAAGTACAATTCTTAGGAAGAAGTTTTCTGCCCAAATTATAGTCCAACCACTTGGATTTAAAAGAGAGTCGATCAGGTCAGCATAGCTCTATATTTTACCAAACATGGTAATTTTACCAAAGCATCTCTTTGTTTTTCCCACAGTGGACTCCCAAGTGGTGGTCCCCACTCTGACCTAGTCTTTGGTAAAACTGTCCTAGGATTCCTCCATGCGGACCACTTTCAAGGTGAGGCTGAAATTCTTATTCTTCTCAGAAATGAAACTGGTGCATTCAGCCCAAAGATGTCGTATATTAAGCTAAATTCTGAGTAATCAAGGCTGAAGTATATGTTAAATTATATTGAGGACAACATACGAGGTCTGACAATTAAGGTCGCGAACTTGCCACCATGCGCTTACATTAGCAACACTGTACAAACAGCTCAGTAAGGTTTCATGACCTTGGTATATCAGTGTCTCACAGCTGTGTTTGTGTCTATGTGTGATGGTATCTTGCTAAGTGGTGTTCATTATCGTTGTTGTGTGTTTTTGGGTGCAGCCGCGAGAATGAGCTTGAATTAGAGCCACAAACAAACATTACATTTCTTGTTAAATATGGCAAGAGTGGAAGTGAAATCAGGGACACGTTAGTCCAAGTTTATGGGGATAATGCCATGAAGAAAACGGCAGTGTACAAATAGTTTAAACGTTTTTCTGAGGGGAGGGATCACGTCACTGATGAAGAGAGGTCAGAGCGGCCAGGAGCTAGCAGAACTGGAAGAAACATTGCAAAAATTTTTCGAATTGTGCGTCAAAATTGTCGGCTGACTATGAGAAGCATAGCAGACCAAGTAAACATCAATGGAGAAACAGTTAGGAAAATCTTAACTGAAAATCTTGGCATGAGAAAGGTATGTGCAAAAATGGTCCCGAAGGAGCTCTTGCATGACAACAATGCACCAGCTCACACGGCACTGTCTGTGAGGGAGATTTTAGCCAGTAAACAAGTAACTGTATTGGAACACCCTCCCTACTCACCTGATCTGGCCCCCAATGACTTCTTTCTTTACCCGAAGATAAAGGAAATATTGAAAGGAAGACATTTGGATGACATTCAGGACATCGAGGGTAATACAACGACAGCTCTGATGGCCATTCCAGAAAAAGAGTTCCAAAATTGCTTTGAAGGGTGGACTAGGCACTGGCGTCAGTGCATAGCTTCCCATGGGGAGTACTTCAAAGGTGACCACAGTGATATTCAGCAATGAGGTAGGTAGCACTTTTTCTAGGATGAGTTTGCGAACTTAATTTTCTGACCTCGTAGACTCTTGTTATATTAAATGTGTAAGCTCCCCTTTTTGGGGTGAGTAAACTGCTCAGAGCCCTTAACCCAAATGAGGGCCCTTCTTCATTTGAAACTGCCCTCCATTTGTTAGACTCCTGTCTTTCTGGGGGAGGGTGGGGATGGGTGTGCTTCATCAGAGTCACCCTCATGGGCAGAATTTAGGAATATGCCTGTATCAGCCACCTGGAACCCAGCAAGCTTAAGGATTACCTGGGGATTCTTGTTTAGTACAATTTGTTACATTGGTGCAAAATGATGCTGCTTTGGGGTAGTTTGCAAGAGCATTGGTGGGAAGTAATTGGTGTTAAAAGTCAAACTAGTAGAAAACAATGTACAGCACACTCTGAGATATGGGCCTGCACACAGCCTCCCAGTGTCCCTATGTCATGGGCCTCCCTGTGACAGGTAACATACAGAGGAACAAGGAGAGATGGGGAATACCACAGTAGTTCTGAACCATCCCTTGTGGTGATTGCAGTTTTCTGGGTTCATCTGATCATTCATTTATTTAACAAATAGTGATTGGGTGGCTAGTGTGCCAGGCAATATTCTGAGCACTGAGGCTACAGCAGCATGAAACTGGATACAAAGTTTATACCCTAGTGGTGGGGGAGACAAGAAATAAAGGGCCCATCAGCTAAGAGGAAAATACAATCAAGTAATGGAACTGTGAATGACTAAGGGACACATTGGTTTGGATTGACCAAGTATCATGAGCACGGGATTAGATAATTTCCTTGATTAAATCATTTATCAAGAGAAGACGGTGTTTTAGTGACAGAGTCCCATCATAGAATGTGTCTCAGCCTGTCTATGCTACTATAACAAAAATACCATAGACTGGGTGGCTTACAAACAACGGAAAAATTATTCCTTCTAGTTCTGGAGCCTGGAGGTCCAAGATCAGGGTGCCAGCAAGGTTGAGTTCTGATAAGCATCCACTTCCTCATTCATATGTGGCCATCTTCTTGCTACATCCTCAGATGGCGAAAGGGGCAAGGGAGCTCTCTGGGGTCTCTTTATAAGGGTATTAATTCCACTCATGATGGTTCTGCCCTCATGTCCTAATCACTTCCAAAGGCCTCATCTCCAAATACCATTACATTGGGGGTTAGGATGTCAACACGTGAATTTGGGGGGGACACAAACATTCAGTCTAGAGCAGAACAGGTTTGAATTCCAGCCTGACATCTTGCAAGACATGATCTTGAACAAATTGTCTCAAATCTTTGGCTTGGACAAGCTGTTCAGTTCTCTGAGCTTTAGCTTCGTCCTATGGAAAGTAGAGCTAGAGCATCTACAGCGATGATCAGTTAAGTCTCACCAAGTGTCTAGCTTAGTCTACTGACCTATCTTCCTCCCTTTCCTTCCTCACAAAAAGGCTTATCTTATCCTGACAGTCTGGGTTTAGATCTAGTGGATACTCTGCCTATGATCTCTCTCTCATGGCACCCCTTCATAATTTCTAAAATCACAATCCCAGACACATGACAACTTCTTTTAGTGAAAAACATTGTGGCATTGCAGATATATTTTGAAATACAAGAACAAAGAAAGTTCAGCTTGCGTAAGTGGCTAATGGCAATCTCGCAAGTATGACTTCCCTGTATGACAAGAGAAACACAGATGGTTCCAATAGTTTACAAAGATGCCACCAACCCACCCTTCTTAGAATAGATTCTTTTCATTGCATTTCTGATATTGGTAATAGTTTTTCTGAGCATTTCACATGCTCTTGTTTAATCAACCACTGTTTATTAGTTAAGACATAGATTCGAGTTGCTATAACAGAGACCCAGAACGTAGGGACATAAACAATATAGAAGTTTATTTCTCCCTTATGAAACTATTTGGAACTAGTATTCCAGGACTGGTATGGCAGTTCCATAGTTTCAGACCCAGGTCCCTCTATTTTGTGTATCATTCTTGGACTATTGGTCCCATTTATACAGTACAAGGTGACTCATTACCATGGTAAGGGCATGCCAGTTAGTGGGAAGGGGACAAAGGAAGGAGACAGCACATCCCTTCAAGCTAGAGATTGCCACTCATCATTTCCACTCATATTCCTCTGGCCAGAACTTAGTCACAAGATCATAACACTCTGCAATTAATATTTTAGTGCACAAAAGAAGAGAAGAAAGAATACGGGGACTGTTCACAGTCTCGGCCATAACTTATGATGGTGCAGCCTACTTAGAGATACACAATCTATGCCCATGGACATACCAAAGTGTAACTATAAAGTAAGACAAGTATGTTTTAAAGAAATATAATTGACTTTTTATATACAGATGTGTTTACTTTCAAATTAGTTACCCTTGGAAATATTTATTTTTTGAAAATCATTATTGTCCCAAATATTTCTGGATCTTCTCTTTTGTCATTGCTTTTTAGCAACAGTTCATTAATTCCATAAGAATGGCTGTCTGACTTATTGCTTCATCGTTATGGCTCAGTTTTTCTCCAAACACAACGTCACCTAACAAAGTTATATTCTCTTATTCATCAGGCTTAGTTCCAAATTAGTTTTCACTATTTTCTAAAGTCAAAATCATTGTCAAAATATAAATGGGTCATTATTGAAGACTTTCTTAAAATATGATAGGTAGCTCTAAAAGCAATCCCAAAAATATGACATTCAAAGATATGACATTTATATATATGAAAAAGCTTTAGTATACTTGCTCAATGAATGACCTTTACCTTATAATCAGACTTCATCTTTTATTAGTATAGTGTTACCTGGACGTTTGGGAGAATGGGTATGCTGAACTTAACCTCACCTACAACATGCTATGACTGCAATATACAAGTGTGACCTTTGTCACCAGGCTCATTCTTGTGACTTCCTCTAACAACATATCCTATAATAAATCCATCCATACATTTTTACACTTGTTTTCCAGTTTGAACTCTTTTGAGTCTTTGCTTGGTCAAAATTACTTCCTTTATGAAGTTGTCACTGACTCCACTATTAGAGCCAGTTACTCATCCCTTTATGCTCCTATAAAAGGAAGAGTACATTCCATGAACTTTTAGTGCTTAGTATACCATATGCTAATTATTCATTTACCCATAATCCCTACATATGTGCGCACTTATCCACCCCTCACCTCTATTTGAGAGGGGACTTCTTGGGCCTCATTCTGCATGTCTTATTCATCCTTGCGTGCCCCCTAGTGCCTTCTACATAGTGTAACGTAGCAATGTTGGAGGAATTTATTGAATGTGCAACCAAATGTAAACCATCCCATAGAAAATAACTCGCTTTGTATCTCTAGCTCTCAGCTTTATCCTTATTTACAGTTCCTCTACAAAACGTAGAGAGTGGCTTAAGCGTTCTCTGAGATCTTAGGAGTCTAGGCAATACTGGGTCAAGATTGTGATTTCAATGGAAGAGGGACTGGCAAATTCTAGGTACAAAATCTGTTCAGGGAAGGCAGAGTAAACACTGTGACTTTCCAAGACAGCACCTTTGTTACAGATTGGACAAGATCTGTCCCATTTTTGTAAATGCTGTCTGTAAACACAGGCAATTCTGTTTTATTAGTGAGGAGAAAGGTGAAGAAAAGAAAGATTTAATCTTACTTGGGCTGGAAACACAGTGAAGAAAGGATTACCCCCCTTTCCGAGAAACTAAATTCTTGACTGCAATGCCTATTAAGATGATTGAAAATGAGAAAAGTTAGCATTGCAAAGCCCTTGAAACTGTTAAACAAAAATAAAATGATAAAAGAAAAGCTTTAATTCTAAATTATTGGTTTACAGTCTAATTTTATAACAGAGAATAGTATCACAAACACATGTTAAACAAGAAAAGGAAAAACTATCACTAAATAACATCATTTGATGCAACTTTTAAATTTCCTCAACATGCCATTTCACAAAAGGCATGTCCTGGAATACTTTTGTAGTAAAAAAGTTATTTATACACTAACATTGGAAGAGTAAAAAAAAAAAAAAAAAAAAAAAATCCTACATGACATATTTTTCTGGAAAAACAGGACCAGATGAACAAAGGCTTGCTAATCACCAAAACAGTTTATTTTTATAGAAAAGAAATGCTTAGAGTATTCCCAGAAACTTTCTTAAACAGTCATTATCTAGGGATATAGACTATTCCTAGAATGTGATATTTACCCAAGTTGTCTCAATGCAAAAGTTATCTAGTCCTGTAGGCACAATTTGTTGATCGCAATCTTTCACCTGAAGAGGAAGAATGGGGACCAGGCAAGTGGCCAGGGGAAAGTAAACCTCAGAGGGAGCAAAAGGGGAAGTATTGTAACGGCCTTTCTTTAGTTTCCATTACTCTTTAGAGGTCGGTGAATATCAATGAAGTGTTACCGGCCTCAGGCCAGGAGTGCTGATTTGAAATCACCCTGCCTGAGCCCGTTTCTTTTGAGCTGGAGGACATCAAGGCGTTTTTTGTTGTTTACTCATTGGAGAACCAGCCCCCTACACACCCTCGTCGCAAGTTGTTTAAAAAAACAACAACAACAACAACAAAAAAACACACAATAAAACAAAAAACACCTACTCCGCAGGAAACTTCGAAGTTTTACCTGTCTTTAATTTATGCAGCATTTTCCAATTGTGCCCTACCCGCAGGTGTGACCGCGCTTTGGCGGAGCCTCGGTGCTATTTTACCTGCTTGAGTCTGTCAAAAACCCATTTGTATGCGCCCGGCTAATGTGCTAGAAATAAAAGCTCCAACCTGTCAAGTAAACTCTCTGCACCTGTACGAAGCAGTTAAATTGTTCCATCTGCCATTATCCCGGGAGATCAAAGACCTCCCCGGGAGGGGTGCCCAAGAACCAAAGCAAAGGATGGAGCTCCTTGTCTTGGAGTTTTAAAAGCAGGGGACGACGAGAGGCGAGAGGAGAGGGGGGTGGAAACCCGGACGAGAGCAGGAGCTCTGAGACCCGCGCCTGCCTCTGCTACCTGAAGGGGCTTTTGTCTGACCCAGGCGCGCCAGGAGCACATTCTTTCACATTATGAACCGCTGGGGAAGACATTCATTCACTTTTTTTTTTTTTTTTTTTTTGGTGACGTATCTGGAGCATTCATGTGTTTTTAACCTTGAATAATTTTTGTCTCTAAGCTCCAAACAAGTTTTATCCTGTCCACAGGTCAGTTTTGTTACAGAGGCCAATTAGCAGTGCTACCTTCGCCTGCGGCAAAAAGCCAAGTAATGGCGGGGCAAGCCCTACCGAGAGGTGATGAATAACTCCGGAGAGCTGTAATTTGAAAGGGGGGCCTTTGAAGCATTTACCTTACATGGGACGCTATTGTCACTGCAGGGTGTTTGATCTTAAAATAATTTACTTAATGATCTCACCATGGGAGCAATTGGCAGAGCAAGATTAGGCTGTAAGGCCTAATGGACATGGGAAAAGTTAAAATTGCTCCGAGAAAGGTATGTACAGCGCTGCGATCCGTCCGTGTTGTGTGTTCATTATCGACAGCGGGGGAAAGCCCGGCTGACCGCGGTCAGCTTTGCATAGCTCTTCAGAGAAAATCAACAGAGGCGGGCCTGTCCTGGGGGAGAGCAAAATGCTGCGCCGAGCATTTCCCTCTCGCCTGCATTTCGTCATTTGTGGGAATTAATGACCTGAGTTTGGTTTTACAGCCAATGTTTGTTTGTTTGTTTGTTTGTTTATTTCTGGTTGGCAAGGGTGGAGCCATTGTGTTGGGAAGGCACACAGGAGCAGGGTGGCATCTCTGAGTACAGGTTTCTGAGCTGGAATCAGAGCCCCCTGAGAATGCGATAAAGTCTGTTTTGTCCCCTTTCAGTTGGCAAACAGGATATTAAATAGACACAAGATAATTTGACATCGTTATCCTAGGCCAAAGTACAACTTTGTCCTCTAGAAAGGAACACTTTCAAGTGTGAGCCCCAATTTGACATAACTCACGTCTCCGTGTCTTACCTACACATCAGTTCTGCTTATATGACAATTGGAAGGACTACCTTTGGGCTGGGTTCTTACCTGTTTTACATCAAGAAACATAGCACTTCAGGTTTAAATGTCTTCACAATTTTGCTCTTTCGACTGTTCAAAATTTGCGGACTGCCATCACCTCTTGTAAAAAGCATCTTATTTTTCTGGATTATGGAATTGGAACAGACACCTAAAGTGAATTCTATCCCCAGAGTTGCTGTTTATGTAGTTGATGCCACATCTAAGGAAGTGGGATGCAATAAAATGGGATAATTGACAAAGGAACTGATTTCTTCTCTAATGTAGGTTTTAGCTAAATGGATCATAGTGACCTACCCGTTCAACCCAACTGATATGTATTCTTCCTTTGGGGGGAAAAATACCTAGGGAATGTACCTAACTGTGTCATCAGAAGATTAGAATGTGTGTTATTTGTGTAGAGTAGAAAAGCTCAACTTTGGACTGAAAACATTTCAGTCTGGTTCCCCAACTTTTGCCTGTGTCTGGTAGGACAGTGCAAAGACCTATTTTTAGTTCATGCAAATCAAGTACCAGCTTTATGCCAGCAAATGCCAGTCTGCATGTGCCATTTTGGAGCAGTGCAGGTGTTCCCCACGAGTCTGACACCATTTTGGAATTTAGCTTTTGGAGTCCATTTCTGATTAATCTGCTGAGATATGCCTCAGACTGTCCACCTACCAAAATAGAACAGACTCCTTTTGAACTTGTCTTTTTCTCTCTTACCTGTACTTGGAAATTAGCTACTTATTAATATGCTTCAAAAATTTCTTCTCTGATGCATGGAATTAACTATCGGAGGCTGAACCAGAGATTGTATATGCTTTGTTCATATATTCTGCTTGTTAAATTACTTGATAAATGAGCATGGAACTCATGCTGCATGGCAGAAGGTCAGGATATGCATCAATGGGTCTTCACCTTCTTCAATTAGCTAACGGAGATACAGCCCCACATAGGTAATGTGGGGATTGAAGTGACGTAATGTATGTGAAGCACATAGGACTGACTCGGAAAACAGAAGACGCTCAATAAAAGTCCTTTCCCACCTTTGCTGTGGAAACAGCTTTGAAGCTCCATAGTCTGAGTTCAGTATGGTCATTATCCCCCTCCCTAATTAGCATCTCCCCCCATTTCCACTCATGCTCCTGTAGGATGTTACAAATGTAGCAGTTTTCAGTGGGCACATTTAAATGCTGAGATTACAAATATCTAAACATTCTGGGAGAAGTGAGATTAGTCACCTCCAGGCCATCTCAAAGCTGTGAACACTACCCTTGGGGTCATGGCTTCCTAGGTGCTGGGTCGTTGGTGAGATTTCCTCTCCTCCATCTTTTCTTATTTTCTCTTTCTGTTGTTCCCCAATGCTACCTTAAAATATTTTTTCAATCTTAATGGAATTCCAATTGTAATTGTTGTCATAAGTGTTTAATATAACTTAGAAACCAAGAAAAGAGTTATGTTATCCTCACCAAAAGGCAAGCTAACACTGATTAGAAAAGAATAAAAAAAGATAAACAGGAAAGAAAGTTATGAGTGTTTTAACATGGAAGTTACCCTTTGAATAACAGCATGAAGTACAAGTTAGTTAAGCCCCTCTGTCTCTGCTATTTCCTCTCTCTTCCTTCTACCTTCCTCCTTTTCTCCTCCATCTCTCTCCCCTCTGAGTGTGTGTCTCCCCAACTGTTTCTCTCTCTCCCACTGTGCATGTTTCACCATGTCTGGCGCTCTCTCTGTCTCTTTCTCTCTCTTTCTCTCAACCCAGGATGTAAATGAAAGGATCAAAGTTGAATATGTGAATGTTAGGAATTTTTTCTTAATTATCATCTGTAATGATCTGCTTTTGCAAGTAATAGCTGTGAATTCACAAGCTTACTCTTAGAATCTCCCCATTGACCAGCAACCTGGATGTCAAGGGGCACTTGACCATCACAGACATAAATGCTGAGCCATCTGCTGAGCTCGCACACAGCAAGGCAGCAACTGCTCTCTCAGTCTCAGCGTTCTCCCTAAAGGATGAGTCAGACAAGAGGGGTGAAAAGAAACAAGGTCAAGGTCAAGCCACTCACCCACCTCTTCCCGCCCAGCTCTCCTCCTACCTTGTACTGATTACTGTACTATGTGTCAGAGGTACTCCCCTCGGCCTAGAACCATCATCTCATCCAGAAGACACATAAATTCCACCCAGATAGCTCTAAAATCACCCAGCTGATCATTCAATTTATATACAGTATCAAGTGTTCATTTCACAGCCGCTATTTCAGTCCCACTGACCTAGCGGTCCTTGACATGTGCTTTACTGGGGCCCCTCCAGTGATGTAAAGGTAACTTTTTAGCACACGCAGAAAAAGCAATTGAAGTTCATTTCTCACAGATTACCAGGCCCCATCAGAAATGAAGATGCTATCAAGCCGGCATTGGGCAATTTTCAAATGTCCATGGCTGTCAGTGGAAAAAAGCCAGCTGTGGCAACCAGGAATCAGAATAGTCACATGGGACTGGGTCCTGGGTCTCGGTAGGCTGTGCTACATTGCAGTAGTGTCCCTAAGAGCACAGTGACGCCACCAAGAGATTGAGATATTTGGCTGGATCTCTAGATTTTTATTTTTTTCATTTCTCGTCTCCGATTTCTCATTTTATTTTTTGCACAGTCCAGCAATGGCAGTGCTGGCTTCAGAGGGGGAGTATTGGTGGCCTAGCAACAATTTACACATAGAATTTCCAGAAGAATGGAATGGACAGCATCTATAATGGCCCGTGTGCTAGGAGTATCTTTCTCTTATTCTAGGATAAGCTGCAGGAGAGCAGACGTGCTGGGTAAAAGGGGATACCTGCGTTTCTCTGGGCTCTGCTTCATGGTCACCTCAGAACACGCCCCTTCTGCCTGGTTCCTTTTCCCTTCCCACACTGGATACTCCCATAGATCCCTGTTTCCTAATCCCCCACCCTCTGTTCTCTGCTTCATCCCTCCGACTTAATGTCCCCATAGCACTCTCTGAATCAAGTTCCCATGAAGTGAGTTTCTGTTTGGGAACTTAAAAGATACATTCTCCGGCCAGTGGTCCAAGTCCAATTTGAAGAGAATAAGCACAATATTGTTAAAGTGCTCTGGCCAGTGATTTCAGAAATTCCTCTCCCAAAACGATAGGAGTTTCTTGGCCAGCACTTTTGCCAAGAAGTCCAAGACAAAGGTATTCAGGGATCCACAGACTCAAATTTGGAGAATTTGATGACAGATTTGTAGGAATGAAAATAAGTTTTGTCATGATGTGGGGGGTGTGTGTGTGTGTGTGTGTGTTTTAAATGTTAGAAATAAAAAGCCCTGGTTCTTAAAGATTATTGGAAGTTTGGTTTATTTAAAAATATTTTTTCTTCAGCAAAATGACTGCCGAGAGCAGCTACAGAATTTCCAAATTCTGAAGTTCTTACCCTGACTTTTCTAATTCCAATCTCTTTAGCTTTCCAAGGACAAACATCAGCACTCTGGAGTTAACTTGGGGGAAAAAACAAAACAAAACAAAAAACCTCTTATTTGTCCCTAGTAGATGGGGTTTCTTTTTTTTTTTATAAGTATTTATCTAAGATGTTGTGTGGAAAGTGAGCTACTTGTAGGACTTCCAGAAAAGCATATATAATATGACCACTGCTGTTAGCTCGCACAGATTCTTGGGTGTCATAGGAAAAAGAGAATTAATGTTTGAATGCCCTCAGAACAGGCGTAATGACTCGCAGAAACTTGTACGGCCAAGAAAACCAAGGCCTCCAGGATACAGTAAGGTCCCGTGGAAGATGTGGGATTTGAAAGCCTGTTCCTCTTCGCAGGCACTATGTGGTTGTAAAGCTTCCATCTTCCTCAGAATTAAATGTCCTTAGCGGTGGCGATGCCAATGCCTTACTGTGGCGGGAACTGTCGTGTATATCCCAGAGGACCCGCCCTCTCACGCCCCAGACACCCATTCTCCTGCCTACTGCATGTGGGCTCTGCTGGGCTGAGTCCCTGTAATAGTTTTTGTCCTCAGCTTTAGAGAAAGGCCTCCGTCAGGATTAAGCTCCCTTTCTGTCAGGGCAGCCTGCATCCAAAGTCTGGTTGATCTGGGGAGTGTAAAAACTGCTATACACTTTACTTGGAGGGGGCTCTTTTTATAATAATGACAAGAGGTATGGTTCCATTTCCTTCTCTCCTATTCCTCCACTGCAGGACAGCTGTGTGTTGAGGGGGAACAGGTGTCTGGGGTGATCAAGTCAGGGGAGGGAGGAGAAATGATGGCAGCACAACAGGGGGAGCCAAGTTTGAATGTGAATTCCAGCAGAGGGAGAGGACATCCAAGCATCGGAAGGGGTGGGGTTAGGGTGCCTGTGTCTATACAGGTCAAGGGACTAGGTTTCGGATTAAGCTCACCAACCCACACCAGCCTTTATCTCCTCCCATGCCTGCTCCCTCTCCACGCCTCCCAGGCTCAGCCCCCTGCTCCACCGTGGGTGCCTGAAGGGCCATCCCAGCACCAGAGCTCAGGTGGGTTCCTTTCCCCCGCGTTCCAGTTCCACTCCTCCCTCTGAGCAGTCCTGTGTTCTTCACATCCCCAAAGGTCTTGAGAGACTCTAGTAAACTTCCTGCTTGGAATTTTCATCCCACAATCGGTCTCCCAGTACCGGACCTCAGACACTTACATTTGTAAAATACAAGTATGTCATTTTCAAATGCTGCTACATGGCATCACTGTGGTGTTTGCAACAGACCGGGGCTCAGAAAAGTGAAGTAACATTTAAGGAAGTGCTAGACCAGAGGCCGAATCTAAATTCTCCATCCCGGGTCCAAGCCCCTTACGAGTGCATGAGTGCGAGTTATAAAGGTGTTCACACGTAACTCTCCCTAACCATGTTTCTCCTGGGACTATGACTCATTGCTCCACCTTCCATCATTCAGTCCTATCTCCTTACTTGTTGACCTTTTCCCCTCCCCAAAACTCGCTCTTCCCAATCCCACCACCTCCCTCCTGCGATGCTGTCTTTATAACACCAGTGAGGGAAGGAGCAGGAAATATCCTGGGTCCCTGGGGGGCATTAACACTTTGGCACTGAGACCTCCTTGCCCCCAGTTTTGTTTCTCCACAGAGCAACGCAGCAGGAAGTGGTGACGGGATGTATCTGGTGATGCATCACTGACCTGTTCTAGACACCTTGTTCTTTTCATGCTTTGCACACCTGGTTTTAAAGTAGAATTTCCTCAGAGCCAATGCTCCAATCTTCTTGTTTGAATTTCTCAAGCTAATAACTATAAAAAGGGGACAGTTGGGATGGTCAGTAACTCCATGCAATTGTTAAAATATTCTTGGGTCTGTTCACTAAGCTTACAATACCCTCCACCATCCCTGGGGACCCTCTGTTGTTTGGTTTAACTCAGCAGTGGCTAGAGCAGAAAAAGTTCATTACACTCTGTGAAAAGCTTCGGGGTCTATTCATTGCCTTGATGTTCTGCAGCTTCCGAGGCCTCAGGGGATTTCCACCTCACCCTGCAAATCCTCTCGGACTGATTGGCAAGCATAGCTCGTAGCAATTAGCTTCTTTGCTAACCTCAGGACAGGTGTTTGGGGAACCAAAGGTTCCTAGGTACAGTGTTTTGTTTCGGTTTTGATCCTTAATTTTTCTTTTTTGTGTTTATTTTTTCCTTTTGATAATATTTTGGAACGCAGAGTTAAGTCTGTTCAGATCCATCTGTCTCCAGATGGTTTCAACTAATGTACCACCTCCTGCAAAAAGTGTGTCTCCAGAAAGTACACTCAGGTTATAAAAGTGTGGAAAGAGCCGAGGAACTTGTCAGTGGCTATGTGGCCTCTTATTGTTCTTCCTCTTCATCACTAAAAAGGACCCACCAGGTAAGGTCCTCACCTTAGTCCTTTGGCTTCTCTTGGACCCCAACGTAATGTTATGGTCTAGGCAAAGGTCCTACTCTGACCAGGTGTACCATGCACACATGTGAGGTATTTTATCAAATCTCAGTTATTCTCAGCTTAACTCTAAATGACCTTTATAAGAAAGAAAAGGCTCAGACTTCTCATTTATTTCCTGAATTTATTGTTTATATTTTTGGGCACTTTTCAAAAACCTATATACTGTGGAATTTGTCTTTTCTGTGTCATACCAACCCCCCAGGAGTCCAGGTATGGTCCTCTCAGACCATCTGCCATCCTGAAAGGCAAGGGTTAACCGTGTGGAACCCAGGATTCCTGAGTTCACATCTCCCTTCCTCCCTCCACTGGCCTGTGTGACTTTGGGCAAGTTACTTAACCTCTCAGTTTCCTCGTCTGCAAAATGAGGATCCTAACAGTGGAGTTATTGTCAAGATTAAGTGAATTAGTTTATTTGGAAGTCCTTACAACAGAGTTTGGCATATAAAACACACTCACATGTTATTTTCCTACTATTGTTGTTATCTTTCCCCAGTCAGTTACAGCCGCAGATTTTCAAACAACTATCCTTTGTGTTGCCTGACTACATTTGTGGCAGACAGAGAAGAGACAAGACCCTTTTGAACACTTAAATATCATCAGTTTCGTAGGCAAATCTTTTTGTATACTAAGGAAGGAAATCGGAAGGTAAGTGCCCACTGTTTTAAAACTTGGAACGAGGTATTTTTAAACAGTTTTCAATTTACTTGAGAGTTTTAATGTGGCTAATACTAGTAGGAACTGATTGCCTGAGACTGACGTTAGTTTTCTGCATCAACCCTGCTTTTAAAAAGCTCCCATGAAGGGTCAAAGACCAGGAAATGCTCCCACTATAATTCTCATTTTCAGCTGAATTGGACATGGCAACAAGAATGCAGGCCTGAATCACATTATGTTCCGGGAAACTTGAACTTTGCATCATAATGACCTGAGGCCTAACAGAAACAAATTGCAAGTGGTTTCCAAAGGGTGAACTCTAATGTATATTAAACTAGTATTATAACTTAAGCAGCTCGTTTTGACAGCAAAACGGAAAAAAAGAAAAAAACAAAAAACGAAACAAAACCCTCGTCATTCATGTGATGGTTCCTCAATGCATCCCCTTTACATTTTACCTGTAAAATGCTCTGTGTTTGCCGACAGGTTAAACATACACTACACACAGAACCAACATGTCTCTAACACCACAGCAATCTTACCAGTTTCAGCAACATTCTTATTATTTTAAGCTGTCTCCATTGTCTTCTAAATACCATAATTAGAAGCTGAAAAGCTTACAGCAACCAAACCCAGTAAGGTCTCATGAACAAACTATTCTCCTGTGGCTCCACAGGCGACCCTGTGCAGTCTAACATGATGAATCCTTCAGTCCCTCTGCCCAATTAGGGCTCCAGGTATGTATAAAGTTTTCCCTTTCAGTATTTTTTAGCATCTCCATTCAAGTTTTGGTTCCTTGGCCATAATTCTTTTCTTACTGGTCTCTTTGTTTCAGTTTGTGCAACTCTCAATTTTCCTGTAGACATAGAAAAGAAAACCTGTAAGCTGGAAAGAGTACCAAGGGTCTCTTATTGGTGAGGTGGTATTTTGTGAATGAGTTGAGAAAGTCAGTGAGCAGAGAGTTTAGATAATTAAACTGTTTGATGAAAGAAAGAGAGGGGGTGATTTTAGGGCCCATCAAAATATTTCACCCCCTCCTCCCAGGTCAGTGACTTTTCATTTTATGCTTATCTTCTTTTTCTATTTGAACTCTGTCCAAAAGTGAACTCCTGTGGGAAATATAATAAATCAGGTATTATCAGCCTCTTTCACCTGAGTATAAATGAGTACATAATTTTTTTCTCTCATAAAGAAAGGGTGAAAGCAGAAGGGTTCTAGGTATTTAATGAGGATTGGAGAAGAAAGTTCAAAAAAAAAACTAAGAAAGGTTAGAAAAGAAATCTCTTCTATTTTCATGTTTTACCCCGGTTTGTTGCTCATTTGAATCCCTTGTTTCAGTGCATTACTGTGTCTTTTTGTGTTGGCTCTAAGCTTGGAAATATTATTGGGAAGATATGAAATGCATTCTGGTATTCTATAGCTATTTCAGGGAACATGTTCCCATGGCCAAGGAGACACAGAAACTGCTTGGTTATGAAGTATTCTCATTTAAACCAAGCACATGGAAGGTGCAAATAAATCTTGGATTTTTTTCCTTTATATTCTGCTGGTTTAATATTGAACTCTGAAAAATTGGTATGTCATGATTGCTTTTAATAAATCTATAAACCTGTCATATGTTTTCAAGCTTTCTTGGACATTTGCTAATTATCAACCTGTATTTCTCTTATTTCTCTAATCTTGGAACGCAATGAAGCATATCAGTCAGCATAAACCTCAGGGGGGCTGCTTATGTCTGAAATCTCATCTCAATTGTTGTGAGATGCCTGGTCCCCCAAGCCAGGGTGGTCCCAGCTGGCAACGTTTTTGTTCCCCTCCTCACGTTGAGACTGAGTTTAGATTCATATTCTCTTTGCCCTTTTCTCTGCCCTGCCAGCTCTCCCCAGAAAACACACACACACACCCAACCAATGGTGGAGCCTGCTTAGGACACCAGGGGCTTGATACTCATCCAATTAAGTTGCAAGTGACTTTTAGAGCTATTCTCCTCCATAATGCAGTGTGGTTCAGAATTCACTTTGAGATGTGTCCCTCTGTTGGAAAAATGACCCACTGACTTGGAAACCTCAGGGGACATTGTCAGGAATCTGCCGTTAGGACAGGCTCCCCACGTGCTTTGTGAGCTGTGTAAACCAGAAAGCCACTGCCCTGGGCCTCCCATTCTCTCAAGAAAGGACCACTTATCCTTAAATAATGGGATTTAATCCTAAATTCTCTCCCAAAAGACAGATGTATACCCACATTCCTGAGTCTGGCACAGAGAGAAGGTAGATAAAGGAGGAGACTTTGCTTCTACTGTACTGGTTTTTTTTCTTCCATGCCCACTTTCATTGCTCATAGTTTCTGAGGGCAGAGGTCTACATGTTCGCTCTGGGGGATGAAGAATGAGGACACCCAGGGAGACCGTGGGCACCATCCTTTACCAGCTCATTGTGGTGGCAGAGGGAGGGGCTCTACCTCCCTGCAGTTCTCCTTGCTCGGCATAGGGCTCAGCCTTGGGGACACTCAAGATTCTCCACAAGAGTCCCCAGACATGAAATCTTCCTGATTTAATAAAAAAAAAAAAAAAGAAACAAACAAACAAACAAACAAAAAACTGCTACATCCCACTAGCTTTATTTTAAAAAATAAAATAAAATGTAAATACCTGCTAAACTCAACGACTTTTCCTTTTCACCTATATTTGTCCATGTATTCATTCCATCCCAACGCCCCTATGCGATGATTCTTAGCAACAAACAAGCTTTTAAAAAAATTTTTTTTATCTGTTTCTAACTGGATGAAGCCTGTAGTCTGAAGATCCAGGACTGGAATTTTATTTCGTAATCCTGCAGAAAGTCAACCAGAAAAGGTTGCTTCTTTGGGCAACCACTTGAAAAATTCAGCAAAATCCTGAAACTAGACTCCTGGAGAGCTCAGAATTACTCCAGTCTCTGTTGCCTGATTTAGCTTTGGCAGGAACTCTTGAAGAACTGATGATTTCTTTTTTTCTGGACCAAAGGGTGGGGAGGGAGAATTTTTAAAAGAAAAATGAAAATCAAACTACATGAAAGAATTTGAAGATGCAGCTAAATGTGGATAACAACGGACTAATCGGATGAATTAATGGTTCCCAAATTTTCCACTGGTAAGGGCCCTGGGTCGCATTTTTTAAAAAATAACTTTTCTATTAAAAAATAGTAAATCTAACCTTTCAGTGTCACTTATAAGGTCCTTAGTATTTAGGCACAGCCTACCTGTTAGCCTCACAGCTCACCTATTCCACACCTGCATACCCAGCCTAATGACTTAGTTTCTAGAACATGACACATTCTCTGTTGCCTCCTTATCTTTGTATCTGTTGATCTTCCCTCTGGAAACTTTTAATCTCCATCTCCTCCCACAACTACTCCTCTTTACCATGTTTTGAGTGAGTGAATGAATGCATGAAAAAGTGAGGGACAGCAAAGAGCTGTGCCAAGGAAAATTAGTTCTACCCCTGAAGCAAGATTGCTTAAATAATAGATTTGCCTAAAAA
This sequence comes from Rhinolophus sinicus, assembly GCF_036562045.2. NCBI lineage: Eukaryota > Metazoa > Chordata > Mammalia > Chiroptera > Rhinolophidae > Rhinolophus > Rhinolophus sinicus. Next base: position 98,582,404 of record NC_133758.1, read on the forward strand.
TAGATTGCCTATATAGAAACACTGATAATATTTACCCGTGAATACTATGTATCCCAGACATTCTGCATCATGGGTGCCTTAAACACTGTTGAAGAATAAGAAGTAACAGAGGAAACAATGAAAGTAAAGCAGGAATTAGAAACACCTGCTTGGACTCTGAGAGAGAAAAAAAATGTCCTCCCAAACTTTTGCACAATCTCTGAAGTGTTAAAGAAATGAGGTGTTGGTCAATGAATCTGGATGAAAGGCCCTGATTTTTATTCACAGACTCACATGAAACAATAGGCAATTACAATGACTGGAGGTTTGTATAGATTTTAAAATACCTTTTCGAATTATGGAACATAGACTAGTTGCCTCCTCTCTTTCTTCCTAGAGCTTTTTGAGCCAAAAGATCTACCAGATTTTTTTTTTCCAGTCCTAACATCACACGATTTTGAAATCTATTCTAAAGCAAAGGCCCAAAGTGCATTTTAAAGATTGTAATGCAGGGTTCAGCTGCCAAAGCCACCCTGCCTCCTTCTATTTGAGAAGGTGAGGGTAAGGCTCCTTGGGCTTTTGTTCCCTGAAGCTGCTGTGATCAAGGTTATAGAGCCAAACCCAGCGGCCTATTTTAAGGCTTCCTCTGGCCCATCTGTAACATTTGACAGATGACCACTCCCTTTTTGAAACCCTTTCCAGTTTCCTTCTTGGTTTCCTCTTTTTTGATTCTTCATCCCCTTATAAATGCTTAACATTGCAGTAACTACAGCTCAGGTTTTGAATATCTTCTCATTATCTATACTTATCTCCTAAGTGCTATCATTGAGTCTTGTGGCTTTCAGACATGCTGATAACTCCCAAATTTACGGCTCTATTCCCAGGGAGGCAGCTCACCTCACAAGATCCCATTTCTTCCCGACTCTGTATTCAGTGACATGTGACGTCATGGTAGTAACTAGAAATTAGCCATGGCCAAGTAATTGCACCAACGAAATTGGCAAACATTACATATTGGACCCCTTCCCCCACCAGAGAGCTAGTTGTGGTGCGTCCAGCTGCCTCCTGGAAATCAAACACGTCCAAAACTGAACTCCTTTCTCACAACGCAGTCATTCTCCCCCAGCTTTCCCCTCTCAGTAAATACCAACTCCATCTTTCTATCTGCTCAGGTCAAAAATATAGGAGTATCTTTAAGTCCTCTCTTTCTGTCATTTCACATAGTCAAACCAGGAGTAAATGCTATTGGTTTTACCTTCAAAACATATCCAGGACACTCCCAATATTTATCTAGGCACTTCCACAGGATGCATGGATTAGATCCAAGAAGAAGGAAAACGGAGCTGTGCTCCCCAATAGATCTCACTAATCTTGTGTCAGCATTGCTTGCTGCTCTCCTCCCATTTTCCCTTCTCCTAGTTGGCTAGGCACTTATAGTAAACAAGAGTCTTATCTGCTTCACTTTATCAGATTCATTCACATATCTTCTTATGTGTTTGCTTCAAGAACGAAATCAACAGCATGGGTAAACTTTATTAGTACCTCTCCTTCCCACATACTTTCAACCATGGGGAAGGCGTATATGAATTCTGCATTGTTCTATTCTAGGTCATGCAACACAAGACAACAAATCAAAGGTGGACTTTCCATGGAGCTAATTGACCTTAAGCTTCAGGGTCTCTTACTTGCCCAGGCTCATGTGAGTTCTGGAAATGGCAGGGAGTCCTAGAGTGTTCTAAGTGGGGAGGAAAAACCAGCGTTGCCACTTCAAAGGGAAGTCAAGCCACCACTTATTGAAATTTAATTTGCTGATTATATCATCTGTGAAAAGAAAGGTGCACGTGCTGTCTAAATATTTTTGAAACATTTAGTAGAGTTCTGAAAATGCACTCAAGTCTTATTCCTGATACCTGATCAAATGAGTTTAGTCCTGATTTTATTTGGATATTCCAAAGAGTTTATACCATGTTGTTACATGTCCTACATATGTAACTGGGACTTTATCTGTCCAACAATATCAGCTTCTAAATTTCCCCCCCTGACACTAACATTTTGGAAGACTGTACTGCCTCCATCCGCCCAGAAAAGGACAGCGCAGGGTCCTTCAAATTGAGAATACAGGAAAACTGCACTAATAGCCTACGAGAATAACGTCCCTCTCAAAAAATTCCAGTTTTCCATTTTTAACAATTCTAGTTGGCTAGCCTTTGAATGGTTGAAGTGCAGATGGGTCAACTCCCTTAAATGTCACCCACTGTCCTGTTGAGAGTCAACAAAAAAAACAAACAGATGGCTAAAGAATGGGGGGTGAAGTGCAGATGGGGCGTGAAGGAATAGTGCTGGAGATAATTCTTGGTTTAGCAGGTTGTGTGTGCAGAACTCTACTGGAAAGTTCACAGGAGTTATACTTTCAGAAAGACGGTAAGGTTGGATTATATCTTTAAAATAATTGTTCAAATAAATGGACTAGCACAGAGAAGCCTATATTGACTTTCTGTTTACCCAGAAGGGGGAGAAAAGGACAAAACAAGCTTTTCTTTAACTACAATGGCAATCTTCTAAAATACAGGACTGACTCAGAGGTAGATAATGATCTTTTGGCTCAGGTTATCACATGCAATTTTTCACATTCATTCAGCTTTCTTCATATAGCTCTTAGTAAAGTAACTTTTAACAATAAAGGGTTTTATGGAGCCCATTGCACTAGAGAGCTAACCACTCCCGTTTTTTTCTTCTTCATTTTCTTCTTTTTATTGGCTCCTTGGAATATTTATAGCTGCCTTTGTTCTCAGTGCAAACTTATGCATCTGGCTGTGTGTGGCCATTTTTGTTGTTTTCGTTGTTACTGGGTATGAAATGGGTAAGTGTGTGTGTCTATGTTTGGGTGGCTTCAGTTTTGCACATCATCCTGTCACTGCAACTCTTCATTGTTTGGCCGAGGAATCTTCCCTCCTGGACTCTTTCCGCTGTGACCTGCATGACAGAAAACTTAATGTGCTGCCATGCTGCTTCTTCCTGATAAACAGGTTCTCTGGTGGAGGGAGTCTCGAGTGAGACTGGGCTTCAGGAACACAAGCTTGACTTTCTGAACAGTGGATGAACAGATTAGATTCCCTGGTAAAGAGTTTCAAAGGAACTAACTTACATAAGCAGAGTGAGTACAGCCTGGCCTGGATCCAGATAGAACACGGGAGCTTGTTCTGTATCTCAGCCTCAGGGACACCGGCACAACATGAGAAGATGTCCATCTTTACTGCGACATTAAAGGACTGCATTTAGGCATTACAACATTCGTACCCAAGTCTTTAAACTCATATTGAACAACCTGGTCTTATCATCATAATTCGTCTCGCTATTAAGTCCATCCTCTTATCTGAAAGATAAGAGTGGTTGAGATGGCTGACTCTGGGCAAGTTATCAATTGACTGAGCCTCAGTTTCAGCACCTGCAAAATGGGACTAATAACAGTATTTACATGACAGGGTTGTGGTAAAGACTGAGATAATACAAATAAAGTGCTTAAAACGATACCTGGCCCAGAGTAAGATCTCGAGACATTGGATCTCATTAACCCTCTAATGAGCATGTAAGCTCCATGAGGGTAGATTCGGTTTGTTTTATTCACTGTTGTATTTCTAACACGTAGAACTTAGTGGGTGCCAATAAATACTTGTTGAAGGAATTCCTCACCAGGTTAACTTAAGAACTTGTTCCTGTAAAGGAATCAGGGAGAGGAGTCTCCTGAATATCAAGTATAAGAAAGCCATGGGTTTCCATGGCGACCTGGTTCCTGTTAAGTGCCCATTGGAGGAGGATATAGTTGAAAGGAGTTTGGGGTGTTTCATTGCCCAGTATTGCTTCTAGGTCAAACCCGACCAAAAAGCAACACAGGGGATTCTCAAATTCACAAAAAATCCACTTCTCTTTTCCGCCTTATAGGAGTCATTTCTCAGGACTCCTCTCGGCTGTGAGGCTCACTTGGTAGCCCTTTGGCATGGGCGTCTGTAAAGGATTGTGATGCCCTTGTTTCTGATGCGTTGTATCCCCAACGTGAACATAAAACTGTTTTGTCGCCAAAGACATTCAGGGATCACAGATTATTTTGGCTGTGAGTGCTAACGTGTGCAAAGGCATTTTTATACCATCTTGATCTTTATTGTATAAATGTACCAGTATGTTAACATGGGACTCAGTTTTTGAATCAGTTTTAGCAGAGGCTCTGATAGCTCAAAACAATAGGTGGCATGTGTGTGTGTCATTTTGTTAATTTTTAAAAAAACTTTTATTTATTTTTAAATGTGTTTTTCCAGGACCCATCAGCTCTAAGTCAAGTGGTTGTTTCAGTCTAGTTGAGGAGGGTGCAGCTCACAGTGGCCCATGTGGGGATCGAATTGGCAACCCTGTTGTTCAGAGCTCGCGCTCTAACCAACTGAGCCATCTGGCCGCCCCTGCTCGTCTTTGATTAAGCTTCATTTCTGTATGGATCCATGCTTAGCTTCATGGTTCCTTTAGGTAACCAGATGAGTCAAAGACAAACTCGACCCCTTGCTTTCTTCCACGTAGCCAGTTCACAATATGGGGCCCGTGAGGGAACCATGTGGCTTTGCTGATGATGGAGTGGGGCAGAAGTGCTTCTGTGTTGACGTCAGCCTACTTTAGGGCCTGCTCTGTTACCTGACTCCTTCAGGCTCTTTCTCAGGTATAGGTTGAGCAGAGTCGGATGCAATGGGTCAGTTGTGCTGAGCGTTATGGAATAGACCACTCCTCCCCACCCATTAGAATGTGGACACTATTACAGTGATCAGGGATCTATTGGAAGAGTAACTGCTGCCTGGTAGCCCTGTGGAATCCAGAGAGGCATGGGCTGCCTCAGCCCAGCTCAGGCATGTACAGGAAAACTTGCTTGCGTCAGTGCTGCAAAGGTAGCAGTTGGGCCATTCAGGTGTATTCCTGGCAACCAGTGGGTGCTGGCAGGCTTTTCTAGCACAAGCAGAGGAAACAAAGTAACCTCTGGCTGATCCTGTCCTTGCTTCCTCAGTGACTGTGCTCTCTGGTAGCAATTATGGAAGGTTTATGCTACTGAGCCCCAATTTAGTTTGTGGGGGGATTAAAAAAATACAATTTCGTTGTACTCATGTGGCATACAGTTAAGACTGGATTGTTAAAAACTTAAGGACATTCTCGAAACCATGGAGAGGCACATGGTTTAAAATGAAGATAGATTCACCATGGGAGGTCTTCTCTGTGACAGGAAACCTAAATTACAAAGAGATTGGAATTGGGCAAAAGGTATGGGATGGCAAGCCAGAAGAGTTGGCTGAAACCACCAAGAACACTGTCATGAAACCGTGAACAATGTAGAATTTGCCAATAGGAAAAACCTCAATTGAACAGCCCATCCCTTTAAGAGTCAGTCAAATGATCTGGCCCACTGGACACTTGTAAAAGCGGTATGACAGACCCCTCCCCCCAAGTCTTAATATCTTTCAGGAGCTACAGAAGCAATGGCAATGACAAGACAACTTTAATACATCTCTCTTCCATTATCTAATAAGGTCAAGTCTCCTGCAAGTTTCATGGTGGTTTCTTCCTATGTAAGCCTGAGACCAACTGACCCTCACTACACTGAGTTAAAATGAAGAAAGTTCTGAGCCAAAGTGAAGAAAGTTTAATAAAACTTCGGTGAAGTATTGAAACGTAAATTCCAAATATCTCATAATTATAACATCTCCATAGTTATTTAGTAACCTTTTATAGTAATCTAGTGCAGAAAATCAGGGGGTGGAGATGGGTGCCAGTCACCTCAGATTTACCTTTCTAAAATAACCGAAAAAAATGTGTTTGGAGTCATTTTAAACTGATTTAAATGAACATGCTGTGTCTTACATCACACATATACACACAAAAAGAAATAATGGTTTTCTCTAATCCTTTGAAGATACAGTCTTGGTTGTTCTGATTTCCAGCAACAGCTGTTTGATCACCCTAAAATTTGACCTTGAGGAATTAGAGCCAAGATTCTCAACTAGGGGACAGTTTTGCCTTCTTTTGGCAAAATCTAGAGATGTTTCTGATTATCCCAAATTAGGGGTGGGGTGGGAGGAGAAGAGATTTGCTACTGGCAACTACGGGCCACAGGTCAGGGATGCTACTGAACACCCTCCACGCACAGCACAGCTCCCCACAACAAGGAAGTATCTGGTCCAGAACGCTTTTAGTGCCAAGGCTGAGAAACCTTGAGATAGAATTGTCAAAGTGAGCCTGGCATAGTGTTATGAAAATATTAACAGTGAATTATTGCAAGGAAAATTTCTCAACCAAGACCTCTTTTGGAAAATGTATAATATTATAGCAGTTTCAGTTTAAAAGAAAAGAAGTATATAATTTTAAATTACAAAATTCATTTTAATTAATGAGGGTTTCTTAAAAAAAATCATTGGAAGACTTCTTAAAAGCATAGTGATAGCCCTAATTTAATATGAAGAACAACACAATAAACTAGCTTATCCAGGAACAACTTACCAGCCCATAGATAGATACCCGAGGCATTTTTTTTTTTTTTTTTTTAAGTACAGGCAGTGTATATGAAGCACACTGGCTCTCCAGTGGGCAGCACATCACATGACTTATTACCATGCCTACAGTGCAGATGTCAAATTATCCAATGCTGCAGCATTCTTCTTTCAGTTTATTGAAAGTTGCTTGAAAGGCACAGTGTACCTGACAAGCACTCCACATGAGTGGGGACACATTTCAAAGGGATGAGATGCATTCTAACAACAGTTTTCTCTTGTAGAACTTTATCTATGCAAAGGCCATCTTTCCATTCTTTCGGGAAGCTTTTTATATATGCCATGTGTCTTACTCTGTTCGTTCTGCTATAACAAAACACCACCGACTAGGTGGCTTATAAACAACAGATATTTATTTCTCACAGTTCTGATCACTGGAAGTCCAAGATCAGGGTGCCAGCATGGATTGGTGATGGACCTCTTCCAGTCTTCTCCGTGTGTCCTTCCATGGCAGAAGGGACTCGGGAGCTCTGTGGGGTCTCTTTTCTAAGAATACTAAACCTGTTCATGAGGGCTCCACCCTCGTGACCTAAGCACCTCCCAAATTCCCCACCTCCTAGGACCATCACATTGTGCATTAAGATTTCAACATGAATTTTCAGGGGACACAAACATTCAAGCCATAGCACCATGATTACACAAAGTTTTGTCCCGGCTTCTCTCACTTTGGTTTTATCTGCGTTTTTCTTCACTGCAAATATAAATGATCAGGAGCATGATATTATATAAATCATCTTTACCATTAGTCTTTTAAAATGAAGTGCATTATTTGTTTAGGAAATTATATCACATTTGTGCAGAATTAATTTGTACTTACTAGACTGCAATTTTAGGAGGAGGCACCCAATAAAAATAATTCCTAGGAGACAAAACATATTAATATAGAGGTAATATTTATGTCATAGGCTTCTACAATATGGAAAATTAAATATCACCTTCTAGTCTGACTCTGTGTCTTAGAGAAACAATGTTGATACCTCTACTGGAGTGATGCATATTGGATCCTATTACCTGATAGCACGGTAGCCATCCATCCATCTGCTCAAGAAATATTTATTGAGTGCCTTCCACTTGCAAGTAATGTAGTGGGCAGTATGTTGGAAACGTTTTACTTAGGACAATGACATTATTTATAGTTGTGATTATGTCCATAAACAAATAAAATAATAGTGTTTCATTCATTCATTCTATATATGTGAAACACCTTGATTTGCTAGAAATTATGCTAAGTGCTGAAGACATTGAGACCTTTTATTAAGTAAATCATCCTTATCTGTGAAAGACAAGTATAAAAATGTTTCAAGTTGGATAAAAAACACCTGTTGTGGAAAATGTGGGCTGGTACTGAGCATCCATTTTCACCTCGGTCTGCTGAGCCTTCCTGTATTTCAAGCAGCTGGGACGCTAACCTACATGCCTTGTTTCCCAGAACCCAATGCAGCAGGAGTTCTGAATTTCAATGAGATGCACTCACGCCAGATTTGGAAGGCTGACGTAAAGCGGAAGCTATCTTCCCGCTGCTTCACCACTTTTCTATCGGAAAGTGTCATCATGGAGTTGTTGGTTTTTCAGTAGCAGACGCTCCATGACCAGCCCTTAGCTTCATGGGAGCTGAGTCGCAGATGTGGCAGGAGCAGCACAGCAACAGCTTCCTGACTCGAGATAAAAATGTCAGTCAACACATCCTAGGGGTTCTCCACCTTCCTGATTGTGGGGGAGCGGGCAGCTTCCAGGCTGGGCCGTGGAAGGTGTGATTCTGAAAGCTGTTCCTGAGGGACCAGTGGAGGCCCCATGTCTCCAGCCCTCCCAGCAATTTTGTAAGTAACTAATTCTCTATATCTCATTGTACGTCCAGTAGCCAGTTTTTGCTCCCTACATATAAATTTTTATCATATAAGATGAAAAAATGCAGGAAGTACAGCCATAAATGTGCCATGTTTCAGGCTATGAAGAGGGCAGTTAGGCTCATTCCTTAGGTACTTACGGGATCTGAGTCCTGTGAAGGAGATTAAAATAAGCAGCGTCTGCTTTGCCTGGCTGAGTAGTTTCCCTTGTCCTTCAGGCATTGGAAGGGACTTTGCAAGTTTTGTGCTAGGAGTGACATGGTGAAACCCTAGAAAACAGACTAAACTTTGTTCATCTTTGAATCTTCAGTGTCTAGCAGAGCATTTGGGGCATATTAGCCCTTAATACAGATGATGCTAAATTAAGAGAGTAATGCTCTAGAAGCTTTTATCTGGTTTTGGTGGCAGGCTAAGGAGAGAGAGGAGGCAGAGAGCCACTGGCATTTTCAAGGCATAAAGTTAAAAGAGTCTGGAGGAGCATGGCAAGGATTTGAAGCAAGATTCAACAGGTATTAGGGACTATATCAGTCGGGTTGGATAAGAGAAGCAGAACCAATAGGAGAAATAGATTCAGAGATTTATTGCTAGGCTTACATGATTATGGGGGCTGGCTAGGCAAGTCTGAAATCCGTAAGTTAGGGTCATGCTGGAACTCTTGGGCACAGACAGAATTTCCACAGGTGGAATTTCTCCAGAGAAGCCTCAGTTCTGCTCTTAAGGCATTTCAGCTGGTTGAATCGTGCCCACCCAGATTTTCTAGGCTCATCTCCCTTAAAGTCAACTGATTATGGACTTATGTCACATCTACAAAAACCTTGGCAGCAACACCTACCGTGTTTCCCCGAAAATAAGACCTAACCGGAAAATAAGCCTTAGCATAATTTTTCAGGATGACATCCCTTGAAAAGCAGCCCTCATGCATCTTTTGGAGCAAAAATTAATATAAAACCTGGTCTTCTTTTCGGGGAAACACGGTAAGTTAGCATTTGATTGAGTAACTGGGGACTGTAGCCTAGCCAAGTTGACAGATCAAAAAGACCATCACGGTAACCAACTGGAAAGAAGAAACAATTGAAAAGGGTGAGCAAGAAGTCAGGTGTGGCAGGTCCATCTACGCCTCTTGATGTTCCCGCATGCATGTTTAAATACTTCAAACTCACTCAAGTAGCAGCCTGCTCAGTTTCATGAGATTGGTAGAGGTGGTTTATGGTTGAGTTTACTAATAAGCAGAATAACTTCTCCCTTCAACATAAGGTAACCCTCTAATTTGTTAGCCAAACTGGGACAATATTGAGAATAAAATGGGGGTTCTGTTAATAATTATATCAGGACCACTAGCAAAAACTAGGACAGTCCCAGGCAAACCGGAACATGTAGTGCCCTCCCTCAGCCGGAGATGCTTTGGCTCCTTTTAACTCACCTCTCCAGGTTTCTTCAGTACATGTCGATATGCAAGTGCCTCCTATCCACTTTTTTTTTTAGTTGGGGAATATTGGGAAACAGTGTGTTTCTCCAGGACCCATCAGCTCCAGGTTAAACCTTCAATCTAGTTGTGGAGGGTGCAGCTCACTGACTGATGTGGGACTCAAACCAGCGACCTTGGTGTTATGAGCACTGAGCTCTAACCACTGGGCCAACCAGCCACCCGCCTCCTGTCCACTTTTAATGTTCCAATGGGATAAAAAAATACCATTAACGTGGAGCTTTTTTATTTGTTAAAATTTGCATGGAGAAATTTTTAAAAAAGCAAGAATAATTTTTTCCTTGAATGAACCTACAAGTGAAAGGATTATTTTTCAATAAATATTAAATGGATAAAAATTGTGAACAATAGCCCCTCCTACCATCCATGCTAGATGATACGGTGATGGTACAGAAGTCAGAGGCAGCAAGGTATAACAATTAGGAGTTTGACTTTGGAGTAAGATGGCTTTGGTCCACATCCCAACTCCTTTGTTATTAATTATCCGAACTTGGACAAGTTTCTTAGTCTCTCTAAGCCTCGATTTCCTTACCTGTGAGATGAAAAAGCCCACAACACAGGAGCATTTGAGGATTAAATGAAACAATGCAGGTTGAAATTTCTTGGCACAGTAACTGGCCTGTGATCAATTTTTCCATAACCAGGAGTTATTATAATATAGCTATGCAATCTTTGAACCAAAATATTAAATAAGATTTTTTTCAGGCAATACAATAAAATGCTACCCTTATATTTATTTACATTTATGACCTTTACTGTTTGGTAGTTTTTTTAAAATAGCATGTTCATTAAAATGTATTATCCTGATGCCAATACCACACTCTGTCTGGAAATATCCTGCCATATGACAGACTAACCTCTTCTAGAGTAATGTTAAGCGTCCCCCACATCTCCAAAACCTTTTTCATACATGGGGCTCCTGTCCATGAAGTGTAATTATTGAAAACAGCTATGTTTTTGAGATTTCTGCTGAGAGAAAAACTAGCAAAGCCATAGAGAGGACTGTTCAACCTTACTAGAAACGATGGGGAATAAAACAGCTTTCCCACCATGCTTTGTAGTTTATGAGACATTCCCTAGATAATTCATTAGTTCTAAAGTGACATGAAAATCAATTAATTTTAATGGTGGATAACAGATTATGGTATTTAATAGTTCATCAAATTTCATGAGGCAAAGTGAATTAGACAATGCAATGTAAATCTAATGTGAGTTGTGAGAGCTCATTTGACTGTTTGTCAAATGCAAAAATGAACATCAGGAATTAGATAAAAACTAAAGCATTCTATGCAAACTGTATTTTGTGTATATACAGAATTAAGTTAGAAGCCTTATGGAACATAAAACATATGTACTGTATCCCTTTTAGCTAGCTCTTGAAACTTATTCATGAAAACACTATCTAAACTATGGAGTGTCTAGTAAAGAAAGCAGCACAGAATGATACATGCATTTCCCTCTCCGTTCAGCTTTCTAAATGTAAGTAGGATGATTTAGAAATGTTGGTGTTAAGTTCTTCGTGAAGGGTTGTTTCTGAACAACGGAAATGATGGAGGACCAGCCTCCCAGGTTCTGTTTATCTATGTGATGTTAAAAATAACCTATTTTTTCTAATCATTTTTATCATTCTTAAGCCTATTTTAACTCAGTAAGTAGCCACTTCAGCCTAAGATTCAGCACAGCTGAGACTTTGGGCTAATCACTCTCTCCCTTCCCCAAAGCACCCAATGTCTAGCCCAGTTTTCATTCCCCAATAGAACAGAATGTATCAAGGCAGCCAGCTTCACTGGAAACTTGCTTTTTAAAATGCTATTTTATACAGTTGCAGCTTTACAGTGCTGGAATCGTGAGGTTACAATTGTCTGGTTTCTATTGATTCTCCTAGTTAATAAAGAGTTAAACAGTGAAGTGTGGTCTTTTATTTTTTATATTTTTTTTTAAAAAAAGGCATTTTGAAGGTGCCGAGGAGGGAAAGCCTGGTCCTAAGTGGTCATGTGGCTACCGCCATTCATCTGGGTAGTGACTATCTGTCAAAAGTGGCACGAGTCCCAGTTAACAGCCCTGACCTGTGCAGTAATGAAGGGAGAGTGCACAGCAAAGTGTCCATTATCAGCAGGTCGGGAGCAGTAAATTGGAGCAGTTTGCTTCAATCTTGCTGCACGTTGAAATGGAAGATAGGTGGGGATCAGCAAGAGGCAATTTTATCCTATGATCATTTTTGTCAGATCGCATCAGAGTGGCAACTTAGTTCGATGCATGATTTCAATTAACCAACTCTGGCCGTAATGCTTCCACTGCCGGGGAAGCTCTTTTCCGAGCCTGGCTTTCTCATAATTTCTTTAAGCCTACCTGAGTACACACAGGTGAGGGAAAATGTCGCACTGGGAAAAAGGAGGTGACACATGTGGATGGCAACGGCTGCCAACAAGCCTCACATCTGTCCAGCAGGCATCCCAGCGTCCTGGGTGGCTCTGAACGCTGCCTTGCTTATCTGCAAATTTCCGAACTCATAAATCCGTTTGTAATGACCTTCAACTCCCCGGATTTTAAATATGTTGAGCTTGTATGTTGTTTACTCTTTGACAAAAGAATTAGCCTTGGGGACGGCCGTGTTAGGAAGGGTCAGGTCTCAAAATTCTGTACTTGTGCTAAGTCACGTGAAGCTGCTCCCAACCACGGGAAAATGAGTGTGAAGCTAAAGACCGAGGCTTTAACTCTTAGATCCCTAAGAGAGATTTACTCGAAGGCAGAAGTGAATGCTTGGTTCAATGATTCTACAGCACATATGCATGGGTGCACGTGCAAGGCCATCTCTGCTCTCCAGGAACTTCCAGTTCAGGAGGAGAAATAAGATATACACAAGTGGCTGTAATAAAAGCAAGGAGTGAAAGATCACTTTTGGTTAGGGAAATGGGGCGAACACGAAAGAGGTAGACATTTAAACTGGATCTTGGTGAATGTGCAGGATATTTCTGGGTGAAATTAGAGAGTGGCTTTTATTTGACTTCTATAGCTGCCTGATAAATTATCATCAACTTAGCTGCTTACAGCATCACCACTTTCTTAGCTCACAACTTCTGTGGGTCAGCAACTGGCTTAGCTTGGTCCTTGGCTCAGGATTTCACTAGGCTGAAATCCAGGTGCAAGCCGGGGCTGCGATCACATCTGAGACTTGGGTTCCTCACTTAAGCTCATGCAGGTTGTTGGCAGAATTCTGTTCCTTGCAGTTGTAGGACTAAGGCTCCACTCTTACTGGCTGTCAACTGGGGTCATTCTCAGCTCCTAGAGGACACTTGCTGTTCCCTGCCACGTAGCTTCCTCCACAACATATGCTTGCTTCCTCAAGACCTGCAGCATCAGTCTTTCTGATGTGAAGAAGGTCCCAGTCCTCTTAAGCACTTACCTGAGTATGTCAGCCCCACCCAGACAATCACCCTTTTGATTAACTCAACAGATTAGTAACCTAACCCTAGGAGTGACAGCCCATAATATTGACCAGTTCTGCTCTTACTCCGGGGGCAGGGACTAGACAAGGTGTGTATATTGGGGTGCGACCCTGGGGACCACCAGGCATTGCACAGTGGAACAGCTTTTGGAAAAAAAAGGAAGCCCTAGGGATGTTTGTGAATTGGAAATGTGTCCGAATTTTCTTAACCACATGGAAAAATGGAGGTGGTTAGGGAATATTGGCCTAGAAAGAGATTGTAGATCAAGTCTGTGTGGCATCTTAAACTTCAGAGTGCAAACTCACCCCAAAAGTTTTTAAATGGTGACATCATTACCATCATCGTTTTTCGGAAGACGATTCAGCTGTGCATGAGGGATTGAGAGAGAAGGGGTCGTTCAGCTTCTCCCTACGAGGATGGGCTCAGGACAGGGTCATGCTGCAGTTCGCTGCCGCAGCCCCAAGTGGGACATAGTGTGCAGTCATCACACATTTGTTGAATGAATGAATGATTTGTGGGCAAAACACACAGGGAACAATTGCCATGGTCTGGATGAGCAAAATTAGGGGAGGAATTAGGGAAGCAGCAGTGCAAATAGAAAAGAGACGTACTGAAAAGATACTGCGGAACTGTCATCAATAGGTTTTACAAACATGGGGAATAGGAAGAAAAGAGAAAAGCAATGTCAAGATTTATAATGTGGGTTCCTGGGAAACTGGAAAATAATGAAAAACAATAATGCATTATTTAGCCCTATGCAGAGAAAATCACCAGTTGTTTGGCTAAAAATTTTCACTTTTAAGGCAAATTTTTGGTGTTCCATGGACAGACCCAAATTATATTCGTTAGTGGTGTGTATTTTACTACTGGCCTGCAGTTATTTTATTTTTCAATCTTATTGAATCATGCTTGACATACAGCACTGTATAAGTTTCAGGTATATGGTATAATGATTTGACTTACATATTGTGAAATGATTATCACAATAAGTTTATTTAACCTCCATCATCTCATATAGATACAAAAAAAAAAAAAAAAGAAAAGAAAAAAGGTTCTTTCCTTTTGATGAGAGATCTTAGGATTTACTCTCTTAACTTTCAAATTGATCAGACAGCAGTGTTAACTATAGCCACCATGCTGTACATTACATCCCTAGTGCTTGTTTATCTTGTAGCTGGAAGTTTGTACCTTTGACTATTTTCATCCAATTTCCCCACCCCAGACCCTCCCACCTCACCCTGTCTCTGGTAACCGTAAATTTTTTCTCTTTTTCTATGAGTTTGGGTTTGCTTGTTTTTCAGATTCCACATATAAGTGAGATCATACAGTATTTGTCTTTCTCTGACTTATTTCACTTAGCATTATGCCCTCAAGGTCCATCCATCTAAATGGCAGGATTTTATTTGTTTGTTTGTTTGTTTTTAAAGATTTTATTGGGGAAGGGGAACAGGACTTTATTGGGGAACAGTGTGTACTTCCAGGACTTTTTTTCCAAGTCAAGTTGTTGTCCTTTCAATCTTAGTTGTGGAGGGTGCCGTTCAGCTTCAAGTTGTTGTCCTTTCAGTCTTACTTGAGGAGGGCGCAGCTCAGCTCCAGGTCCAGTTGCTGTTGTTAGTTGCAGGGGGCACAGCCCACCATCCCTTGCGGGAGTCGAACTGGCAACCTTGTGGTTGAGAGCCTACTGGCCCACGTGGGAATTGAACTGGCAGCCTTCGGAGTTAGGAGCACAGAGCTCCAACCGCCTGAGCCACAGGGCTGGCCCCCTGTTGTTTTTTTAATGCCTGAATAATATTCCATTGTGTATACATGCATGCACATGAGTGTGTGCGCACACACACATGCACACACCACATTTTCTTTATTTATTTATCGGTGGACACATAAGTTGTTCCCATGTTTCGGCTATTGTAAATAGTGCTGTAGTGAACACGGGAGTGCAGATATGTCTTTGGTGGACTGTTTCTGCTTTCCTTTTTCTTTGGATAAATAACCAGAAGTGGGGTTGCTTGATCACATGGTAGTTCTGTTTTTAATTTTTTGAGGAGCCTTCACACTGTTTTCCATAGTGGCTGTACCAATTCACAATCCCATCAAAAGTGCACAAGGGTTCCCTTTTGTCCACATCCTCACCAGTATTTTTTATCTTGTCTTTTTGATGATGGCCATTCTAACAAGTGTGAGGTGATAGCTCATTGTGTTTTTTATTTTCATTTCCCTAATGGTTAGTGATGTTCAGCACCTTTTCATGTACTTGTTTATTCATATATCTTCTTTGGAAAAATATCTTTTCAGGTTCTTTTCCTATTTTTAATTATATTATTTGCTTTCTTTGCTATTGAGTTGTATGGCTTCTTTATAGGTTTTGGATATTAACCCCTTATCAGACATATATGATTTGCAAATATTTTTTCCCATTCCATAGATTGGCTTTTCATTTTGTTGATTGTTTCTTTTGCTTTGCAGAAGCTTTTTAGTTTGATGCAGTCCTACTTGTTTGTTTTTTATTTAGTTACATGTGCTGTATCCAAAAAAATCATTGCCAAGAAGCTTTTGTTTTCTATGTTTTCTTCTAGGAGTTTTATGGTTTCCGGCCTTTCATTCAAGTTTTTAATCCATTTTGAATTAATTTTTGTGAGTGGTATAAGATAGGCGTCTAGTTTCATTCTTTTACATGTGAGTATTCACTTATTCTAGCACCATTTATTGAAGAGACTGTCTTTTCTACATTTAGTATTCTTGACTCCTTTGTCAAATATTTTAAGTCTTTGAATAGAGAGAAATATCAGAAACAAAAAGAAAAAACACTTTGCATAATACTTCGTATAAAGTTTTCCAGTGGTTTTCTTTTAAGAAATGTATGTTCAGATAAAATTTTTACGATCAACTAACTTTAATCCTAATCTCATCACTTTCCGATTTTTTCCCCCAAATAAGTAGCAAAGCCACTGATGTTCAAAAGGGCACTTATCCCCTCTGAAAATTTTATTTTATTTTTATACAGCCTGAAAATCCTCAGCAATAGACAGGTTTATGTATAAGCACAGACTGATTTTGTGGACAATTATGATGCAGTAATTGGGCTGAGACAGAAGTGAAATGTTTCTTTATGTCAAATCCCTCTCACAGGAAGACAGGGGGAAAAAGAGCCATGAAATTGCTTCCCTAACATGAAAGCTATCTATGTCAAAATATTTTGTATTGAAATGATGATTATTTAAATTTCTCAACCCAACACTATACAAAATGAGAGTAAAGGGGTCAAGAAGAAATGTGCTCAAGGCCTCCTGGTAGTTGAAGTTTCCTTGGCTCTCAACAGTTGCTCCTCTGATAGAAGGTTAAATAGTGGGTTCACATCTTCAGAGTCTATACAAATAATTAGTAAGTGGAAAAATTGTGAGGCAATGCCTACCTTCCTCAGCAGTTAGCCTCGATCTGGCTTATATCTGTACTAACCAACCAAGTATAAAGCTGAGAAAATAGTGTAGTTACATTGGCCTCAGGTGTATTGAATTGAAGATCATTATATATGGATACTATGGTAAGAGATGAACATTTTGTGTAAAAATTGGAGTTTTTAAGGTGTGCAGAAACAGCTTTTGAAATAGGATATGAAGGGCAGAAACTATACAGAAAAAAATTGATAAATTTTGTTTCATAAAATTCTAAACTATTCATGGTAAATAGTTGGATTATAAGTATTGTCTTAATAGATGAGTGAGAAAACAGATGGACACACCATTAGATAAAATGGGCAAGGGACTTACACAAAAATGTTATGAAATAAATACAAGTGAATCATGACAAAGCTACAAGAAAAAGCAAGATTTATAGAAAGATACATATATCTAAAATCAATTGTGCACATTTAAATATACACAAAACAACAGTGTGTATTGTTATGGACATAGGTAGTAAAGAATAAAAATATGGATGGAAAATATACACCTCAGAGAAGGAAGGGAGGTTAAAAAGATCAGGGAAAGTTCAAAGTGACTTAAACCATATGTGTAGCATCGCATTCTTAAAACACCAGTTTGAAGCAAGTATAGCAAAATGTCAACAATTATTTAACCAGGATGATGGGTGCTTTTCAACAGACTGTATGATTCTATGTTTAAACATATTTGAAACATTTTAAAATAAAAGTTGTAAAAAGTAAAAGTGGGTGTTTATTAACATGGAAAAGTATTTCAGATATATTAGGTATCCACTCAACAAGCAAGCTGTAAAACATTTGCAACATGATGGCATTAAAAATTTATAATATATGCACATAATGAAAGCTTATACCATAGTTTTCAATGTTAAACATAGTTAACCATATTTACTGATGAATGGTTGAAAGACAGATCACTTGACTTTTTTTAATCTGTCTATTCTGGTCATTATACAATGAGCAAGTGCTAGAAATAAATTATTTTTATTTCAGCATCAATCTTTATTTTATACCAGTAGTAATGTTTATTGATTTTTAACCCAAAATAAAATTTGTGTTCCAGTAAAGTCTATTAGAAACTCAGAAAGATCTCATCTTATCTTTAAAAGAATTATAAAATGAATGGCCTCTGCCAAGGAGGAGTTCTGTATCTGTGAACTTCTTATTTCTTGGTGACATTTACATATGTCACTCTCACTTTCAGTGGTCATTTGTTAGCCTAGATTTTGCAGAAGGAAATCAGAGTTTAAACATTCTAATAATGTCAGATACCTTGCTCAGTCATTTTTGGAATTTTCTACATTCATGAAGAAAACTGCATGCGAAGTAGACTGAGCAGAACGGGGGAAAAAGTGTACTTACAAGAGTGTGGTTTGGTGGCATGGTTAGGGGCTGAATAAGTAATGGGTATGTGAAGTAAAATCTCTATCTAGAAAATGTTGGGAGGAAAAATAATACCAGCTGTACCTGGAGAGAGCTTTAGAGTCGGGTGGGTTTTCATAATTTGACCGAGATGAAAACGTGTTTGAGTGCTGATGGGAACAATCCTTTAGTAAAGGAGAGATTGAAAGCACAGTGTGGGTACAAGAGACAATGAGACTAGGAGAGTAACAGTTTGTGAGGTTTCTGAGGAGGGAAAGAAGGAGAACCAGAGCACATCTGGGCCCACTGGTCTCTGAAAGTAGGAGGAAAAGAGGTTGAAACAGATAGAGATGAGTTTTTACATGGTGATGGGAAGGTGAAGGAGTTCCTTTTGATGACCTGCTTTTTGCAAAAAGAAACTTCCTACCTCAAGTCTTTTGTGTTAACCAAATACATAGGCTGAGGACATACAGCCCCCTTCAACTCAACACGCACGCGCACGCGCACACACACACACATTCAACATACTCAAGGTCATAAAAAATAAGATAAAGGGGGAAATGACTATTTCATTAGGAACCAAAATAATGACAGCAATAATAAGAATAACAATGACTATACCAAGGCTGAACTCCATTCGTTAAAGTCCATACTAATGACTCAATTCAAATAAAGTTCTGGCCTAAAATTAATTGCAAACAAGACTTCAAAAGACAACCAAAGGATTCAGGTAATTTAGTTCTTGTCCTGAGGTAAGACTAGAAGGGGAGGAGCTGTATAGCTAATGTGGAAAGTAAAACTTTAGCTTCTGTTTCCTTTGCTTTCTTTGAAATGTGTAAATCAGAACCAACTGAATCAAACAGGTGACGCACAGCACTGGAATACAATGATTAATGGTACCTACTCAGTAATCTATGGGAAGATTCTATTGAGCTTGGATAGTATGACCATTTTTATCACATACTATATAGTTCAATACATGTGTAAGATATCACCTTTAAAAAAAAACAAATTTACATTATATTTTTTCCCTCCACATTATAAACCTAAATAGACAGATACTTTGGACCATTCCTGTTAAGAGGCACTATGCATCACTTTGTGCATATATGGTGATATATCATGTTTTACAACATCACCATGGGAAAGCATTAAAAGTGTTTAAAATAAAGAAATTCATGTGCTCTTTATACAGACTCATTCATGGGTTTGCCCAATTTGAAATCCAAAGAGAGAGAGAGAGAGAGAGAGAGAGAGAGAGAGAGAGAGAGAGAGAGAGAATGTTTCTTGATTTATAAAAAAATCCCGATGGAAGTATAGAATTAAAAATAACTGAAAATAGTTTATGCACTGCTGCCTGTTTATATACTGATTTTTAAAAATTCTTACTAGTTTTTCATATTTGCTTTATGCCCTTTAAAGGACTCAGATTCATAATATACAAAGAAGATTATGTGATATATAGAACAGAGCCATAAACCATATTTTATGTATAACAGTGATTAAATGCACGGTTGATATATTTCACTAAGATGGAACCCATGTCGAAAGGCTTACATTTTGATAAGTTTCCTTTTGGGGGGCATTTCTAAATTATTTAAGTTGAAGAATAAAATGACTTGTTTGTGAATTTATATGCTCTTTTTAATCATCTTTAGGTAATGCTGATATGGCAAAGACACTAAATTACAGGCAGCAGTGGGACTCTACTGTGTAAAAGGCACAGAATCGTTTTGTATATGAGTCTATAAGGAATATTCTGTTCAAGGAGTGGAGACATAAGAAAATTACCTCACTCATGAACCACACATTAAGAGCGTAGTCAGCTGTTGTAAATGCGTATCCAACAACAAACCATTATGTATCTTTGGCTTAATTATATGTGCTTATTACACACCTGTACTAGAGAGTAGGGGTTGCTATTTGCATTGCTTGTGGTTTTCTCCATCAAAACAACATTAGCATTACAGAGCATATCAAGGTTATGTACGAGTTCTTTGGCTTGAGGGTGTAAGTCCCTTTATTTTGTACACAACCCAAACAAGAGAACGAAATATTCTAATCATGTTAGCAAAGAATTTCTAAATTTAGACATGCCATGAATTTATAGACATGGACAAACATTGGCAAAATTGCTAAGCTTTTGGAACTCAACCTGACTTTTAGGAAGAAGAGTAAAAAAGTTAGATAAAATAAGCATTTAAATTTTTTCCCTCTTAAAGGGTATAAATTAATTATGATGATGATAGTGTTATTTACAGAGTACTTCAGAATAAGGAAAAATGTTAAACTGCCAAATAATTTATGATTTACAGATTTTACAAGTCACATTAAATAAACAATCCAGCCAAAGTTGTTCTGTATATTTAAGAACATCTAAAACATGTATTATGTGGAAAGTACATTTTAAAAGTAAAAATATATATGTGTACTGAAAACAATCTCAGAAGATCTTAAGTATCTCTAAAGAGAACAGTTGTATGGAGCAATTCATTTATATACATTACCAAAGCTTGTTACTTTTACAAATCAGATTCCTCAATGATTTTGATGTATACTTACCATGTTTCCCCCAAAATAAGACCTAACTGGAAAATAAGCCCTAGCATGATTTTTCAGGATGACATCCCTTGAACATAAACCCTAATGTGTCTTTTGGAGCAAAAATTAAGACCTGGTCTTATTTTCAGGGAAACACGGTATTTTAAAAGTCATTAAACCATCCTTTGACTTCACCACTCTCTGTACGTAAATTAATCTTTTCCTATTTTCCCTGTACTCTTGTTTTCTTTCCTTTCCAAAGGAGAAGTGAAGTTGCACTAAGGAAGATAACACATGTCCTGATGAACATAGTCCTATTATCGTAATGAAAATAATACCATTTCAGAGGAATAAACAACAAATGGTGCCCAATGCCCAGAGAAAATTAAGATGCTATTTGGAGTTCCCACAGGGTCTAATACCAGTCCCATGGTTGAAGTTTGATAGTTCCTCAAGAAGACAAAATCTTTGTAAAATAGGGGTTTGGATTCATGAAAAAATGATAATAGTAAAAGGAGAAGGCCTAAGTAATATTATTGATTTATAGGAGACGCAAGAAAGGAGCAGATGGTAGTTTGGAAAAAAATATACAGTCATGTTAGTAGATGCCTCTTATGAAACATGAATTGTATTTCTTACAACCACAGAAAATCTACAAATAAATCTCTAGCAACACCAACAAGTTTCTAGAAATATAAGTAATGCTCTAGTGATTTTTTCCTTAGAATAAAGCTTAGGATCAAATATAAAGATAAGCAAAATTTTTCCAACTCTTGTTTACAGTGTCATATTTTAAAGTTTCTGTAACTTCTTCATTCACACAAATAAATATGGTCACTTTTTACATTACAATATAAATTGCTAAACTAATTTTGCCTCATTTAATTAATATTTAATAGACATTTTTCAACTCATTTGATTTAAAAATACTTTTGTTCAACTATCGCAGCAACATTTTTCTTAGGAATTGCTTTTAAAGTGAAACCATCTGAGCTGACTAGAACAATGAAGTAATTTTTTTTAAATTTAGATTATCTCCACAATGTCTATTACATATTTTTGCAACTCAGCAAATTATTTCATTTTTCTCGCCCTAGTATGGAAATTTAATCTAGGTATTTATTTCATTTCTGGTAACCTATTTGAAGAAAGACTAACTACCCTTCAGTATACAGTATTACATTATGCATTCAAAACTGATACTATAAATTATGCAATCTAACAAAAAATTATTAATGGTTTATGGGGTGGGGGGACAGCCATGAAACCTCAACTGCTAGCAATACAAGTAATTTTCTCTGTTGCCCATCAGTGAAAGGAAAGGAACCCAGAGTGTCTGCGTTTAAACAGGTCTATTGCACTCATACTCTTGTACACATGTCACTGTTTATAAAGACAAATAAACTTCACATCTAAACCATAGATCACCTTTAAATATCAGTGAGCATGTTTTAAAGGTACAGCTCGGTACTTCAATACTTTTCTAATGAGATCCATTGTAATATGCAATTCATGATAGAATAAGGAGAGAATAGTCATTTTACTGTGTCACATTGATGACAGAATTTGCTGTCTGTTTTCTTCTGCTGTTGTTACTAGTGCTTTCCCAAAATGGAGTAACTATAATGAGTATCACTGAATGTAGATTCTAAAGCCTTTTCAGCCATTTGAACATCACCTGAATTAGAGAAGGGATCCTGTACACCCTGAATTCTTCTGGAGTTGTGTTGTAGGAATTGGATGCCTCCATTAAAAGCAGGATTAGAATAAGTGAAAACCCTGGCCAGGATCATTCAGAGGCTTTGCAGGTGAGGGACTTTGCGTCACCAGCCAGGAGTCCGAGTTCAAAGAGCTGATTTTTTTTTTTTTTTTTTTTTGCAGAAATGGTGCAAGAGGCAGAACAAGGACAGTTTCAGTGGACATGGGGTTAGGCTGGCAGAAAAGAGTGGAGGGTTTGTGAGAGAGTATAAGACCGAGGCTGGAGAAGCAAAGCCACAACAGCAATATGCTGAGAGCACAGACCTTCCCTCCCCTTATATGAGGTCCCTTCCTAGGGACAGTTGTAGCATTTCATGTCAGACAGTGTAAGTCTGGGCAAATGTTCAATGTGCAGAACTCTGTTTTATGAAAAGTTTATAGAGAATTATAGAAAGTTCATAATTTTCTGTAAAAATTATAGAAAAAAAGTAATCATATGGGAAGTCAGTATAGATTAAGACAAATTAACGGTAATTTCTTGGATTTTTGCTCACAGCCAGTATACTGTGTCCCCAAATCTCAGTAAAAAAACACACAGATTTTATATTAAAACATCCTGCCTAAAAAGAAGTTAAGCCTTTTCATACCTTATTTTTCAAATAGACTCCATCCCAATTTTATTAGAATTGTAGAGTGACATACTTGTTTTGCTTTATTTTTGTGTACAGCAGTATTTCTTATACTAAGAAGGAAAACTCATTCATTATACGATACTCTTATATTCATTTTTCATCCTTAAATTAATACATTAGTGTATCCTTAATTAATAAATGAAGAGACTACTGTAAGGACGGATGAATTTGATGCCCATTCTATTTCCTGGATTTAATTTGATGTTGGCCTAAGGTCTTTCCACAGGGTGCTAAAGGAGAGGATTTGTTTTGCTTTGCTCTGAGTAGTCAGCATTTTTGGTATGGGGTGGGGACTGTCAGGTAGGATCTTTGTATCATTAGTGAAAATAAAACTGCTTTGCAATTTTTCCCCCTTTCCTGTAATGCTGCTAGTAATGAATGAGATAAATTATTACACACTGGATTATGTAATATGCAGTATAGTGGGTTGAATTGTGTCCCCAAAAAAGACATAGTCAAGTCCTAATCCCAGGTACCTGTGAATGTGACCTTAATTAGAAATAGGGACTTTACAGATGTAACCCAGTCAAGAAGAAGTCATACTGGAGGATTGGGGTGGGACCTAAATCCAATGACTGGGATCTTCAAAAGAGAAAGGAGAGGGAGATTTGCTTTCAGAGACACAGAAGACACACACAAGGACGATGATGTGACAGTGAAGTCAGAGGTTGGCGTGGTACAGCTACAAGCCAGGGAACACCAGGGCTTGCTGGCAATCGCCAGAAGCTAGGAGAAAGAGCCTCCCCTCAGAGCTTCTAGAAGGAACCAATCCTATTGACACCTTGAGTTTGGACTTCTGGCCTCCCAAAGTATAAGAGAATAGATTTCTTTCGTTTTAAGCCACCCACTTTGTGATGATATGTTATAGCAGCCCTAGAAAATGAATATATACAGTATGTGTAAGTTTGCAAAATGCACACACCTGAGATTTTTCTCTGGCATAAGAAGAATCAAAGTGACCCAAGACTTCCCAGGCCTCCAGAAACATGGGTGAGAAACTTGTGTATCTGGAGAATTCTTTATGATTATCAAAACGCTAAAGACATTGACTTATTTTTCCTCATAATACAATTTTTAAATTTATCCTCATCATTGTCTACAATTACTAACAGCTTGAAAAGAATTATGTTGAAAATTGGAAGGCAGAAGTTTTTGTTGTGGAATTTGAGTTTTCATCGGAAAACACTCATGTCATCATAGAGGCTCTGCCTTTTCCATCTCCAGTTGCTTCCAGTTTAATTTCTGTTGAGAGTGGAAATTGGTTTTTCTATTAAAAATGAACGTGTCACTCATTCAATAATATGGGTATATTAGAAATCGTAAAGGTACACACACACGCACATGCACACACACACAGGAAAAAAATATTTGGCAGTATATATTCCAAAATGTTAATTAAACTGGGAGTTTTCAAGTTTCTTTCTGGTTGTTCAAAGTTCCTACTTTTTCTACAATGAGTATAAACTTCTTGTGTAATAAAAAAGAAAGAAAGGAAGAAAGAAAGAAATGAATAGGGACTTTGCTTCGTACATGGCATGAAATTTGCATCTCTCCTAAGTCAGATGTTTCCCTGACCTCATCATTATGTCAGGAGAAATAAGGCAATGGACCTCGAGTCTCCTTGCCTTGGGAGTTTTTTATTCCTTTAGACACACGCACACACACACACATACACACATACAACTACTAGAGGAGTGTTAGCTTTATCAGTAGTGAGATGTAAAGGAGACATAAATCATGGATGTATCTGACATTTAACCAATTTAGATTCCTTTCACACAACTTTCAATTTCAAGTGTGTCCTTTGATTCTCCACTTAGAGAAAACAGTGCTATCTGCTGAGCAGAGACTGTCTAACCAAGGCTGCCTCATCCCACAGCTCCTGGAAGTCTGTTCGGTCACAGTATGCAGTACACAACCAACCCCAGGGGCCACATGTGACAGCCCTGAGAAGAACCTTTTTTCTAGAACCACTCAGCGTTGTATGGAGTCTTGAGCATTAAAAAATACAAGAACAGCCTATCTGTTTTATGGCACTGCCAGTTTTTAAAAGCCAGTGATGTTTCTAGCCTCCCTATTATTCTTAGGGCAAACGATATAATGAAAATGGCCTACAGAGTCCCATGTGATCCAGACCTAGCTCGACAGCCACGTTTCCCCAATGCTCTCTTACTCTCCACACACCAGGCATCTTTCAGTCCCTTGAATGTGCCACAGTCCTTCCTGCCACAAGGTATCTGCGTATGTTGTTCCTTCTGCCTAGAATTTTCATCCTCCCCACCGCTTTACCTAAATGATCCAAGTCACACTTCACATTTCATCTGGGTCTTTGTTTCTTCACAGTTAACTTTCCTTTACCCTCCAAGACTCTGTCAACCACCCACATCTTCTGTTCTCACAACACTCTATTTCTCTTTTTTCTAGCACTGACCAAGGATGGAATTTTACGTGGATTCCTATGATGATTTTATTAATGCCTACTGCATTCTCTAGAATGTCAGCTCTACGAGGGCAGAGATGGAGCTTTTTTTTCTTCCTCACCATGGAATCCCCTGCACTGGCACAGTTAGGCTCTAAATAAGTACTTGCTGAATAAGTATATAGATGAATCAATTGGAAATACAAGCTTTGAAAATTCTTCACAGCTCTCAGTTCTGGAGAACCTTCTCCTCCAAGTCCAGGAAACATGAAACAGGGCATTCACCTGGACACAGATGGAAGAACTGTGATAGAAGTGGAGTCAGTGGCCATTTGTAAACCGGTGCTTAGCTGTGGTGACCACCACCCTTTCTTTTGAGGTATACTACTAACTGTTCTCTCTCATGTATCCAGTAACCAACATGAAATGTCTACCATTTCTTCTTTACATGTGCGTGGCGTCTTACATTTGTATTATTCAATAGAGTTATTGGAGTGTATTCATGATATGAAGGAGGGTTTCCTATCTCTAGGTTATATGCAGTTTTTACCCCCCAACTGTTCTCTGATATCCTGACCAAGACTCCCAAGGTGGTGCCGTTCCAGACTCACCGAGCAATGGGGTTTGTACACTCAGTTAGCCATGCCGCTTAGTAAAATTCTACATGGAGTATCAATTGCTTTTTAACAGATACAAGGAAGCCAGAAACTGAGACCAGTTCAAGGATTTCATTCTCTCTTCATTCCTTATCACTTGCAAAGCCAAGTATTTCCAAAACTTTTTCCTGTCCTCTGCCTGGAAGTGGGATTCTTCACCTATCTGAGCCATCCTGGGCATCAATGCTAATAAAGGACATTAGGCCTTGCTGCTGAATCCCAAGGGATTTTGCTCAAGACTTACAGCCAAGCCCCTGCTCTCACCGCTGGATAATCATTCCAAAGGAATCAGACATTGTCTCACCTTTCTTTATGTCTAACTCCAGGCAGGAATAAAGGTTATGGTGACAGCCAAACACAGTGTTCTCATGCCTCACTTGGAACATGGATGGACAAGTGTCTACCTATTCCTTTATAGAAATATAAAAAGCAAAAATGTGTGATTTTAGGAAAAGGGACTTTTGCCAGGGTTTTTAGTGATATTACACATTCTCTCTTTTTGCAAATAGGTCATTTCACAGAAGAGGCCTCGTGACACCTTGCTTGAGATATTCGCAGTCTATTTATTATATGCACTTCCTCTGAGAAGGAAAAATCACTGTATGGGAGTGTCAGGGTCTCAGGTCACATGTGGGGTGTTTCTCCAAAGGTCTCCCATATAATAGAGGCAAGTAACTTTACTTTCAGCCACGTTGCTCCTTTTCAATTTTGTGCTCATTTCAATTGGACCCATTCTGTCAATCATTACAGTCTCATTCGCTGTAGGTCACTCACTGCTACTGCCTCTGAAGCCAGCTCTGCACAAAACTATGAAGAGGAAGACATTTGTCTATAGTATCAGCTACTCCCCACCTCAGCTATTTAATTCCTCCCTACCAAACCTGTGACTTAAATAAAAAATGACTTTAGAATGCTTGCTTTGTGGTGATATTTTCGGCATTTGAGTAGGAGTGTATGGGGTGTAAAGTACAAGAGGCCTGTTTGATTTTTTATTAAATTTATTGGGGTAACATTGGTTAATAACATATAAGCTTCAAGTGTACAGTTATGGAATAGATTACCTGTATATTACATTGTGTGTTCTCCACCCAAAGTCTGGTCTCGTTCTGTCACCATATGTTTGACCCCTTTACCCTCCTCATCCTCCCTCACCCCATTCCCCTCTGGCAACCACCCTTCTGTTGTCTGTATTTATGAGTTTGATTGTTCATTTGTCTCTTTCTGTTTTATATCCCATATCTGAGTGAAATCATATGGTTCTTGTCCTTTTCCATCTGACTTATTTCACTTAGCATGATACTCTCAAGATCCATCCATGTTGTCACAAATGGCAGTATTTCATCATTTTTTATGACTAATATTCCGTTGTGTATATATACCACATCATCTTTATCCAACCATCTAGCAAAGGACACTTAGGTTCTTTCCATGTCTTGGCCATTGTGAATAATGCTGCAATGAACATAGGCATACCTACATCTTTTTAAATAAGTGTTTTCAAATTTGGGGGGTAGATTCCCAGAAGAGGGATTGCTGGGTCACATGGTAGCTTTATTCTTAACTTTTTGAGGAACATCCATACTGTTTTCCATAGAGGCTGCACAAATTTACATTCCCACCAGCAGTGTACAAAGGTCTGCTTTTCTCTACATCCTCTGCAACACTTGTTATTACTTGTATTGTTGGTAATAGCCTTTCTAACAGGTGTGAGGTTGTATCTCATTGTGGTTTTGATTTATATTTCCCATGAGGTTGAGCATTTTTTCCTATATCTGTTGGCCATTTGTATATCTTCTTGAGAAAAGTATCTGTTCAGGTCCTCTACCCATTTTTAATTGGATTGTTTGGTTTTCTTGTTGAATTGTATGAGTTATTTGAATATTAACCCCTTTTCAGAGGTGTTGTTTGCAAATATTTCCTTTCATTTGGTTGGTTGCCTTTTTGTTTTATTGATGGTTTCTTTTGTTGTGCAGAAGCTTTTTAGTTTGATGTAGCCCTATGCATTTATTTTTGCTTTTATTTCCCTTGCCTTTGTGATCAAGATGACAAAACCCCCCAAAAGAGTCCTTTCTTACACCCCTGAAATATCCCTGCAAAGGCAGGTGCCCACTTTGCTTACCTATAAAGTCTAGCCCTTCTCACACCTCTTCCTGGTGTCAAACTTCACAAGAAAATTATGAAAATAGAGAACTTCCTACATGTTTTATAAGTGAAAGGGAAGCCCTTAAATCACTAGTCTTTCAAGATCTAGGAATTTACCCCTCCCTGTTTTCAGGGGATAGTCTCTGTCTGGGAGTTGATCAGGCTGCAAAATCGCAGCCCGAGAGAGAGCTCCCTCTTGGATGCATCCAAAGAGACATGAGTATATTATTCCTTCCAAAGTCAGCTGCAATTGAAGCTCACTAAATTGACTCCACATCTTCCTATCTCGGGCAGTGACAGAGGAATAGCAAGTATATTTTTACTAAAATGCTCATGTTAAACCAAGTCCTTCTCTGAAGATTTCTCTATCACTGATGCAGAGGACATGATCTTTACATTATAGAAGATGGCAGGACACCAGCAAATCAATGTTTGAGTCCAAGGGCTGCTGTCAGTGCCTCAAACGCTTATCTAGCAACAGTGTTCTGCCAGCAATGTCACGCAGAATTGAGGGCAGAATTCATTGTAAATGTAAGGGGTCTAATGTCAGAAGGAAATTTGGTATGTGTGCACACGTACATGTGTATGCATGTGTTGAGGGCTAAACGTCTATACATACATTCCTAATTATGCTCCATACTAATTATGGCCAAAAAAAAATCATGATAACTGACATCTCACATAATGTAAACATGTATTTCAACCAACTTATGCCAATTCCCCTACTAAGCATTCTACATTGAGCCAAATGACAAATTTTTAAATAAATTTTTATTTATACCTAACATACAATATTATATTAGTTTCAAGTGTACACCATAGTTGTTCAATATTTATGTACCTAAAGAAGTGATCATCATAAGTCCAGCAACCATCTGACACTGTACCACGCTGTCACAATGTTATTGACTATATTCCCCATGCTGTACATTACATCTCCATGACTTATTTGTTTTATACCTGGAAATTTGCACCTTGAGAAAATGTGGTAATCAGATTCTTAAATCAAGTTGTTTTACTTAATTCACATGGATGAAGCACCTTTTCAGCAAGTGATACATTCCCATAGATTACTTTTGTCCCATCTCAAAATGGAGGTTATCACTTACTGAGTGATCACAATGTGACAGGCACTGTGTTAAGTGCTGTGCATGCATTAGTTCAATTAATCCTCACACCAGTCCTCTAAAGTATCGCTGTTATTATCCCCATTTTCACAGCTGCAAACACTGAGGTTCAGAGAGGTTAAGAAGCTCATCCAAGGTCAAATGGCTAATAAGTGATGGGCAGATGCAAGATATGAACTCGACAGGGTGGTCCAGAGCCTGTGCACTTAATTAGTACCCCTCTGTGCCTTTTATTTTTAGCCTTGGAATTCCAAACTATTTTGTAGGTTTCAATCACCTATCAGGAAGAGGTTAATACAGAGCCAATGATGTAAGACCTATATACACAGGAAGCTCTGAAGACAGATGAATTTTCTACAATTATATAGGCAAAATCCGATGCTCTGAATTGTGAACCTTTGTTCTCATCTCTTAGATGAGCTTCCGTTTATCCATGGGATCACAAAATGGGGTTTTCAGAGCTCAGTGTCAATTCCTTGTCCCTCTAGGCAGCCAAGATCCAATCATTCCACAAATATGAGTATTGTTCTGCTGTAATTTATTTTTATAGGAGGAGGTTGCCTAGGAGCTGAAGTAGTTTATTTTAAAATCCATCTCCTAAATAGTACCAAGTTTTTACCAGAATACAATTTAACCAGCTCTCTCCCCCAAAATGTATTCTGAAGTCTACAAATAATCACTCTTATCCCCCTATAAGAACAGGAACATCAAAGAAAGAATCACTTACTGAGCTGATTTTGTTACCACATTGGCTGTTAAATTCCCCTGATACTTGTTGAACTGAAACAAACCCAGAATGGGAGAAAATAGCCATTGTGGCTGATATTTGTGAAAATGGCGGTGAAAACTGGAATCTCTCAGTCAAGCCTGCATGTTTAAGGGGATAGCTCAATTGACTGGCAGTGGATTTGCAGTGCGAGACTGCACCCATCAGTGGAGCTGAATTATAGAATGACTATTGATCATATAGATGGTAAGTTTTCATCTAGTCACACCCTGAAGAAACAATTAAAAAAAAATTACCTGTTTTTAAGTGATACACAGGTAGGCTTAGGACTGAGGACCAGATGTTTGGAGGCCCATGTTTGTTGGAGCACTCCTTAACTTTCTCATGTATTTAGAGATTCTGCTTTGATTATGGAAATCATTTTCACCTATTCACATACAGATATATAAAAAAAGAGAGACCAGAAGCCCTGTTAGAAAGTTAAATTTAGACTATTTCAGCAAAGTCCATCTTGTGTTGCCCAGGCTGGCTTCTTGCCAAATCCTTATTTCATTTCAACCTCCTTCTTAGTTAAAATTCTGCTCTTTGAACCCATCTCCAGGTTGAAACCTTCTTGGCAAAATAATATAAGCTGGCATCTGCAGCTAGATGGACCTTTCAAACCCTCCCAAGGTGAGAAAATGTTATTTTTCCCTTTTATGTGTTGTGGTTCGTTGAATAGTATTTGTCATCTTGTCACATAATAGGAATGGCATTCACAGTGTTGAAATACATCTTTCAGTAGCAGCATCGATGGATATGGGAACAGTGTCCTGGCTGTAGCCTTCATCAGCCCTCCAAGTACTCACAGGCTTATATGTTCCCAGCCAAGGAGATTCTCCTTAAAATGCACCATTTCATTGATTTGTCACAAAGGTCAGGTCCACACCGGAACAATCTTTCTTTTGGAGAAGTAAAGGGATAATTGTATTGCATTTGGATGCCTTTTACCATATCTTGCACTGACACTTGAAAAGGCATGAAAAATTTGCTGAGTATTATATTCTTTAAGACACACACACACACACACACACACACACACACACACACCCCATTCTGGTGGGGGGAACAAATAGTTTTTTTGTTTAACATGAGGACAGTTGTAGTGGAATCATTGTGTTCATACGTAGTCAAGGATTTCCTGAAGGCGCAAATGAAAGCCCTGTTGAGGGAAGCAGCTTAGGCTCCCCTGTCAGGGAAACCACCCCTCTGCTGTTAGCTCCATAGACTCAGGTTAGCGGCCAGTGGGGAAGAACTGTACGCAGACCATCAAGCCTAACCCCATTGCCACTGCCCCCTGGGCTGCACAGTGTCCTTTGAGATTTTTTTTTTTACCGTTAAGCCACACAATGAAACTCATTTTACCTTTTCTCATCTCTATCTATCTATCATCATCTTTTGGGGAGGGGCTGTGGGGAAAAGCACACAAGATGATTTTCCCACTGACGTGTTTCAGGCAGGCTTATCCTGGCCTCAAATGTCCAGGAGAGACAGCTCTACCTATTGACAAATAGACATTTCCAAACAATTTGGAAAAAAAAACAAACTTTTTCACAAATGATCTTGAAATCTTTCTCGGGAAAATGTACCCAAGAATACAAAACCAGAAAGTGTATAAATACTTAGAGGTTAACAATCCAAACAGTGGTTCTTTTTGGTGAGATTTCTGATTTTTTACTTACTGTCAGTTTAGTAGCCTTATCCCATAGGAAATCCCTACGTTAAAAGGGGAAGAAAAAAACCGTCAGAAGTCCTTCAGAGATCTAGGAGAGGCCATTTCAGCTGTAGTCAAATATGCTTTGGAAGGAATCTCCTCCAGACACAAAAATAAGCATTTTCAAATGTATAATGGATGTGATCTCATTGACATGAGCAAAGTGGATCAGAATGAAGAGCTCACTCTCCAGTCTGATTCTTTCTCCAAAGGTCTCTCAATTAGTTTAAAGCTAAAAAGTTATTTTTACAATATTCCCCAGGTCTTAATGTATTCATATTTAACAATTAACTCATTTAGTTGCTTTGTACTTCTTTAGGCAACAGATTTTTAGAGAACACACCAGGAAGTAGCATTTCTCAAAGCAATGCATTCGGAATATTTGATTGAGCTGGTCGTGTGGCTACTCTTCAGTATTTGAGTACACCTGCCTTAAAGACTTCCATGCTAAAACTGTTGTAGCCAATGTCTAGAAGTAGAATTTTGGGCCTTCAGTCATTTGTCTGTGCATTAAAGTAGATGTGAATTATTTTTAAAAAGAAGCTTTATTCCACTTATGATTAATGTGCTGATGTCTACGTAATCCTCTGAATGAAGATAGAACAGTTTTATGTGCTGTTTGTTGTTCTTGTTCATGTGTTTTTTTGCTATGGTCTAGTAATTTCACAAAGGGATATCAACCCTAATACTGGTTTGACATTCTATTAAGGTGTGGTTTTAAACTGAATTGGGAATGGGGGAGAGGTGAAAAAGGTGAAGGGGAATAAGAGGTACAAAACTTCAATTATAAGATTAATAAGTCATAGGGATGTAATGGACAACATAGGAAATAGAGTCAATAATATTGTAATCACCTTGTATAAAGTCAGATGGTTACTAGACTTATCATGGTGATCACTTCATTAGGTATATAAATGTTGCATAACTGTATTGTACACCTGAAACTGATAAAATTTTATATTAACTATATTGTAATATAAAATTTTCTACAAAAATACATTTAATTGGTGGCAGAGAACAATCACAAATCAGAAATTGCCAAAGAGAACAATCTCAAAAATCACAGCTGCCCAATACTCAGCCAAAGCTTAGTTGAGAAAAGCAACATTTATGGATGATCACTCAAAGAACATGAATGTAATCCACGTTCCCCTCCACACACTCTAAGCATCTCCATACTTGACCTGCCTTTGGGGTAAAGTCATTAGCCCATGCATGTCATTAGCCATATGACCCTGGTCATGTAGCTCCCTTCCATGTACTGTACAGGACATTGATAATTATGGTGCAGAGAACCTGATGTACACTTGACCTTAAGTACAATTTCTTCTCACCTTCATGTCTGGAAGAACTGAGCTTCTCCTAACAATTGTTCATTTTTGTCTTGTAGATACTGTGATTAGTGTATTGCCATATATTACTTTCAAAGATGGTCCAAATAGGTGCCTACTAGTTCCAGACTGTGGGCTTCCAGTGTAGGCATTTTATATTGCTTAATCCTTAGATCTGTTTAAGTTCCTTCCTTTGTCTTTCCTTTGTCTGCCTCTAGTTGATTTTCTTTTGTTGCGTTTTAGTAAATAGTTTGCTATTTTTGTGGAAAAGAAGGTTAGTAAATAAGTATTGCCACTTAAGGAAAAGAGGATATTGCCCCCAAAGCCTCAGAAGGAGCCTGACTTCTCCTATAATAAGCTGGTAAAATGAGAGATTTCTGCTTGGTCCCTTAAAAAGATTCAAAAAGAAAAAGTCTCTTTGAAAGAAGAGCAGGCAACCATAGGAAAAATCAAGGTGACATAAAGACAGAGATATCAACATAATTAACATAAGAAAATAATACAGAGAAATATTTGATGGAAAAAATGTAAATTTCTTTTAATGTTGATTTTTGACAACATAAATAATTTGCAAAGTCATATCTATATTGTGAAGGACACACTTAAGATACCCTCCCAGAAACAGAGTAAAAAATGCAAAGAGATAAAAGAGATGAGAAAACTATGGAAGGCAGAGACTTGAGGTCAGACTTAAATAATAATTTTTCCAAATGTAGAAACCAGAGCAATATGAGAGAAGTAATAGTCAAAGATATGATAAAAGAAAACTTTCCTGAGCTGAAGAAAAAAAAATCACAACTCAAAATGGCTTACCAAGGTTCAGGCAAAATTAATAAAAAGGATCTACATCTAAATAAACACTAACAATTGTTAAAACTTAAATTCAAGAAAATTGTATAATTAACTTTTCAGAAAGAAGCAACAATAGGAGTGCTCAAATTTCTCTTTTCAAAGCTATTGAAGGAAAAATGAGAGTGATATCTATAGAATTTTGAGGTATAAAAAGTTTGAGAAGCAAAAATTCCACATAAAATCTGGGAGGTATGCCTGTGCCAAAACTCTCAGTCGGGCAAGGATTAAAGGATATGTCACTGTGTATCCTTCCCAAGAAGAGTACTTAAAGGTGGATCCAACTGACCAAAAGAAAAATGAAAAACACCACAAGAACACATCATCAAATGTAAATAGATTGGCAGGGTTCATTGAAACCAATGTAAAATTTAGAGACTTAAACTATTATAAATATAATTACAGAATTCAATGAGAATTCCTACAACTGTTGTTGAAAAAGTAGAGTCAGGTGATAAAAAATGATCTATAAAAATAAGCTGGATCTATAACCTTAAATGAAATAACAACTTGGAACTGGATTCAAACAGGTCATGGAAAATTAAAGGACCACTAAATTCTTAGCTATATGTTAAGAATGTGGGGGAGTAGAACCTGAGTTTATTTTTCTATGATCTCAAAATTAAAGAAATATAGGTTTCAGGATAAATTTAATAAGCCTAGATCACTATGGTTGAAAATTGCTCCACACCCAATAACCACAAAAGACACCAATAGAAGGATATTTGCATACACAACAAAAGACAGAAAACAAAGCTATTAAAAACATGAAACTGTTATCAGGAAGGTTAAAATAAGACTATAGAAATAAATAGAAACATGCTAGTTATAATAATATATGTCAGTAACATCATCTCCCAATATCTACCCTCAGCCCCATGGAAAGACAATTTAAAGAAAGGAAAGATAGCATACATGGTGCTTGCAGACAGCCTAATATAGAAAGAGGGGCTTTTTATTTCTTTTGTTTTTTAGGTACACAAATGCACACATTTAAGTACAAATACTGTGGTACATTGAAGATGGCCACGAAATCTTTGTCACTCTTCCCCCACCAAGAAGTACAATCTGTTTCCCCAACCGTCTCTTGTCTTGGGCTCACCTGGTAACTTGCTTTGCTCAATACACAGTAGTTGAAGGTCTGTTCTGGACCTTGAACTGAAAGGCCTGGCGACTTGAGTTTCTGCACTCTTAGAATCCAGCCACCTTGCTGTAAGGAAGCCCGAGCAATCTTGCTGGAGACAGAGGCCACAGTACATTTGACTACAATATATTTTACCATAATAAAAAATAACTTATATTGAAAGAACAAATGTATGTTCAAAAAAAAAAATCACTTCATGTCACTTTATCCCACTCTATCACACTTACTTTTAGTATTCATAATATATTTTTCTTCTTACAGTTTAGTCAATATATATTTTTTTAATTCAAATTGTTTCGAAGTGTGTCCAAAGGAAAAGCATTAGTGGTAACACCCTCAGACGTCAGACATCAGCTCCCTGAGAACCAATGAAATTTCTGTGAACTGTGCTTGTCAGATGCAAACTGTGGGGTGGTAGCCAATTCCACACGAGCAATATTTTCTACAGAGGAAATATTCTCCTTTATAAAGTTCCCGTTAAACAGTAGAACAGCCTAATTATTACCATAGTTTCCATTTATTATGTTGGCTATCCCCTCCTAACCCAAATTCTAGAGTTAGTATCTATAGTTGTAGTTTCCACTTCTGAAGGAAATAGATTTTAAGGGGGACTGAATGTATGATTCTTGCTGCATTTTTCTCATAGACCATCCTTATTCAAACATTTTGTTTGTGGAGAAACTCCTCTGTGGACCCTGCTTCTTTCATGCTCATCTTTCCCACTCCTGACTTTTGTCATATGTTCCAGGATCACAGCTGCTTTAGGTTGTCCTGCACCCCCAACAACTCACTTTGATATTTCTCACCTCCAACATTTCAACATTTATTAGTGTTGCATTTGCCCCTGCAATTTTGCTTATACTACACACACACACACACACACACACACACACCCTAAAAAAATCTGGCCAACTTCCACATACGTGTATAATTGAAACTCCCTTCAAATAAAACATCTTCCTGGAAATCTTTCTTGATTCTCCCTACCCTACCTCCCCTAGACACAGAAACCCATGCACAGTTCCGGCTGAATTAGATGACTTTCCTCCAGGCTCTTAAGGATTTTTCTCTCTTATTACACTTATTACGTGGCATTACTTATATCTCTTTCTGTGCTTGTTTCTCCCCAACTTCCCTCTCACTCTTAAAGAAGAAAAACCATACCTTTTTTGCATTTGGGTCTCCCAGCATCTAGCAATGAGACCAGTGGTTGGGAACTGATTGACCAAATAAGAAAAAATGAGTGAGTGAGTGAGTGAGTGAGTGAGTGAGTGAGTGAGTGAGTGAGTGAGTAGCTGGGTCCCATGATATGAGTCTGCGCAGATAGTGCAGAAAATGACATGGTCTCTTCCTTTAGTATATTAATAACCCGCTTGCCAATCGTTTGGTAGAGTCTAGATCCTATACATTTCGTATTGTTCTCTCCACTAATTGTTACGTAAAAAACCTTGGAATGTTCATCTGCAGTTATAGAACTTGTATCCATTGCTATAACATTTCTGTTTTGCTTTAGAATCTACTTTAACTCTAAAATAAGTTAGTTTTGATACACAATTTCCAGCTGAGCATTGTTTTAATAACAAAGTTCATCAGACAGAGACATTCTTCAAAGGTACAAAGAGTTAACTGTGTAATTTTCTTAATAAGACTGCAAAGGCAGTGCATCATTTTTTTAACTATGGCATGCTCTGTGACACCATGTAATTTTGGGGGTATCTTATACTTTGCTTGGAAAAGAAAAAACAATGCCTAGTTTCTTTTTCAGACTATTTTTGCTGCCAGGGAAAAAAATATCATTTGCTCTGTCACAATTATGGCAATAAATCTTACAGTGAAGACATTTAATGATGGCAACAAAGCTTTCTTTATATTACCTTACAGAGACAGGGTTTAAACTTACTAAGCATGTCAGGAAAAGCAAAGAATGGGTGCATTTAATTTTACAAATGCATGTTTGAGAAATATGTTAAATGGAAATACTTTCCTTGCCCTGAATTTGCATGCCCTATGATAAGACTTCTGCCTTCTGTATATAATAAGTTTAATTATATCCAGAAATAAATGATGTAGAGTCTCAGTACTGGGTTACCGAAGTCATTGAAATAAGTTGAATTAGCCCAGTTTTAGGCTTGTTTGTGACTTGAGGTACCATGGGCTGTTTAAATTTTTAGTTCATTTTCAATAGGAAATAGATGCTCAGAGTATAAAATCCAAAAGATCCCAAAGGGAAGTAGTGAAATTCCCATCCCATGTTGGGTACCCTGCCTTACATAGCACCCTCCCTGATACGACCACTTATACCAGTTTCTTCTGTATTATTTCAGAGGTATCATATGTAGAGCAAATACAAACATGCAAGTTTTCTTACTTACTATCTCCCTGCGATCATTCCATGTCAATACATATTAAGTTTGTTTTGATAGCTGCATAGTATTTCATTAGATGAACAAAACATAATTTATAATTAGTCACATATCAATAAGTAAATGTAATAAGTAATAAGTAATATAATAAGTCAATAAGTAAAAATGTTATTACAAATGACATTTCACTGAATATGACTGGAACATTTGTCCTTCTACATATGTGAAATTATGAATGTAGCTTAAAGCCACAAAAGAGGAATTGCTACGTCAAAAATTATATACACTTTTATCCTAATAGATACTGCAAACCACTTTCCATAGACGTTGTGCTGATGTTTACTACCACCAACTTAAGTGAGCCTGAACCGTCATGTCCTCTCCAAAATTGATCTTTGCCAGACATAAAGGTTAAAAAATGTTCCCAGATATTATAACATATGGGAGAACTCTTATTTTTTTCAAGACTGTCATTTGAGAAACTGTTTTAAATGTGAAAATTTTCTTATTGAGAACATTTGAGCTAAATTTGGTGACAGAAATAATCCGAAATGGTTTAATACTCATCAAAAAATAAATTTTCACACTTTGATGTAGAAAATTCATTCATGACGGATCTGAAGTGTAAGCCAAAAAAGAGGAGAGGTGAATTTGAGGTCTTTTCCCCTTTCTCTTTTTTCTAGCCAAATCTCCTCTACCCTGACGTGTAATTACTCATTGCTCTCCTACTTGTCCCCCATTTAATAAAGAGATAATTTAGTTTAAGATTTCTTTTTTTCCTAAGTTATTCAATGGGTAGTGACTTGAGAAAGCCAAATGTCTTTGGAATTTAAGGGCAAATTCAATTAATGAGAGATAGGACATTTATTTTTTTCTTTCATCAGTTTACCACAGCACCCTCTGTGTTAATTCTCCTTGGAGTTGAGTTTTCATTTATTCCCTTCTTTGCTTTCTCAGGAAAGAAACCTAATTCAGTGACTCTGCAGAGTTGACTTAAATGCTCACTTTTCTGAAGCAGAGCACAAGTTTATTTCATCTTGTATGGTTTGCTAGTCACGGCCTTTTGGGTTCAGTACAACACATTGCTAGACACAAATGCACAGACACCATGGTTTCTCTTTGACTGATATGGCAGGTTGTTGACTTTTTACACAGCTATAAAGACAGACAGTTGTAATAAGACACAAGTATCTGTTTCATCTTCTCAACTGAAATGAGAGAGCTCAATTAAATTCAAGCTAAACTTCACTAGGGT
This sequence comes from Rhinolophus sinicus, assembly GCF_036562045.2. Classification (NCBI taxonomy): domain Eukaryota; kingdom Metazoa; phylum Chordata; class Mammalia; order Chiroptera; family Rhinolophidae; genus Rhinolophus; species Rhinolophus sinicus. The sequence continues at coordinate 98,621,223 of NC_133758.1, forward strand.
TCTAATTTTTTGTCATATATTTATAGTTGAGCAATCTTTTAAAAACTGTATTTGGACACTTTAGAGATTAAAATACAAAACTGGGCACAGTGGGAGATCCAATTAAGCTAGTATTGCAAGTTGATATTTAAATGTTATATTTGGCCATAACTGAGTCTAAATTAAGGTCTACACTAAAACCAAAACAGAAAAGTAATTTAAAATTTTAAAAGCCAACAAAAGCTTCAGTACGTTTTCAGCACAAGTATCCCTTGATTTAAGCAAACTCAGTAGCAAAATCTTTAATATAATTGATAGAGAAGCCAATTTATTACGCATAAGCGAAAGCATCCATTGCAAGTACTGGCATTTTAGTTTTAGTTTTGCTTTTGGTGAAAAATAATGCGTGCTGGGTGGTAAGCATATTCTGAGGCAGTACCCAATTATAGTTAGCTCTATTAGATATATGTATGTTCTGTTTGGGGTAATTCTTAGGCCAATGGTGACAGCCAAAGGAAAATTCCAGTTATAAAATAAGCAAAACTTACAATACGTATATAGCAGGGAAAACACAATATAAAGCATCCAAAACATTAACCCAAAATGTGTTGGCAAGCTTTCTGGAAGGAGAGTGGTGATACAAGAGAAGTTGAAAAAACTAAATGGCAAAGACATAAAAGGGGCAAAGGGACACGTTGATAATGTGAGTTGAAATGCCCATAAATACAGGGTGTTCCAAGATGAAAAGACTATTTTAAAAATAATGCTAACAACTCTTCAAGAAAAGCCTACACTTGGAAACTGTGTTTAGCTGGGGAAGGGCTCCTCAGTTCTAAAGCTGTGGTTCTTAACGTGTGGTCCCAGGCCAGCATTATTAGCATCACCTTGGAAACTTATTAAAAGTGCAAAATATTGGGCTCATCCCACACCAGTGAATCAGACACTGTGGGTTGAGGCCCAGAAATCTGCATTTTACAAGCTCTTCAGGGATTCTGGTGTAGGCTCAAGTTTGGACCCCACTGTTCTATAGAGCGAACCTGGTGGCTCAGAGCTTTAGAAAGTACTAAGCAGAATCAGAATGACTCAGGGAAGCACCCCTTGCTTCCCATAGATTCTATCCATGACCTGGTGGCGTAAGATTGGCTTTCTATCTAGAGCAGGAGGAAACGAGCAGAACACTCTCTATTCTTCGGCATATCTTTAAAAAGCACACTTTAGAAATTCATTTTGGCTTCTCACTGTCTCAGAAATCTGTTCTCCTTTGTATTGATTATTCTAGTAGGGGTGAAAAGGCCTTTTTCTGCTATTTAAAAAGGATATTAGTTATTTCTGTATTCACTTAATTGTATCACTCTGAGACAAAGACCATAATGAATCAAAATTTCCACATGGAAATCTTGGAAGATAGGTGTTTCTAGATGGCAAAGGATTTTGGAAGTTTCAGTACCCTGCTTATATGCCACAGAGACCACCATAGTTTTTCTATTATTAAGTCATGTAATTTTTATAATAATCATTCGATTTTATTGAGCATTTGAGAAGGCTAAGCATTGTGCTGAGAAACATCTTATTTAACCCATAAGTCTATGTGTGAGGTGCTATTATAATTCTCATTTCCTAGAGCTGAAACTAACTTAAAGAGGTTGAGTAACTTGTCCGAGATTGTCCACTTAATGAATAAGTGGTAGAGAAGACCTAGCTAGTTCTGGTCCCAAATCTTGTGCCATTCATCGCCACAGTCTCTGCCTCCGTATGCCTTTTACTTGGCCCTAGAGAATCCCCCAGACGTTTTCTTCTATTCTTCATAGCTGCCACCACCCATTCTGTTCTGGGGTTTTGTTCATAACCAACATCCACAAAAAAATAAGACACCATCTAAATAATCTTTTTTCCCATCCATTCCTCTTCTTACAAGACAGTAAGTATGTAGAGTATATCGTTTTAAGGATTTTGTTGCCCTCGCAAGGGGAAAACCAGATATCTAAAATTAACAAACATGGGAAAGGTAACATCCTTTAAAAATATATATACAGAGGGTGCCAAAAAAAATGTGTACACACTTAAAGGAAAAAACTGTATTAGAATTACACTGATGATAACCACTTTGAGCACCTCTTGTAATTGCAGAAGTCAAACATGGCTTGTATTCATCTTTGTTATCAGTATATATTGAGTATTATAATATTAATACAGTATATTCCTTTCTTTAGATGTGTACATATGTTTTTGGCACCCTCTGTATATTATTAGGGTCTTATAATTATATTTGTATGGTAGGGTCCTGTGAACAGAGCACTGGGCTTGGAGGCAATGAACCTAAACTTGATCCCCTCCTTTGCCTTGTATGATTTTGAGCACACAAAGTAATCCCTGTGAGCCTGTTTTCTCATCTTTAAAATAGACACAATAGCACCTATCCTAATTCCACCATAGGATAGTGTGAAAGTCAAGGTTAGAATGAAATGCTAATAAAGTGTTATACAATATAAAACTTTAATTGGTTTTATCTTTATCTCATTATATTGTAAAGTAAGCCACTTTAAGTTCTTTTAAAAGGAAGGCTATAGATATATGGATATACAATATATAGAAGGAAATTATTATCATCCACTACTATGTGAGCACCTAAAAATAGGGACCATGTCTTAATCCGGTTTTTATCCCAAAAATCTAGCACAAAATAAATGATTATGAAATGTTGGTTGGATGAATGAATGCACCAAAAAAATGAAATATGGCTAATTTTCCTAGGGCTAACTCTGGAGAAAGTATCAGTGGCCTTTCATACCTTTCTAGGCATGCAAATATGGAGTCACAGAATTCACTTGACCTATTTTATAATAGTTGAAAACTGGCTCTGGACTACACCTCACTTTTAAATTGTAGATTGCCTCGTTTCTTGCTCCTCAAAGTGTACTTCCAGAATAATACCAGTCTGCAAACTGCTACTGGTCTGTGGTAATATAAGTACAGAACTTACGAGTATTTAGACATTTTGGTAGCAATTTGACAGTGTAATTTTATGTCTGTTGCATCTTTTTAAAAGTTGGCTTGCGCTTTTTGTGTCTTTTAAATTCATTTTTCTATTTACTGTATGTTACAAAAGTATTGGTATATGACAAATTGGGGTTGAGGGGAGAATAGTTCTTCACTACGGGTAATTTGAGAAACACTGGCCTGGTTTTCGCCCTAGTGCTGTCATTAATCTCTCCTTTGAAAAATTATCAAAGGTGATACTCAAGATATCATATCCATGGACATCCTCAGACTTTTTATAATTTCTGTAAATTAAATTAAAATTGGGTTAAGAGCAGCTAAGCCTATCCTAGTTTAGATCATTACTACAGTGTTTAGTCCAGGGGGAGGTGAGAGCGATGTCTTACGTGTCATGGAGACGGTCCAGAAAAGCCAAGATTTCACCCCAGCTCTTCCATCTAGAGCACAGGCTGCTGGGCTCTCCCCCCAGAGTCTCTGGTTTAGTAGGTACTGGGCGTGACCTGAATACGTTCCTCTCTAACAAGTTCTATCAGCATTGGGTGATGCTGCAGCTCCCCGTTTGAAAACCATACTTTGAGAACCATTGCCCTGGACAATGAGGCAGAAATGTTGGCTTTTTCATTGACCTTAAGCAAATGACTTGACTTTCCTCAGTTTCCCCCTCTATAAAATGAGAATAAACTGAATGATTTGTAATTTCCCTTCTAGTTCTAAAATCTACCCATTCCTACTGGCAGTTGTCTCATAGTAAATATGCACTGGTATTTGTGAAATCCATGTAAATACTTTTGATAAGTAGTATTTTCTTTATTCAAAAAATGACCAATAATCACTATGCTGTACACCTGAAACTAATATAATAGTGATTGTCAATTGTAATTGAAAAAATTTTTTAATTAAAGAAAAAAGACCAATAATGACACAGGTATACCTAGAAAAGAACACATATCAGCAACCTTTTTTGACCTACTTGGATGTGGGAAGGTTGGTTTATGGCTGATTTTTTAAAAATAGCACCATGGTTTTCAGAACCTGGAAGTATGCTGTCCTCATGAGCAGCTCAACAAAGAGCTCGTGTTTTTTTATTATTATTATTTAGAATATTCCAGACTTGTTTTAATATTATTTAGGGGCCAGAAACTATACTGAGCACTTGATGTGGATTATCTTATTTAGCCCTCTCAACATCCACATGAGGTCATTACTAATCTCATTTTTCTAATTAGAAAATGGAGGCTTAGAGATTTTTCAGTTAAGTTACCCAAGTTCATACAAGTGATGGAGCTAAAATTAATTGCCATCCTGAGAAATGGCAGTGTCCACACTCTTAACTACTGAGCTATAATAATGTAGAACAGAACAGTATAGAAAAAAAAGAAGGGGAGAGTAGTTACTTTCAGGGTTACTGATCCTGTTTTCCCCAACCCTCTCAATTCCCAATAATGGAGAATGGTGACTGAGTCAAAACTTACATTGAGTTTGAAAGATCACAAACATAAAAGTACGTCTTTGATTCCATATATATGTGAAAGTTCAAGAACATTCTAAAGTAATCTTTGGTGACAGAAGTCAGAAGAGTAGTTAGCTCTGGGGGAATTGTGGACTGGGTAGGGCAGGAGGGAACTTTCTAGGATAATAAAAATATTGATCTGGAGAGTGGTCACAAGGGTATATATATATATATATATATATGTGCAAAAATTCACACAAGATTTGTGCATTTTACTGCATATTCTACCTCAGTAAAAAGTTCTAATTTATATTCAACCCTATCTTTAGTGATTCCTCACTTAGTTTCTATAGGTCAGTCAGAATTACCATCCCATTTTACAGACAGATTAAGTAAGGAAGAGAGAGAAATGCAAAACAAATGACTAATTTTCCAGTTCCAATACTCTTCATAACTTTATATTAATTATAGAGACAATGCAAGCTTTTATGCATTTGGCCAGACACATTCTTTTTAAAAAAAAAAAAAAAGGCAAAATGAGGTATAAAATATCTGGCCCCAAACCATGAATGATATTCTTTTCACAAATTTTATATTGTACGTTCAGGGTGATTCTAATGGGATAGTGGTTTTCAGTAAGCTGCTTTATTTACTAAATACATCAGTTCACCTGGACTTTTCTGATCATGGTCTGTGATCCTGTGTCCCCCTATTTCTTTGTAAGATAATGGAAGATAGTTCCCTGAGAATCCCATTTGCTATGTCCATCCATTCATGAGGTCACTTAACTTAGTGTCCTCATTAAGTACCACCCTAATGTTTCATCATTTTGCTGGCACCAGTGTTTTCCCATTTCTCCCCCAATGTATTCTGTGCAATTTATTCTTGTTACAACTCATCCTCCTTCATCTGCCCATAAACTGCAGTCATGATATTTCATGATACTGCCAGCACCATGTAATTTACAAACGGCCTCGCATACCAAAAGGCCTGTTTAGAAAGAAAGAATAAATTGTTGCAGAGAAAGAAAGCTCAGTGAAACAAGTGGAATCGGGAAGCTTCATTAGAGACTGCTCAAAGAAAGAGATTTTTATAGTGGTAGTTTCTTATTCTTAGACAAGGAGCAGACGCTTGCAGGGGGGAAATAAGGCAGGCAGCAATTTTGTGTTCCTAATTAAATTGTTTGCCACCAGTGGCAAAACAGAATCTGCCACTATTAAACAAGCAGCATCAAGGTAACTGGCATTGGCATACTAAAAATATTTCAGTGCAAAGATTAGTAAGAACTATTCTCGGAGAAAGAGCTATAAATCCAAACAAACAAACAAAAAGATAAATGCATACCTTTGAAGTACTTTTTGTGTATGAGAAGTCTGCCTTGAATGTTGAGATGAACAGAAGCGGAGAATTCATAGGAAGCAACATTTTTAACCTGTCCCAATTGTATCCACGTGTCAGAGAGATTCTGAATAGCCGATAATTCTCTAGGCCACAGAACCGGAATCCGCTTTCTCTCCCCACGCCTTGATCTATAGTTCCTATTAAATGTAACAGGAGTTACAAACCATAAGAGAAAAAAACAGATCTGTCTTCTCTATTCCATTAGAATTGTGAACTTAATTTTCTATTCTCACGGTGTGGGGTTCCATTGAAAATAACTGCATTATCTGTAAATGTGCTGGAAAAATAGGTAACTTCATTAACTCATGTTTTCATTTTCTGTGTTGGCATAGTGCAACATTAGTGTTATTTTAAAATATTTTTCAAATTATAATTCTCATAGAAAGTGTTGCAAGCCTATCATGGCATTGAGAGAAAGTGTTTTCCTGGTAAAATGTGGTTCTCTAAGCTGTGCTTTTCTATTCACATCGTAACTGAGAAAAAATGAACAAATAATCCTGAGGTTGAATGGTATTCAGAGATTCCCATTTAAAGCACATTCAGATGCCTTAAGAGTTAAATAATGCCCCCCACCTTAAAATTATAGAATCAGTGAGGCAAAAATTAGATTTACTTTCTATAAGTTTAATTCAGATTTAAAGCCTATAAAATTGACTTCCTAATTCTGCTACCTGATTTCAGTTTCCAGATAAATGGTGAGCTGCCCCTCCTACAGAAAAAAATCAAATAAACAAAAAAAACCCACTCATGTTAACATAGGTACCCCCTGATGCTCGGAGCTGTAACTCACAACAGCATCTCACACACTTCAAATCTGGTATCATTATTGTTCTTTAATATAAGGGATGAGTAAAATAGGGCAGAGAAATGTGATCTCTGCTGGCAGAAAAGAGAATGGGATCAGCTCCTCTTATGAATGCGTGAAAAACCTGTGTAACTTTAGAAACCTTGATGTGATTGAAGGTTAGTAAATTTTAAGAGATTGCTCTTTAAAATGGTTTTATATTATTCTCTAATAAGCCAGTTCATTTTGCCATCTCAGGATGCTAAGGGGGCTGGGTTTTTTTTTTTTGTTGTTGTTGTTGTTTTTTTGTCCTTGCGTAAATGACATCACACAGGTGGCATACTACAATAGCAGATATAAGAGCCAAAGTCCACAGGGCCAGAAAGCAGAAGCATGCAAACCCCCCCTGGTTAGAGGGCTTTTATTCCCTGACTGTTACTTGTGTATTTGTTTTCAAAGACAGTATCTGTCTTTGATATTCTGGAAATTCATATAGGGTTGTTTTCCTCTTTGCATGAGAAATGTGATTGTACATATCACTTCTCTCTACATTCATGAAATGCTGATATTAAGACAATGTATCATGATCCACAAAAATTCTAAGTACCGACTTTGGTTTTTTCACTGTTTCACACACAAAATGCTGTGTTCATGAAAACATATGCAGATAATCCTATGTATGACTTAATATGTGCTACTGGAAAACAGTACTTAAAAAAAATACAGTATATTCCCGTTTTCCTAAGAAAATTAGGGAGTGTGTTTAATTAATGCTGAAATGCAGTAGAATTCCTATGGAAGTACTTATGACATCCGCATGAATACCAAATGAGTTCATTATGATCTGTGTTATTACCATGAATACCAAATGAATTAATAATGCTGGAACACTCAAAATGAAGTGTTACCAAGTGTTGTGGGATAACAAATATGGTTAAATATTATGTGATTAAAGTTATTGTAAGCGGAATCTCAATCAAAAGAAAGCAAAATTCCATCTCTATTGCAGGGAGTTAAGAATGGAATCAAACTGTTGTTTCTACACGTTGTGATTCTTAACTTTGAACAGTCCCTTAAAGCCTTTCTCCAAATACTGTAGTCATTTAAATTACCTTGGTTTGAAGTGGCAGAGGGGATGTGTGGGGGTGGAAGGAATGATGGGGGTAGGAGTGGAAGTAGGTTTGTTGGAGAAGCAACGAATATACCTTAAGAATTCAGCAAAGTTGGAAATGTATATATGATTTCCCATAGTTTGCATATTAAGAAATGGCATTTTTAGTTTAATCATACTCCTCTAATGACAAGCTTATTAAAATAATTATTTAATATGTATTTCAGGATAGTGAAGCAATGATAAACAAGGACAGCTTCAGTTTTCTAGCTGAAATCCTACATTTAAGTGTCAGATATTCCACAGCAATTTCTAAAATACATTGTTTTTTATAATGTAGCCCAACTGTATTTGTGTATATTATTGCTGCACATTCTGTGGTTGGGAAGCTGGACTCTATATCTGCATTGTATTATTTATGCACTTAGATGGAATACATTGTAACAATTCATATCTATTATAGATGTAGTAAGACAAGAAGGCATAAGTGGATTTAATCAGACATGTAATTATTTTTATGCCTCCAACTCAGAAATATGCGTAAATGAATTTATGGTTATTTGGCAACCTAGGGAAATGGTCTTTATAAATGTTGAAACAGATGCTGGCAAATATGTTTGCAAAAGGAAGAAAAATGGTACTTATCTTCTAGTTAGGTAAATGATAAAGGAATTCTTAGCCGAATGCAGTATCCTGGCTGTTAAATATTTGCTTCAATATCCTTACTATTACATAAACATACATTTAACATAAGAAAACCTTGCGTTTCTTTCCTTCTGTGATAATGGAGCATCAGAGGATTTTTAGAACATCTGTATCCTAAAAAGCTCTTTTTTCAAAGTCTGAGCAGTTTCTCTCATGCTGTTTGACTTTTACATTCCCATTTATTCTATTATTTGTGGTATCATTCCAGTTCTTGAGATAGAAGACTCTCATCGAAAATAATGGGCCATAATAATGCACACACTTCTGTCAAATATGTTGATTCTGGTGTCCATTAGGATTCCTCACTGTTGCTTTTACAATGGCTTTAAGACATTTGTAAAACTTTCTGCCACAGAGAGTAAAATGCAATCTCTGTACCACCTGGCTATGATTACTTTGTTGTGTTGAAGCATCTAATAAATTACATATCCGTAAATGTAGATCTTGGACAAATACCCTGAGAAAATCTAATTTTCTTGTAGTGCGCTTTTTTCATTCTTTCAAATTTTCAGCTTAAATTTATGCCTTTGACGGTGAAAAATTAATAACACCAGCACCTGAAAATTTCTCTATAACCTGTGGCAGAGAAAAAGGCTAGAACCTCTGTAATGTGTCAATTATGACCCAGATAGATTACCAGATGAGGAATTATTTCATTTTTCTTGGATCAAATATAAAACAGCTATAATATATGTAAGTTGTACTGAAGTGGGCACACTAAACACATTCCCACACACAGTGCAAAGGCAGGCGGCGTAAATAAAGCTGTCACTCTCTCTACAAGGTGAGCTTGTATTTGAGCATGCATCTGGGTTTTATGCATATGATGGTTTCCAGTACTAACTGTTTGGGTGATACTCAAATAATAACACACTACTGCCTTAAAAGTCACTCGCATCTGACTTGTGTAAATCACGGGGTTCTCTTTCATTCAGGTATGTTGTTTCAATGATCAGTAGCATTTCCAATAAATTATATACTGACCAGTTGGAAGAGCTTCTGCCTGTTATTGGAGCAAACTGCAAACCTCCTCTGTCAGATGCTGCCCTCCCAGCCCTCAGCCCCTCGCTTAGCCGAGTTCCTTGGCAAACGACAGAGTGCCCTCTGTTGATGGAAAAAGGAATGTGCAGCGTTGAGATACATCGAGCTTTCTGATCAGAAGTCGCAAAGCTTGCAATTAGCCGGTACACATTTTTAATGTAAAAACTACATTTTAAACTATAAAAATATTGATTTAATGGACGTTGATAGAGTGCAGATTGTTGCAAGTTCAGAGGCAATTGAAGGATTATATATTTACTCTCTCTCCCTCACACACACACACACACACACACACACACACACTAGTTATTCTGTTTCTACATACCTGGAAACGCTAGGTAAGACTTTTTCCTCTGTGTAGGTACAGAATCACCATTCAAATTATTTCTAGAACCCGAATGGAATACTTGGCATGAATAATTGCTGAGCAAGATCTATAATTTAAATGATTTTTGAATGAAAACTATAACAACTGAGCACGGAGATTTCTAATTCCCTCAGGCTCTAGGAGGTGGGGGGTGGGTGGACAAAAAGCAAAACCGCTGAGAGCAGCTTTTGGCTCCAGTGCTGTCGCTAAAGTGCGATGAAAAATGGATAACCTGGTTTGCTGTTGTCGCTTTCAAACTAAGTTCTCCTGAGCCTTTATAAAGCAGTAGATTTTATTACAATTTTAAAGCTGTAGTTCACTGATAGGTACTCACCTCTTCACTTCTGTATTTCCATTTACTTTGTGTTGGAGTGGGAGGGAAAATCAAATCTCACAGAAGTGGCACCTTAACACTTTACGATCATTTCCTATATTAATTAATTTTAAACCAACATGAAAAATGTTAACTAGTACCAAAATATTTACAGGTAACATTTTAGATTGTGTGACTTTCTTGACAGTTTTAGAGAAATACACTCTGGTTGCTTTTGCATGTTTCAAATGCCTTCTGCCTGAGAGGTTGAATTTTGGGGAACTGCACATATTTAGGTACTCCTCTAGCTGCTCTTGTACTTAAACTTGAGTATTTGCAACTGCTCAATTAACCTAATGTAGGGATTTGATTGCAATTTTCAATCCCCTTGTTACAAAGGGAAAATTTTCTTTCTTTTTTTAAGGTTCTATTTGCAAATACTAAATGAACTTGAACATTGATAAATTAATCTTCCTGTCATTGCCAAGAAACAGGGTTACCAAGGAGGAGGGGGGATGTTACACTGAATTTTCCAGATATGTTGTTGGTATTCATGAAATTCACCAGATAAATTGCTCAGTACCTTTTTTGTTTTCCTCACAGAGACACTAAGATTTTTTTTAGTAGTTTGCTGATTCTTGACTTCTATGTACCCAATCATTATCTATTTGAAATAACTCTGTTAATGTGAATTTGAATGCTAGTCACAGGATTTGTGTGCTGAGGAAATCATTTAAAACATGAGCTGGAATTCTCAGGTAGTGACAATGGTCTGACAAATGGAGCTAGTGATGCCTCAGAAGTTGTTTGTTAATACAATCCAAATAGCTCGATGAAAACTACAATCTTTAGTTAGTTGGCATGCCTGAGATTTCAGCTCACGGGAACCTCTGTGTTGGGGGGAACTGCAAACAGAAGAGAATGAGATCCTGTTGTATCGTAGGATTGACCGTGCACTGGAGTTTTTCAAGATTCCAAAGTATTTTATCAATACCCCCTAAATCTGCATTCCTAGTTAGACCCATCTTAGCTCTTATACTCGGATGTGGTAATTTTTTCAGCTTTTTGTTTTTTCCTGAATCAATGTAATCTTTTTTTTTTGTAGTAGTAGTATAATTATTTCACTTCTACTTCTTTTATCAAACCATAAAATTACACTTAAACAGTGACAGAGAATAAAACCTAAGAGTGGCAAATAGGTTATTTTGTCCATGGCTTACAAACAGAAAACAACACAATTATCAAAATGCAGCTATGTCAAAAATGAAAATAAAGGTCCAAAAATTGCTTTGCTTCCACTACTTTAACTGAAGCTTAAAACTGAGCTACATTTACACTTAAAGGAAAAACAAGTTTTAAAAATTAGAAATTAGCTAGACTTGTTATCATTTGCTTTTACATTAATAAAGAGTACTTAACTTTTTAAAGTTTTCTCCTTTTCCCAAATAATTTTGTTATTTACATAAGTCAAATTGTAAAATAATCTCATGGCAATATATAACATTTTATAAAGCAATTCAGTTAAAGAGGTGCTAAATATTTTAGAAACAGCCCACCAGAGGGCAGTCAGCTTTTAGTCTAACATTTGAAATAGATTATTGCTATGTTGAATTTTAAATAAAATATCTGTGTAAATTATACTACTTTCTGTAGGAACTGAACAAAATAAAAGCAATGACTTGAGACTGAGAGGCCTAAGGCTTCAACCATTTTGAGTAAAAACCACCAAAGGACTAACAATTCTAACTTTTGCCCTCAGTATACGCTCACACTCAATTTTTCCACTGTGATATTCAGGTTTGGTTATAAAATGAGATTTATTTTTATTTGAAATGCCGTGGAGCATTAATATTTTTTAATCAACAGAAACTTTGGGACAAGCTCTGAGAGGAGAGAGAGAAAGAGAGAGGATAATTTTTGTACCTCTGTCTCCTGTGAATGCCAAATAAGTCTAGTATGGTTTTAATGGTGTATAGTGTGCTTAATGATATATACTTGTACCTATGATGCATCGAAAACGTGACTGGGGGTTGGAGAAACCACAGTGTATTTCCTCATGCAGATATATCATGGTTGTGGGTACTAAATATCCTCTAGTCATCTCAATAGTTGGAGATAATATTATCCATTTAGAAGAGGACTTTCAAAAACATTCTTAGCAGCAAAATGAGGATAAAGTACCTACCTCACAGAGCTGTTTAGGAGCCTTTGGCATATGCAAAGTGCCTGGCAAATAGTAGTTTTCCATAAATATGGGAAGGAAATGCCCCCTTACTTGACTTGGGAACTCAGGGTCAAAGAGAGAGAAAATAGTGTAACCTACATTGTTAAACCAAAAAAAAAAAGAAAGAAAGAAAGAAAATGACTATTTAAATGCTAGACTTCTGTAATGACTTTGAGAATTACAAGTTATATTCTCTTTTTACCTTGGTCCACACATATAAAGAAAACCTGAAATGAACCCCCTTCTCGAATATATTTGAATAAGAATATTTAGGTGAAGCAAATTTAAAAGAAGACCAACAAAAATTTCTTGGAGATTTTTTTTTTTGCCCTCCAATCAATAAAGCCTTGGGAGAAGTAGGTCTGAAGGAGGGCAAAGTAAACTACAAATCCTGTTCTTGTCATTTCTTTTCCTCTTAGATAATCTCTTGGCAGGTCTGTAAATACTAAATTATAAAGATTTGTAATATGTCCTCAAGTCTTATGTTCCATCACCTATGCTCGGGGACTGTTTGAATTGGAGCCAGTACCAAGATGTTAAGTACAAGTCCACGCCTCAAAATGATTTCTGCTCCAGATGTAAGGCTCCACCATTAGTGGGCCCAGCTGAGTGAATGTCAGAACTTGAACTTGAGATGACGAGTTCCCAAGCACATTGCTCTCAGGTAGAGCCAGAGGTTCCAGCTGAAATAGCAGCATCGTGGTTTTGAGCACACACAGTGACAATGCTTCTGTTGGGAGCAGGATTCTGCATTCTCTGTGGGTGTCCAGCTATAACACCAGGAAGACTGCAAGCTACTCCCTCACAAAAACAAAAGGTGCTGAGGAGAATTTGCCCAAAGTGCGCAGAATGGCAGAAATTACCAGAACACGTGGTCTGAGGCTTGGCCATGAATACCAGTGGGAAAACTACTTACATGAGAGGCACTTTCCATTTCTCTGGAGGTGAGATCCATGAGCTAACACCAAAAATGGTCCTCTGGGATTTTAAAAATCCCTCTGGTATTTTTAACAAATAAATGTAGCCGTGAGGTCTCTCTGGATGCATCTCCAACTGTGGCCAGTGTCCGTGATCAATGGAACAAGCCTTGGGGGGGGGGGGGGAAGTTCATCTCTTTGACCCTAGATAACTCTGAGATCTCACCTTCTCTCATGCACTTTTCTCAAGAATCCTCATAATCTGGCATTTTATCTTAGAAGCAATTGAGATACAGGTTAAGAAAATTGCCCAAGCTCTCAAAGTTGGCTCATATACTATAATAACTCAAAGTGACAAAGCTGATGCTCAGATCCAGGTCTTTGGACTCTAAGCTTTTCAGTTATCCTGGAGCTGACTCCCTCCTGTAGATTTTCCAAAAGCCACCATAAATGCATGTCCGGTAGGGCCTTGGGTAAGGCAAGGGACTTCCATCTGAAGAGCCTGCTTGTTTCCTCCACTGGGGATGATCAAAGGCACTAAAAGAGACATCAAAACTGACATTTATAACTCTTATTTTTACTGCCTGTACTTCAGGAAGTGATAAGTATCAATCTAGCTACTGGCGTTTAGTAAAGGCTGAAAAAAATCCTGAAGTAATCTGACGGGCCAGGTTCTGTGTTTTTTTGTCAATACGGCAACACCTGGACTTAAATAAGAAATGTCCAAATGACTCCAATATTGCAGTCAAGAATTGCATCTAGTTACTAACCCATTAGGTAAAAACATTGCCATGGGATATGTCTACCAGGTTTTCTTTCCACCTTGGTGCTGCAGTTGCAAAATGGAAGTGCTTCCTCTTCTTTCAGCATTTAAATTTTTCTCTGTCTTTAGAGAGATGGTTAATTTTCCTGTGCTTACTCTTCAAGTTTCTAGAGCTCAATGGCTGTCTCTCTTTAGGGCATAATGAAGCAAAGTTTGTCCCACAGAGAATCAATCAGGAGAAGCTAAGCTATAATTCAATGACAATCCCCAACTCTCAATGACTTTACGTTACAAAGGTTAATTGCTCACTCATATAACACATCTATCTCCAATTGACTGGGAACGCTGCTTTATGCAGTTCTCACGCTGAGACCTGGCTGACAGAATAGCCCCTATTTGGAAGTGACAATGTGTTCCTCTCTTTTATAAGAACCAGTAACATGGCCTTATCCTGCCCCACCACAAGAGGGCCAGAAAGTACAGTCCCCACAGAGCAGAAAGGGGGAAATAAGTCAGTACACCCTACTCATTGCTGGTGCTACTCAAATAATATTTGCATTTTAGAAAGAAAAAAATTCCCTTTTGCACATTCCTGTTCACATGAGGACAGTTTTATATATTGTAAAAGGTGTATGTTACAGGACATTTGGTAAATAGGAACATAGAGTTTGAGCTATCAATGACCTGCCACCCATTGTTTCTTCCATGTACCCAGTCATGCAGAGGTTTACTGAGCAGAAGGTGGATAATATGAGCATACACACTACCGTTATTTCATTCATGATGGTGATAGTAGTATGTGGGGAGACAACCCTGAAGGCAACCACTATACAGTGTGACGTACAGGTGGGGCACCCAACCCAGGTGGGGTGTCAAGGAAAACTTCATGGAGGGTGTTACAGCTGGGCTGCAAAAGGAAGGAGGATGGAATACATTTGGTACATTTCCTTTCAGCCTTTCCCCATAAGCCTGGGTGTTGTTTTTATATAATTATAAAAACTTTTTTAGCCAATTATGTATACTGCTCTTAGGTAAGGAGATTATAGTATGTCAATTCAACAGAATATGCAGCCATCCACATGATAATTAGAAAAATTGAGAGATAACATAGAAAATCTTATATAATGCTATGAGAAAACCAAGGTTAAAAATTATGTCGTATTACTAAACTAGATAAACGGACAAGATCTGCAAGACAACATGAAAAATGGAGACAGTTGAGGCTTATGTGTGGGATTGTGGGTAAAGTGTTTATTATGATTTTTCAGTGTGATGATAAAGTTTGTGCTAATGTTAAAATGTAAGACAATACATGTACACACACGTAAAAGACATATCGTTTAACTGTGTCCTCGCTGTCCCTGCCAGAGAAGATTCCTGGGTCTATTTAACTTAGGCATTTTTATATTTTTAATTTTGTACCTTAATTTCTGCATCTGTTACATGAATATTTTCCTATACAGCATCCATGATACAAGGATTAAGATTTGAAACATAGTTTTAAATATCTTTTATAAGCTGAGGACTACAAATGGATAAAGCTAGCTCTAGACTCATGTATATCCAACCTCCTATTCAACATCCCTACTTAAATGTCTAGTACAAGTTTTGAGCTCCATAAATCCAAAAACTGCACTCCTGATTTCTACTCCCCTCCAAGCCTGCTGCTTTCGCCATTTCAGGTGGCATCAACTTTTTTCTTCCATCTGCTCAGGCCAAAACCTTGATCTTTCCTCTCAAAACCCTCATCCAATAGGTCAGGGAAACTTGTTGGCTCTACCTTCAAAATAAACCCAGAATCAGACCATTTTTCCCTACTTGTACTTCTGCCCCAGAACCACCATTACCTCTGGACTGGATATTGAAATAACTTTCTAACATGTCTCACTGCTTGTCTAGTCTCAGCACTGTAACCAGAGTGATCTTTGCAAAGTCTAAGTTATGTTAAATTTCTCTTCAAAACCCTCTGAGGGCTCCACATGAAATCCAATAAATATCACCCTCTATAGATGGAAATATCACCCTCTATTTACATTTCTCACTTCTTCTACTCTATCCTTCACTCACTTTGTCTCAGCTACAGTAGTCCCTTTGCTGTTCTTTGAAAGCCAGCATACTTTTGCCTTTGGATGTTGGCTTTAGCTCTTCGCTCTTTCTGGAATCCTCTTTCCCCTAAACAGCTTCTTGGCTAATTCCCTGGCCTTTGCCAAGTCTCTCCTCAATTCTCACCTCAGTAAGATCTCTACTGAGCACTTTTCTGTACTGTATTCTGCCCTTCTTTCCTGCCCCAGTACCCCTTTAACACTTCACACATAGAACCTAACATCCCACATAATTCACTTGTGTATTTCCTGTTTGATCTGCTGGCATGTAAACGTCGCCAGGATGGGGATCTCTGTTTTATTCACGAGTTATCTCAATCATGTAGAACATGTAGTAGGTGTTCGATAACTGCTGTGAATAAATGAATCAAAGAGTAGAGAGAATCTACACATTTTCTGCAAAACTAATTACAGGCAAATCTTCAAATTGAGATACTGGAAAAAAAAGATTTATTTTAAAAGGATCTTTTCTAGGAGGTGAAGCCAGAAAAGCTAAGCAAACCACACAAAACTAGATCTTTATTACTTTTTAACTCAGAGAAATTCATATTACAGCAATTTGTTACTTCCAGTAAAACTACATATGAACAAAATTCATAAAATGCAGAATTTTATGGTGCTGATACAAAAAACATATGTTAACTAAGAACAAGCTTGTATTTTTATTTCTCAGTATTTTATCCCTTAGCCAGGCTGTCAACTAACTATATAAATTTCAAACATTAAGAGGTACAAATCAGCTCTCTAAAGTATCTGTCAGAGCTTTCTGCATTAATCAAATCTGATGTATTGTAACCAACATGGAAAAAATATTTGATACAAACTCAAACAATTGAATAAGCATAATATTAAAAAGCATGAATTTGAGTTACTACTTAAGCTTAAATAAAGAGAAAAAGAGTAGGAATGCAATGTCCCTGTTGTACTTTCACATTGCTGTTTATTTTAAATTTTCTACATGCTGTGGAGAAATTAAACTGTATGCTACTTATGAAACAGTTCAAATGGAATTGGACAGACTCAAGTTATATTAAAAATATGTTTCATTGGACATCATCAAAATGGTGGCATGAGGTGAGCCTCTGGAAATCTCCCCTGGAATTTACAACAAATTGAACAACTATAACTCCACAAAGGACTCCCAGCGCAGCAGACAGGCAAGACTAAGAGACACATTACAGAAATAACCTAAAGGTGGGCAAATTCCACAAGCAGGAGAGGAGGGAAGGGAGAAGTGCGGAGACGGGGCTGCACAGGCAGGCGCAGGATGCATACCTAGCTCAGTGCTCTGAGCTCGCTGCATCCCCGAACAACCACAGCTGTGGGAAAAGGAAGAACTCGGACTGCTAGGGCTCTGCTTATGGCCCACAGGGCTAAGGGGACAGCATATAACACAGCTGAAACCAACACTCACAGCAGAGACCTTGGAGCAAAGACTGAGGAAGGAAGGCTGAAAATGGTGGTTTAAGCCCTCACTGCCGAGCAGAGAACAGAAGCTTTAGGCACTGAGACTAGCGGCTGCCTCCCCAGAGTCCCAGAGCTCGCCCCGCCCCCACCTGCCCAGTGCTAGAAGCGGAACCAAGGCAAAAATAACAGTAGCAGTGTCAGATCAAAAGAACAAAATATTTGCAGTTCTGAGAACTCTGGTTTTCAGACACAGATTGGCATCCCAACTAGTTTTGGCAAAGGGGAGGGAGCTGTGGAAGCAGGACTGGCTGTGGTGGTGGTCGCAGCCATTGCTCTGGGCCACCTTTCACAACCCACCCTGCCCCTGTCCCCACCTATCTGGGTGGATCCCTGCAGGAGTAAACAGAATTGCTGAAACACAAGGTCTCTGAATCTGGTGCAGGAAGAGCTTTGGAACTTCAAAAGCTCTTGGCATCCCCACATGGATGTGGCTCCCTATGACCCAAGCAAACTGTTAACAGAGGAGAAGCCCACCTTCCAGGGAATCGCCCCATTTTGTGAGAAGCTGGAATAGTGCAGAGAAAACAACACTATAGTGTGAGAGAGAAAAAAAGGCTGCAGTTGGACAGAAAATAAAACATTCTACCAACACGTACTGGAAAACAAAAGAAAGATCACTTCCTATCAACCTGTTACAGAACACACTCCTGTAGATGTCGAGGAAGAGAAATAATAAATCATTAATTGCCGCGAATAATCAAGGCAAAAAGCTCAGAAAGAAAGTGAAAAGTCTCCAGAAAATGAACTGAAAGATATAGAAATATCTGACTTAAATGACAGAGAATTCAAAATTGCAGTTCTGAAACACTCAACAAGATGCAAGAAAACACAGAAAGGCAGTTTAATGCACTCAGAAACACAATCAAAGAACATGAACATTTTACCAGAGATTGAAATTTTAAAAAAGAACCAAATAGAATTTCTGGAGACTAAGAACTCAACAGAAGAAATGAAGAATGAAATAGCCAGCGTAGGGAGTAGAGTTGACCAGATGGAGGAAAGAATCAGTGACATCAAAGATAGAATCCTGGAAATGACATGGATGGAAGAAGAAAGAGACTTCAGACTTAAAAGAAATGAAAGAACTCTACAAGAATTTTCTGACTCTATCAAAAAGAGCAATATAAGAATAACGGGCATACCAGAAGGAGAAGAAAGAGAGAAGGGAACAGAGAGTATTTTCAAACAAATAGTCAATGAGAACTTCCCAAACTTGTGGAAAGAACTGGATCCTTGAATCCAAGAAGCAAATAGAACAGCTAATTACATCAATCTCAAAAAGCCTTCTCCAAGGCACATTGTGTTGAAGCTGTTTAAAATCAACAACAAAGAAAGAATCCTCAAGGCAGCCAAGGAAAAAAAGACGGTAACCTACAAAGGAAAGCCCATTAGATTATCCTCAGATTTCTCAGGAGAAACTACACAAACCAGGAGGGAGTGTAACCAAATATTCAAACTATTGAAAGGGACAAATTATGAACCAAGAATAATATACCCAGCAAAGATATCCTTTAGATATGAATGAGGAATAAAGACCTTTCCAGACATACAGAAGCTGAGGGAATTTTCTAATACATGACCTGCACTACAAGAAATACTAAAGGAGGCTATTCGACCACCATCAACAGGTACAATTTGTGGCAAACAAAACATAAAAAGGGGGAGAGTAAAGGCCTGAACCGGAATATGGGAATGGAGAAAGTAAGCATGCTGAAGAAAATGGAATACTCTAAATATCAAACTTTCTTTTACATAAACTTAATGGTAACCACTCAAAAAAAAAAAAAAAAAAATCCAGAACTGAAATATATACTGTAATAAAAGAAGAAACAGAGGGATACATCATAGAATACCACCACACAGAAATAATGCACCACAACAAAAAGACAAAGAAACTATGGAGACACAATCTTACCAGAAAACTAAAGATAGAATGATAGGAAATCCTTACATATCAATAATCACCCTAAATGTAAATGAACTGAACTCACCGATAAAATCGCACAGAGTAGCAGATTGGATCAAAAAACTAAACCCAACCATATGCTGTCTCCAAGAGACACATCTCAGCTACAAGGACAAGTATAGACTCAAAGTGAAAGGGTGGAAATTGACACTCCAAGCAAATGGTATCCAGAGAAAATCAGGTGTTGTCATACTGATATCAGATGAAACAAACTTCAGGGTGAAAAAGGTAACAAGAGACAAAGATGGACATTTCATAATGGTAAAGGGGACTATACCACAAGAAGACATAACAGTCATCAATATTTATGCCCCCAATCAGGGAGCACCGAAATATACCAAGCAGCTACTAACAGAACTAAAGGGAGAAATTGACCAAAACATAACTATACTAGGGGACCTAAATACATCATTGACAGTTACGGATAGATCATCCAAACAGAAAATAAATCATGAAATAGTAGCCCTAAATGACACATTAGATGAAATGGACATAATTGACATTTATAGAGCACTTCATCCTAAAACATCAGACTATACATTCTTTTCTAGTGTACATGGAACATTCTCAAGGATAGACCATATATTGGGACATAAAATCAGCCTCAGCAAACTTAAGAAGATTGAAATCATACAAGCATATTCTCTGATCACAAGGCTTTGAAATTGGATATCAACTGCAAGAAAGCAGGAAAAAACACAAATACATGGAGATTAAACAACATACTTTTAAAGAACGACTGGGTCAAAGAAGAAATTAAAGGAGAGATCAAAAGATACATAGAAACAAATGACAATGAAAATACATCCTACCAAAATTTTTGGGATGCAGCGAAAGCAGTTTTAAGAGGGAAACTTATATCATTACAGGCCTATCTCTAGAAACAAGAAAAATCCCAAATAAATAACCTCACGTTACACCTTAAAGAACTAGAAAAAGAAGAACAAGTGAAACCCAAGGTCAGCAGAAGAAAGGAAATAACAAAAATCAGAGCAGAACTAAATGAAATAGAGAAGACAATAGAAAAAATTAATGTGACAAAGAGCTGGTTCTTTGAAAAGATTAACAAAATTGACAAACCCTTGGCTAGACTCACTAAGATAAAAAGAGAGAAGACACTAATTAACAAAATCAGAAACGAAAAAGGGGAAGTTATCACGGACACCACAGAAATACAAAGGATCATCCAAGAATACTATGAAGGACTATATGCCACCAAATTCAATAACCTAGAAGAAATGGACAAGTTCTTAGAAACATATAGCCTTCCTAGGCTGAACCATGAAGAACTGGAAAATCTAAACAGACCGATCACCAGTAACGAAATTGAATCAGTCATCCAAAACCTTCCCAAAAGCAAAAGTCCGGGACCAGATGGCTTCACTAGTGAATTCTACCAAACCTTCAAAGAGGATCTAATACCAATCCTGCTCAAACTCTTCCAAAAATTTGAAGAAGAGACAGTACTCCCTAACTCATTTTATGAGGCCAACATTACCCTGATACCAAAACCTGGTAAGGATAACACACAAAAAGAAAACTACAGAACAATATCTCTGATGAATACAGATGCAAAAATCCTAAACAAAATTCTAGCAAATCGAATGCAACAATGCATTAAATAGATTATTCATCACGCAAGTGGGGTTCATCCCAAGAGCACAAGGATGGTTCAACATACGCAAATCCATCAATGTGATACATCACATAAACAAAATAAAGGACAAAAATCATATGATTATATCAATTGATGCAGAAAAAGCATTTGACAAGATACAACATCCATTTGTGATTAAAACACTTAATAAATTAGGTATAGAAGAAAAATACCTTAACTTAATAAAGTCCATATAGAACAAACCCTCAGCTAATATCAGAATTAATGGTGAAAAACTGAAACCCTTTCCTCTATGTTCAGTAACGACAGGGCTGTACCCCATCAGCTCTGCTTTTCAACATAGTGTTACAAGTTTGCACCAGAGCAATCACGCAAGAGAAAGAAATAAAAGGCATCCAAACTGGGAATGAAGAAGTTAAATTGTCACTCTTTGTAGATGACATGATGCTACATACAGAAAACCCTAAAGACTCCACCAAAAAGCTATTAGAAACAATCAACAAATACAGTAAAGTTGCTGGCTACAAAATCAACGTACAAAAGTCCATTGCATTCCTATATACTAACAATGAAATCTCAGAAAAAGAAATACGAAAAACAATTCCTTTTGCAATTGCAGCAAAAAGAATAAAATACCTAGGAATAAACTTAACCAAGGATGTGAAAGACCTATATGCTGAAAACTATAAGACATTTTTAAGGGAAATTGAAGAAGACACAAAGAAATGGAAAGACATTCCGTGCTCATGGATTGGAAGCATCAACATAGTTAAAATGGCCATATTACCCAAAGCAATATACAGATTTAATGCAATCCCCATCAAAATCCCAATGGCATTTTTTAAAGAAATAGAACAAAAAATCATCAGATTTGTTTGGAATCACAAAAGACCCTGAATAGCCAAAGCAATCTTAAGAAAAAAGAACAATGCTGGCGGTATCAACATTGATACCTGACTTTAGCTTGTACTACAGGGCAACGATAATCAAAACAGCATAGTGTTGGCAGAAAAACAGACACGTAGACCAATGGGATAGATTTGAGAACCAGAAATAAACCTGCATAAATATGGACAGATAATTTTTGACAAAGAAGTAAAAAACATACAATGGAGTAAAGACAGCCTCTTCAATAAATGATGCTGGGAGAATTGGAAAGCCACGTGCAAAAAATGAAACTGGACTGCTGTCACCATGTACCAAAATTAATTCAAAATGGATCAAAGACAAGCATAAGACCTGAAACAATAAATTTCATAGAAGAAAACAAAACACTAAACTTATGGACCTTGGGTTCAAAGAACATTTTATGAATTTGACTGCAAAGGCAAGGGAAGTAAAAGTTAAAATAAATGAATGGGACTATATGAAACTTAAAAGCTTCTGCACAGCAAAAGAAACCATCGACAACATAAAGAGGCAACCAACTGAATGGGAGAAGATTTTTGCAAACAGTGCCTCCGATAAGGGGCTAATATCCAAAATATACAAGGAGCTCATGCAACTCGACAACAAAAAAACAAACAACCCAATTGAAAAATGGGCAGATGACCTGAAGAGACATTTCTCCAAAGAGGACATACAAATGGCAAATAGACATATGAAAAAATGCTCAACATCACTAATCATCAGAGAAATGCAAATAAAAACCACAATGAGATATCACCTCACCCCAGTCAGAATGGCTATCATCAACAAGACAAATGATAACAAATGTTGGAGAGGTTGTGGAGAAAAAGGAACCCTCATACACTGTTGGAGGGAATGCAGACTGGTGCAGCCACTATGGAAGGCAGTGTGGAGGTTCCTCAAAATTTACGAATAGAATTACCATAGGACCCAGCAATCCCTCTCCTGGGTATCTACCCAAAAATTCTGAAAACATTTATCCATAAAGACAAGTGTGCTCCAATGTTCATTGCAGCTTTACGGTGGCCAAGATATGGAAACAACCAAAATGTCCTTCGATAGATAAATGGATAAAGAAGTTGTGGTATATATACACAATGGAATATTATTCGGCGGTAAGAAAAGATGATATGGGAACATTTGTGACAACTTGAATGGATCTTGAGATTATAATGCTAAGCGAAATAAGTCAGACTGAAAAAGCACAGAACCATATGATTTCACTGATATGTGGTATATAAACCAAAAACAACAAAAGAATAAGACAAACAAATGAGAAACAAAACTCATAGACACAGACAATAGTTTAGTGGTTACCAGAGGGTAAGGGGGGTGGGGGGTGGGAGATGAGGGTAAGGGGGATCAAATATATGGTGATGGAAGGAGAACTGACTCTGGGTGGTGAACACACAATGGGATTTATAGATGATGTAATACAGAATTATACACCTGAAATCTATGTAACTTTACTAAGAATTGTCACCCCAATAAACTGTAATTAAAAAAAAACATATATATATATATATGTTTCAATCTATTTTAGTTGCTTTAAAGTATAGTTGTAAATTCAACAGTTAATACTCATTGATTTTTTTAAAAATCTTTTAAATTTTGACAAAAAAGGATAATTCCTCAATTTAAATAAGTAGTTTATAGCCAGGGGCCAACATTATATTTGATGGTGAATGCCAAAGGCATTTCCATTAAAATTTTAAGGATACTATCTCACATATATTATAACATTTTTCTGAATATTCTGGCCAGTCATAAGACATAAAAGAGAAATAAGAAACATAACTATTGAAAGGAGAGGAATTATTCTTCTTGATCAACAAAATTATATACTTAGAAAATAATTGAAAATCTCACTAAAATGATGGAGAAATATTTATCACTACTTTAAATAAACATTAAAATGTTAAAAATATAAAAAGCTAAGATTATGTTCATATTTATGGCAATATGTAAAACACATCTAGAATAAATGTAAAAGAAAATGTGCATCAATTGTAAGAAGGAAACTATAAATCTTTTTTTTTTTTTTTGAGATTTTGTAAGACTTGCCAGCATGAAAGCCTAAACAGTATGAAGATATCAATTCATCCCAAATTAACTTATAAGGTTAATATTATTCCAGTTGAAATAATTTCTCTTTTGAACTGAATTGATTGAATTATCTTAGATTTTTCCTACTCTTGTGGCTTAGAAATTATGTCTGTTACTCTGTTCTTCTAGTGTTTCATCTTAAAATTTTAACAAAACAGTGTAAACATGTTCACTATCAATATCAGGACTTTATAACCTCTCCCGGAAGAGCGGCTCATTTCAATGCCTCACTCACCATCACAAACAATTCCCATGTTCAGCTGAGATGTTCTGAAATTTTAGCACTAGATTATTTTTTCAGAAAGCTTTTAAATTAATTTGCCTTACATTTCTCAGCTATTTTATTCAAACTTAATTATAAGTTTTACCTATGCCACAGATTCTTGTGACACAGGCAGAATTATTGTATGACTATTCGCAGATTTTCCCATGGCTCCTGTCCTCAACCCCTTCTAAAAGGATTATTCCATCTCTCCAACATCATTCCTGATGTCAGCTAATGTGATGTTGACACCAGGGTAATGGGTAAGCCGAAAAATAGAGAGGAGTGCTTGCCTGCTTATTCACTTATATTGGAAAAGGCAGGGTGTTACTCTAGAAAGAAGGGGGAAAAGGAGTATACAGGGGCATAGACATGGTAGGAAAAAGGTTTTGGTGATCGTAGAAGAGAGATTTTGGATTTAAGGATGGTTGGTATATGTTAAAGATATTGAGAAAGGAAGAAAGAAGGACTGAGGATTTGAAGACATTTTGCAGTGCATTATTAATATAATTCCTTTGGGCATTTTCTCAAGAAACTTCAAGAAAGATTTTAGTTGCTTTTAATTTTATCTACCTGTTTACTTGCTCGCTTGTTTGTTTTCCCATTGTGGCTTTGAAGGTGACTCCTGACTGAGACTGGACCACGGGGTACCTCAGCTTGATATGGACTATGTGTATACATCATTCAAGACAGAAATTCAGACCCAGAGAGATAAATCAAATTCTTTTGACACCTGAAAAGGTGTCAAAAGCTTGAATTATTTACTTTTTACTTTATAACGAATCATCTGGAAACTTAGTGGCTTAAAACTATAAATAGCTATTATTTGTCAGGATTCTGTGATTTGGGTAGGAATTCCTTCTAGTCTAGGGTGGGTTGGCTTGGCTTGGCCTCATTCATATAATAGCAGAACAATTCCTAACAGCCTCTGCTTGAGTTATATTTGTTATTGTCCTGTTGATTGCACCAAGTCACCTGGCCAGGCCCAGAGTTAGTATGGGAAATATGGGAACTGCTGCAAATTGCTTTTCCAAGGGGCCTGGTTAGAAAGAGAGGGATGATTTGTGGTCATTTGTGCAATCTGCCATTCTGAGTGAAAGAACAGGTTAGTAAGGCAGGTTAGCTAACTAAAAGGCCTTCATACTTAAAGCGAAATGCAAAAAAACTGAAAAGCAGTTAACTGAAGAGCTGTAACTACTGATGTATGTAGAAAAACTCAGGTGGCTCGGGAGATGAGGTTTGGGGAGGTATAGGATGGAGAAGGTGGGGATTATTGTTTTTCCTTCATATCTTTGTTTTATCTCATTGTGGCAATAATAAACATCTGTTACCATTATGATTTGGGAAATAGAATCTAACAAGAATATCTATTAGTTTCCTAGTGCTTCTGTAACAAATTACTACAAAGTGAATGCCATCAAACAGCACAAACTTTTTCTCTTACAAGCCTAGATCAGAAGCCTAAATGAGTAGATAGGACTGTGTTCCTTCTGGAGGCTCTAGGGCAGAATCTGTTTCTTTTCCTTTTCCAGCTTCTAGAAACTGTCTACATTCCTCTGCTCATGACCCCACCTAGTTCAGGCCTCTGTTTCAGTCTGTCTCCTCTGACTCGGACGTTCCTATCTCCCTCTTGTAAGGACCTTTGTGATTACACTGGGTCCATCAACTAATCCAGGCTAATCTCCCCATCTCAAGATCCTTAACACAATCACATCTGCAAACTCCCTAAGGTAACACAGTCATGGGCTTGGGGATTTGGATGGGACATTAGGATGTCTTTGGGGGGCCATAATGAATTCAAGCTGCCACAATGTATTAATTAAATTAATTTATTTGAAGCTCCTCAGGGAATCTGATATTCAGCCAGGTTAAGGAACCCTTGTCCTCAGGTATTTCTCTGACGGTAGCCACAATGTTCTCTGCTCAAGTAATTTCTCCATTCAGAAATTACCAGGTGGCTGCAATTTTCCTAGTGGATCCACTAGGAAATGATGCCACAGAGACACAGCCATTGCCATTGTTCAATTCTGGGAGTTCTCATCTCTTCCTACGCAATTATAATGATCTTCTCAGGGTGACTATGGTATTAAGACAAGTCTTCTCAGGAAATCTGCCCACAGTTGCATAATCTGCCCAAGTCCTCAT
Organism: Rhinolophus sinicus; assembly: GCF_036562045.2. Lineage (NCBI taxonomy): Eukaryota > Metazoa > Chordata > Mammalia > Chiroptera > Rhinolophidae > Rhinolophus > Rhinolophus sinicus. The sequence goes on from NC_133758.1 coordinate 98,647,850, forward strand.
ACCACAAGAACCTCCAGGAAGCCACACATTTAGACAAAGTAATGTTTTGGTTGGTGTTTATGGGGTTATTGTTTCTCCACTGAGGGACTCATTCTGCTGTTTCTCTAGAATGAGTGGCCTTGATGGAGGCTGACTTATGAGGGAGACCTTATAGAGACCAGACCGTATCTGTGGATAACCCACCTCCAGACACACAGGGATCTCATAAAGAGAAACAAACTTCACATCTAGTCCACTGTTATTATCTAAGCACGACTGCAGTTCCCGTCTGGTGATCGGGAATGCACCATATAAGCGTGCCCGCAGTTAGTAGGCGGCACTGTTGTATGCTTCCTGAGGACATGCAAACCCTTTGCGTGGAGGACTTCAAAGGTAATATGTTCTGGTAAAGTAGACTTGAGGATTTAAGTAGAGCAAACATATGGACTATTGATTCCAAAATTAAGTTGATTGCCTAAAAATTCCATTTTCCTGTTTACGTGTTATCATCAGCAAGGCTGGGCCAGATTCAAAAACCACTATGAGAGTACGAGCCTTTGAGTGGCTGCCAGAAACATCCATAATCATCTCCTGGGGAGAGGACAAAATTTAAGACTGAGAAGGTGGCATTTTCCTGGTTTGCGTTCAAAACGTTTTAGCTGAAAAAAAGTGAAATCTATACAAATGAAACTGTGAAAAATGACATCTAAACCTTAAACTGTGATGAAAATCAGCTTTATAACTAGCACATACTTCCCTGACTCTAAAGCTAACTTCACATTCATGTTCCCAGGAAAGGGGGTTTTTATCGCGTGCTATGTATTTCTTAGGTTTCCGATGTTGACAAGTTAACCAATAATCAGGGAAGATACAGGATCTGCTGGCACTTTGATCTTGGACTTCCAACCTCCAGAACTGTGAGAAGTAAATGTTAGTTAAACCACCCAGTCTATGGTATTTTGTTGCAGCAGCTCAGCAGACTAAAACAGTTCTTATAGTTCCTTAGAACCTTTGCTCTAGGGGGTTGTTCTGCCTAGAATGCTCTCTTTCTCTCTCTCTCTCTCTCTCTCTGTGATCTATGCATGGCTCGCTCTTTGTTGATATTTAGATCTCTACTTAAATATCATCTTGCAGTCGGCCTTTACTGATGTCATCCAATCTAGAGGAACTGTCAAGATACACTCTAATTTCCCTAATTTAACAATTTTCATATTACTTGTTACTTTCTGATAGTTTCCTTTTTTTCAGACTTAAACATTTAATTTTATTGTCTTTTATACCCAATTATAATATAAATCTATGAGAAAAAAAAGAGAGAGTTTGTATATTTGGTTTACTACTATATCTGTAATGCCTAGAAAAATGCTTGGGGCGTGGTGAGCAGTCTGGAAATAGTTTTCAAATTAATGAAGAAAGAAAATATATCAGGCTAACATCTACGGTATCCAGCTATTGCTTCCTCTTCTCAACTTTAGAACACATTCCCTAAACCATAGGTACTCTGAAACCTTAAGGGTTTGTTTCAGTAATCCATGGGAGTCTGAAGTAGCAAGTGATGTAATTTCTTCAACCATACATGCACTCTGGTACTAGGATTTTCAAAACTACCTAATTCAGATGTCCCCAACCATTTGAGTGACAGCCTGCATTTGAGTCACCCACCTTATCTTTGCCTACCCAGCATCTAACATTGCCAAAAAGAAATGGCTTTATTGGTTCAATCAATATGAAGCAGAGTTTCCATACGAGGGTCCATGCCTCCAGCCAAAGACTAGCAGGAAGAAACCTAGGGTTGAACCTGCAGGGTCTATTGTTCCTTGAAACAAGGCAGACTGCACACCATGGGGAGCTGGAAAGCATCTCAATAAGACAGTGTGAGAAAGCACTTTTTATGGGATTTGAGTTGGTGTTAGGTGATTTGGGGGAGGACTCAAGGAAACAGGATGTTGCTCTGGATTGGATGCTCTCAGGAAGTGGGGTCATTCTATGAGTGAGTATCTTAAATCATATTTAGACCAAGGAAAGACTCATGAGGCTAAAGGTGTAGTTGTTACAGAAGCAGCAGTCACTTGTATGAGCAGGGAGAATGGACTTTCGGTATTTTGTGGTTTACACAGTGACCTTGTTTTTCGTCTGTGCTTAGATAAGATTATGAAGTTTGTTTTGTTTGTTTGGTGTCACTTGATCACAATCAAAGAGTGACCCTATCAGACGTTAGAATCCTGGGAGATTCTCAGAACAGCTAACTATGAATGCCAGGTCAGCTGCTAACCACACGGAGACCCAGTTATTAAGAGTCAGGCCAGTTCCCCAGGTCAGAGGCTGCCTGCTTGTTTTCACCAGCTTACTCAGAGATGATTGATTCCCCATGCCCAGCCCACATGTGGTTATGTTTAGCTTTTGTCTGATCAATCATGTAGTGAGGCAGCTTTGCCCCCACAAATGCTACATAAGCCATTGTAACTTACCCCCGTCAGACCTAAGTCCCTCTCCTCCAAATGTAACTGTAGGTGTGATAGGTCCCGGAGGTTCCCTGGACCTCTGCTGACACTATCCAGAGAAGGTTGCAGTTGCCTTGTTGCAGGAAGGGAATGGCCTGGGCTAAGGCAGTGACAGTGTGGATGTGGAGAAACTGAGGTAAAGCATGTGGGAGAGGTAGCATTCAGAAGGTCATCAGAGAGAGGAACTGAGGATTCGGACATGGTTAACTTAGGAGACTGGGTATTAGTGACGTTATGGACCAACACATATAGGTCCACAGCAGGTTTTTGCGAGGAGGTGATCCTTTCTGTTTGGGACATATTCAATTTGAGGTGCTCAAGGTAGAGATGACCTATAAGCAGTGGAGTGTAAGATTTAGGAGAGGGTTTAGCATTTAAGGGTTTAGCATTGGGACTCATCAACATGATGAACTCACCTTAGGTGACAAGAGTGAACATATAGAATCAGAAGAGAAGCAGCTTCCGAATAAAACTCAAATAAGCAACTGGGGAAAAAAGAGGAAGTATGAGGTATTTCTCCAAAGTCAAAATCGAAGTTAAGAAAGGGCTAATCAATGTGTGCTTTAAAACAAAAAATCAAAGCCATGTGGGAAGTCAAAGACTGTGAAGACCCAATAAAGCGTGGCCATTTTCATTCATTTATTCAAGAAATAATTATTGAGCATAAAGTGTCAAGGGCTATTCAGGACCTGGAAATAAAATATGGGGGTGGGGGACGGGGAGTGGTGGGGAAGAAAACAGACAAAAATTCCTGCTCCCCTACTGCTTACATTGTACTGTGGAAAACAAATAATAAATAAAATGAACAACTAAATTAAATAAGATTAGAAGGTAATAAGTATTTTGGAGAAAAATAAGTCAGAGAAGGAGAACGGATTGAGCTGGAAGTGTGGGAGGGAGGTTTTCAGTTTTAGAGAGGGTATACCTCAACTATGAAGTGGACTTTGAAAAAAGATTTGAAGTGAGAGGTTAGTGATGCTGTTATCTAGTCAGATCATTCTAGATAGCAAAGGTGTTCTCATCACTGACATTAGCCACACCAACAAGAGAAGAATAGCCTTGTTTGATGCCATCCACATAGGAGATACTCAATGTATATTTAGTGGACTAATTAACACAATGGGTATTCAAAGAAGTTTCAAGTAATCAGCTAGTTCTAGAAGCTCAATCAATACATAGACATGACAATACATTGATTTGGAAAAATATATTTAGTAATATCGTCTTGATAAAATAAAATGCACGTTTAAGGATTGTAATGTAGCAACTTAAAAGAGTTCCCTTTGTTTCTTTCTTTCGAGAATAGGTCTCAAAGAAACGAGTCATGCAATAAGTATTTGAAGGATTAGAATGTGGGTGCTTGGTTCAACTGCTTTGCGTTTCTTTGGGGGATGATATTTCATTGTCCTTTTGCTTCTATCCAGTGTTTCATCCAAAAAGAACTTCTTGTATAAACATTGCAGTCTTATTCTATTGACAAACAGCAGCACACAATTTCTTATGGCTGAGGTATCTAATATAAAACATCTATATACACATATACATACAAAATTTATAACAAGACTCTGTGTTACCAGTTAAATGTGTCTTGATTTTTGAGAACTGAAATATTTGCTTTTCCACCAGTGCCATGGAGAGTTCATAACTGATGGAAGTACTTTGGCTTTCAGAGAGATGCTATTTCTTTGCAATGTTACATCTTTGGGGAACAAATATGAAAAATAAAATGTGTCATTTTACATGATACAGAGTCTTTTTATTGTCACCTTCCTAGCTTTAAAAGTAAGTGGGACAAATCATAAAAAGACATATTGTAGGTGCAGGTTCTGCTTTAAATTTAGATATTCTAATGGAGTGTCAATTCAGTGAGTCTTTCTCCGTGTCTCTTATTTCTCCCTTTCCTTACCCACGGGCAGTGTGACCTGGTAATAAAGCACTAAGCTGTGAATAGGATGATTTATTTTTGGCTGGCAGCCTTTATCAGATTATAGCTCTTGGAGATGATGATTTTCCTACCAACTTACTCCACAGGAGTGCTGTCAAAATCCATCACATTGAGCCCAGGGAATTTAATAGAAGTGGATGTGTACACAGGTGACTTTAAGGACAATTTGCCAAATTTTCAGGGATCACAATTGTGATGATCAATTATATACTTTTTTTTTTGCAGACTTAGAAAGTGATACTTAAAAAATTAATGGAACCACACTGAGATTACTTCACATCTACTAGAGTAGCTATGATAAAAAAGACAGACAATAACAAGTGTTGACGAGATTGTGGAGAAATTGGAGCCTTCGCATGCTGCAGTTGAGAATGTAAAATGGTACACTGTGAAAAGCAGTTTGGCAGTTTTTCAAAAAGTCAAACATAGTTACCATATGACCCACTAATTTCATGCCTACACACATACCCAAAAGCATTGAGAACATATGTCCACACAAAACTCATACACAAATGTTCATAGCAGCATTATTCAAAATAGCCAAAAAGTAGAAATAACCCAAATGTCCATCAACTGATGAATGGATAAATAAAATGTGGCATGTGCATAAAATGAAATAATAATTAGCCATAAAAGAAAATGAAGTACTGATACATGCTATGACATGGATGAGCCTTGAAAGACATGCTAAGTGGAAGAAGCCAGACATAGAATGGCAGATATGACATGCCAGTTATATAAAATATCCGGAATAAGTAAATCCGTAAAGGTGAGAGAGAGAGAGAGAGAGAAAGAGAGAGAGAGAGAGAGAGGTGCTTACCTAAGATTGGGAAGTTTGTGGATAAGTAGGGAGTAACTGATAAGAGGTATGGAATGTATCTTTTAGGTGTGATAAAAACGTACTAAAATTAGATAGTAATGGTTGCATAACTTTGTTAATGTACTAAAAGAGTCATTGGATTATTCTCTTCAAAAGGATGAGTTTTATAGTATGTGAATTATATCTCAACAAAGTTGTTATTTTAAAAATGTTTTAAATCAAGGATTTGAAATTTCATTGATTATCAGATGATATAAAGGAATTGTTATTAATTTGTGGTGTGATAATACTGTGGTAATGTTTTCTTAATGGAAATTTAGGCTACTTCTTTCAATGATCTGAGGCAATGTCTTTAAAATGGGTCTTATGAAGATGATTAAATACTTACGAATATATATATATATCTCTTTTTTTTTTTTTTTTTTAATTAACTGCAAGCCCCTCTTGCTAAGATGGTAGGTACTCTGTTGCTAGATTTTCGTCATATAGACATGGTGGTCATAAACTATAAATCCCAGATTAGTGCTGTGATCTTGAGAAAATGGCTTAGCTGCTGCAAGACTTAGTTTCCTCTTCTATAAAGCAGAGATTGTTATAAGGATTGAAAACTCCCAGGGCAGTTGTGAAAGCCAGTAGGCAATTGAGAAATGGTGGTTGTTGTTGTTGACAGGGCAGGAGGGGTTGGAGGGTGGTTAACTGTGTTACATTGATTGTAACACCCATTTTTTTTTTCCATTTTAGCAGCTCTGAAGTTAAGATTCATCTACTAATCAATGGCACCTCATAGCTTAATTGGAAATATTTTCCTTTGTTAGTGGTACATAAAATAAAGGCATATCTTACACTCAACAGATACTTGTTAGACTCCATGAAATAACGGTATTGCTAGAACTATTGCCACTACTCTTACTACTGTGACATAGGTGGTTTTCATTTTCCATCTTTTTAGTCTTCTGACACATTTAATCTTCAAAGAACATCAATTTATTTCTTCTGTCTTCTCCTCCTTCCCCATTTCTTGTCTCTTGTCCCCATTTATTATTCCTTGATCTAACAATTACAGTCAGTAATGACTATAAGCAATCAATTTAAACTTCTTCAAAAAAGGTAAATATGTGAGGTGATGGATGTGTTAATTAACTCAATAGGAATCCTTTCACAACATATGCGTTGGCAAATTATCACATTTTTACACTTTAAGTATCTTACAATTTTATTTGTGAATTATACCTCAAGAATGCTGGAAAAAAACCACTTGCTTAAAACCACAATGAATGAATAAATAGACAGATAAAATAATTAAATGCAAAAAAAGATGCTACTTTAGAAATGAGGCCAGAGCTTAAAAAATGATCTTTCTCAAAAATGACATTTATATAGGAAAGTTTAAATGTATAAGTTAGTCTTTATTTTCAAAGGGAAAAGAAGTGACAATTATATATAATTCAAATAAAACCCCTTCCACTTAAAAAAGCAAAGTCTTTCATCTTGGCTGCTTTAGTATCTATGAAATGGGTATAGGGATAGCTCTACAAATCTTATGTTCTAAACAATGTTCCAGGTACTGAGAATATAGCAGTGAACTGTAGAAATTATTTACCCATGGGTAGCTTGTATTCTAGGGGAGCAGGGAGAGAGGGGCCATAAATTAATAATCATTTACTGTGTCAAGTAGTTATATGTGCTGTAAAAATAATAAAGTGGAATAAAGGGGTTAGAGTGTGAGGGGTTGCTTTTTTTATATAGGATGGTCAGGGAAGCCTTCTGTGATTAGGTAATAGTTGAGTAAAACTAGGAAGATAAATAATCATTATGAAAATACTCTATAAACTATAAAGGTAAGGAAGTAATTTTCTCTCATGCTATAAAATCAATGTGTTCTGGGTTAGGCCCTAAAAAAAGACTCAGTCCAATCTCTGTGTCATTATGAAGTTCATGGGCTTGTGTGAGAGACAGACACACATGGAAACAGTAATTGCCATGCAGTATGGTAACTACTAATATGGAAAAGTCTAACACTTCCGTGGAAACACATAGGAAGCAGACCATAACAGAAGGCTTCACAGATGAAATACCATTTGAGCTGAATCTTTAAAACTAGTTTTTTAATTAAAAAATGTTTTTAGAGAAAATTCATATAATGCAAAAAAGCCCACAAGAAAGAAACTATCACCCCCATCACATATTTTTAGTTTTGTTTTGTCCTTTGACATGTCAAAATCAGAATTAAAATCTCTCCTTCCTCACTCCTAGGGTTGGCAGACTTTTTCTGTAAAGGGAGCTAGCATAAATATCTTAGGCTTTGTGGACCTGACGTCCTCATCACAGCCACTCAACAATGCCAACGTAGCACAAAAGCAGCCACAGACAGTACACAAGTGAATGAGCATAACTGTGGCCCTATAAATTTTTATTTATAAAAACAGGCAGCCAGCTGGATTTGGCCATATTTTGTCATCTCCTGCCTTCCCTTAAACCCCAGAGCTTTGTAATACAAATGTGGAGTATGACCAATTTTTAAATTTTTAGCTAAGACTTAAACGATGCATAAGAATTTTTCAGGATAGTGAGTCAAGCGAGGAACAAAACAATGAAGACTTATTGAAAGTCATGTGCAAAGTTACGGTCATGAAAAAGAAAATCATGGACGATTCAGAGAACTAACTAACCTTAGTGAATATAGTTAGACCTGATGTTTCACAAGCTAAATCAAAATGCTCCTGTGTTGTAATAAATTAATGACAATCTTCTATGTCACTGGGGGTAGAGTGGCAGTGCTGATAAGGAATGGCTACAAATATCTCAATTTTAACTTTTTCCTTCTTTGTTTTTTGAGTCTAAGTTCATACTTCCAGTGATAGTCGTTTCCTAGTATTGAGAGGTGAATAAAATGAACATCATGACTTTACTATCTTCATTTCCCCCTTAGCTCCAACACATTTCTAAAGATCTTTTCTGATCCTGCTGCCATAAGCTTTTCACTTCATCATATTTACTGCTGAATTTTGACATCATTAGCTTCCCTGACACCTGGTTTTCTTACACTCGAGCAAGATGACCTGGATCCTTCTGACTGATTCCTGTAGCCCTATATATCTCTGCTAAGACTTTCTTTCGAACCACCCCTAACATTCTCTTCTGCTTCCTGTATGGCAAATTACGTAAACAAAGTCAAGTGCATGATATACACCACTTACCAAGACAATCTCTCGTTAGGAAAATGAAACCAAGAAGTTGAGCATTTAAAGGACCTTTTAGAACGGCTCTGCTGTCGTTGGACAAATGTGTGTATTATCTCCTAGAGATCTGCCTGATATGAAGCTATTAATAGCAGTTTGGGCATTGGAATGAGACATAGGTTTGAATCCCAACTACTTATAAATATGGTAAGTTAAACGAATCACTTCACCTCTCTGTGCCTCATATTTTAAATGGATATTTAATTACTTCACAGGATTGTGGTATCAAAAAACAATTTGGGTAGAAGCTTGGACTGGTATCCAGCAAGTTATAGGTACTTAATCAATGTTAAGCTCCTCATCCCCATTAATTAATATGTATGACTATTTACAAATTTGAATATGCTTCATGAACCGAAATATGGAAAATCACTCTTTATCCACTACTGTAGAATTATTTAATGCTGAATGTAACTTAAATACCTTGGTTTTAAAAAAGTTAAAATAACATTTAAATCATCTTGAAGAAAAAAAGAAGAAAAGGGAGAGGGATGAAGGAGAAATTGAAATAACATTCCTACCCTAGCTTCTTTTGACTTAGTATTTCATCTTAAGCCTTAACACGCTCATAATTTTTAGTAATATGTTATTTATTCCTAGCCCAACTTTGTCCTCTTATTTTTCTTTCTTCTTTCATTGTGCCTTAACTCATGTTACTTGTTATATTTTATGTTCATCTGTAAGCTCCCTGAAATCCTGTCTGGAGCACAGTGAGGTATAAATAAAAGAAAATAGTGCGTGTTGGAGATGGCAACCTCAGAAAGAGAGTCCAAGGAAATCAATAATTCTTAACAATACTTAAAACAGTATAGTCCCAGCCCTTAGTCTGGGCCCTGTTGGGTAACAAAACCAACAGTTTGCCTTTTCTTGAACCTGTTTTACTAATTTAAAAAATTAAAATAGCTAACATTTATCAAGCACTTTGTATGTGCTGACTGTTAGGCTAAGAATTTTACCTGTGCTCATTCATCTAATTTTCCCAAGAATTCTAAGAGCAAGTTATTATTTATTATCCCCGATGTATAACTGAGGAAATGGGTGACAAAGAAATTAAGTTACTTAGAATCACACACCTGGTAAGTGTAAGGCTGGGGTCCCACTGGAGGCAGCCCAACTCCAAACCCCTTGCCCTTAGCCACTGTGTAATGTGACTCAAGAAGATTTACAAAGGCCTTATAAAGGACTTAGAAATCCTTTTACAGTTCCTTTCTTTATTTCGTTTTTGTCTCATGGATATTTATAAATCATACCAAAAAACCATTCTCTTATAAATCAATTTACTGCCCTCAAAGTTGTTATTTCTTGGTCCTTTCTTCAATATATTTCTCAAAATTTTAAAATAGATTTTGCATGGCAAGGAAAGAGAATGAGTGAGAATGGCTTGCCTTTTCAAACAGTCGACTCAATTTAACAAAATATTCGTGGCGACATCACTGTATCAGACAGTGTCAGGCCCTGAGCCTACACAGAGGTGGGTTCTTTGGCTGCGTGGTGTCTAGAGTCCAAATATGAAACATGTGGTGATAATGTGAGGAAAGATAGGATGGTAGGGACACACGATGTTCTGAGAGCATGGTGGCGTGGGGGTTACTATACCCAGATGGGTCATTTAGGGAAGGATTCCCACAGAAAAATTGCCTCTGTTGAGGTCTTTTGAAAGACGAGAGCAGAAGAGAAGTGGTCGTGTTCAAGGTATGGTCTATCAGTCTGCTCGGGTTGCCATAACAAAATGCCATAGACTGAATGGTTTCAGCAACAGACATTTATTTCTTACAGTTCTGGATGCTGGGAAGTCCAAGATCAAGGTGCCAGCCAACTTGGTTTCTAATGAGAGCTCTCTTCTGGCTTGCAGATGGCTGCCTCCTTGCTGTGTCCTCACATGAGGGTAAGGGGTGGAGGAGGAGAGAGAGAAGAGAGGAGAAGGAGAGGGAGTGCCCACTCTGGTGTTTCTTCTTATAAGAACACTAATTCTGCTAGATAAGAGCCCCACTCTTAGGAACTCATTTAACCTTAGTTACCTCCTGAAAGCCCTATCTACAACATATGAATTTGGGGAGACACAAACATTCAGACCATCATGTGTCAGTAGGGGGAAGGAGAAGAATAGGGTTTGAGCAGGGAGAGTGCTTCAGGGAAACGTAGAATGAAGAGCCCTATTGCTTTCAAGGACTTGAACATAATTTAACAATTAGAGTGCTTGGATACTAGAGATAGGGAGGGTACCAATGCAGTTGCAGTGTAGACTTTATCCAAAGAGCAATAGCAGTGACAAACCATTAAAAGACTTTCAGGACAGAAGGGGCATGGTGGAACTGAATTCTTGAGGACCCTTATTGTAGTAGGGAAAATAGATTGGAGAGGGGCAAGATGGAAGGCAGACAATCAAGGAGATGTAGTTTTAGGGTAGTGACAATGAGGGCACAAAGAAGTGAACAGATTGGAGAGCTGTTTAGGGGGTCAAAATAGCAAGACTTAGAGATAAATTGAACACTGTAGAAGAGGGAAAGAGAGGTGTCAAAGATGGCACCCAAGTTGGTGACTTGGGCTTCCCTAGCACTTGGTCCTGGAAAAGAGAGGAGCTACATACAGAATACAAAGACAGAATTGTCCCTGTCTCCCAGGCAGGGCAGTGAGAAAACTCTCCCCTAGTTGCTAACTGCCCCAAACATAGCTGACAATCAGAACTTTCTGTCATTGAGCTTGCCTTTTATAGCCACCCTTAAGCCTTAAAGTTTAAAGGCTAGTAACACCTCATTGGTGTTTATTTGTCAGCTTTTACCAATTTCCACATAGACTTGTGTTCTGAATATTCCTTTTATCTTTGGTTTATTTTCTCAAAGTCCATGGGGACTCTAGAACTATAAGAAACATACCCCTGTGATCTTGTCAAGTGTGTATTGATTGGCTGAGCAATCTTGAAGCAAAGAGATTTTAGATTTCTCTTCTGAAATATACTGAGATGAAGACGTAGTAGTTAAGTATTGTAATAACAATAATAATGGTTAATATCATTGAGGGTTACCAAGTACTGAGTTAAGACATATAAATATACATCAAATTTAATCCTCTTTGGTAGGTGCTATTATTATCTCATCTTGTATGTAGACACTGAGATTTTGGATTTAAATGACTTGCTAGTAAATGACCCAGATCAGAGGTCAAGCTCAGACAGACTGCATCATGACACGCCAATTATGTTTTTTATACTCTTTTGTCTCTCCAGTTTTATTTCTATGATGGTTTAACAATTGAAGTGTAATTTTAAACATTTGTCTATTAAATCATTAGCATTTATACTGTGATTTAAAATAACGTTCTTATTATTATAATAATGGAGGCTCATTGTGTGACACTTGGAAAATATAAAGAAAATAAAAATAACCTATAATCCTACCACCTAGAGATAACTATTATTATAACTTTGATGTATTTCATGCCAGTATTTTTTAGTACATACTTTTTATAGTTGACATCAGTGTTTATACATTTTAATCATGCTTTTTTCATTTAAATTATAAATATAATCCTGTCTCCTTGCTATTAAACATGATTTACAAATGTTATTTTCAATGGCTGCAAAATATTTCATTGTATGGATATACTATAATTGATGTAACCATTCAAGCATTTTTGAACATTTAGTCTTTTCTCATTTTTCACTATTATAAATAATACATTTGGTATTTCAAGTTATTTTCTTTAAAAATATCACCAGAAATGCTTCAGAAAGGATAGGTGCAATTTTGAGGCTCTTGTTACTTTAGAAAACAATGGAATAATAGACACTCCCATCAGCAGGAAATGAAAATCTCTGCCTCATCAGACTCTCACCAGCACTGTGCATTATCACTTTTAGATCTTTATTAATAATGTAAGTATTTTTATAATTTCATTTTAATCCCTATTTCTATGCCTTCAAATAACGTTTAACATTATTATATACCTTTGGGATTGTTCTTAATGTTAGTTTCTGTTTCTTTTCCTATCATTATCCATTCATCTATTCATTCATTTAACACATATTTATTGAGCAACTATTATATGTTGGGCTCTATTTGAAACTCTAAAACAGTGCAGTAAGCAAGATAGACCAGGTGTTAACAGTCTAGGGAAAAGGCATATATATGGTTTAAATATATATTTTTTAATTCGATGATAAAGGGTTATACAGACTACTTATTTAAGGGAGGTAATATGATGAAGTAATAAAACAGAGTTCTTAAAGTTTGTGGTCTCAGGAACCCTTTACATTCTTACTGAGGACCCCAATGTAGGTTATACCTATCAATATTTACTGTATTAGAAATAAAAATTGAAAAAAATTAAAATTTTAAAATACTCAAGCACACAGTAGCCATCAGAGAGATGTAATCACCCACCAGGTAGCCTCTGGAAAACTCCACTGTACACTCATAAAGGAATGAGAATGAAAACACAAAGACTGCTTTAGTATTATTCTAAAAGCAACTTTGACCTCATAGACCCCTTACTGAGATCTCAGGGACACTTGGAATCCTCAGATCACAGTTCGAGACTTACTGTGATGGAAAAATGTCTCGATACTTTGGATTGGGTGTTAAAGGAGGTCTCTCTGAGGATATGACATTTAACTCGGGATCCAAGTGATGAGAAAGAACAATAGTGTGAATGTCAAAAGCGAAATAGTTCAGTTTGTGAAAATTCATCAAGTTGTGTGTGTGTTCGTGTGTGTATGTGTAAACATATGTGTATGCATACACGCATGTGTATGACTTGTACATATACATACATATATATATGTGTATACATATATACACAAACTTCTGAAAATATAATATGCTTCAATAAAAATGTTTTTCAGAAAGATTTAAAAGTAGAGATATTAAAAGATTAATTGAAAAATAAGGGAAAATATATGTGTACATGCCAAGTGTGGCTCTACTAGACTCAGCATTTTTTATCAATATTAAAGACATGCAACCCAAATATACATGGATTTCAGATTATGTACCTCGCCACTGAAAGAGTAAATATATATTTGCTCTAAACCCTGAAAGTCCCTGTCTCTGGAGGATGTCTTCCTGAAACTCGAGTTCTATATTGACTTTTGCATTGTATTGAGTATAGAAAAATAAATACTCACAAATTTGGGCCCGTGAACAAAATTTCCACCCTGAATTTGGGGCACCAGATGGCCAAACAACAAGTTCTTATTTATTTTCAGTCTCATCAAAAAAATTGATGCCCAACAACTGAATGGGCTACTTATTTTTATTCTTTTCAAAAATCTGAATTTTTTAAATTACCCAATTAAAATAATGTTAATGAAAATTTGGAATACATTAAAAAGATATATAATCTCAAACCCTAATACAATTTTTAAGATTTTGCCTATTTCCTTTTTCTGTTAAAATAGGCATGTTTTTACTTGGTACAATTACATGTAATAATATTGTATCCTGCTTTTTTTTAACTTAACATATAATTTACTTATTCACTTATTAATTATACTTATGGTTTATTTTCTGCGCCTACTAGAATGGAAGTGTTACAAGAATAGGGTAGGGGTTACGCTTATTTTGTTCACTGATATCTTTCAAGTGCTTATAATAATAATGCTTTCCAAGTGCATTAGAATTAGAATTAGAATAACATCATAAGTGTTAGATTAGATTAGAATAACATCATAAGTGACCAATTAATATCTTTCATTGACTGAATATTGAGCATATCATATATATCTTTTCATATTGCTATAATTTTCTATTACTTCAAATAGATTCTGTTCTTTACTTTTGAGGAGAATAATCCAAAATAAAAGCCTCCTGTTGAATGTTCTATGTTTCACATTTCAAGATATCATCTTATTAATACTCTACAGCTCAAAATTGGTTGCAAACTCAAATACCTATAATCTTAGGCAGTTAAATAAATTCACATGTGGGGTGTAAAAGAGGGTTGCAGTAAGGAGTAGTGGGGTCTGTGGAAAATTTGAGAGTACGTCTCCTACCATATCCAAAGAAGGCAGCAGCCATCAACTCTAGCCAATAACAGCCATGCAAGGATTAAAGGCCAATGCTGCCAGGTCATCTGACTTTTTCATAAGAATAAAGAAATTTGACATTTTATCTCTATGCTCCTGATCTTCAATGTTGCCAACTAAATCAATTTTTTTATAAAGCACTGAAGGTCTAATCTGCACAGCCAAACAAAATGAATCTAGGGACACAAGAATATACCACATCACATACAGTAGAATGGCTATTATTAAAAAACAAAAAAGAAAATAAACAAGTGTTGGCAAGGATGTGGAGATATTGGAACACTTGTGCATTGCTGGTGGGAATGTGAAATGGCGCAGCCACTGTGGAAAACAGTGTGGCAGTTCCTCAAAAAATTAAACATAGAATTACCATATGCTCCTGCTGGCTATACAGCCAAAAGAATTGAAAGCAAGCTTCTGAAGGAATATTTGTACTCTCACACTCATTGCAGCATTATTCACAATAACGAAAGGTGGAAGTAACCCAACTGTCCATGACAGATGAATGAAGAAGCAAAATGTGGTCCATATATACAATGGAATGTTATTCAGTCTTAAAAAGTGAATAAAATTCTGACACATGCTGCAGCATGAATGAACCTTTCATATATTATGCTAAGTGAAATAAGCCAGACACAAAAGAACAAATATTGTATGATTCCATTTACAGGAGGTACCGAGAATTGGCAAATTCATAAAGACAGAAAGTAGAATGGTGGCTGCCAGGAGCTGGGGGGGAGGAGGGAATGAGTTAGTTTTTAATTGATACAGAGCTTTAGGTTGGAAAGATAAAAATTTCTGAAGATGGATGGTTGTGATCGTTGCCCAACAATGTAAATGTAATTAATACCACTGAACTGAACACTTAAAAATGGTTTAAAAAAAAAAAAAGAATCCAATGGTATCAACCTCCAATTTGGGACTTCTCCTGAATCTCTCTATGTAAATTGTGTATCAGCCAACCGTGTTTTGCAATTTCTTGCACAGTTACTTGCATATGTGACAACAATGGTTTGATCTTTTGTTTTATGATTCATTGTACAGAATAGGCTGTCCCAGAAGGAAATGTATCAGTAGAGATAAGACACACTAGACCAGGATGTTACAGAAGAAATTAAAATGCTGACAATCTGGGCTTTTACCACACACCATTTAAGGGCTTTTGAATCCTATTATTCTATGAGTATATTTGATAGCGTACTGTCTTTTAGCATAATTTGCCTCCCAAATTCCATTTCTGTAACTATCAATGATTCTATTTGAAACCCTAGGGAATATGCCTCACTTCTCTGTGGTTTTCTGTCATCATTAAAATTAAGACACTAGTACTCACAAACACAAGTAGCTAGAATGTGCTTTAAGATCCTTGAACTCATATTACTATGTGTAAGAAAGTAGAACAAAGTAATTATTACTAAAACTAATATCTACTCTCCTTCACATGGCTAAATCATACTTAAAACCATCACATGCTATTAAAGACTCAACAGGATACAAACTGAAAAACAAACAAACATGAAGACAATAAAATAATGAATGTCTTGTTTTAAGAAGGTTGGTGCAAAAGTAATGGCGGTTTTTGCAATTATTTTTAACCTTTTAAACTGCAATTACTTTTGCACCAACCTGATAATTATGGAGAAGATAAAGGTATCAAGCCAGTTAAATTTCGATTTTGTCTTTCTAATGCTTCAACTGAAGATTCCCAAGTTAGTGTTCCCATAAGCAGGGCCTCCATTTTGGCAAGAAGAAACAAGTAGAAATTAGTCTAAAACATTAATATTTTAAAAATTGCAGATTCTGAGTCCAGCAGATTTAAAAAGAAAACAGTGAAAGAAAATAATCTGCTAGATTACAATAAAATAAGAATGAGTTCCCAAAGAATGTGAAACTTCATCTCTTTTTTCTCTCTTTGCTTCCACTTGCTCCCCTCAGAAAGGCCTAATTTTAGCCTTCAACAAGAAAATGCTACACTGCTTTAGCAAATCAAATACTTTTTATTGGAGACAGTCTCTAAGGAGAATGGAGCTAACTGAAAATTAGATGGAATTTAATTTTTAATCCAGAAATGTGTTCTTCACAGGAGTCCTTTAAATAGCAGATACCATTTTTTTTTTATGATTAATGCGGGTGTTAAGAACCCCAAAGTGTGTCACCTCTGGGAATAGCTCTGTAATTCCTTTAGCAAGATAACACTAAGGGGAAGTCTGCCTCCTTTGTCAGGCCTGACTCACAGAGCATTTGCTGAGTTTAAAAAGTTGAGAAACATGTAAATTTGTATTCCTTAGGGCCAGAGGGGCTATAGAGCTGAAAGAAGAGCACAGATTATCTGGCTTTTCTTTCTTATTAATGTCATTGATTCAAACAGTTTAATATGTAGATGAAAGTTGAGTATTTCTTTTCAGACATATTGGTGTATCTTCGTTTTGTAGATTCAGAGCCTCTAAAATAGAAGGAAAGATGACCAATTCTAAGACTGAAAATGCAAGTGTTATAAATCAGGTATATGGTTTGTTTACTGACATAGGAATTAGAAACGTATCTAAAAGACAATAAAGTTTATCAAATTCTTTAATTGAGGTAAATACCTTCACGTTTAAAATCAATAATGTGATTCTGAACCAAACTGAACATTTCATTCAATTTGCTCACATGTTCTCAAAGAGAAAAGAAAAAAAAGATCAACAAATGAACTCTCTCCCTCTCTTTTTATTCCCAACCCTTGGATAATATTAGGTTGAATGATATACATTATCATTTTTTAGGTCAAACACAGTTGGAACTAGCAATTTCATATGGTTCGAGCTTCACGTTTTTTTTCAAGTCATGAAACTAGAATATCTAGTGAAGATGCCTCCCTCATTGGCTATAGATGGCCAACTGTCCCCTTAGTGTAAAAACCATAATGTCAACTGGAACGTTTTAGGCTGTAGACTTTGTGAAGAGCCATATATGCTCTAGGAAATATGTATGTGGAGATATGTTTCCTGTTAAAAAGAATTCACCATTGTCGTGTTCTGCCAATACAACGACCAATAGCAGTAATGTAGAGATAAGTGAAAAGTCAAGAGGTGTTATCAAGATACAAAAGGATCCTCCAGTTTCTTTCCAAATGCAAATGCCTTTGTAAACATACTGGCTTGTTGTGTGGCGGGCCAGAAGCAACCGACCTACCTACCAGGGCTCATTCTTGCCCTCTGTCACAAACTTGTGTCTCAGAGAATCTTAGAGAATGTTGCTTTGGCTCCTAGCAAGGCTCAAGCCCTTGCTATTACTGTGAACTGTAATGTGCACACCACTTTATATATTAGTAGAATGCAATAGAGTGAAGTTCAACAAATTGAGCCTTCTATGAAGAATGTTCTCAGTGAGATTTCAGGCCCTCACTTACATAGAGATGTTTCAAGTTAAATGATTTTCTTTGGGGATCCTTTCCATTCATCAACCCTTTGAGGATAGACTCTCAGGTCTCAGTTTTCAGGATTCTAATACCAATTGCATGGCTAAAATTAGAACTCCTAAACATGTGCTAAATGCCTTTAATTTCTATGACTCTAGAAAATAAAAGGAATCCAGGAGCATTAGGAAGGATAGAGACCTCCTAACTAATTACTGCGTTTCCCCAAAAATAAAACCTAACCAGAAAATAAGCCCTAGCATGATTTTTCCAGATGACATCCCCTGAACATAAGCCCTAATGCGTCTTTTGGAGCAAAAATTAATATAAGACCCCGTCTTATTTTGGGGGAAACACAGTAGATAGTCTCCATCTAATCACTTATGATTCCTGCTTCTAGAAATTAGAACAGCTTGGTCACTTATTTATTCCTCCTTTAATTCTTCCACTTGGGTAGAAATCCAAGTCACTCTTAATTTGTCTAATTTTAGCAACATGTAATCTAGCTAATTTGTTCCTCAAGAATTAAGTTCCAAGTCACACATCTCCCTTTAAGCTAGTTCCATGTTCTGTCCAAACATCTGGATAAGTTGGGGGGAGGGGGAGGACATTTATCAGATATCTGGATGATTCGTCTCAGGGAACACAATATCTAAACAGGTGGAAACACTACAAGAATCAGAGGCACTAATCCATGTGCAAATAGACTGTTTATTTGCATTTCATTTTCCTTCGGAAAGAAGTCCTACGTCAATCTTTCTAATTGCGAGTGCAATATGCGTATCTGTTGATATTTAAAGAAAAGAGCTATACACATACAGGTATTCACATCCCTAAGCTGCACAATTGGATTCTGTTTCAAAACAGAAAGGTATCAGCTAAATGATTCACACAAGGTATTTCCAAACACTCATTTGATAAAGTGATTAGCACACTGTAAATATCTATTCAAAGCTTTTAATAAACTGATGGATTTGATAAACATTAAATGACAAGAGGAGTCCAAAAGTTTAAACTACATAAAATTCAGAGTTGCATTATTCCAAGGAAATAAATGGGCAAGCCTGCCCCCCAAAACGGTCCAGAGTTGTAGAGGTCCAGCTGCATGAATCAACATTGTTCTCGTCTCAGTTATGATTTTGTGCCACTACCCACGTGGCAGTTATCTAATCTGGCTCAACTATCAATGGGAACAATTCTGGCTCCTGTAGCTACCTGGGACTTTGGGACTCAAGCATCATTCTGAGAATCTCCCCATTAGCTGGTACCCAATTCATTTGTATGATTGAAGATATTGGCAAGAAAAATATTGGCTCTCCTTTTTCCTGCCGTTTCCCAAGATTAAGTTGCCTGCTTTATCTATCCCAATCTGAGAGTGCAAGCTGGGCAGAGAATGAAAGCCAATTACCAATTGCATAAAATTCTAATTCACATGATCATAAGATTTTACTCTAGTATTATTACCAATATTGTTTTAACAGCTTTTAAGGCCTTTGGGCGCCAGACTTGTACTCAAAAATATAGTCTCACCTCCATGTCAGTTTTTTGTAGGCCAACAACCATAAAACACCCAGTTTTAGAAAAATAGCTAACGTACTGGATTGTTTTTGTGGGTTACTTCAACCCTATGAGGTAGGCAGACTTGTTTTTCCTATTTTAAAGGGGAGAAAACTGAGGCACAGAGAGGTAGCTAAATTGGTCAAGATCACTGTGTTAGTTTCCTAGGGCTGCTGTACCGAAGTACCACAAACTTGGTGGTTTAAGACAACAGAAATTTATTGTCTCACAGTTCTGGAGGCTGAAAGTCTGAAATCAAGGTGTCAGCAGGGCCATTCTTCATCTGAAACCTGTAGGGGAATTCTTGTCTCTTCCTAGCTCCTGGTTAACACCAGGTGTTCCTTGGCTTGTAGATGTTATCATTCCAATCCTCCTTCTCTCAACCCAACATCATCACATAGCATTCTCACTGTGTGTCTCCGTGTCTTCACATGGCTGTTTTCTTATAAGGACACCCACCATATTGGATTAGGAGTCCAGCCTACTTCAGTATGACCTCACCTTAACTAATACATCTGCAGCGACCATATTTCCAAATTAGGTCACATAGTGAGGTATTGATGGGTTCGGACTTCAACGTATCTCTTCTGGGGGACACAATTCAACCCATACCAGTCAAATAACTGTAAAGTGGTATAAGAAGGGGCTGCCTGAAATTTCAGGATATGGAGGGGGTTACATATGGCGTGATGTTAAATCACAGTATAGCAATATCTAACAGGTTTTAGATGGTGCCTCTCAATTTAAAGACATCTTTTGAACACCTTTCCCTTCCCTTAATCTCCTCTGGAAGCAAATACTCTACTGTTGGGTCAATCTTTGGGTCAGTCCCATAGTATTCCAATGTATTACTTTTCATACCTTTGAGAATAAGAAGGACAATTAACATGAAAATTATGTAAGACAAATGAAAAGCCATACAAATTAACACACACAATGATCATAAGGAATCCTCTAAACATTTACTAATGCATGCTTTTGTTTTCTTTAATGGTAACTAATCTTTATCTAGTATGTACTATATGCAGGCATTTTACTAAGTATTTTAAAAACAAAAGTCTTGGACCATTTGGTCATCATCATAATCTCTTGAGGCAGGGAATATGATTGTTCTCACTTTGCAAATGTAGACGCTAAAGTTTAGAGAAACCAGTTGACTTGCCCAAGGTCACAAAACTGGGTTCCAGACAATCTTTACCATCCTGATCCTTTCCTCTCTTTTCCCAAGATTATAAACATTGGTGACACTGTTAATCATCATGCCCTAAACAGTTTAAAAAAAAAAAAATGACAGGATCCTGAAATCCGATACCCCAACATTTCATTGGGGTTGATGTGAAATCTCATTTCAAGATTATAAAGATGTTCCTGTGATTCACCCTAATAAAATTACTCCCAGTTAAAGAAGAAATTCAATATGCTGTCTTGTCTAAGCTCTATCCAATCACAAAAGAGTAATGACCTCTAGGTGTATAAAAGCTTTCTTTTTCACAGGCCCTTAAAGGTATAGTAAAATAATAATAAAATCTAAAACAGCACCTTGAATAAACTATACACAGTTATGCGATAGGCATATATAATATGGCAGGCTAGTGAGGTTAGATTTAACTCCCTCTCTAGCACATTGGTATAGCTCTTAGGATGAGTAAGTAGTTCAGGTAACGTTTATCCTAGTCTCAGTTTTCCCCCTTTTCTAACTGAGCTGTCTTCCTCTGTTATAATATGGCCTCCTCCTGATACTCTAATGGATAATTTTCTCCTGTATCAGTACTAAAATACTAACAGCAATAAATCATTCTTTCTGCAGCTTCTCAAATTCCACTAATGAAATGTATGGACATTCTGCCTTAATTATGAGCTCATCTACAGCTAGTGATTTTTTTTACCTATTTACATCACTGCTGCTGTTGCAATTGCATTGATGTTATACATTCTCCTCTTGCCCTCTGTGCATTTGAATATGTTCCCAGGGTGCTTTATATATTTGGTCACTGACATTGAAAGAAAAAGTCTTAATTTGGCCGCATAACCCCTTGACAAAGTCCTACCCTTCTCAATGTCTCAGTCTGCCAATTCTCACTAGTTTATATGTGATGAAATATAAAAATGATGTACAAAAATTTGTATAAAATTACTTTCACTGGTTCTTTCATCAATGTTTGATTAACTCAAACGGAATAGACCAAAATCCCATTGTACAATCAGCTCCATTTCTAATCGTAATTAAATTAGTTATACATTTTAAAACTATATTTAGTTTGAACATTTTCTTTTTATGTACTGCAACTATCTAAGACAAACTTGTAACAAAATAAGCAAATCTTCCTCTTCTAAATACCAAAAATTAAATTTACAAATAAAAATTTCAAGTTGTCTCAAACATTCTGATACTATTTAAATGCTTAATAAAATTTTCTTATACCTTTTGCTTCAAATAGATAAGACTTTTAAAATGTCTTCAAATTATTACCACCCAGATTTTTTAAACTTTAGTACAAAGATGTCACCCTATATTCTATTATCTCTATACTTATCTTCCCTAAATGGACGGTCATTTAATTATAAATACATATTTCCCATAAGACATGGAGAAGGTTAGTTATGATAACTCATCAGTGATAGATTTAAGACCAAAACAGGGTACAAAGGATTAAGTTTAGGATGCTTTTATCTGAGTTACATGAATACAATGACCTGTTTTTGAAGGTCATTATGCAGCAAGAGACTCCAAGTTTATACCATACAGTTGGATTTCAGTTTAATAATATTTGCCTCCTGTGTTTTTATACCACTCATAACTCATTTGTTCTTTCATGTATTCATTCATAATCTCTTTTAATTTTATCACCTGATATCTGTTAACAGAATTCTATGCTTTTATTCAGTTTGCAGATAATTTCCTGTAATGCTTATTTAGATCCTGCAAATTTCTTCACTGCCTGATTGGGTTCTGTGTTCTGATCATGCTATTTTTCATCTTACGTAGCTCTTGGCCACAACTCTGTGTTCATCCTTTTTATTTTTAACATCTTTATCAAAATATAATTTACATACCATAGAATTCACACATTTCAAATGAACAATTTAGTGTTTTTAGTATGTTCACAGGTATGTGCAACCATCACCACAAGTTTTGAATATTTTCATTACCTCAGAAAGAAACCCTGTACCTTTTATCTATCACCCCCCACCACCACCTTTCCATACTCCAACCCCCTCCCAGCCCTAAGCAACCACTATCTATTTTATGTCTATAGACTTCCCTATTCTGGACTTTCATATGAATGAAATCATACATTAGGTTGGTGTAAAAGTAATTGCAGTTTAAAAGGTTAAAAATACAAAAACCGCAATTACTTTTGCACCGACCTAATAGTATGTCATCTTTTGCGATTGACTTGGTTGACAAAAATGCAACATTACCTACTTGGGACAGGCTGTAAAAAGCAGAAGCTTTGCTGCCAGAGAAGGATGGACTTGATTTAGAGTAAAAGACAAAAATATCATGGATTTTTTTCAGCTAAAAGTGATGGTATGGGATTGGAATAAACAGAGAAATACCCACAGGTTTACTAGACCAAGATTACAGTTCTAGTTGGGCTGAGTAGTTTACTAGCCAGAAAACTTAACAAGGAGATCCGGAAAATAAGATAGCCATAGATAGTCTTAGATAAGCTCTCCACATATCCCTGGATCACTGAGATACTCTCAATGCATGGAGAGACTTGAGAGAGGCTGGCATAAAGTGCAAACAAAGTAGGAGTTAAGAACTGACTGCAAATTTGAAATTATTCCGCAGTCCACACAGGATCACTTCAATAAAGGATAGAAGCATTATGGTCTTGAGATGTTTGAGTACAACTCTATCCAAATCAGTGGCTCACCACTAAATTATGTTGCCATAGTGGTGACTTCTAGGAAGCAAGGCTAAAAACGAAAAAGAAACACTGAAAAAAACATAAGGAGATGAACAATATGGGAGAGACACATTCTGAAGTTTAAGTTCAGGCACATTACTAAAACTAACCAACAATACACCCTCACCCCCAAAACTCAGAGTAGCTATAATGTATTATCTAAAATGTCCACTTTTCAACCAAAATTGAAAAGACATAAAAAGAAATAGGAAAATGTAACCTATACTAGGGGGTGGCATGGGGGGAGTCAATAGAAATTGACCCAGAGTGAGTCCAGATTCAGGAATTATCAGACATATACTACTATATACTTCAATGCAGCTATTATAAATATGTCCAAAGAATTGAAGGGAAATATGATGGCAATAAACCAATGAATGGAAAATCTCAATAAATAGTAACCAGAAAAAGGGACCATGTTCTCCCTACAACAAAACAGATGCTGCAGGAGCTGGCATACTTCACAGTTCAGTAGAAGAAAAAAAAAATGAAAGGAAAGAGAGAGAGAGAGAGAAGGAAGGAAGGAAGGAAAGAAGGAAGGAAGGAAGGAAAAGAAAACGGAAGATGTGAAGGTTATGGAATCTGTGAATTAGATCATGTCACTAGCCTGCTTCCTATTGACCTTGGGCTAAAAAATGTAAACAACAACAAAAAAATTTTAAGGGCAAAATGCTGAAAATCATATGAAAATTCAACAATTGAGAAATACAATAACTGAAATTTAAAAATTCACTAGATGAGTTTGACAACAGATTTGAAATGCTAGAAGAAAGATTAAGTGACCTTTAAGATAGATCAATAGGAATTATCCAACCTAAAAAGCAAGAAAAATAAGGTCTCAGAGACCTTATAAAGCATACCCTGTTTTCCCAAAAATAAGACCTAGCCAGACAATCAGCTCCAATGCATCTTTTGGAGCAAAAATTAATATAAGACCCGGTATCATATCATATCATATCATATATCATATCATATCATATCATATCATATCATATCATACCAGGTCTTATAGTAAAATAAGACCCGGTATCATATTATATTATATTATATTATATTATATTATATTATACCCGATCTTATTTTACTATACCAGGTCTTATAGTAAAATAAGACCAGGTCTTATATTAATTTTTGCCCCAAAGCACACATTAGAGCTGATTGTCTGGCTAGGTCTTATTTTTAGGGAAACACAGTATAACAAGAGTCCAAGAAAGAGAAAATTTTTTTGAAAATATATCTGAAGAAATAATGGCTGAGAACTCCCCAATTTGCTGGGAAAAAAATAAAAATAAATAAATTAACCTACAGATCCCAGAAATCCAATGAATCTCAAGAAGGATAAATGCAAAGAGACGTAAACACACATATGTCATGTCAAACTGCTGAAAGACAAAGAGAAAATGTTAAAAGCAGCAAGAATAAACTGGTGCATCACATGCAGGAAACAATACAATTAATGGGTGATTTCTCATCAGAAACAATGTAAGTCAGAAAGCAGTTGAATAGCATATCAAAGTGCTGAAAGAAAACACAGTGTCAATCAAAAATTCTATATCAAGTGAGATTATCCTTAGAAATGAAGATAAAATAAAAACATCCCAATACAGAAAATCTGAGAGAATTTGTTGCTCTTTCCTACAAGAAATACTAAAAGACAACCATCAGATGAAAAAGAAATGACACCAGGTGGTAACTCAAAAGAGCACCAGAAATCGTAAATATGTATATCAATTTTTTCTTTAAAAATACTATATGTGTACATATTCTTTTTTCCTACTCATAATAGTTTTAAAACACAAAAGATTGTATAAAGTAATAACTATAAGACTATTTTGTTCAGCTTATATCAAGTAAACCTGTAATATATATGACAATAACAACACAAAGATTAGAAAAGTTAATGAAATTATATTGAAATAAATTTACTGTGTTTACTGAATGAAATATATTTACTAAGTATATTTATTGGAACCTAAAATTGTGATAAGATAAAGTCACATATGTTAATGCATAGAATAAACACACACACACACACACATATATGCACAAACACAAAAATTACAGCTAAACAATTCACAAAGGAAGTAAAATGGTCTAATAAAACATATTTGGTTAACATAAGGAAGGCACCAAAGAAGGAACAGAGAAAAAAAACATGAGATATGTAGAAAACAATAGTGAAATTGCAGGTATAAATTCAGCCATATCAAATTATTACATTAAATTTGAATGGGCTAAACACAAATCAAAAGGCAGTGATTGTCAGACTGGACGAAAAACAGAAATCCAACTATATACTATTTACAAGAGACATATCAATAAATTCAAAGATACAAATAGATTGAAAGTGAAAGGAGGAAAATAGTTATACCATGCAACTATATCCATAAAAGAACAGAAGTAGCTGTAATGTCATAAAAAACAGGCTTTAAGACAAGTAATATAACTAGAGACAAAGAGGGACATTTGACAATGATAAAGAGTCAATACCTCAGAAAGATATAAAAATGATGGATGTATATGTACCTAACAACAGAGCTCCAAAATACATAAAGCAAAAATTACAGAATTCAAAGGAGAAATAGGCAGTTTAGTAAGTGTAGTTGGAGGTTTTAATACTCAGATCCAGTAACTGAGAGGACAACTAGAAATAACATCAGTAAGGGTATAAGAGTCTTAAATAACACTGTCAAACTATTTGACCTTTTGGGGTTAGCTCAGTAAGTTAAAGTGTGGTGCTGATAACACCAAGTTTGCCAGTTTGATCCCCTGCATGGGCCACTGTGAGCTACACCCTCCTTAAAATAAATAAATACATACATACATATAATAAAACTATTTGACATTTTGATATGTATAGAACATGCCATGCAACAACAGAATTCACAGTCTTTTCCAACATACATGAACATTCTCTGGGATAGACTATGTGGTAAGCTGCAAAAAAAAAAAAGTCCCAATAAATTTAAAACAACTGATATCATACAAAATATGCGCTCCAACTACAATGGAATTAAATTAGGAATCAGCAACAGAAAGACATTTGGGAAATCCCCCCAAATTAAAAATTCAATAATATATTTGTAAATAACTCATGGCCAAAAAAGAAATCACAAGGAAAATTAGAAAATATCTTAAACTAGAGGGAAAAAAACCCCATAAAATATCAAAATATATGGGGTATAGTATTGGCAACTGGCTAAGGTTCAGATGAATAGAAACAAGGAGAAAACACAGTTGGCGAATTGGTGACAGTAGTGATGGGTACACTGTAAGAATATTTGTGTCTCATGTGACTATAGCTGCAAGGAGGATGGCCAGTAATCAAATAGTCGGGTAGACTCAGCCTCTGATGATGCCAACTTCTTTTAGTAGCCACCCTCTTCTTACATAGAGGAGTTTGTAAATAAATTGACCAGGTTACATCAATGAACCAGGTCATCATGGGCTCATGTTTATATATTCTTTTTTCCCCAATTAGTCATTTGCTTTAAACTTTACTTATGATATCTTTTGATTTGTAACAGGTGTAAGATTCTATGTTGCCAAATCATTGATATTTTCCTTTGGGGTTTCTTCCTTTGCATTTATGTATATATAGCCCTTGCCTCCCTCAAGGTCATAAAAACTATCAAATATTCTCTTAATTTTCCTTTAAGTTTTATTATGGCTTCATCAAAATATTACTTTATACTTAACTTAAACTTTAAATATTGTGTCCTATGGTCTACTGAGTAAAATACAGTTTATTATTACATGGACTCAAATAAGAATCAAATTTTATTACACTGAAACACTTATGCAGATTTTTAAAACTTAGAACAATTTGTCATGCCTTCTAATGTCAAAAATCATAAATAGCTTATAATTTACTACAACATGTTGGGTCACAATTTCTTTACATTGCTCTTTCTTCACCTTTTCTTCCCATACTTGTCACATGCCAGATTAATCACCAAGTAGTGTTTCTTCTGTATTTAATCTTTACTTCTTGTCATTGCTGATTTAGATAAGCATAAATAATTCACCAGGCTGAGGATTTAGTCTACAACTCACATATGTTTGAGAAGCCTGTTCTTCAATGAATTTTGTGACCATATTTTCACACTCACCGGAAATAAAAAAAAAATAATAATTAATAAAATATTTGAATTTCCTCTGCCTACGCTGTTCCTACAATTTTTTAAAAAATAAAATTATCTCAGTCAATAACTTAATAGTTACACTCTTCTGTGGAGACAATACTTCCCCCATCCCAATTTCTTTGGGGTGGGGAAGCTTTCAAAACATTCCTCTGGTGCTTCTTAGATCTCAGAGAAAAAGCAAAATGTTTCCACAGGCACTGACACCTTTTGGAATTTCTGACAGCTTGGAATTCATATCGTTTCAATTCCACATTCAGATGCTATTAAGTATCTTTCCCCCTTAAAGTTAACATTTTTTAAATGTCAGTATTTATTTATTTATTTATTTATTTACTTACTTACTTACTTACTTATTTATTTTAAGTTTTCTTTTAAATTGGGGAATGTTGAGGAACAGTTTGTTTCTCCAGGGCCCATCAGCTCCAAGTAGTTGTCTTTCAATCTAGTTGTGGAGGGCGCAGCTCAGCTCCA
The DNA here is from genome assembly GCF_036562045.2 of Rhinolophus sinicus. Taxonomy (NCBI): domain Eukaryota; kingdom Metazoa; phylum Chordata; class Mammalia; order Chiroptera; family Rhinolophidae; genus Rhinolophus; species Rhinolophus sinicus. Next base: position 98,675,843 of record NC_133758.1, read on the forward strand.
AGTCCAGTTGCTGTTTTCAATCTTTAGTTACAGGGGGCGCAGCCCACCATCCCATGTGGAAATTGAACCGGCAGCCTTGTTGAGAGCTCGCACTCTAACCAACTGAGCCATCAGGCCGCCCCAACATTTTTGAGAAAAAAAAAAAGCTAAAATGAGAATGTACTTTTTAAAAAATCACTTGAGGGTATACCTCAAGGGACTAAGAAAACAGAAAACAGCTCTCAAAGTATCACTTAATTGTCATACAAATGGTTATTTTCAAAATGAACCTATAATTATACACAATATATGATAAATATACACCATATAGTCTACCATATATTACAGTTATAATTATAAAACTGCAGGACTTTACCAGATCCACAAGATAAATATAATTAATATACTGTCACTCTGAAAAAAACTTACCCTTATGGAAGAATGAAATTAGAAAAGAAATATGCATAAATATTGACAGAATGTATATATTTTCCCTTGCAGAAGCTTTCCTCTTACTCAATTTTCAAAGAAGAAAAATGTTTACTTCTTGTTTTGGGAAATGGCAATTGTCATGGTCCTCCTTCTCTTCAGTGACCACAGACTTGCCTTTTTTGTAATCCTTCTTTCATTAAAAAGACTTGTTTAAGATCCTTTACTAGTCAACAAAGAAGTATGGCAGTATCAGTACCACCACTGACACAGTGAGAAGAAAGAAAACCTGGTTTCTCAGCCCACATACAATGAGGCTTAAATCACCTGATTTATGGTAGAAGAATTGTCACTGTCTGTACAACCCTTCTTTTCTTCCATTTTCTTTAATACTCTTTCCAAACAGATTTTTAAGAGAGGATACCTATTTCCTAATTTTCATCACCTGTGAATAGTTTTCATTCTAAATTTATGACATATAAAGCGAGAGCATTTATTACCCCATTGCTGGAAAATATTTAGTTATTCCCAAGTTCCCAACTAAATTTTCATACTTTTAAATTATATTTTGCTTTCTCCAAAAGTTAAACTCAGGTCTTTTGAGTTAGCTTTACACATCAAAAATTGAAGTCTTCCACTGATAACACCTTTAAGATTTGTGCCATAGGGAATGCTTTCTGAGAAATCAGACCAGTCAATGACATATTTCTATCATCGTTAATTGCATGTCTGACAATGTTTGCCGATAAGACTTTATTGTAGTCTTGGCTTAATGATGTATTTTCCTATCCTACCTATCTCGGGGGCCACACTGAGAGGGTACTTATGGGAACAGTGAAATTTGAATCAAAGTAATTACATTTTAAAGATTTGGGATCTTTATTACAATTACAAAAAGCCAATAACATAGTTTATTATTCTCCTATTTCAAGTCTTTGACTTGTAATCCTATAGATTGCTGTACTGATTTATTTCACAGATTGCTTTGAAAAGGGCAGCATCAGTAATATTCATTTACAAATTACTGCGTCTTGTTGTCAGTATCTTCTAAAATATTATTCTCAGCATATGTGATTCATGAAGACAGGCAGATGGTAAATTTCCCTTTGGCAAAATACATTGAAAGTCTTTCATTCTGTCCTTTTGCAAGTTCTTACTGTTAAGCTCTGACTGTTAACAAATTGGATGAGAGAATGCTTTTAGGAGTATGATACTTTGAAGAGAGAAGATGAATTCTTTTCTCTTGATTATAGTTCAGTTATGTTCACAGCAGCCATATATCACTAAAATGTTAAAGGTCGAATGAATACCAGCTTGCCGCATATGCTCTCTTCATTTATTCTGCACAGCTACAGTTATGCATTTAGCTGGCAAGTTAAATCACGCCCTTTTCTGTTAGGTCACTAATAGCATTCAGAGGAAGGAAGCCCCTCCGAGCATCACCATTAAAAATCATTTCACAGACAATGAAACCAGAGACCAAAATCATCTGAGAGTCAAAATTAAATGATGGGAAGGCAGTACGACCCACTGAAAAGTTTCAAGAAATAAGCAGTATAAACTTTAACCATCAAAAGAAGCCTGAAAGCCCCACATTTCTCTTTTAGAAATGTACTTGGGAATCAATGTTTCCTTGTCACTTTCCTGATTTTGTATTGGTTAGATATAAAAGGGTAAGAATGTACATACATATGAATTGCTATAACTCACTGTCTCAGAGCCAGGAAGCTTCCTCTGGTGAGTCCCTAGACTTTATTCCAGCTTTGATAAAACCAAAATGGAAGCCTTGATGGCTTTCCAACAGAAGAAAACATGAACCCCCAACAGTCTTTGTTAATACTTCTGTTTGGTTCTAGATCAATTTCCTAAAAGCCAGTAACAAATGACTGATTTTCCAATATTAGGTTTGAAGAGGGTTTAAAGATAATAATTTATTAGTGAAAAATAGTTCCATAAGGGCCCCTCATATTCAAGTGTGCCCCTCTGCCTCCCCTCACTTGGTCTTTTCTCTCCCTTTTCATTCCCCACACACACACCCCCATCCCAGTTTCCAGCTGCAGTAGGAAGCGGGGGCAGGACAAACTGAACATGCCTCAAATTTTCATTATGAATTTTTTACAGAAACAATTACTGTTGTTATGCCAGTGAAAACCAGTCAGATGGAACTAAATAATTAATGGAAACAAGTAAATGAACTAAATTGGCTTTCGGACGAACTGCTGCCTTTGTGTTCTTATCAATCCTCATAGGATACAGCTACGTGCTCAGGAACAGAGCTGGGTGAAATCTGTACCAGATAGCAACTTTCAGTCATAACCATGAGATGGAAGCTCCCCCAGACAGCACAATCAGCCAACACCCAGCCGTTGGCCAGGCTCTGTGAGTAAAATGCAGTGAATCAGACAGCTGCAAATTAGAATCTTATGGCCAGGGGACCTCTGCGACAGGTGTGTAGCTCCAGCCCCTGTTGGGAAATTCCTCCTTGGGTCTAACCCTTCATTTTGTTTCTCTCCTCTTGTTATAATGTTTTTGGCATCTGTATTGTGCTTTTTGGCATGCAAATGGCTCTCCCAGGTGCTGTGTCTTCTAAGCCCAGAAGAATCCTATGAATTTGGTGTTACATTGTCCCCAGTGGAGGAAGTAAAGCGCAGTCATGTATGGTGACTTGCTCGGGTTCAAATACCTAGTGATTGATAGGCCAGGGACTTGAACCCAGATTTTTGACTCTATGTGTTATGCCATGTCAACCACATCACACCACCTGTTACTTGCATTGATGGAGACACAACTAGATCAACCACCATCTTCCATACAATATCTACAAAGCATCAAGGAAACAGCTGGTCAAATGAAAGGTAGGAAATGCTTTAGACTGTCTTCCTTTGGGAGACTTAATATGTTTAGCAGCTCATGAAATGTTCTGAGAAGTCCCGAAGGAAAGGGAATCTGTTTTCCCTTGCTTTTTCCAGGAAGTCCCTAAGTTTTTAGTCTATAGGACAATTTTTCCATTTAATATGCATCAACATTTCAGAAAGAAATGTTCCATAAAAGACAAGTAAAGTAGCACTGCCAGGTAAGATACAGGTCTCCCAGTTAAATTTGAATTTCAGGTTTTAAAAATGTTTTTTAAGAGTATAAGTATATCCCAAATATTGTATGGGTATACTTAGAACAATTGCTATTTCCTTTTATCTGAAGTTCAAATTTAACTGGTGTCTTGTATTTTTATTTGCAAAATCTCATGACCGTAACCTTGGTCTTTACTGGTTACTGTCTTTCCTTTTCTGTAGGTACTAATGAATGGTAAAATGTAAGAAGTTCTAAAGCATGCATACAGTTTTATTTATTCTATTATTCCATGTAACTATTGGAACAGGAAATATGCTAGTGATTAGTGTTATACAGTAATGAGGAAAAGAAATTAGCCATAACGTCAGAACCATAGAACAAATTAACCCTACACTTTGGAAATATAAGTTAAAGTTATAATGATGGTTTCCTTTCCCACAAATGTCCTTGGAGCATGTTGAATCCTAGCATAGACTCATGGAGCAGGCACATAGCTGATTGAAGCAAGCCAGCTGAAAAATGGGAAACCGTTTGACTTGGGGCTAAAATATGTCCATGACGCCATCTTCAGCGCCTCATCATTCTCTCCAGATGAGTGTCCTGCCAGCACCTTAATCCTGCAGAGCTACCCTCCCAGTACCATTATTTAGGAACTGCTGTTGTCTTGGGCTCGGTTCTCTCCTTAACCCCACATATGTAAACACTTTCTAAGCCCCACTCAACCCTACCTCCAAAATAATTTCTATCTCTTCCCTCACGGGTAATGCCGTCTACACCTCCCATTTCAGATCCTCCTTAACTTTTACCTACACCTCCAGCATCTACCTCCTGATGGGTGTCCCCGTCTCCAGTCTCTCCCCCTCCATAATCTCACCTGTATACCATTATCAGAATTGCCTTAAAAATCACAGTTCACCCGTCTCTGCTCTACTCAAAAACATACAATGATTCCCTCTGCCCATATTTGTTTGCTAATGCTTAATAATGGCCCATTGGCCAAAGCAAGTCAGTGACAAAGCACAAATGTAAGTGTTAGAAAAATAGATTCCATCTCTGATGGAAGGAAAAGCACATTGCAATAGGGTATGTATAAAGAGACAGAAAGAATTGATGGCCAATTTTGCCATCTACCCCATATAAACACGTGACTAAAAGATATATCTGAAACTTTGTCTTTCAACTTTCACACTTTTTCCATCATACTACACAGCCAATTCAAAACGAAGCACCCCAAAATATGAACTAGTTCAACTAAGTCTTTTATGAGGCCACACGAATACCAATAAGCTGGCTTTTGACATAGGGTTTCGTTCCTCGCATCTTTCTTTGGTTTTTGGGAGCTGCTCTGACTTCTATTTAATCAGCATATATGTCTCAGGCTATCACTTGGACTCTGGGATCTGCCTGTCCCTCAACTACCTGTGACCTTGACTAAGGCCACATATTGAAATTTCTTCTCCATAAAAAATTTTTTTAAAAAAGATCACAAAGACCCCAATTTCTCAATGTATAAAGAGCATAATTTGTGAAGAAGCCTCAACTAGTTAACAAATATATGGGAAAATGTTCAATTTCACTAGTAATTACAAAATTGAAATTAAATTAATGTGATACAATTGCCCCTCCACCACCCGAGTTATCTCCCAGTAGTTTGGTTTGTTCCTTGGGTTTTTTAATCAAAAGACATGGCACTTCAAATGGAGTATAATTTGGAATATTCATTTTAGAAAGCTTTTAGTTAATTTTAATCAAGAAGTTCCACTGATTACTATTCTGTGAATCTCTCCTGAGGAAAGAATCCTAAATATGAAAATTACTGCATGCACAAAGATGTTTGTTATGCAATTATTTATATTACCATAAAACTGAAAATAGGACAAAGTTTGGTAATTGTTAATAGAGGGAAAACTTAAAACCATTGGCTGTTAACTGGCAATACTATATACTCATAAAATTATGTAAATTGTGTAAAAAGAAAACAATATGCTTATAAAACTAAGTGAAAGAAATAGCTCATAGAATTCCCATATACTATTTCTACATGTAAAAACAAAATAAACAAAAACTATAGAATAAATACTGGAGTTAAACATATCACAGAGTAAATTGTAGCTGTCTCTGCACTTTTCATACTGTCATTATTAATCTTACATTTCTTAAAAAAAAAAAAAAAGAAATCTAAAATTACCTAAAGTTTTGATTTATCTTATATAGTAAAGTTTTCTATTTATCTGTTCCTTTTTGTTTTTAATACAAATACTCATACCTAATCTTTATACATTGGTTATTATTATACATTGCTTATACATTGGTTGACCACATATTCTGTTGTTCCATGTTTACTTTGTTTTTCAAATTCAATCAGAATTTAGAAAGCTAGACAGCTCTAATTTTATAATGAGCTACTAATGCCACTATACCTGGGATTTAGGATCTTATCCTAAATCTCAATCCTAAGTCTCAATATTGACCCCATAGTATAGCTTATATATAACTTCCCTTATAGGCAGTGCCTTAGAATGAGATTTGGGATAAACAATGTAAATAATGCTATTTAAAAGAGGATATGTTTCATGAGAAAAGATTTTAAAATCATGTAGATAATTTTAGAAACTGGAGAATATGTTTGAATATTTTGAATTTTTCTTTTCATATAAGCACTTCCTTACCTATTAGAGTTAGAGGGTTTTAGTGTGTATATTTCCCGATTCTATCTCCAATTTGTATTAATTTCTGTTTTTCCAGATGTCTTTAACCATCAGTCTCATGAACTATGCCCCTAATAATCTATTTCAGAGTAGAGTACAAAACAACATAAAAAACTATGCACTACTCTGAAATAGAGAAACACTAACATTTCAGTAAACTTGATGCATAAACGTATATATTATATATTTATATATAATATATAATATATTAAGCATATTGCCTTCACAAGCTTAGCTATATGATTTCCAGTAATATGTGTCAAGGTTATAAATGAATAACAGATTAGATCTAGCTGACATACGGAGAAATGACAAGTGTAGTGAGCTGGGTTCTAGAAAGAGACTAAAGACTCATGTTCCAGCAGTGATACCCAGAGCCACATCCTACAGAAAGCCCCCTAAATTGTCACTACACCTGCCACACTTGGGAAACTACTGAATCCGTATGATGAGCCCCCACCGATGCCAGCTCGGGGTTCACATAGCCTCTGCCACAATCTGTGCCAGTGAAATGGATGTTTGGCCCTGTGCTACTTTCCCTGCCTAGCTCGATCCTAAATCAAAGTGTCACATGACAAGAGACTTTAAATCACAAGTCTACTTTGTACGGCATTTCTTCAGAGAAACACTCATTTAAATTATGAGTAAAGGGCTGAAACATACTTTTCGGTAAGGAACATCATGATTTCAAATTTACCTTGCTGTTTTTAAGCCTCTTTTCTCCCCAGAGAGGTGAAGCAGGGTCCTTTTGGGCTCCTTGAATGTTCATTGTGACAGATTGTGCCTCTACCTACCACAATAGTGTCTTTTTTCTTGGCAATCCTCTCATTAAGTAGGTGTATTTTATTTATTACCATTGCTTTATATGTTTGTAAGTGAGATGACCTCAGTATTTCAACTGACATACCTTGAAACCTATTAGAAGTGTAAATTTTTGAGCCCAACCCCAAATCTATGGAACCAGAGACCGGAGGGTATTTTACAAAGCCTGCCAGGTGACTTTGGCACACACTAAAGTTCAAGAACAGTGGAGCTATGGAATTGGTGCAATGAGGAAAAGAGATGCAAGTGCTTCAGGTTTCAGGTCTTGTCCTGGGCCAATGTTCCAGGAACCGAATGCTTAATATATGTACTCTCTCTGTATCTATTCCCCCAAGTCTGAACTCCCGTCTCCCTTTTCCTGAGCCTCCTTTTTCTCTTCCTCCAGAGGAACTAGAGGCATAGAATCACAAACTGTGAAGGCTCTAGAGGTTCTTAGAAAAATTCTACGGCTAATACATGATAGACTTTGAGTAGACTCTACCTGTCACCTGTACACCTTCATTCCTACCTGCATTCTGGTCTTCCTCAGCTACCCTGCTAGTCCTTTCCTTTGTCTCCCAGCAACTTTCTCCCTCCTTCTCTTCCCTAGTCCATCATAGAGAAACACTCCAGCACACTTAACTCTCCTAGGCCAATTACTGATAATGTGGTCCACATGGCGATGAAAGAGCCCATTAGTCCAAATGCATTTTCATTTTACTGAACAAAAAAGAGCTAACTGGCTATTTAAAGTCATGTAGGAACCTCCACACACAAAGCCCAGTTATTTGGCTGAATTTTTCACTCTCCAGTTGCTTATGTTGGTGCTGTGTAGACAAAACCTCAACTAATTACTCTGTAGGTTTCTGGCTCTAACATTATCAACAGAATGTGGAAGTCACATATTGGAAGATGCCGCCAAATGGGGTTCCCGGGAAGAGGAAATCAGCAATGGCTTTTCCCTAAATTTGGGTCCTTATTTATTTCTAGTTAAAGCTCATAATGAAAATTGCTGTGTGCACTTGCTGACAAACACATTGAAATGAACAGAGCGTCATTACTTGGTACAATACAGTTTTTGCTCCATAGCTCTTATTTCTATAGCATTTTCAGCATTTACCAGAACTTTGTTGTTCTAATCATTAGATTGATAGAAGTAAATGCGGAATATCAGGAAGAAAGAAAAAGCTTGAAAACAAATAGCCAAGTGCCGCATTTTTATCACTCCCATTGCTTAATTGACAATTAGTGCGTTTCCATTCGTTTTTAAAGCCAATTATTTTGATTTAGCAGTACAAAGAAAATTCTCCTTTTCAGCTATTTGAGGTACTTGAAATAACTTTTTAAATGTCACAATTCAAATAGGTTTTATTACGCAGATTATATACAATCAAGTATCAATTCTATTCAAGCAATTGTTAAGGATCCTCAAAAATACTGTCAGGAGAGCTTTGGGCTGTGATATATGGAGTAGTTTTATCCCTGTCAATGTCTCTCCAGTTTAAAATGTCTTTAGCACTGATGGACTTATCAATCTTCGTTTGTCATAGATCTGTTTTCTAACTCCCCACTGTGGCACTGACTCCCCTTCCTGAAGGGTCAGCTGGCCACATGTCCTCTGTCATTCTTGACACAAAAAAAAGAGGGTTCAACAGCCTCCCATCCCACTACTGATTGCTGGGGCCCTGTAGTCCTCGTAAATTAAAATTCTGGCCTTGGGCAAATAGGAAAGACCTTTTCCCTAAATGGGGCCCATAGTTATGAACTCAGGCCTGGGCTCCTGGGCTCCTCTCTTCCTTTTCTCTTTTATTTTTATTATTATTACCGTTGTACATTTCAAGGTTTACAGATTCAGGCATCGTCGAAATGGGTAAATCCCCACCGCAAGATTATAAATGGAGTCTCAAAAATTTAGCCACGTAAAATGCAAGCTTCTCTATTACGAGGTTGATGAAATGATCTGAGCCAAACTGCGTTATAGCCAGGTAGCTGGAGTTCCCGGGCCCAGCAGAAAATCGTCAATTGCATTACATCTGGAATTTGCATTATTATGGGGCTTTCTTGTATTTTTTACATATATTGTTGTCTCAGTTAATTTTCACCAAACACTATAAGAAAGATGACCATTATTCCCATTTGACAGGTGAGAATGTTGCAATTTAAAAAGATCAGGTACTTTGCCCATGGATACAAGTCACTGTCATGTTCATCTCTAGCCTAGATGTGGCTCACTCATGAGCCCCAGCGCTCATCCCCCATGCTATAATTTCCACTTTATGTCACTTTTCTTGAAGCCTGAAAGCCTTATCCTGAACCCCAGCCCAGGACAAGCTGAAGTCAGAATTTCCTGACAGCACTACGAGCCCAATAGACTCTAGCATACTGCCTGTCCCTTAACTCCACTGTCAAGATCGTCCATCTGGTTGCGACCACACAGTCTCTTCTAAGAACACCCTGCCTCCCATGCTGAGTGCAACTTGAGTCACACTGGGTGTGGGGACAGAGCCCCAGAAAGCAGTTTCCAGACTCTCGGCCTCACGTAGAAAGCTGCTGGCTCAGGTAGTAAATGGCCATCAACTGTGATTGGATGGCCATCAGCTGTGGCTAGTTGGCCGTCAGTTGTAACCAGTGAGCCATTGGCCACTAATATAACTGCTGTGGCTACGCTAGCAAAAAATGGGAGCTAGCAAGAAGATGGTGACTGAGCCTGCAAGCGGCGCAGTGAGGGTTGAGAATTGTGTGGCTCCTGTTTCCTGTTTCTCCAACCCAGCTGCCAGCAAGAATATAGTGATATGATTCCCTATCAATGGCTCCATGGGTGTTCCTCTTTGGCCTCACCATATCCTGCATTCTTAGGTGGGGAGCGGGAGCAGAGACCCCGCAGGCCGCCCCGCACGACAAATGGCGCAGCGAGCAGGGTCTCCTGCATGACACTGGGTAAGGCTGGCATTTACCCATGTGAACATAACAAGTAAGTTGGCCTGTCTGACCTCAGCTTCCTCTTCTATAAAATGAATATAATGGTACCAGTGATGCACTTTTGTCATATAGATGACAGAGAATAAATGTGTAAATCCCCTGCTCCAGTATTACAGACGGTTCCTAGGTGGTCCATCGATGAAGGGTACCATCCTTACTTGTGCCTGTGCGGCTACTAGCTACTTGTCTACAGTTCACTGGACTTGTATTTCCCTGCTCTAAGTTACTGAGTATCACATCAGCCTCGAGTTTTTTCCTTGACTGTGTTTATTCTCTGCTACTGGGAAAAAGCATCACCCAGATTCTGAAACCCTGGGATATAATAGACAGTAACTGTTAAGACTAGTTCCTGTTTTCTAAATATCGTCACTTAACTTTTTTTTTTAATATTCCATTTTGGGGGTAGGGTTGGAAAGCCAATATTTTATGAAATACTTTTTAACGGGTTTAATGCAGGTGATTTAAAGCATAACAAAGTCTTCAAGTATTTAACTGACAGAAAAGTTTTCTCTCTTCCCCTCTCCCATGCATACCGCTCTGGTTTCCTCTTTCTTTTCGTTGTTTTGCTGCATCTGATCCAGTTGGGACTCCGAGACTCAAATGGAGTAGGAGGATCCCAAGATGCTAGGGAACCAATTTTCTCTGATGTCTGGAAAGGTCCCTTTGATCAAAACCATGACTGTTTATTTCAAAGAAACGTAGTGCTGGAGTTCTTTTATGGGCCCAATCTTACAGAGTTGCTGGTATAATGGTATGAATGAACAGATACTTCTCTATGATCTGATGTGCTCTGGAAAGCCTTCAGCTTCCAGAATCCGTTTCTCCAAACTCAGAGACACAGAATTGATTGTCTATAAAGAGCCAGGCTCTGACGGTGTGAAGGAGAAAAACGTTGGACTATAAGTCAGGAGATCTGGGATCCAGTCTCCGCTCACTACCTACCTATGTCCCCTAGATTGAGGCTCATTTTACTCACTCACATTGTGGGAGATTTGGAACAGAATTTTTCTAAGAACTTCTAGAGCCCTCACAGTTTGTGATTTATGACTTTAGTTCCTCTAGGGGAAGAGGGAAAAGAGGCTCAGGAAAAGGGAGACGGGAGTCCAGGCTTGGCAGAATCAATACAGATAGAGCGACAGTATATGCATATACCAAGCATTCAGTCACTGCAGCATTACCCCAGGGCAAGACCTGAGTCCTAAAGCAAGACAGTGCATTGTATCAGAAAGAGGCTCTGAAGTCAGACAAACCCAGGTGTAAATCCTGTTTGTACTCCAAATTTACAATGTGGCCTTGGGCAAGTGGCTCAGCCTGTCTAAGTGTTAGATCTACAGTTCGTGTCGACCAGGGATACTAATGTTTATCTCATAGGGCTGTTGTGAGAATTACATGAGAAACTCACGTAAAATGCTTATCAAATGGCCTTCTAATGTTCAAAACTCATGTGACCCTCTCCTTCCCTTTACTCCACATCACTAGAACTGAAGTACAGAACAACCTGAAAGAGCATCATATGGCCAAAGCTGGGACAGTTTGAGCAGCAAAATAGATAACGAGAGTGTCAGATCATAACCCATACAATAAAACAAATGCCCGCTACTCCGTGCCAATGCAGATAAATAATTGAATATATGCAAGTAGATAAATTAGAAAGGGCAGCCCTTCTTTACAGAAGCATTCCAATCAATAATATGTAATAATTGTTGTAGATGACATCCTCCAATAAATGCCAGAATTAGGGAACAAAATTGGACGAGCAACAGGCTATTTGTAGAGTCTTAAAATGCCTCCCTTAAAATATTTACTAATTGTAAAGGAAAGAATAGTAAGTAGCTTTATAGTGAAAAAGCCCAGAAGATGCCACCTTCACCAATTAAGGATAACATTGCCAGAATTAATACATAGTGACATCATGTGCCCCATGACACGCTGCACTGAGAAGGACAACCTTCTGTCGCATCCTTCCCCGAACTACATAACCCCAGTCTAATCCTGAGAAAACATTAGATAAACCCAAATTGAGGGACATTCTGCAAAATCACTTACCCGTGCTCTTCAAAAGTATCAAGATCATGAAAGACAAGGAAAGACTGAGGAACCCTCACAGATTGGAGGAGAGCAAGGAGACATGACAGTAAAATGCAATATGGAATCCTCAGTTGGATCCTGGACAGAAAAAGGACATTAGAGGAAACACAGGAGAAATCCAAATAACATTTGTACTTTAGTTAATAGTATCATCCCAATGTAAATTTCTTAGTTTTGATCATTGTACTGCAGTTATGTAAGATGTTAACATTAAAGGAAACTGGGTGAAAGATATATGGAAAATCTGTACTATTTTTGCAACTTTGGGGAGCTTAAAATTCTTTCCAAATGAACGTATTTTTAAAAATGAGAGGGCAATGCCCTTTGTCAATATAATTTAAAGTATGTAAGAGTAAACATTTAGAAACTGTTTTGGCAGCAGTTTTAGGTCTATTGGATTTATTTATTTATTTTTTAATTGGGGCCTCTTTTTAAAAAGGGTAATTAAGGAAGTGGTGGGAAGGGTTCTGCTGCGTCTTCTCTAGGAAGATTTGACATCACTTCATCTTTCCTGGGGACAGCCCTGCCCTCTCTCCAGTTATGAATTTGTACCCAACACCAGGAGTGTACCAACCACGTTCCTCAACAAGTCTACAAGAAACATGCTTACGTGGAAAAAGAGAAGACTTGAATCCATTTTTCTTCTACATTAGAAATGTTATAATGCTAGTCTTATTTAAGTAGAGGTTTTTGACCCTCATTAATCCTATAAATGGCCACTAATATTTATATATTTTATATTTGAAAAATAAAGGTTAAGCAACCAAGACCCATTAAAAAGTTGGAGTCAAGCCCAAACCCAGAACTCTTCATTTTGTTTTAAAAATCTTATTCCAGTGCTTAATTTTTGACCAGATATAACTACCTTTTAACTCTGAGAATGCAGCAGTCGTATTGGAATATGGATCTCCCGCTTCATCAAAAATAGCACATGTTTATAGTTTGACATTATTTTCTCATAATTTGAAGGGCAGTGATTCAGCAGTTGTATTCTTAGAAGAGATAACAATAAAATTTCAACATTGCTTTCCCTTCTTCCTCTTTTTTCACTTCCCCCTCTGCTGTAGAAAGCATATAACATCAATGTGAAAGAGAAACTTGGCCCTTTGATGTAAAGACATAAGTCAGTGTTGATTAATTTCATCAGTGCAAATAGACCTGAGAAATTAGACTGTAGAAGCTGTAGATTCATCTGCTTATGACATTTTCCCCCTCTCTCTCCTATGAAAAACAGGGAACCAATCTTCCTGTTCAGGGATGGGAAAAAACCCCCAATCTTGGCTTATCAGGGTCATTCCCAGGACTTGTGCTGCATCCTTTCTCTCTGGAATTATAGGCTATAAAAGCATAATATATCCTTGGGAACACTGTAGGATGCTATCTATTTTGCTAGAGGAAAGAATTTTCCAGAGAATAAAGCCAACACATTGAAGAGCAAATCTGAGACATGGAGAGAGGAGACTGGACAGGATGGGGAGAGGAAAAAGAGTGAAAAAAGAGAGAAAGTTAGAGAGAGTGAGGAAGAAAGAGAACAGGCCAGAAAGGCCAGGGTTTCTATGAACATTCGACAGACAAACCTTCCATCTCTACTTGAAATCTGCACACTTCTGGACTCTTCAGTTACATGTCCAAAGATACTCTTAGTTTTCCTCAGCTAGATGAGGTTGTCATTCTGTCACCGTGAAAAAGAACCATCTTATTAGTTAATTATACCTCCATAAAGCTGGGGGGGGGAATATGATTTACAATTTTTTAATGAAGAAATAAAGGAATGGCATTAATGATAAAAAAATTTAATGTCTTGAAGAGCCTGCTCACGTTACATATCTAAACAGATAAAGAAAGTAACTAAGCTCTATTAGAACACTTGCTTGCCTTGACATTTGAACATGCCTTTGGCCATCCGGTAGATCAGATTGTCAAATCTAAACTGGAACTCAATTACAGTCTTTCCATCTAGTTCTCTACAGAGAACTCCAAAAAAGTAATGCTGACTTTGATGCAATTTCTCTGCAGTGTGTTCCCATACTGATTCTTGTTCGTGCAAGGGAAACAAAAATCACCTGATATACTTTATTCATATTTAAACATTAATAAACTTACATTTTACTCCTTCTAGTAATACAGTTATATTTCATAGCAGTTAATATACATGCTTAATCTAAAGAAATGAGTGTCTAATGGTGAAATTACAAGGACTGTAGTATGTGGATGAAAAAGGTATTTTGTGTCAAGGAAATTATTCTCTTATTTACATGAGGAGCTGTAAAATTGACATTTTAGATATCAGAAGATTGTGCATCGCTTTATATTGTTCAGAATCCAGATATGCGGTCATGCAGGGGATCAACTCATTGTTTCTTAGAGTAGAATAAGGCATGTAATTTTACAAAAATAATTTACAATTACTTCTACCAAGTCCCTTCAAAATCTAAACACATTAATGTCCCAATTCCCCTTGACTTACCGCCTTCAGGGACTTTTACCAGCAGGCTATTCTTTACTTATAGGCACATAAAGAGATCAGAAAAAATGGACGTTCAAGCCTTAAATCTGAACTGTTCTTAATTAAAATAAAATCATGTTTTATCATTTCTGTTCATTCAAGTCACAAGGTATGCCAACAGGACACTAAACAAATGGCTTATTTACACAATTAAATAATCAAAGCATCTATTAAAAATAAAAAGATCATTGACAAGTCTGAACTTCTGGAGAAGGTGAAGGTAATCCAGATATGTTTGGGATACTTTTCCATCATGTACCTTTGCGTGAAGACTCCTGTTCAAACTCTCCTCCCTATTCTTGATCTCTGTGTTTTTTTTTCCTTCATCCCTCTCCATTTTCCATTCTTTTTAAATTTTCCTTTCTTTTCCCTTCTTTTCATCATTCCATCCTCCCACCTCCTCCTTCAATCAATTATTTGGTTTGTATTTACTGAGAAGCTAATTGGTTCCTGGTACTGGGCTAACCAATGGGGATTGTTTAGGCATAGTGCCGCTATAGTAGTTTTGTATTACTCAGTAATTCAGTGGCTGAACCCAACATCCATTTATTAGCTCCCAACTCTATATGTCCAGCATGGCATGGTAGGAATCTCTGCTCAGGGTCTCACATGAGCAAAATCAAGCTGTCAGCCAGGCTGGGATCTCAAGTGTTGGTTCTGAAGACAAATCCATTTTCAAGTCCATTTATGTTCTTGGCAGAATTCCGTTCCTTGCAGTTATAGGACTGAGGTTCTGGTTGTTTGCTGTCTGTCATCCAGTGCCTCTCTTAGCTCTTATAGCCATCCACATGGCTCCTGCATCTTCAAGCCAGCAACAGTGTGTCAAATAGCCATCATGTTTTGTATTTCTCTGCTTCCTCTTCAGCCACCAGGCAGAGGAAACTCTCTACTTTTAAGGGTTTATGTGATTACATTGGGCCTCCTCAGCTAATCCAGATTAATTTTCCTGTATAACAAAACATAATCTCAGGAGTGATAGCTCATCATATTCACAGATCTCAGGGACTTGGGCAGGATGTTTGTGGGGGTCTGTGTAGAAATTCTTCCTAGTACACCTGCCATCAAGGTGTTCTTAATCTAGTGGGGATAGGCAAACAACAGCATTACAAAAAGATAACTGTACAAAAGAGAATGAGGTAAACAAAATGTGCTATGTACATATAGTGGACTATTACTCAGTCGTAAAAAGAAAAGAAAACTCTGACACATGCTACAACATAGATGTACCTTGAAGACATTATATAAGTGAAATAAGCCAGACACAAAAGGACATGTATTGTAGGATTCCACTTCTATGTGGAATTCTAGGCAAATTCATAGAGACAGAAAGTAGAGTAAAGGTTACCAGGGGCTGGAGGAAGGGTAAAGGGGGAGATATTGTTTAATTATTGTTTAATGGGCCAGAGTTTCTGTTTGGGATGATGTAAGCATTCTGGAAATACATAGTGGTGATGGTTGAACAACATTGTTAATGTACTTACAGCACTGAACTGTACACTTAAAAATGGTTTAAATGGTAAGTTTCACATTATGTTTATTTTGCCACAGTAAATTAAAATGTTGAAAAAATAGAGTGGGGCATAGGGAAAGAACAGCATATCCGCCTCCTGAAAGATCAAAGTGTCAGATTGGGCAGGAGATAAGAACAGACGAGTGTGGGAGAGGAGAAGGGTGTGTACTGTGCAGAGGTGTGGTGTCATAATTTCAGTTCTCTTTTTGGTCATCTCTAGCCTAGAATAACTTGTTAATTTTGTCCAGATATGGCCTTTCTGTCTCACACAGGCCGCTTTGAAAGCCTTATTTAGTAATCACTGGTTGTCCCAGAACCTCAATTGGTGGTGGTAGAGGTGTGAATTATGCAGCTGCTACCTATTAAATGTCAAGTTGGTGACCCCACGTTTATCTCATTTCTAGGAAATAAAAGAAAAGAAAAAGAAAACATAGATACAGAACATTACTCTATGCTGGGTTCTGCTTCCTCGCTTAGCACTGATGCCTCACAATAACTCTGCCAGTTTGAGAACCAATATCTCCAGTTTTACCAGTAAAATAATTCAGGTTGTAAGAGCCGATAATTTCCCCCATGTCCGGTAGCTGGGAAGGTGAAGCACCTTCCCACATAGGAGTCTTATAACATACTGTTCCCTCTACCTTGAGTATCTGTGTTCTTTCTCAACGCTGTCACCACCTCCACCCCCACACGCATCTGCTTAACTATCTTCATCTAATGCCTACCCATTATTAAGCAGGGCTACCATGTTCAGCTTTATAGTTTGTGCTCTGCAAAGCACCCAGGAGCACCATTCACGTAGGTTACAGTGTAAAAGATGCCCCCTAGGGTTGTACAGTGCCCGACCTGCCCAAACACACAAAAACCTCTCTTAAGGTTTTGGATTAAGTATTACTACACTAAATATGTCAATCACCATGCTTTCCATGCCTATATTATCTGGTAAGGGGCACTCTACAGAGCCTCATTTTGTACTAGATGACTGTACTGGAGTGAATCGTGTCCCCCCAAAACTCACCTATAACCTCAGAATGTGAGCTTATTTGAGAATAGGGTCTTTGCAGGTGGACTTCGTTAAGACAAGGTCACACTGGATTAAGGTAGGCCCCAAAATTCAATGACTGATGTCTTTATAGGAGAAAGGAGAGAGAGATTCAGACACAGAGACAGAGTAGAAATAGGAGGAAAGCAAGCCATGTGACAACGGGTGCAGAGACTGGGGCGATGCCGCTGCAGGCCAAGGAACAGCAAGGATTGCTGGCCACCACTAGAAAGTAGGAAGTGGCAAGAAAGCATCCTTCCCTGTAGCATTTGGAAGCAGAATGGCCCTGCAGACACCTTCATTTTAGACTTCTCTACGCCACAACTGTGAGTGAATACATTTCTGTTGTTTTAAACTATCCAGTTTATGGTACTTTATCACAGCACTCTTGGGAAACTAATCGAATCATCTTTCCTATAACTTCTTAGGCTGGTGATAATGCTAAGTGCCGTGACAAACACCTCAAATTTTCAGTAGCTTATTAAAAGAAGTTTGAGACGCAGTAGTTGTAACCTCCTGTAAATTTCCAGGTATATCAGTGGCTGTCCTTCACATGATGATTCAGTAACCCAGGCTCTTTTGATCTTGTGTCTCCTCTGTTGTCTGTGGAAAGATAAAGACAGAGTTTAGAACAGATACCCACTTTTTAATTGCTTTAAGTGACACAAATTTATGCTGACATTCCTTTGGCAAGAACTGGTTACATGGCTGTACTATATAAATGAGTAGATACTGGTGCTTTCGGATGACAGTTCTACGTCGTGGAAAGGGAACACTAATTTTTCTGGACAGTTTGCCATTTCTGCTGCATTGACCTCCCAACCTTCATTGATGTGTCCAGGCTGAGCAGTGATCTCATACTTGGCCTAAAACAAAACTTGACATGATTAATCAGATTCTCATTCTTAGGAATTTTGTTTTAGAACCTCAGAGAGAATCCAGCTCTTAGAAGAGGAGCTGAGGCTGAAAGGATATACTCAGAGCCATGGGTAGGCAGGTTCGTGGTCGTAAACAATTATGAGGAACCCAAACTATGTGGCAGTAGAAACTATGAATAATCAGGAGTCTTAATGAATATGCAATTCAGCGGGGAGAGGATAACTAACTAGCTGACATCTAGGAGTGGCTCGGTCATGTTCATAGCAGAACACCAAAGTGAAACTCCTCAAAATCCTTCATCTAGGCCCCCTAAAGCAGCTATGGATCAAATGCCAACTCTTGTTAAGACTCAACTTGACTATATTTCCTGTTTCTGGAATCCCCTGACATCCCAGATGCCATGTTTACTTATGTATGCTTACAATATCTCCCCTGTGCCACCCACCTCCTGTGACGTGGTTAATTTGAGTAGTTTCTCGCAATCCAAAGAGTATCACCAAAACAAACAGCCTTATTCCTTATCATCTGCATATTTGAGAGAAAGAAAATAAGTTAACTTCTGGACTATCTAGAAGAAGTATACTACACAATTCTGACTCAGCAGCCCATTCCTTGGTTTGCTGGGCCATCCTGCTCCCATGGAAAAGCTCCATGGTCAGCTAGCGTTCATGCTTCATCATTCAGCGTTCTTCGCTGCAGACAACAGAATTCATTCTACCTATTTTAAGCAGAAAAGTATTTATTGCAGGGTATTAGATAGTGAACCAAACTTGTAAGAGAAAAACTAAGTTTGGATGCAGCCAAAAGAAATGATCAACCAACCATTCAATGAGGCTGGTCTGGCAAAACCCACAGATGCTTAGCACCACTGTTGCTGGGAACTGGAGAGAACACTCTTCACAGCAGTTGTTGCCAAAGAACCCAACTCCTCCATCATCGAGCTTGTCTGAAGATCCGATTCCCCCATATGTGACTGTCTCCTCAGGTTGCTCTCCTTTGCTTTGAAGGTTTTTGTCAGCAGAACCTAGATCACAAACAGAAATCTACTTGCAAGGGAGTGTGGGAAATGTAGTTTTTAGCCTTCCAGTCTTTATAGTGCAGGAGATCAGGTGGAAGGGGGTTTGAAAGGGTATCAAATATGCTAGTGTCTAGTAGTTGTAATATACATCAACTTCTAGAAACTGACCTACCAGAGAACTCTTATTATATACTCAACCACCACGTGTGGTAGAAGTGCTACTCCACATGGGAGTGAGAGCGAGCACTCTCCATGCTTCCTCCATGAAAACAGTGACAGAGTCAAAGAACGGATCTGGTCTTCTGAGCTTAGCGTAGCCCCTGATCTGAAGGACTTTGACAGTAATGTCACTTTACTCACCATCCTTCAGGGTTAGATAGGAAACAGTGACCACCAGCACTGATTGTCAGGTCTCTAGGAGATTACTGTAAAAGTTTCAAAATTACTTGATATTTAATTCCAAACCTCCTTTGAGTGTCAGGAGGCCAATGCATGAAATCAAAGATTATTAAGGTACTCAACTCAAAAAAATTTTGAGAATCACTGATATCCTAAGAATAAGAAAGGAGGGAGGGTAGTCATCAAAAAGAAAGGGAAACTTGTGAAATCTTTAAGAAAGAAAAATATGAATGATAAATGTGAGTTGCTAATTAGGAGTAGTATAGTGAACTCTGATTTTTCAAGCTAAAAGAAAGAATGTTAGATCAGAAAACAAAAACAATAGCAGATCCTTACCTCAGGGCCTTCTTCAAGCACGTTCCTCTCAAAAAGGAAAACGTGTAATGCACCCTGTATGCCACCAACACAGTAATCTTCCTCACACATTTCTTTACGTGTGTCACTCTCCAGTTCAGAAACCTAAGCAGTTTTCTATTGTTTAAAAATATAATAAATTTCTAGTAGTTGGAGCCCTCCACATCCTGGGACAAAACTGGCTTTTCATTTTATACAGATTCTATGTTGTGGTAAAGCTGGTCTGCTGCTTGTCCCCCCAAAGGCATGGCAGTTACCCATCTCTCTATGTGTTTCCATGTTGCCTGTTCTGCAGGAATCATCTCTGACTTTCCACATTACACATTTGCTGCAAGGTCCACACTCCTCCCACCAGCTTCTTCTAAGCTTTCCTGGACCAGCCTCATCAGGAGCAACCGCTTCATGCCTGACAAGTTCGGAAGCTCTATTATGGCACTTACCACACACTCTCTTATGTTACAGTTTTGGGTATCTATGTTTTTTAGCTCTTCTCTCAACCTGTTCCCAAGTTCTTGGGGTCGAGGAACTATATCTGATTCATCTTTATATCCCGCAGACTTCCTTGTCCAGTGATTTACACATAGTGGGGATTTAATACATATTAGCTGTGTACATGCCCATATGTATGAATGAATTAGGAAGCATTCCGATTAAAGAGTTATGGTACCTATAATTTGAAGGTAGGTGGTCAAATTGACCATACTCAACTGTAGTTTATATATTTTACATATATATATATATATATTTGTGTATATATATATATATATATATATATATATATATATATATATACCGAGGATGCAAGAAAAATGTATACAAGTGGACACTTTGGTCAATGTTGTTCAAGCAGTAGTTTGCCGTAATGAGAAGTGTCTGGATGCCGATGGTAACCACTTTGAGCACCTCTTGTAATTATAGAAGTCAAACGTGACTTGTATTCATGTTTTGTTGTCGGTGTATATTGAGTCAGTGTATATATTACAATTTTAACAGTTTTTTCCTTTCTTAAAATGTGTATACATTTTTCATACAGAGGGTGCCAAAAAATGTATACACATTTTAAGAAAGGAAAAAAACTGTATTAAAATTGTAACACCCGATATTTACTGATAACTAAAGATGAATACAAGTCACGTTTGACTTCTGCAATTACAAGGTGTACTCAAAGTGGTTCCCATCAGTGTAATTTTAATACAGTTTTTTCCTTTCTTAAAATGTGTATACATTCTTTTGGCACCCATTGTTTTTGGCACCCTCTATATGTGTATATATAGTGTACACACACACACAATGCGATTTGTACAGTGACATTTCTCCATTTGTAAAGAATCAATCACCTGTTCCTTATTTTCAGTGTTTTGCCATGCTCTGTGTTCAACAGTGCAAGAGGAGTATGTGTCAGAGGAAGTAATGGCTCTCTAGTTACATGCAACTTACTCAGGATTTTGCACAATAGTTTGCCATTTGTCAATGCTAACATGCTCCTCAGCAAAAAAAAAAAAAAAAGCCACATCAGATGAATTATGGTTTGCTTCTCGCTCTCAGAGTAGCAGCAACCCACGGCCACATCTAGTTAGAGAAGAGTCGTTAACCACCAGTAGAAGAGACTCAGCCTTGACGTGGAAACTCTTCAGCAGCTCTTTAGCAGAAGGCTGAAATATCTGGGTTGCTCAGTGTCACATCTATTTGTGCAATGCTGTGGGACTGCTTGAAGCAAAGTGAAGTTATTGGGCCCTGCAAAGTACAGTAAATTGACTCCTTGAAAAACTCCTTCAATGTCAGGCAACTGGATATGTGTGCAATGAAATTTTTAAAATATATATGTATATACGGTGCTAAATCAAGGTGTATTCTCAACTAGATTGAAGTCTGCTCATGGATCTGCTCTTTTCCCCACAAAATATGTTGAGCTTTGTTTGTTTTACTCTCGTGAGAAGTATCACCTTATGATACCACATATTTCCAAGAGATATGAGAAAGTAATCTCCTCTGTTTCCTCAGAAGCTTTAAAAAGCTAATCCCTGGGGGAAAGGGAAGAATTCTGTGATTTATCAGCTGCCTTGTTTAAACACTTCACAAGTGAATTATTGCAATCTGCATGAGGCACTCAAAATAACAACTCTCTCTAAACACTAACCATCATTCTATCACTAAAGAAGAAGACAGAAATATGACCAGCATAAAACGGCAGTCCTTTTCTTGAAGGCAAGAAGACATTCATAAAATCATTAAAATTCTGCCACAGTCACTCTATTAAAAGTGAAAAACTTGATCAAAAAAGGGACAAAGTTAAATGGAAGCAATTGACTTGTATTACTTTGACAAGAGGGATTGACAAACTTTAATAGGATTGGATGGTTGAGATTTCTTACAGTCAGGAGGTCTCTTTGAACAGGGAAGAGAAAATTTTCTATTGTCATTCATAGATACTTTTTATCACTGCCTTTATACTTTATGCCCAAGATGAACGTAAAGGACAATTTAATATAGTCCTTAGTTGAACAATACTTGTTGTCTATTGTTATATTTCAAGTAGAGGGAGTAAAATTTGCTCCTACCTAACTGGAAGAAATAAGCTCAAAATAAAAAATGGGAAAATCCAGCCAGCTTCAGTGCTACCAGAGGAAAGAAAAAAACCCCATAAAAACAGTAAAATGTACTCATAAGTTGTCTTGGAAATATCACCTTGTACTCAATGGAGAAAGAAATGTGAAGACTAAGAGAAATATTTCCCCACTGATTCCTAGGAAAAGAGAAAATAGTAGATTTAAACAACAGACAATAATGAGTTTTGCAGTAATAACGGTCTTTAGATACTTCTAAAGACAGCTTTGCTTGTTGAATACTATATATGTATCAAGCACTACCCTAGAGACTTTCTGTAAATTATCACTATTAATAACCACCAACTGATAATCAGTGTTACTATATTGCTATTTTCATTTTACAAAAAAGGAAACTGTTGCTCAGTGAAGATCAGAAATGTATCCAAGAGCATCACAGCTGGTAATTGGTGGTGCTCGCTTCAAATTCATCTCTGTGGCACTAAAACCTGTGCTCTCTCCATCATGTTACAGTAATTCCCAACACACTGGCCCCAGCATCAGAGAAACAATCTAGCGTGAGTCTTAGCTGTGCTCCACAGAGCTAGATGGCATGTGAAGGAAATTTCTAGTCATAGTCTCCAGTTTTGTATGGGGTTCAGAGTTAAAGGACCACTTTGATATGAGCAAACTGAAAAGCCATATTTGGGTAATTGACTTATACACAGATTAAATGAATAAATAAGCAGGTGTCGCCAATAGAAGACTTCCTGTCATTACATCTCTCCCATGGAAATACGAACTTTTTCTTTTCAGGCTGTCCTTTATTTCTCTGTGTTAGCATTTATCGGTTGGTTCTCAAGATATCAGAGATTCTCGTATTGCTGGTGTCCAGCCATTTGGGAAATAAACTATCTGTGCTCAACTTACAAAGGTGAGGTCTCATTTTCCTGTTCTTCTTGTAGCTTTACACACCTCTCCGTCTTTTGCAGTGTACTTCTTTTTCTTTTCCTCTTGTCCACTGGTCACTCTACCAACCCTGAAACTTGAGTATCCTTGAGAATTTCTCACGGTGCTCTGGACTTATTTTATCATCCAAGCCATAGTGGTTTTCTTCTAAAATGTAGAGGCTCTGCATTTGAAGTCTTTCTGTCTTCCTGGACTAATCATTTTTTTTTTTAAATCATGTACTCCTTTTCTGACCGACTTGACTGTTGTTAACGGATGAATACGTTTTTGGCCACATCCTGTCCCCCTTAACCCTTACTCATATCACAATCCATTTTGGTCCCCTGGTCTTGAAGATTCTTATTGCATACCTCCCTCCACCAACTTGGCTTTCTCTCTTATATAGGCCACCTGGCAAGCAATCCCATTATCTGGTTGCCCATATGTACTCCTACTTTTGCCACAAAAAGCACCCTTATCACTGCATGTAACGTGGACAGAACAATATTTGCCACATTAATATCACTGTGAAGACGTACCCAAGCAAGCCGCTGAAAAATCCACAAACTTTTCGTCTTAATCACAGACTTTGGTGTTGCCCAGAGCCTTTGCTGGAAAAATCCCTGATGTTGAATCTGATCATATATCAGGATGCCACTGGCCACCACTTTGGCTTCCTGGCTGGACAGCATTCTTTGTACCTGTCAGCTGAAGCATCGTCTTCTAACTGCCTCTAACCAGGTAGGCATGGTTCAGTAATGGGCCCCTGGTAAGCATCAACATCTAAATGATATTCCTCTCTCTCTTGCCATTCTTTCCTCCTCTCTCCTTTTCTTACTTTATACACAATCTGTATGATCCATGAAATACCTAACATTTACTCTGTGGTGTTACATGTCTTTTTTTATGTGTAAGTTTTATATCTCAGCTAGAGTGTAGACTGCTTTAGAGCAGGAATCTTGTCCTATAATCTTGAAGTCCCCAATAATACCTAGCATGATAAGCAACAGACACTCAAAAACTGTTCTTTCATTTTAATTTGCTCTGCGGGTGGATCTGAACTATTTACAGCATCATTAGGCACTTCAGTCAGGATCTTCCCCATTACCTGGCCCTCCCTATGTGAAATGTGTCATCTGGGATAGAGGAAGCGACCACTGAAACAAAATAAACAACAGTTCGTCTATGGCCATCGTTCACCTCGAACTGAACAGTGAAAATAGAAATATTTACTTCTATACCTCAACTATCTAATCGGTAACACAGGGATAATAATAAGCATTCCTATTTCATAGGTTTGCCTAAGGATCAAATGAGTTAATATATGGAAAGCCTTTCCAATAGTGCCTGGCAGAGTCAATGCCATATAAATATTTGCTATTTGCTTATTCATACCTTGATGGTTTCCATAAAGTGTCCTTCAGATCTTTTCATTTTTCTCACGTATGAGAGAATTGGGTGCTGTCTTATCTGAAATGTTGACCCACGCTACATTTTGTTAACCTAGGACCGAACATCAAAACCTGACCTCATGGGAAATAGTGTTATCTACCATTCCATCTGTGTTTTACAACTGCGATACAAATTTCCTTCCTGGTTGCTTTGATAACGGAGAAGAACATGTTCTTCTCAGGTTGGTCTGTACTTTCCAATATATAATTTAGTGGTACTAATGAAGGGAGTCCTAAATTGTTTTTAATATATTACAATAAAATAATGAACTATACCGAGTATTTCAAGTAGAAGATTACTTTTCAGACTGTCAAGTAGAAACACATGCTTTTGATCATTACGTGGTGCATGAACATTGTGATCTTTCACACCAATTCACAATCAAAGATGACAAAGGCAAGGAAACATTAAACGTTTTAGGTTCTGCAACTGTTCAACATGCTTTAGAACATTCTGCACCAAGGTTGACTAATCAGCCCTCTCTCACATGTCCCCATTATGTAAAATAGTCGTATGTCAGTGAAATGTGAAAATGGGCCCTCTTCACTTTACGTTGGCCTGAGGAAAGAAAAATGTTAAATCTTGACCTTTGGGCCTTTTGTTAATGACAACAGCGTGATCAACAGTTCATTAATCCTATTTATCAGATGGTAAAATACCCAAAATTGCCATCGGCAAGTGGCAAACTAAAGGGGCTTTTAAAAAACAATGTTCTTTCATCTAACCTGGGGGTTCAGACTTTTTCTGTAAAGGATCAGATGGTAAATTTCTTACGCCTCACAGGCCGTAAAGTCTCTGTCACACTATTTTAACTCTGCAACTTGAAAGTGGCTGTAGATAATATGTAAACAAATGGGCCTGGCTGGGTTCCAATAAAACTTTATTTATACATAGTTCAACATAGATGACAGTTGAAGACATGGTGCTAAATTAAATAAGCCAGACACCAAAGGACAAATATTGTAGGATTCCACTTATATGAGGTATCTGGAACAGGCAAATTCATAGAAAGTAGAATAAAGGTTACTGGGGCTTCAGGGAGAGAGGAATGGGGAGTTAGTGTTTAATGGGTATATAATTTCAGCTTGGGTTGACGAAAACATTCTGGAAATGGTTAGTGGTAATGGTTGTACAACATTGTGAGTGCATTTAATGCCACTGAACTGTACAGTTAAAAATGGCTAAAATGGGAAAGTTTATGTTATGTATATTTTACCTCAATTTTTAAAAAAACTTTATTTACAGAAATGGGCTGTTGGCCTTCAGGCCACAGTTTTCCAACCCCTGACCTCAACTTTCCTTTGGTCTGCTGAAAGGGCTCACCCTTTCTCTGCCTCATACATCTTTGCTATTGTTGCTGCTGTAGCTGCTGCCTGCTCTTTGTTTCATTCCTTGATAAAGCTGTGTACCCCAAATGTTGCCTTGTGTGCAAAGGAGGAAAAAAACCATTTGCATTCTTTGGGGGCTACAGTTCTTTCTAGAAGTAGTCCATCCTGACGCCCACAGCTTTAGCATATGTAGATCTAGAAATGTTAAATATGACTATGCATACAAAAATGACCATAGGGACCCCAAAACACCTAGGGTTAGACTTGAGCTAGGGTTTCCACCCTTTCTGGTAGGATCTACAAAACCTCCACTTTTATTTCCCTAGTATCTTAGTGGATAATAGCATGGATTAGGGTAGTAGTGTTAGGCTATGGCTGTCGATAAAGCTTTTCTCCTCGTGAAGGTCTACTGGCTCTTGCACATGTTGAAACTCTTCTTATCTTGACTCATCTCTCTGCTCTAACCAGTAGGTCAGTTGACATTGAGTTAATCACCTTCAGAAGACAGCGATGAGTGCTTGACCTCTGAGGACAAACCAGATTCCTCAAAATAGAAACCCAGGAAAATAGAAATGTTTCGATTTTGAAAGAGAACCTATTGAAAAATGAATATTTGAAAATATGCATATTATTATTTGAAGATACCATGAAGTGGACCAACTCAGTCTGACTAGAGCTCTTAAAGGTTAGAATCCCCAATTCACTTCAGAGTCTTGTCCACCAAGTGATGACCCCAAAGTTGACCAGGGTGACCTACATTTGACAGATGAGAATAATAAATTCTCTATCTTTAACTAATGAAGTAAAAATTTTTACTGATCAGAGAGAACACAAAGCTTTTGATTTCCAAAGAGTTTTTCCTTAAGGAAAAAAATCTATTACTTTTGTTATATTACTAATGAATGGACATTTTTAAAGCACCCTATTACCTGCTTAAAAGACTCTAAAATCGTATGATTTGCACACTTCAGTAATTCTTAGTGTTTTTATGTTTTGCTTAATTTCTATAATGAGCTTTTGCATGTCATTGTAGAAAAGACATTGATTTTAAGACGTTTCATAAGTGCAGAGATCAGATAGCTTCAACAATGTCATTTGATACCAAAATAGATTGTTGTAAATTTTTAATGCTGTTTCCACTTTTTTCCTTCCAACACTTGGCCCTGCTACCAATAAAACACTAATTGATTGAAAACAACTGATAAGAATTAATATTATTTTCAAATCAAAAAGTAGAATATGTTTGTATTCAAAACTACATTCTCTTTAAAGACTTTTAATCTGCCTATATTAAAAATTGTGTTCAAATATTGAATAAGTTAAAACTGCAGAAGCATCACTTTGATAATCTACGTTAGCTGTAAACCTATTGTTGTCTGCCGTTGTGCAGATCCTCAGATATAAGGGGGAAGATGGAGAGCAATGATGTCTGAAAATTTATAGCCACCAGAATGATTAGGTTACAACATTCATTTCTAAGCACATGAAGTATTTACAGATCGCTTGAAAAATCACTGTACTTTCTGGGATGTTACCTGTTGACCTTTGAAAGTGGAAGCAAGTGAATTTTGCCATCAGTATCCTTCTTTCATTTTGAAGTTTAATATAGTGTCATTGGTTCTCCAATATCCACAGTGCCAATTTCCCACTGATGTCTTATATCTTGGGTTTCTTTTCCCCTGTTGGAAAAGTATAGTGATGAAATAGCTGAGGTAACTTTGAGCACAGAAAGCCCATGTAATTACATGGTGTTTCCAGCACAATCCACAATGCTCTGACGATGGATATCAGTACAATAATAAGTAAGAACAAAAAGCTTGTCAGAGAACTTCATGAGTGCAGCCCCAGGTGAAGTAGAGAAGAGTTTCTAAGCAAAAGTGGTGGTTGTGAATACTTGGAAATCAGAATGTATATGTGGAGAAAAAGTTGGCTTCTCCTGATTATTTCTAGGAGGTCTCTTTGTGAGGCTCATTTCTCTTATAACAAGGCAGAATGTCCCACATATAAAGCAAAATGCTTCTTTTCTGAGAAGAACCATTCATGGAAAGGGTTGTTCCCAATCACAAGAGGACATGGATAATTCTTAGGATTACATAAAGAATTTCTTTTTAAAAACTGACTTATAATTCAGCAATTTGACAAAATTTGACTAGCTGCACTAATTGGACTCAAACAAATACAGCCTCCAATTTTCCTTTTGAAACTTGAGGACCACCCTGCTAGTACTTTCCCTTCATAACTATTACTCTCCAGGGCCCTGAATGCTTGCTGAGCTTTCCAAAGTACCTGTTTTGTCCCTTTTAGTTATTTGTCTCTGACTATGCATGAAAGCAGTTAAGAACAAATACTTTTATATAAATCCAGGTCTTATTGCCCTGCCTAACCTTTTTTTCTTTGGTTTTGAATTTCTTACCATGAGGGAACCTGTACTTCTTTGTGTAGCTATTACAGCACACTCCCAACTCTGCAGGCAACCGCAGCGAACAGCTCTAACTAGTTATACAATGTGGAATTGAGAGAACAAAGAATTCGTCCATGTCTCAGACATTCCTTAACCTCAGATGCACCTCAGATCACAGATTCAGCCAAAAATCACTACTGAAACGAAGCTATATGATTCTAAGCACAAATATAGCTATTACTTTGAGTATCAGATGCTGCCCTATATACTTTAGGTAATAGATACTTCATTTCCCCAATGGGCAAATTAGGTAATTATTATCATCTCCACCTCACAGGTATGGAAATTGAGGCTAGGGGATGTTAGGACATTTGTCCAACATCTTCCCAGCTAGTAAACATTGGGATCAGGATTTAACCTCCTTTCTTAACACCAAATTCCGTGTTCCCTCCATCACATGACATCAAATGTCACCCAAGTCTCCTGGTTCTTTCTTCTTGATGTGCAGAATCTGAAAACATGGTCATGGGAAAAGTTAAAAATTTTAAAGCAACTCACAAAAAAGAAAAACCCACATATACAGTATGGTTTTTTAATATGGCAAATTAGTAGGTCACTAATTTACTTTAATTAACATATAGTTAAAAAACTGAGAGCTAATATACCAAAATATTAGCCGTGGTTATCTTTTGGCAGATTACTGGTAATATTTGTTTCTTATACTTTGTCATACAAATTTTCTATAATAAACATAATACTTTTAAATTTAATATTTATTTAAGATGCAAGAAATGTCACTAATGCAAAATGGTATAATAGAATGGGTTTTCTCCAGTGACTTAGACATTTTGTCATGTTGTCAAGTTCAATTGACAATTATCTTTGGGCTTAGCATGTCAGTGAATATTTTAATGTCCAAAGGAGGGCTTTTATATGCAAAATGAACCACTTAAAGCTGTCTAAATATGCAATTTGTAACTGGAGATAATTATAAGACTGAATTTTTATTAACGTCTAAATTCGACTTACAATTCTTGCTAGTCGATTTATGAATTAAGTAAGTTTTACTAAAATTAAGTATAATCACTTTTACTTATTATTTGATTAATTTTTAACTAATACATTTAAAAAGGTAGGTGTTCTCATATTATTAAAACGCATTCAAAAAAATGTATTTCACTAAATTCCCTTAAATGTTTTAAATTACATAATGCAAACTTAATTTTTTTCCTTAGATACATAACATTCATAATAAGGCCAGCTTATAAACTAAAGCAGTCTTTATATGTTCTTAAGCATTGTTAAAACACAAAACAAATTCAATTTACAACTTGAGCAAGCATTCAAATACTGTTTATAAGTATAATTAATCACATTCTCTAATGCATACCAAATTTAAGTCACAAGTATCAATCAGACATTTCTAATAAAAGAACAAGGCAAACATGGCAGACATTCTCTAACATGGTATCTCTAGGACATTTCAAAACTACATATAAGAAACAAATTATTATTGCAACTTAAAATATATTCCACATAAACTGACTACTGCAGTTTTAATACTTTCTATAGATTTACTCATGATCTCTGTACTTATTTCTACAACTTTCTGGATCTACGAAGTCATTTATCCAACTAAAGAGTGAAAACTGCTATCTCCAGCAGTGCCAGGTTCCTTGGGTAGAAATTCAAAACTAAGTACAGCTACAGATCTGGAATTTGGTCTGAATTTGGCGACTAGAACAAGGGATCAGCTCTGTGCTTCACGTTCTAACCCATTGCTGCTTGCCATATCAACAGGGGAACTCAAAAGCATGCTTTTACCTGCCATGTAGTTTTACACTCTCTAAAACATATTCACTGGGTATATTTCAAATTTCACCTTTATGTACATTTTTTCAACTTTTTATTGACTGGTTTAGATAGATGGAATTTATCGACCACCCATATGGAATCTACCAATTTTCCTCAGAGTTAATTTAATTTTGTACCCTCTTCATGGTTATAGAACTCTTTTTATATGTTACTCATTACCTCCTTGGCAACTATTTGATAGTTATTCTATTAACAGTATAATAGGATACTTATAGATTATGTAGATAGATCCAAAATGTTTATACATTGCTTTAGATCTGTACTCTAGAACAGGAAAATACGATTTCCATGTTAATTTATCAAAATTATATTTAGGTCACTGTTTAGGGGCAGCTAGTTCATCTGGACACCGACCCATAAAGCTAGCCATAGCCCACCCAAGTTAATCATCTAATAACAATCTTTTCTACATAAGCATGAAATATTACTCATAACAATGTAGGATTTTGTAAATCCACCACAGGATACCTAATTAACCTCTTTTTTATCGTTCTTTTCAGAAAGTCTAAGCTGTCTCAGTTAGATGCTTAATAGAAATTATAATCATCCACCAAATTAGCATAACAATATTTAATTTACTATTGCCTATTATGATAATTGAGGTTGTTTCGATTTTTAATATTATAAATAAAATCATGTATTTGATCATGAACAGAGGCTTATTGTCCTGTTGTATTATTTCTTTAGAAAAAATTCCCACTAGTAATATAACTCAATAAGCAGATGGACTTAGTTTTGAATATTGATAGGTATTGCCTTTAATACTTCCCAAAAACCTTGTTTGATTACAAGTGTGTCAGTATTGTTCTTTACTATGGGAAAATTCATAGACATTAAAGGGTACTAAAGTGTCGCTTTGATTACTAGGGACGATAGATTTTTTATAATATTTGTTTGCTTTTTGTGGCTGTCATATAAGTGGGTAGGAAAATTTCATATAGAATTTTTAACAAAATGCTCGTTTTAGCGTCGACTAGCATTATATTATAAAACCTGTGGAAGCTGTAGATACAGGGAAATCCACACCCATTCGTGGGCTCTTCTTCACCTTCTAATACCATTATATTGGGGGTTAAGATTTCCACATATAAATCTTAGGGGGACACAAATGTTCAGTCCATAACATGTGTAGTGGAAAAAAGATAAGAATTATGGCAGACTCCTTGTCATCCTGTGAGCTTCTATGCAAGCCAAGGAGCAGTGGAGTGACACCTTTAAAATATTGAAAGAAAAAAAAAAAAGAAACCTGTCAACCTAGTTCCCATACCCAGAAAAAAAAAAAATCTTTCAAAAATGAAGGATAAATAAATCTGTTTAAGAGCATTTATGACCAGCAGACCTGCATTACAGAAATGTTAAAGAAAGTTCTTCTGGCCGAAAAAATATAAGGCCAGGCAGAAATTTGGATCTACATAAAGAAATGAAAATTGCCTGAAGCAATTTAAATGAAGGTAAACATAAGTCATATTTCGCTATTTTTTGTTATTTTTAAAACACTCTACAAGATCATTGTAAAGCAAAAAATAGTAGCAGCAATGTTTTTGGAGTCTATGGCATACATAAAAGTAAAATGTCTGACAATATCACAAAAGATGGGAGGAAGAAATGGGAGTTTACTGTTGCAAAGTCCTTATACCACACACACGCAGTATAATATTATTTGAAGGTAAACGGTGACTAACTAAAGATGTACATTATAAGCTCTAGGAAAAATTCTAAAAAAAATAATTTCAGAAGCTATATATAATAAGCCAATAGTGGAGATAAAAATAGAACATAAAAGGTATTCTACTAATCTAAACACAAGCAAAAAAAAAAAAAAAAAAACAAGGAAAAAAGAAACAAAAAACACATGAAACAAATAGAGAACAATTAGCAAGATGGTAGATTTTAATTTAACATATCAATACTTTATATGTAAATGACCTAAATACACAGAGGACAGAGAATAGCAGGAAAAAGCCAGTAAAGCCTAATGCCCACTCTGTGATTGTTTTTGTTTGTTTCAATAATTTTATACATTTTAAGGGTTTTGTTCAAGTGGTATGTTTCTGCAATGTACTCTCAAATGTTCAGCAATTTATATATATATATATATATATATATATATATACACACACACACACACACTTATTATTATCATTATTATTTTAATTAGAAAGAGAGAGGCAATTGCAGTAAAATGTTAACAATTGGTAATTCTAGCTGAAGGACAAGTGGATATTCATCACACACTACTTGAAACTTTTACCTACATTTGAAAATTTTCAAATTATGAAGTTAGGGGGAAAAAGTTCATGAGCCCAAAACAATTGATACCTGTAACGATCAAGGCTAGTCAAGGCTCTACGATGTTTGGTTCTTTGATTTAATCATATTTCCATTAAGAGCAAATCATACGTTAGAACAGGTGATTTTGGTGTGTTTTAGGATATTCTGGACTAAGATGTGTAATAGAATAGAGCAGGAGCCTCTTTTACTGCAGCCTGAGAACTTTTTAAGAGTGGGTCCAAATTTTAACAGAAAATTCCGACTGAGCTCTTGTCAACACAAATTTACAGATGATGTTTACCAATTTTTGAGAAAACACAAAATATCAAGTAGAATGCACACAGACCAAACATGAGCAAGTCCAAAATAAACACAACTTTCTTATTATATAAATAAAAATCAGCCAAATGTGCATTCAAATAAATATGTTTACAAATAAAATACCCTTGGAAAGGTTAAAAAGGGCTAATAATTAGTGTTACCTGTAGAGAAAGAAATTGGGAAGCTGTAACACACTGTTGTCTCCTTGAGATCCTTGAAACTTTTGCATCATGTGAATTTTAGAAATTAAAAATACTACTAATAATTTAAAACAAATGAAAAGAATAGTGATCACCACTGGGGCAGAGACCCACAAAATCAAAGCAAAGTGTAGGTAGCTTTTATAAGGATTGAAAACTTATGTAAATTGGGGAGGGGGTAAGCTCTTTAAGGAAAGGAATACAAATTTAGATACGAATGTGAATATTTATTTAGAATGAAAAATTATAAAACATTACAAATTTCGTAATGATAAAAAGTAACACAACTATTTCTAACCTATAAATATAATATGTTAATTAAGTCCTAGTCTTAGTCCATTCAGGCTGCTGTATAACAAAATACCACACACTGGGTAGCTTATAAACAACAAAAATTTATTTCTCACAGTTATAGAGGCTGGGAAGTTCACGATCATGCTCATGATGCCAGCATGGCCAAGTTTTGGTGACAGCCCTCTTCTGGTTCACAACTGGCAGCTTCTAGCCCTGTCCTTTCATGGTAGAACAGGCTAGGTGGCTCTGTGGGCTCTCTTTTATAAGAATACTAAGCCATTCATGAGGACTCTACCCTATAAGCTAATCACTTCCCAAAGACCCTACCTCTAATACCGTCACATTGGGCATTAGGATTGAAGCAGAGAATTTGGGGGGGTCACAAATATTCAGACTGCAGGTGCCTGACACATCTTCTAACTTACCTTATTAAAGATTTTTTTTTGCCTGTATATTATTTAATAACCTCTTGGTAGAATAATGATTTCAATCTATTAATTTTATAGAAAAAATAGGAATACAATTTGGTATTCCCCTAACATGCTTCATCAATTTGAAAAATTATTATTGACATGTAGATGCATAAAATATGTGACTTTACTCACAGACATAAATGCTGCTTGTAGTATTGCTACAGACTTGTGACTAACAAAGAAATACTATTTTTGGTGATATATATCAAAAGAGGGAAAAAATTGTACTTATACCCACTGTGATAGCAAGTATATTCCTGATAAGTGAGAACTTCCATGTTGACCAGGTGTTTATGAAAACTAAATCCTTTGCTGACAATTTGCCACAGACTAGCTTTCATTTCCATTAATTTTAAGCTTTGTTTCTTTTCTACCACCCACATGTGTCTTGTGCTAGTGCTACAGAACATTCACTTTAGCCCTGCATTTTTTGTGGCAAGATTCTAAGTGAGTTGACGTACTTGTGTAGGTGTTGCTCTTACTTGGAGATAGCTAACTGTTATTTAACTATGCACAGAAGTGACAACCTCATAAATACGTAACCCATTACAAACACACCAAACTGGTCCCCAACTCAACTTCCTTTTAGCTGGTTCCTCAAAAATGCCCACAAAGACTCCAAAAATATCCTACACAACGGGAAGTGTGAGGGAAGAGAGTCTAAATGGAAAGAGACAGCCATATTTACCAATTACAATTAAAAATAATGTCTAGAAATGTATACAATTGAATTGTTTTAAACAATTGAATTTCAATAGTTATTTCAATGATAATTCATCCCCAAAGATAATTCTACAGTGAGTGTAGAATGGAAGTACGAGTTCAAAAAGAATAAACACCATGTAAAATTTCTGACTATTGAAAAAAATCTTGTTTGTGTATTTTAAATGGATAATGATGATATCAAATTTATATGGTATTTGAATTATCTTTTTTAGTTTTAAATGTGCTATAAAAGTTTCAACTTTAAAATGCCATAAAGTATGCTAAAACTTATATTCTTTTAACTTTTTAAACTTCTCGTGAAATTTTTAGGTATTAACTTTAAAACATTCAAGTGGCATATGATTTTTCAAAATTATTTTAAGACATGGGTATATGAAAAAAATGTCTAAAGGCCAAGGCTCTAGATTCTCTAAGCTTTTTGCCTGTACAAGGCAATTCATTGGTAATCTGTCAACTTGGATGACACTAGTTCCCCATATAAATTCCAAAGGACCATGAGTTAATATTTTATACTCTTTATTAGTGGAATTAAAATATTAGCAGGATAAAATTATCCTGCCTTTAAAAATGTTTCTGAATGCCTTTTATTATGCCAATCAAGCTCCCTTTGGGATATATACCTCCCAAAGTACAAGGTAAGGAAGGATATTTGTTCCTCTTGATGCACAGTTATGATCTGTAACACATCACAATTCCATTTGCTACTGGATGTCCCCAAAGTGCAGAGTCAAGTGTAGCAGTGACTTTAAATAGTTACTCTTAGACTAGGTTTCCTAGCATCTAATTATTCCTCAGCCACCTCAATTGTTGCTTGCATTGAACCTACTTTACTTATCTTAATGATTTTATGGTTTTATTGTAACTATGAGTAAGTGGATTGCTTTCTCTCTTTGACCTTTAACTCACCCACTTGTTAAGTAAAACAATACACAAACTAGCTTGGATAAATTCAGTTCAATTACGCAAATCATCAACCTAAACAAAAAAAGTAGAGTGGGAATATCCAGGTTAGATGATGGTATTATTGACAACTAGATAACAGTCATAAGAGTACCAAATTTACAGTATACTTAAATAGTCAGAAACTTATGTGACTAAAATTATTACGTTTTCCTCTTCTGACTGATAATCCTACTAATTATTTGTGTTTTGTGACCCAAAATTTAGGGATTAGAACTAGGACCCAGGAGAAAATCACAGATATTATCAAAAGGAAAGAGTACGCACCTAAACACATATTATGGATTAAAAAATTAATAATAATAATAGGCTGATATTATAGTTAGCAGCACAACCTTAGTAAATGTAAGAAGGAACTCATCCAGAAAGCAACTACATTTTAAAGCAACAAATGGTATTCAGCTCTAAAATATTTTACAGAGCTACTTAAAATAATTAAATACAAGCAATGTTATATTTATAAAACATTACAGACACTTTTGCAATTTAGGAAATGAACACATTTGTGATAAGCCCTTTGTAAAGTAATATTTCATATAATGAACTGATTCCCTTTATTTAAATTATTCGTTTAAATATGTATTTGTAAGAGAAAAAAAATCAGTGACTTTACTGAGAATTTAATAGGCAAAAATTAAGTTGAGGGACTATACCTGTAGTTCTTATGCCACATACAGATTACAGGCCACACCTTTGGTTTACTTGAGAACTTCAATAAAGTCTTACTGATTCTTTAAAACCGCAATAATAACAAAAACAAAACAAGACACTACTTTAGCTACTCTTGTATACTATCATTATGGCAAAGTGTAGATCAAAAATCTTACATTTTCTTATAGAAGATTTAACTTTATATCTTAGGTAACTCTCAGTCCAGGATGTAAGCTGTTTTAGGCAGGTTAAGGTATGAGGCTTAGGATGTGCAAGGCAGGTCCTCTGGAATGGCAGCTCCAACTCCGTTATAAAATGACTCCATCTATATTATTATTATTATTTACAGATCTAATATTGGCAGTTCATGAAACAGAACTTGAAAAGCCAAATGCAAAGAGAGATGCTGTTGTCAGTCTCATATGAACCATCTATAGCCACCATTTGGTTGTTCTAAGTGTTCCAAATAGCTTAACTCTCTCTAATTTCTTCAGAATATAGTTAAACACTTAACTATCATGGAGATAAATATGAATATCCCAGTGACACATCCATGAGATGTATGAATTTATGTTGGTTAAATGGTGGCATGTAAATTTGAGAGCTTTATGGATATATATATATATATATATATGTATGTATTTTAACTATGAGGAATTCCATATTACAACACTATTCTGGGTTAATTATCAATTGTATATTAAGAAAATCATATTAATAGTTATCCTAAAAGGTCTGATAATAAATTAGTGACCCTCTTGACATCTTTTGCTTCTTGTTTATGACTCATGCCACTATGGTGAAGCTATTTAGATTTCTTTAACAGTTTTTAATAATAGTGGTAAATGAGTAAGTCTCAAAATATGATGGCCAATATTTCATTTGAAGACTATGAATATAACATGGTATTATATGTACAAAATTTAACATTTATTAATGAAAAATTTTCTTCAATTAGTGTTTGTGATATGATTACACACACATGCACACACCCTGAGGTCAGACAATTAAGTTCACAAACATTCCACCATGTAAATGCATATGATGTGATCCAAAAATACAGTGACTATTTAAATAAAAATATTTGTTATAGTAAAAGACACATTGCCATTAATCCCCTTGCTTTAAACACACTTATTCCTTTTTTTTTTTTGGCCACTTTCTGAAGCAGTTCTGGAAGTCCTCTTTCATGAGTATCTTTACTTCATCATCCATCATGACAACACTCCATGTCACACATGGCTTCTGGTACGGCAATTTCTGTCAAGTAAAAAAAATATGGTGTGTCCTCATCCACATTATTCACGAGATCTGGCACCGTGCAACTTCTGGCTCTTCCCCAAAGTCAAAATGACCATGAAAGGAAAACACTTTGAATCAGGACATTGAGGCAGCCACAACAGCACAACTAAAGATACTCACAAAAGAGGACTTCCAGAACTGCTTCAGAAAGTGGCAAGAACAATGGGATAAGTGTCTTTGAAGCCGGGGGGGGGGGGGTATTTTGAGGGAGATTAATGGCAAGGTGTCTTTTACTGTAATAAATTTTATTTTTATTTAAACATTCATATTTTGTGATCACACCTCATATATTGGGTCTAAATTCCCCATATTTGTCACAGAGCTCTTAAAACCCTTGGAATTTCTTCAGTGATTAGACTAAGGGAGCATCTTTTGTTTTAATAGTTGGTCTTTGTCCTAAAACAGCTTCAGTTCCTGAATAGCTCCACTATGATAAAGGTGAAAATGTTTTATGTTATCATAACACACTCCTTTCAACCACACCTGAGTTTATGTTAATAAGGTGGCTTTTCAAAATCCCCTAAGCCTGGGATCTGGTTGCCAGGGGATCCAACCATGTGATTAGAGGGTTGCAACTTTCAGCTTCACCTTCTAATCTCTGGGGAGGAGAGAGGGACTGCGTTCTGAATTAATCATCAATAACCAAGATTTTATCAACTATGCCCATGTAATGACGCCTCCATAAAAACACAAAAGAACTAGATTCCAAGAGCTTCTGAGTTGCTGAACACATGGAGGAGCTGGGAGAGTGATGTGCCTGGAGAGGCCGTAGGAGCTCTGTGTCCTGTTAAAGAGAACCAGAACCAGAAAGAAGTTAAAGCAGTAAAGATAGATTTTATTCACAAAAGCCTTCGCAATAGGGGAAGGGAGTCTCTAATGTAGAACTGGGCTCAATTCCAATTATAATCCGAACAAGTAGAGATTTATAACCAAGGAACAAGTTGGGTGCTGGGGCGTTGGTGGATGGAAAATTACTAAATTTCCATCCCCCCAATAACATTTGGGGGATTACCCCCCAAAATCACATTTGGGGGATTCTGAGTTAATTGACCTAATAGAATTCTTGCTGAAGGCAAGCCAGGGTGATCAGACATCACCTGGAAGGACAGTGGGGATTCCTAATCCCCTAATTGATGAACTACCAAGGGTGGGGAATTCTCAGTAAACTGATGTAGCAGGATTATTGCTAAAACTGGATTCTATAAGGAAGAACAGGGATGGGCCTTGTTGGAGACAGGCAGGGTTCAGGGGAGCCTGACTAAAGTTTGGTCAAGCCAAGAATTTTTTTCAACCCCTTCACCCATACTTTGCCCTAAGCATCTCCCATTGGAGTGTTCCTCTGTATCCTTTGAAACATCCTTTCTAATAAATAGGCAATAGTAAGTAAAGTGTTCCCTGAGTTCAGTGAGCCATTCTAGGAAATAATTGAACCTGAAGATGGGATCATGGAAACCTCTGACTTATAGCCATTTCGAAGGTCAGAAGACTAGGTGACACCCTGGACTTGTGTTTGACATGTGAAGTGGGGATAGGAGCAGTCTTACGGGCTGAACCCATGATCTGTGGGGTCTGATGCCAACTCCAGGGAGATAGTGTCAGAATTGAGTTAACTTGTAAGACACCCAGCTGGTGTCTAGAGAATCAGAGAGTTGTTTGGTATGGAGGAAAAATCCTCACACATTTGGTGACCAGAAGGGTCAGAAGTGAAGTATCCTGTGAGTAGAGTGTAATATTGAGAGGAGAGGCAAGACACAGGACAGTATTTTTCCCTATACAGTAGTTAATGTCAGAAACTATATAGCCAGAACTTTTTGGCAATGACAGAAACCCAACTTAAACTAGCTTACTTAAAATAGAAATTTAATGCCTCAAATAATTTCCATGACAAGTTTATTTCTGTTATCAGGCATGATTTAATTCAGGTTCAAATGGTATCATCAAGCTTTCTTCTTTTGGCTCTATTTCTCTGTGTATGTTGGCACCGTCTTTTCCATGTTGCAGAGATAATGGTTAATGTTGACCCCAGCGTTATAACTTTCCACATTGTGGTCCATAGGAAAGAAACTTGCCCCACGAATTTTTGCTTGAGGTGGTTGTACTCTAACTCCAAAGCATGGTCAAGGGAATTGCCCAAGTATCAGTCACACACCTACTTTTGTTGGCAGAGAAAACAAAACCAACTGTTGAAGAGGAGGAAAGGGAGAAAAACATGGTAGTCCACCAAAAATGTTAGTATGAGAGGGACCAAAAAGCAAATCATCATAAAACTCACTGAAATGACTGTAACATTTGGAGTGTATATAAAAGACCTGTAATATCATTAATGATAATTGGGCAGGGATGGCACACTAAAAGCCAGTTACAGGGTCTGCTCTGCTGAGGAGAATAAATCAAAATAAAATCAACTGGACCAAGCATGTAATTAATTAGGCTGCAAGATAACCCTATGATCTGGACTCAAGAGTCAGCACAGCCTCCAAAGACCTGAAAATAGAAGTACTTTCTATTAGAAAATTTCCTTTCCTAGAAAATTAAGAAGTACTATGTCTCAAAATTTCCAAATGTTCCCATCTTTATCTAAAAGTCCAAAGAAAGGATGTGTGAGATGTCTGAAGTTCCATGGATCCTCTAGGGAGCGCCAGTAGATTTGATGGCATCCCAAAGACCCAAGGAATTCCCTGCATGCTGGCAAACTTAGAAATATAGTCTAGATAAGACTAGATATCCTCAGTGCTTCTTCACTGTGTACTAGAGCACTGGCTCTCAAAGGGTGGACCCCAGCCAGCAGCATCAGCAATACCTGGTAACTTACTAGAAGTGTAGATTCTCAGGCTCTCACCCCAGGACTACTGAAGCAGAAACTCTGGGGATGGGGGCCAAACATCGTGTTTTAACAAACACTCCAGGTGATTCTCATGCAACCAAACTTTGAGAACCACTGATCCAGACCAGATTGGAAATGAAGTTCGCTCGCCAGATTCCTGAAACACACTTTATGATGGTTTACATCATTGATCTGTCAGAAGAAAATGGAGTTGTCATTCAGAAGAGCTCCAAGGAGCTTTGGATAACTGCTAACCAAGTTCATGAAGAATTATCATGGCTTTCGTGTAGATTATGCTGTTAGCTAGCCATTTGTTCCATAAATAAATGGACTATATAATTATATGGCAATAAAATATTTTGGTGTTTTTTTTCTTTTTCAACTATTCTATATAAATGGACTATTGTTATTATCCCAATTAATAGTTGTAATACCTTCTGATTTATATAATGCATTGTAAAATCACCATAGTTGCATTTCATGAAAAACACGGCTTGCATGGTAATACTGAAAAGATCAATATAATGTGACATCCTGCATAACACAAATATAGGGATGCACCCAAAAGTTAAATCTTGGAAAGTATTAATCATAGTTTTAAATCACAGAATGTACCTTAAACAATACAATTGTGATTATATATTATTAGTAATAAATAACTCGAAAGTCAGTCACACCTTTGCTCTGATATAGAAGTGAAGGAAAAACATAGAGATGTTTAAGATGCAGGTGAGGAAACACTGAGAAGGTACATTTGGTTGTCTCTACCAGCAAACATTTATAGAGAACTTACATGTGCCAGACATTGTATTAGGAACTTTAACTAATACTAACTCATTAGAGCCTATAAACTTTCCTATGCAGTAGGTTTCTTTTTATTATCTCACTCCACGTCAGAGAAGAGGAAACAAGGCTTAGAAAAGTTAACACAATTTGCCTAAGTTTAGACAACTGGTAAATGAGGAGCCATGGCTCAAACCCAGTGCTTCATTGCTTCCAAGTAGGTGCTCCTCACTACCAAATTATGAGAGCAGAACAACCCATAAGAAAACAAAGAAGTGATCTTCATGATCTTGGATTAGGTAAGGATTTCTTAAACATGACACCAAAAGCACAAGCAACCAAAATAAACAAACAAAAAATAGATAAACTGGACTTTATAAAATTAAAACCTTTTGTGCTTTGAAGAACATTATTATCAAGAAAGTGGAAAAAGAAACACTGAATGGGAGAGAATATTTAAAAATCATGTATCTGATGAGGGACATATATCTATAATATATAAAGAACACTTACAACTTGTTCTGGACTGAATGTTTGTGATCCCCCACCAATTCTTACGTTGAAGCCCTAATGCCCAATACGGCTGTATTTGAAGATGGAGCATTTAAGGATGTAATTGAGGTTAAAGAAGGTCATAAAGATGGGGCCTTGAACGGCTAGGATTAGTATTCTTAGAAGAAGAAACACCAGAAAAAATCTCTCTCTCTCTCTCTCTCTCTCTCTCTCTCCCCCCCTTCTCTCCAGAGGAAAGGCCACGTGAATACAAAGCAGTTGCTTACAAAGCGAGAAGAGAGCTCTCACCAGAAACTGAACCCTGCCAGAACCTTGATCTAGACTTTCCAGACTCCAGAACTGTGAGAAAACAAATTTATGTTTTCAAGCTATGCAGTCTATAGGTATTTTGTTATGGCAGCCTGAGCAGACTAATATACAACTCAATAATAAAAAGACATAATCCAATTTTAAAATGAGCAAAGGATCTGAATAGACATATCTCCAAAAAAGATATGCAAATGGCCAATAAACACATGAAAATATGTTCAATATCATTAGTCATCAGGGAAATCAAAACCACAACAAAACGGCACTTCATATGTACTAGGATGGCTAAAAAAGAAAACAAAGGTTAGCAAGGATATAAAGAAATTGAAACCCTCAATGTATACTACCTTGTTGGTGGGAATTTAAGATGGGGCAATTACTTTGGGAAATAGTCTGACAGTGTGTCAAACAGGTGGATATAAAGTTAGGTATATACATATCCAAGAGAAAGAAAACATATGTCCACACATCTGTACACAGATGCTATGACAGCATTATTCACAATAGCCAAAAGGTAGGAACACCCAGTGTCTGTCAACTAATGAATTCATAAACAAAATATAGTACATACACACAATAGAATATTATTCAGATACATGTCTTCATAAAAAGAAATCAAGTTCAGATTCGTTCTACAACATGGATGATCCTTGAAACCTTATGCTAAATGAAAGAAGCCAGTCACAAAGGACCACATGTTGTGTGATTCCGTTTATAGGAAATGTCTAGAACAGGCAAATCTATAGAAACAGAAAGCAGATTAGTGGTTGCCTAGGGCTGGGGGACTGGGGGATAGTGTTTGTGTGGTGATGGCTAAAGGGTATAGGATTTCTTTTGGGAGTGAGAAAATGTTCTAAAATGGATTCTGGTGATGATTGTACAACTCTGCGATCATATTTTTAAATATTGAATTATACATTTTCAATGGGTGAATGCTTCTATCTCTATCTCAATAAAGCTGTTACTGGAGAAAAGAGTGAGTGTAGAGAATGATTAGAGTCCTTGGGAGAGTGAAAGTTTAGGATAGCTAGCTGCGGGGGTAAATGTGGTAGGAACCGGCCAAAGATAACAAACTGATTCTGTCCCGTGGTGAGAAACCGATTAAAACTAGATTGTGTGCATATGCAGAAATTTCAAGCCAGTAACAGCAGAATGCTTCAACCCAGAGTCCGGAGGGCAGGGAGACTGAACAGGCTGGAGGAGTTGCACAGAGGCTGAAGGTCAGGGCGCCGA
The DNA here is from genome assembly GCF_036562045.2 of Rhinolophus sinicus. NCBI lineage: Eukaryota > Metazoa > Chordata > Mammalia > Chiroptera > Rhinolophidae > Rhinolophus > Rhinolophus sinicus. The sequence goes on from NC_133758.1 coordinate 98,719,011, forward strand.
CCTTCGCCACCATATGCCTTCCTGGGTTCATTCTTTCTTGTTTGACCATTTCTTCATGGTCTTCTTTCTCTCTTCATCCTTCTTCCACTGTCCATCCTTCAAATGTCTGTGTCCTCAAGGGCTCCCACTCCAGCCCTCTATTCTTCTTGCTCTGAGTCCTCTCTCTTGGTGAGCCCACACTCTGTCATGTCAGCTGCCGTGTGTATTATGCTGAGTGCAAAATATATGTCCCCAGCTCAGACCTTCCCTGAGCATCAGCCCATTATTCAGCTGCCCACTAGACACTGCCACCTGATTGCCCCACATATGTCCCTACTCAAAGGCCCAACATTGCTCCTTCTCCATCCAGCTTATCATCCTGTATTCCGTCTTGTCAAATGGAAAGAGTCAGGTCAATTCTGCACACAGTACAATAGTAGTTTCATAAGACCCAATGAGATGAGGTTTATAGATGTAAGCAGAGCAGGGAAGTGAAAGAGACTCTTAGAAATAAATTTCTCCTTTGATCAAGTCATACCTTTGGTTGACAACTTTTTGTTGTTGTTGTTAAAGTTTATTGGGGTGACAATTGTTAGTAAAGTTACATAGATTTCAGGTGTACAATTCTGTATTACATCATCTATAAATCCTATTGTGTGTTCACCACCCAGAGTCAGTTCTTCCATCACCATATATTTGTTCCTTTTTACCCTCATCTCCCACCCCCTCCCCCTTTACCCTCTCGTAACCACTAAACTATTGTCTGTGTCTATGAGTTTTTGTTTCTCATTTGTTTGTCTTGTTCTTTTGTTGTTGTTGGTTTATATACCACATATCAGTGAAATCATATGGTTCTGTGCTTTTTCAGTCTGACTTATTTCGCTTACCATTATAATCTCAAGAGCCATCCATGTTGTCACAAATGGTCCTATTTCATCTTTTCTTACCGCCGAATAGTATTCCATTGTTATATATACCACAACTTCTTTATCCATTCATCTATCGAAGCACATTTTGGTTGTTTCCATGTCTTGGCCACTGTAAATAAAGCTGCAATGAACACTGGAGCACACTTGTCTTTATGGATAAATGTTTTTAGATTTTTTGGGTAGATACCCAGGAGAGGGATTGCTGGGTCATATGGTAATTCCATTCGTAATCTTTTTGAGGAGCCTCCACACTGCCTTCCATAGTGGCTGCACCAGTCTGCATTCCCACCAACAGTGTATGAGGGTTCCTTTTTCTCCACAGCCTCTCCAACACTTGTTGCTATTTGTCTTGTTGATGATAGCCATTCTGACTGGGGTGAGGTGATATCTCACCAGCCATTCTGACTGGGGTGATTGTGGTTTTTATTTGCATTTCTTTGATGATTAGTGATGTTGAGCATTTTTTCATATGTCTATTTGCCATTTGTATGTCCTCTTTGGAGAAATGTCTCTTCAGGTCCTCTGCCCATTTTTCAATTGGGTTGTTTGTTTTTTGTTGTTGAGTTGCATGAGTTCCTTATATATTTTGGATATTAGACCCTTATCAGAGGCACTATTTGCAAAAATCTTCTCCCATTCAGTTGGTTGCCTCTTTATTTTGTCGATGGTTTCTTTTGCTGTGCAGAAGCTTTTGAGTTTTATATAGTCCCATTCATTTATTTTAGCTTTTACTTCCCTTGCCTTTGGAGTCAAATTCATAAAATGCTCTTTGAACCCGAGGTCCATAAGTTTAGTACCTATGTTTTCTTCTATGCAGTTTATTGTTTCAGGTCTTATGCTTAAGTCTTTGATCCATTTTGAATTAATTTTGATACGTGGTGACAGATTGCAGTCCAGTTTCATTCTTTTACATGTGGCTTTCCAATTCGGCCAGCACCATTTATTGAAGAGGCTGTCTTTTCTCCATTGTATGATTTTTGCTTCTTTTTCAAAAATTATCTGGTTGACAACTTTCAATTCTTTAATGTGCAGAGATGAAAACCCAACTTCTATATGCTGTTACTTGTAATTCAGCTTTCCTTGCAAATTTAACTGAAAAGAGCATGTTTCCAACATATGAGGAATTGTGATACAGATACAGACCTTGACCTCCGCTAGCAAAGGAGGCCCACTAGTAAACAAGAAATTTCCATACAATGTGATAAATGTAAGTAAAGATTAAGTATGAGATGCTATGCCAGCACATAGGGCTTACTCAGTAAGGGGGGTGCGGGGGTACATCTAGAGCACAGAGTGTGTTTGAAATGGCTTTCCTGAGGCCAGAACAGTTCTTGAAACAATAGTATGAGAGAAGTGTAGTGAAGAGTATCCCAGGCATGAGCTTGGCCAAGCTGTGGGCCCCTTCAGTAATGCTGGGTGCAGAGAGGTGAGGCTTGGAGAGGGGATCTGCTAAATGTAGACAAAGAAGTTTCAGTGAATAAAATAGGAGCCAAGTTGAATGTGAAGTGAAGAGGTGGACACAAAAGGGGCTTGAACATTTTTCCAATAAGCTTGGCTGTGAAGAGGCAGAGAAAGATAAGGCAGGAGGCAGAAGGGAGTGTGTGTTAGGGGGAGTGTTTGGGGTTGTTATGTGTGTGTTTCTAAGATAAGAGAGACTCAGGTTTAAATGCTGAAGAGAAGAAGCCAGAGTCGGGAGTGGGTTGAGGGAAGAGCTGTGGAGCAAGATGCCTGATGTGGGAGAGGCTGAGAAGGTGAAGGCTTTATTAGCCTCATGTACTGGGGTTTGAAGGAAGAAGCAAAGATGGGTGTGGCAGATAGGGTGGCAGGAATTGGACAGATTTCATTTTCAAAGTCAGTGAGGGGACAAATGGGAGGATAGACGGTTTATAGTATATGAAGAATGTTTGAAATAACCATGACTGTAGAAGGATTGAGTAGGAAAGACTGTTTTCTATGAATTTGGAACCAGCTAAACTTAGGAGCAAATAAGTAAGGAAACTGCAAAAATGGAAAATAGGAATTTGAGAATGAAATGTGCTATTTTATGGTTTCAGAAGCAGATCAATTGCAATGCTGATAAGATCTTGACCTAGCAGTGGGACTGAGTGGGACTGAGTGAGGAAGTCTGTGAGCTGAGAATCCAATGATTTAAGTGGAGCATCGTGTGCATTAAATTCCCCTGGTTGATGGGAAGTCTTAGGGAGAAGAAACTGCGTAAGAAGAGTCCAGGTCTTCAGGGAATGATAGGGAGGAAGCAGAGTTAGGAAGGTAATGGTCAGGAGAAGAGGATGCTACAGCTGGATGATATGACCCTTAAAGGTGCCGAATTTCTACCAAATTTTTTTTTTAAAAAAATAGAAGAATGATCCAGAACCTATCTCCCTGCTTCCATTGTCTATTCTCCACATAGCAGTTGGGTTAATTTTTCAAAAGTGTATTTCTGATCATGTTATTCTTCTACCCCAAACCCTCCGATGGCTTCCCACCTCCCTCTGAGTAACTCCAAGATCTTCACCATGGCCTGCACTATCTGGCCTGCCTACCTTTCCTCTCTGATCTCGTCTCACCACTTTACTACTTGCCCACCCTGCTCCAGCTGCCCTGGCTTCTTTGCTATCCCCACACGTGATAGAACTTGTCCTCACCTCAGGGCTTTGGCACTTGCTCTTTATTTTGTCTGGAAAGCTCTTCCCCCAGTGGCCTGCTCCCTCATCTCCGTCAGATCTCTGCTTCACTACCACCTGCTCAGCAAGGCCTTCCTGAAATCCTCCTGTCCCCACTCCTCCAGGGAGTTCCCATCCTACACTCCTGCTTCATTTTCCCACATAGCACGTTCACCATCTAACTTTACGTGCATTTACTTTTGTTTTGTTTTTGTCCTAGCACCTCTCTCCCAATTATAGAAACTACTTGAAGACTGGGTTTGGGGCCATTCTGCTCACTGCTATATCCTAGAGGAGGCATAAATCAATATATTGTTGAATGAAGGCCGTGGCAGTGGGTTGTGAGAACAATCTTGATCCTAACTGTGTGAAGTATGTGAGAGAATTTCAGGGAAAGGTACGGAGGGAAGAGTGTGAGCGTGCTGGGGAGTTGTCGCCTCGCAATGGTGCTCCATTGGGAACTCTGGGAAGCGTTGCTGGAGCAGTGGCTGTAGGTCACTGATAGGAAGCCCGGAGCAGTACAGGGACACAAAGACAGCGAGACTCGATGATTGGAGGAACTTACCCTTCAGGAAGTCTCTGAAGATGATGACAAGCATGGGCAGTGTGGTGACATTGCTGACTTTAGAGTTTCCAAAAGATGTAGCACCAACAGCCCACGATTGTCCTTCTGGGTGATTGTACTGCTGAAGGAAGCCACATGAGAGACAATAGCACTCACGGGCGTGTGGGAGGAGCAAAAAATCTGTCGGAAGGGGTTGCCCATCCTGTGGGTGGATGTGTCACCAAGGGCTTCATAGCCGCCGCAGGATACAGGGGCAGAGTTAGATATTGGTTAGTACCAGGGCACTTTACCAAGAGTTCTCCACAGCAGCAGCCCTGAGGGGTGAGGGGTTGGCACTGAAATAATGTCAGGTCCTATCAGGCTTCATGTTTACTGTCCCCACCCCAAATGTGTACTTCCAGCATTTTTTTCCTCCACACCTATGTTCACAGTGTTCATTCGTTCTGGAACGCCCTTCCTTTCCCTGGGAGCTATTCACATTTTTGGCATCCTTTAAGATCCTATTCAGACTCTGTCTCCCTGGCAAAGTTTTCCTTTACAGCCCCAGCCTGGAGAGTTGCTCCCTGCCTTGAACTCCTAGCAGTTATTAACCATCAAATTCATTTAGTGATTAATCACCTATGGTCCTGTGACACCTATCTCTTCAGTGATTGCATTGAACTCTTGTTCATACCTGTAGACTTCTTGAAGGCAGGAGCAAGTTTTATTGTCTTCGGAGCCCCCACATTACCTGACACAGACCCTTACACAGAGAAGGTATTCTGACCCTATAAATTGATGTGCTTTCATTTATTAATCATTAATATTCCATGCCGACACCCAGATGATAATTCTGTTTACCTTCAAATGATTATTAACATAGTGAGTGTACTGTAATATTGTTTTTTCTAACTATAAATGTGTTGTGTATGCTCCCATTTTCATTCACAGATGCTTCCAAGGACTGATGCTGGGTTTTCTGTCCCACAGTTTGATCTTAATTTTTCAGCAGAGGCCAGAGAGCTTGGTGGATAAGAGAACAGCTTCTGGAATCAGATGTCCTGGTTTAAATGTGAGCTTTTCCACTTGCTAGAAGGGTGAGTGTGAACAAGTTTTTTTAACTTTTCCATACCTCATTTTCTTCATCTGCAAAATGGGGATTACAAAATGGGGTTCTAATAACATGCTTCTCATTGATTTGTTGTGAAGATTACATAAATTGTACCACGTGACATTCTTTGGTCAGCATTTGGTGTGTGATAAAGCCCTCAGTACTTGCTAGCTGTTATTTCTGAGTGACTAGAAATTTCCAGATCTAAAGTATGAGGTTCTCATACCTCTTTCCGCCCCACTTATACCACTAAGGCACAGAGGGCAGCTGGTGAAACTAGACTGACTGCTCTGGTCTCCACCTCAGGAGACCAGGCTGCAGTCTGAACTCTGCCACTTAGTTGGGAGTTGTTTTAGGCAAGATACTCAACCTCTTCGGGGTGCTGTAAATAAAGATCAGGGAGTAACCATCTGTGAAAGTACTTTGTCAACAGCATGCTTGTGTTACCCAAAGTAAGAACTGTGGTTGAGATCCGGAAATTAATTTAATTGGTTCTGTTTTGAAAATCTTACCCTTAGAAAATTGGCTTTGGGAAAAGAGTAACTCTTTGTCTCACTTTGACTGGATTATCCTGATTATCTTATGTGGCCTAAGTTTTCTTTTTTTTTTTTTTTTTTTAAACTACCAGTGCTGTGGGAAGTATTCCTAAACCCATGATATGCTTCCTTTTCTCTTTGTAAACCTGGTTGGTCAACTAAACAAACCACCTTGATCATTCACATCTTTGTGGTTTAAAATTTGTTGACGTGATTCGACAAAGGAGCTCTGTAGGGAACTGTAATGCGATTAGGAGGGTAACTGGCGGGGGAGTGGGAACACTCACACCAGGCACCCCTCCCTCCAGGGTTCCTGGAAGAAACATGTCAGAGGCAGGTTAAGAGCAAAGTCTCTGGCTCGAGTTGCCTAGTTTTGAATCCCAGCTCTCCTGCTTATTTTCTAGGCCATCTTGCAAAATACTTAAGCTGAGTGCCTCTGATTCTACATCTGTAAAATGGAAACAACTATAGTGCCTATCTTATGGGGTTACTGGGGGATTAAATGAGTCGATAAATGTAAAATGCCTACATGTAGCGTAGTGAGTGCTACATAAGGATTTACTCTTAATATATGTACAGAGTCGATGGCGGCAAAGGCATGTCCTCCAATACTAGATAAGCCTTCCCACACGCCAGGGCCTCCCGGAGAAGCTGCGCTGGGATGGAGGGAGGACTCATTTTGTCTAGGCTAGAGGTTTAGAAGTAATACAGGCCTAATCTAATAGGTTTCTCTTCTTCTTTCCCCCGTCTGCAAGGCCACGGCCAAGGCCAAAGGGGGATCCAGAACCCACCAATTAGGTAGAAAAAGATAGAGTCCCAGTGCCAGTTGGGCCTGTCACCTTGGTCTTCCTGGTGCTGGAGGAGACTGCTCCAAATAATTTGTCCCCTGGCTTATTTTGCCCAGTTGATAGCAAGTAGGGAAAAGGGAGGGGGAAAGAGAAGTGATTCAGAGAGACTGGGCCTGTCTCTGAAGTGGGAGCCAATCCCTGGTCTCATCTTTTCTCTTTCATCTCTTAGAAAGACATGTGGCAGCCCGAGAGCGAGAGATGGCTAGACCTTCTGCTAAGTTTATCTTGCCATCTCAGGTTTGAACTGTCCTGTCTCATGAGTGGCATGCAAGGAAAACAATCCAAAGAATGAAAGGTCGTTGAGAATCAGGTGGACTGGGCCTTCTCCCCAGGAATAGCAGGCAGGCTCCTTGCTCCCTCACCTCTCTAACCTCATAAAAGAAAATGCATTCCGAGGGCCCAACAGAGGGGACCTCACCTCTCAACCGACAGCACCAACAGCACCGGAGGGAAAGCCAGTTACATTGCAGTCTCTTAAAAGCCAGTTACATTGTAGATCAACACCTCTTAAACTTGGAGGTGACTCAAATGAACTGGTAATTTTGTTAAAATGCAAGAATAGGCTTGAGATTCTGTATTTCTTACAAGCTCCCAGGTGATGCTATCGCTGCTAGCCCAGGACCTCGCTTGAAGTAGCAAATCTTCTAGATGAATGGTAATCTGGAAGGTGTAATACACAGGAACTCCTGCTAAGTTACTACCCTCAAGATAATGTGGCTCATCTGTGTACACTTGAACTTGGCCGATCTGCTTTTTAGGGGACGGAGTGACAAGAAATGTCCTAGTCCTTGATTCTGACTTTGGAAGAGTGAAGATGGGCGAAGGAAGACAAAGGTGTTTATCTTGGCCAGTCTGTTCTGTGAGTGATTTTTCTAGTCTGTTCCCAAGCTAGAGTTGTCTGAAATAAGCCTCATGTGAATATTGCGGCTTGGTGACATTTCATGAACTCTTGGCTTATGTCTTAAATTGGGGGACGTGGAACAAAGTCATTCATTATGTTCAGGGTGACAGATGATAACTCCAAATGGCATTTGAAATAACCTTTTCCTTAGGACTACCCAAATCTTATTAGGCCTTCAATTGAGCTGTCATCAATTATGTAACTTCTATATACCAGTGTTTTACATACATAATTTTATTTAACTTTTCCCCAAAATATTTCAAGATAGAGATCATTACCTGCATTTTACAGATGAAGGAATTGAGGCTCAGAGAAGTTCAGTAATGTTTCCAAGGTTACCCAGCTATGAAAAAAAAAGAGGTAAGCTAGGAACCCAGGTGAATTTAATTTTATTTCTTTTCTCTTTCTACTATCTACATGCTGTCCTATGGATAAAAGAAAAATTATTTTAAAATTAAGAAGGATTATTTAAAAATGAATTCAAATCTTGCATTTATTTGATACCAACTGACATCCTTGAGGCAAATTTAATGACAAAGCTAAGGAAGTTTAAATTTGGAGGATTCCTCACTTATAAGTTTCTTCCAAGGGTCTCTAATTTTTATTCATAACTTTGTATTCTTTGTTCTGAAAAAGGGCTCCTCTAATTTACAAACTTCGGGCTCCACAAAATCTGGATCTGCTTCTGTTGCTATCAGATACGTAAATCCTCTTTTGTAACATTCCTAATAAGTACTAGTAGTTCAGCCTGTGTTTGAATATCTCTCATTAAGAAGAGCTCACCACCCTACAGGGATTTTGTTTCATTTCAGATAGTTCTAATTCTTCAGAAGCTTTTTTTATACGGTGCCAAAATCTACCTCCTGACGACATCCACTTATTGATCTTAGTTCCGCCCTCTGAAACTACACAAAGTAAACCTAATCCCTCTGCATCTAATACGCCTGAAAGTATTTGAAGGCTGTTTCAGTAAGCACCCTTTCCCAGATCAGTCTCAGGGCTTACAACCATTCCTCATCTCTTGCCATCCTAGCCCATCTTCTCTTCCAGTCATTCCAGGTTTGGTTTGACAGAGAACAAAGCAACCCCCTTGCTATACTTAATTGTTGAAGACCGCATTTATCACGGTGGACATTTCTCGCTGTTACATTTGACTCACCGTTGCTGCTTGCCCAATCAGGTTGTACCCATATCTGTTTCGTACCCCAGACTTCATAGTCCTGGGACATGCTTCCTGCTTTTTCTGTGGTGATGTTGTTCACATCACATGCTCTGTCAGGAACTGGATTTGGCAGGGCTTAGCAAGTAGGCTCCCTGGCACATTTCAGATATGTACTTCAGGAAAACAGCACTCATACAGCTGTCCTTACATATAATGTGACCATGTCTATACCCCTTGGCGGGCGTTTCCTCCTCCAGGATCACACTCTTAATCTAGCTTTTCTCAAGCCACTCAGCACATTTGGGAAAAAAAAATCTTTATAGAAAGAGCTCATAAAACAGGATAATTCTGATTTTTTTTCTTTTTTGTTACATTTGCCATTTATACTTTTTCTACATGAATTCCTCGCAACCCTCTGTCCTGTCTGGCAGCGCATCATCTTCTCTGGTGAGGTAGGGGCAGAGAAGGCCCTAAACCCATGCATCTTCTACACCGATAAGCACTTCTCTCTCAGGTGATATGCCCCAAACAGGCTATTCTCTGCAGGTTTCAGCCTTGCGACTCTCATTGCCCCTCTTTTCCCTCCATTTTTCTTCCATATTGCTTTATATATACCAGAGTCCCTCACGACTCCCTTATGCCGTGTCCTTTTTGTTGGACAAACTCTTTACTCAGTCTTTTAAGTAGAGATGTTAATAAACTTTAGAGTTCAGGTTCTCTTCGAGATAAGTGGAGACTTTTCCCCCCATTAAATTTTTATTAAATTGCTTTCTGTAAGGTTTATAGCAAATTGCTTTAAAAAAATTAAATACATATAGATGCTGAAACCCCAAAAAGGCCGTTGATGATTCCAGAGCCTCTCATTTACTCATGGATAGCACCTTTCACTCACTGTAGAGATTGCTCACTACATTTTAGAATTAGGAGAGTAGCAAAATGAAGACGTAATTTTCATGAAAGATAATAAAAACACTGAAGCAGAAAGGAAAGAAATGCAAATTAATTATGAGGTGCCTGCTATGGAGATTACCTCACATAATTTTCCTAATAACCTATGTGGTAGGAATTGTGATGAAGAGTTTACATATAGGGAAGGAAACTCAGAGTGGTAAGTAACCTGCCTGGGAACTAAGATGGGAGCATTTGCTTTCCAGGTTCCAAAGCAGCCAAGGCTCCTTCTACTTCGACTCACTCTAGACTGGCTGTTAGCCAAGCTGCGTGAACTCATTATTGATCTTCTTCATAAGTCTGCGTTTTCATAGCCCCACAAGAATCTGAGTAGGTAGGAAAGGAACTGGCTTGACAAACCAGAAAACCATCCTGAGCAATTTAAAACACATGCTGGGGTTCACGTCCCTCCCTTCTTCTCTGAACTGTATCTTTAAACATCAGATTCACTCTTGGATGAACTGGCTGTTTGTTCCCCTGCATCCTGTTTGGCTAATGTACTTCGACTAAGGATTTGGTGTATCACAAAACAGAATGGCCTCAGAAAAGAATTATTCCTGATATTTGAAAGAAGGACTGAAACTAAAATCTTTGGCATTCACAGAAATTCTTAGATATCTAGTTGTGAGTTGATTCATTTAGTTATTTTAGAGGTGTTAGTGTGAATTGTGTTAAATGTTCAAGGGAGACTTTTAGACAGTTTGGAAAAATAAATGGATAGATTCTTGGGTTTTAAATTAACATTCAATTTATTAAAGTCACATTTTTTTCCCTCAACCCTTCAAGTCCAATTTTCAAATCTTCTTGGTCAATTTTTAAGTCTAGGAGTATTTGAATAAAATAAGAAATTTGCTTTTTTACCTGATATTTGACTGATGCTCTATTAATCCCAAAATAATCACCTAATTTTTTTCTAAGTAATCTCATCTAGGAAATTAATTTAAAGTCATGACATATTTCAAACTACATTCTTAAATTCAATATAATTAATTCTTCCAAACATTTTAATGCCTGAAATGGCAAATTCGCAGCCCTAACATGCAAGTAGCATTTACAAAATAGTCAGCAATCGTTGGAGCTAGGAAGAGCTTTGTTTTCTCTGAGAAAATGATATTTTTCTTCTTTCTGATAATGAGAACTATACAACTAATCATGTTTCTTTACTTGCTCTGGTCACTAGGAAACTCGGAATCAAAATTAAAGCTTAGATAAAGTCTATCTGTTGACACTATTGATGGCCATATTTATTTTCTTCTTTTCATTGGTCCTGATTTTTTGTTTCACCTTATTAATTATTATTATTTCACTATTTTATTACAAATGACTTAGGTCCTTGTGAAAAGAAAAATGTTATCAGTGAAAATAAATAAGGAAATAGACCTGAATATTATTATTACTGTCTTCCCTCAGGATAGTTGAGAGAATCCATAACCGTAATTAAAAATCGAAGCTTGCAGTTGCCAGGAAGAATAATGACTTATAATATTCTGGGTGCTTGCTTGGGTATACGTGCCTTTCCTCCTACCCCTGGTGCATTTGATAGTCTATGTTTCAATTCAGACCATTCCAAATAGTAGCTTGTGAATTTGATAAAGAATAATTTCATTTTTTTTTTGTGACCGGGGAACTTTATTTGTGTAGATTATAGACTGAAACTTTAAAATTAATTGACTCAGTAAATATGTATTGAATGCTTACGATGTTCCAGGGCATTTAGGACAGAGGAAGGGTCGGTTGGAGAGGGGTAGGGAGTGTGGGTAAAGAGATAACAATCCACTCCTACTCTTGTAGAGAAAACAATTCTACCTAAAAAGTACAAAAGGTGTCTTATCCTTGTTTATAAACATATTTTAATGAACCATGAAAATCATGCATTTAGGAATAGAGACAGTGGAAATGTAATGGCTGTGTGCGATGTCAGAGAGATAGTGGATGGGGGGAGGGAAGTTGACACAGTGTGAGGGATATAAATGATAAATGTCTAACTATTACATTGTTTTGTGCACCTGAAACCAATAATAAATAAATAAGAATAAAGAAAATCATGCATTTAGGTTGGTATTATCCTTTCTGAAGTAGGATTCAAAATGTATTATACAGAATATATGGCAAAAGACCAAAGACAATAGATTGGGGAAAATATATTAGCAATAGATATGAGAAGCAAAGGCTTAATATTATCACATACACTTAGCTCCTAGAAATTGGTAAGAGAAAGACAAATAATCCTATAAAGAGGCAAGAGGAGGAATGAGAGAATAGTTTACTGCAATGGGAAATGCACATGTCCACTAAGCAAATGCAAAGTAGTAGTCAGGTAAATACACCCTTCACCTAGCAGGTTTTCAGTAATTTACAAGGCCGGGAATAATCAGAGTTGGTGAAATTATAGGGAAATGGGCATTCTCATACCAGGTAAATATGGGAAATAAAATAACTTTTTGTATAGTAATCTTACGGTATGTATTAAAATTTTAAATATGCATATACTTTGTGACAGTATTCCCACTGTTGGAAATTTTTCTATTAAAAATAATACTAACATAAAAGAATATCTTTGCAAGTACCAGTACAAAGAAGTTCGTTGCAAATTATTTATGGAAGGGTGAAAACAGTAAACAACTTGAATCACTATCAAAAGTATTTTAATTGAATAAAATATATTCATACCATGGAGTAGTAAACTCTATGAAAATAGTGATTTTTGATTTATACTTTTTGACCTGGAGACATTGCCATTATATATTAAGGTTAAAAAAAAAAAGCAAGTTTGCATGTATTTGTCAATACAGTCACGTGAGCGTGTGAGTGAAATTTTACTTAAAAAAATCACACATGTGCATTATATATAAATAATCTGTGTAAACCAGATAAAACACAGAGAATTTGCCAGTTTTTATTGATGAATTTAGTGTTTGGAATAGAGGTGGATGGAAAGAGAGAGGGTTTTTACTTACATACCCCTGTGTTTGGCTTATTGCAACTAATATATCTTAATAATATTAATAATGATGAAAATGATAGGTAACATTTCTGAGCATTTACCACATGTCAGAGACTATCCTAAATATTTTAATCTCATTTGATTCTTGACACTACCCCATGAGATGGTAATATTGTCATCTTCACCATTTTATAGACAAAGGTATGAGACTCACAGGGATTAAAGTCACTTGTCCAAGTTTGTACTTTTAGTGACAAGCAGACCAGGATTTAAATCCAAGTAGTTTTATTCCAGTGCTTATACTCTTTAAACGATAATCCAATGATTCCTTTATTAGTAAAAAATATAATAAGCATATGGAATTGACATGCTTTCAAAAGTTACAATTGACATGCTTTAAAAAGTTACAATTGCAAACAAACTGGGAATTGGTGCTCTATATTTTCATGATGTTTAACCACTAATTTTATATACAGTTGTAGGAAAATTAATTTATCTATGTTATAGCTTACACACTGACCAAATATTTTGTTTTGTGGCAACAATGAGCCTCATTATACTCCTTTACGTATATAAATTGATATAAAATATTGAATATTTATACTACACCCCATTAACTGCCAATGCTATTCATTATGTTCAAATATGAATTAACAGTAAATGTAACTTGGTTAAAATAAAAAACTTTACACATTTAAAAATCATGAATTAAATGTTCTGAAAGTTGTGCATGAACAATCCATGAAAGAGCTAAGTGCATATGAGGAATAGCACTGTCATTAACTTTTGCTGGGGAAACCCAAGCAGTCTGAGGGTCTATATTCACTATTAGCATCAGTTACACACAGTATTTAAAATTCTCAAAAGGCATGTACAACTACCTCTTTTACCTATTTCCATATCAGTGTTCTACATTTGGGCCCCAATTACATTACAATTACGTTTTGAAAACTTTCTCTGTTTCCTGAAAACAATTATTGTTGGTACTTGATTTGTTTGTTTGTTGTTTGTTTGTTTATATATTTATTTATTAAGGAGGGCCCAGCTCACAGTGGCCCACGCTGGGATCGAACCAGCAACCTTGGTGTTTATCAGCACTATGCTCTAACCAACTGATCTAACCGGCCACCCCAGAACTGTACTTTTTAATGTAATTTAGAACACCACTAGGGCTTTTTAATGATAGGAACTATGCACTATACACTGACCCTGTGTCAAAATTCCTGGCTGGCTATACTCTGTTAATGCACTTTGGAGCAGAGGTGGATGTTAAATTTCGACCTTTCTCTGGTTTGTGGCCTCTCCAGATCTTTTTTTTTCTGCTTCCCAAAGACAAAATGAAGCAGTTTAACAGTTATTTCAACAACTAGCTCCCTGACGGAGACAATCAAAATTGGTCCCTTTCTTCTATTCAAGTCACCTGTCACATCTAGTCCTCAGTTTCTTCTGTAATATTAGGTATCCTCTGGAGCTACTTCTATGACAATCATCCATAAGCATATTTATTAGAGTCTCACTAAGTATATCCTCAGCATTCATTGTGGGGGAATTAAAAGCCCTGGCCTTTGCCCTCACAGAGCTAAGGGCTTGTACCGGGAGAGAAGGAGTGGTGGCGTCTGTATGATTATATTAGCATTCAAGACTTGATTGAATGATCAATTGAGAAATGCCAGGCCCCAGAAAATTAGACCATGAGATATTTTATACCTGATAAAGACCTGTGAAAAATTCCATCAGCATTTTTCCAAATGTAGACTGAGAGTTGATGTAGGTATATAGAGCTATGCATAAGAAATCTACCTAAGAGTCTAGATTTGTTCTGTGGTGTAAATAGAAATATGAACTTGCTGTTCCACAAAGGTGGGAGGGAGGTTTAAAATTCATAGGACACTGTTTTATCAAATTCTAGGTTGCTACTAGAATTTTTTTAAAAAAGGGGGATGGAGGGGAGAGTAGAAAAACTAGTATTTTTTGTTGAAGCGTTGTTTTAGTTAACGTAATTGGTTGATATTCAACTAATGCATATTGCTATGGCTCTAAAAGCTATTACCCCTGGACAAATAACTAGAGTCTGAGTCTCCACCCCAAGGCCAACACTCTTTTCCCACTCTCTGGAGTTCTCCACCCAACAACTACAAGGATAATGCATGGCAAGGGTCATCTAGGACACTGTCAGAGCATTGAGGCCATGTTGGTCTAAGTGGTCAGTGCTCAAAGTGCTTATTAAACATTTTGAATAAAAATGCTCATTTCCTCCGTATGTGTATATACATTGGGTCATGATATAAAATATATTTATTCTTGTGGGTCATGATAAAAAAAAGTTTGAAAGCCACTGTTCTATAGGCAATAAGAGTGTGGGAGGAAACCTTAGGAGGAAACCATTTTGAATGAACTGCTTCCTCTGGAAAGAGACCACCCTCACAGGCCTGAGGCTGAGAATTTTGTTGATTTTATATTTATTGTTACCGCTATAGCGATGATACTGGATTTTCACTTACCATGATGATATTAACTTCTTAATTATGTTAGGAATGGAAGTAAATTGGTTTCGAGAAAAATATTAAGTATATCATAGTATAGATGGTACATAGCTTAGATTAGGAAGGTGGTATATGATTGTAATTTTGGATCATATCATAGCTTATCTAGCTAAACCTTCTATTATATTGATAAAATGATGGTGCTTGGGAAGTGATTAATTTTAAGTAATTAGTCACCTGCCCAGGTCTCATGGCTCAGGCAAGGATCAAAGGTTTTGGTCCATCATGAAAAGCAGGGTTTCTTAACTATGTTTTGAAGGGCAGCAGAATATGCCACCTTAAAATACGCCTCTTTGGCACATTGTTTTGAGCTGTAGGCACTTGAAAAACAGCAAATTCAGGCTTTCTCTGAACTCCCCTTATCTGACTAAAGGCAGATCCTCCAAAAGGAATTCAGTTGTCATAAATCCCCTCGCCTGGAGTTTCATCAGCCAGGGGACAATTGACTCTTACCACAGCAGAGGAGACTAGAAGTCTATACCACATCCAGACAACTTTGTCACAAACTATCCTACTTCCCATCTATTTTGCTACAAGCCCATTCATCTTTCCTAAAAATTATGCAGTCTCCCCTAAGAGGCCTACATCCCCACTCCCCTTTTCCTATTAAGATGATAAATTCTAAGTCACCGTGGGAAGTCATTCCCTTTTCCCTGGGTATCTGGCATGTATACATGAGGTGTACATGTTAATAAAATTCTGTTTGTTTTTCTCTTGCTAATCTTTTATTACAGGGGTCTCAGCTGAAATGGGTAGAGGGAAAATTAATTTTCTTCCCCTGCATTATATTTCAAAAATACCAGTGTTACCACTTATCTATAGGGTGCAGAATATTTAGGACACTTTGTAGATCCATACTGAATGAATAAGCATTTTTTTTTAAACCTGTGGTTCAGAGCTACTGATATTGCCCCTCTGAAGCAGATTTTGTAAGGTAAGAAAACTACAGGGACTGCCCCAATTCATAAGACTACAAAATGTCTTCCTTCCTTCATCATAATGAATTGGAAGAAAAACAGACCAGAGGATACACAGTGTGTCTGTAAATGCAAGAGCACTTTTGAGCTTTCTATATTGTATATAATCGGGGGGTGGGGGGGGGAAGCAGGTTTTTAAAGGATCTTAGGCTCATTTTTAAAAGAAGGGGTAGACAACACTAATTATTTGAATTGCTTTGTCTTGCTGCACTGCTGGCTTTGTCATCAGCGGATGTTGCAATTAGTTTAACAAGCAAAGGATATGCCAGTCAAGTGCAGCAGCACCTGGGACCTCCTCACCGTTGCAACTTGTCAGGCCTCAGGCAGGAGACAGAAAACGCTCAAGGCTGTGTGTGGAGCCCAGGTAAAAAAGTTAAGTGCGTGGCTGTGAGCCTGGTGTATAAGGGGGCCTTGTCCCCAACGCCAATGTTTACATTAGCAATTCACTTCCACCTTTGGTACGCTTAACCAGACGCTGATTATATTCCATGAGATCATGGACTTTGGAGGAAAGCTGGGGTCAGGAGACTGCTCCAGTGCATTTGACAATAAAATGCTTTGTACAGCTAGATGTAAACTCCACCTGCCCATAAGCTTATGTTGAACAGTGACTGGTGCTGGCCCAAATGGAGCTGGGCTTTTCTTCACCTCGAGAATCTTGTGAGGCAGATAAGAAGTCCACCAACCACTCTGGCTATTGGACAAAACACGATGCAACCTTAGAAGGCGGGTCATTGCTCTGCTCCAGCAGCCAGCCAGAGACAAATAAAATGGAAGCTCCTTCTCTGCGGGAAAGCAGGCCTCGGATTTGAAGCGGGGGCCTCAGGGAGGGAGGTAAGCAAAGACAGGAAAGGCGAAGGCGCTTCTCCAAGAAGCCGGGTTCATTCAAACCCGGAGGACAGCAAACCCCGCCTCCCCATGCCGCCGCCCGCTCAATCGCCGAGCGCTTCGGGTGTGAGCTCGCCCCGCGGGGAGCGGCTTGAAGCCGAGGAGGCGGTGGCAGAGGTGGTTTGGGCAGCCCCGCGCGGCGGATAGGCCCAGGCAAACAACACCCATTCCCCCTCCTCCTCGCTCAGTTCAACTCCCACTCGGCCCCGGCCACGCCCTGCCGCCACCGCCCCCTCGGGCAGCTTTCCGCTTGGCAGCCCGGCCTCGGTCGGGGGCGGGAGGGAAGGCGGTGCCATTGAGGGGCCGCCGCGGCCGCGAGAAACTACAAAGGCCGACAGCCTTTGCGGCAGTGCCCCGCCCCCTTACTCCTACCACTCAGCGCGCGTCACCAGGGGCTCAGCCAATAGGGCCCAAGCCAGGGAAAAAGGGCGCCCGGGTCCGGATGCGCCTCAGGAAAGGCATGCTCCTTATGCGGGGGCAGCGGGCAGTTCACACGGCGCGCCGAGCCGTCGGTGGTCGGTGCGCATCCTCACCCGCCTCTCTCGCTTCTCTTGAGCGATAGCCCTACTTTTTTCTTTAGTGGCAATTCCGGGGGATGCTGGAGCAGGTTTTTGAGGGGAGGGCGCTGGGAAATGAGTAGGGGGCGGGATATCCTGAGACAACAAGTTTGGCTGTATGGAGAGCCTACCGGCAGCGCGCCTGAGCTAGAACGCCGAGAGAAAGAGCGCTAGAGGAGCCAAGGGAGGAAAAGAAAAGCTGCAGAAAGAATAACCCCGAGAAAGGGGGTGGAGAGGAGGCGGCCCCAGCGCCCCGGCCCCCGGCAGGTCGGCGGCCAATCCGCTGGGGGAAGGGGTGGAGAGTCGGCGGCTCCGGCGGAGAGAGGCCGAGGGGGGTGGGGAGTCGGCCGGGCTCGCACCGCCCTGGCCCCGCCCCCGGCCCGCGCCGCCGCCCGCGCCGCGCGCCGCCGCTGTCAATCAAGGGCGAGTCAGCCGGGCTCGGGCGGAGAGAGGAGCTGCTACGCCACAGCCCAGCGGCGGCCATTCGCGGAAAAAGAGGCAGAGCCTGTGCCAGCTACAGCCTCCTCCGAGCCACCGCGGGCGGGCGGGACCGGCCTCTCCTCCCGCCTCGCCCCCACCCCCACCCACCTCTATCCCAGTGTCTCCGTCTGAGGGTTTGTCCTGTTAATGCGGGATGAGCGGTACGTATTCTCCACCCCCCTCGGTCTCCTTCACCACCTCCCTCTCTCCCTCCCTCCCCAGACCCTGCTTGGTTCTCCCCCTCCCCCGGGGCCGCTGAGATGCTTTAAGGGGAGGAGGAGAGGGCGGGAGGGAATCAAGGGGAGGGAAGGAGGGTTGTGTTTTGTCTTAATGTCTGAGAACAACCTCCTTCTGGGTGTTGCTCTGGAGCGGATGGGTCGGGTTTCAAACCACGTTTTGTGATATCCCCCTCCTCCCTTCCCTCTTCTCCCCCACCCCCTGCCGGTGTGCGCGGATCGCGGGTTTATGGAGATTAATGTTCGGGGGGAGGGGGAGAAGAGGAGAGGGGGCAGACGAATAGTAATAATCCTAATAACCTGTTGTCGTGTGTATGGGGGGTTTGTTGCAGATCAGAAGAAGGAGGAGGAGGAGGAGGCGGCGGCGGCAGTGGCGATGGCTACAGAAGGAGGGAAAACCTCTGAGCCAGAGAGTAACAATAAAAAACCCAAAACCTCAGGCTCCCAGGTAAAAGCAAACATATAAAAAAAATTCATCACGAAACTGTAAGGGGAGAGAGGGAGTTATGTCCTTTAAATATCCAGAAATGAAAAACAGAATAAAAATGTTTATCCACTCAAAGCATCTTTCTGCGAGTGAGGAAGTTAAATTGTAAATTCATAAAGATTTCACGTTTTGGGGTAACGTTGTTTAAAATTATATCAGGAACTCAGCCTATAAGAAAACGGTGTGTATTTTTCCCAAGGGCATTTTGAGTTTAGGAAAATAACACTTTAAGCAAGTTGGTTAGACATTTCCTTTTATTTAAACTTTATGTTAGAGGATCTGCTACCTTATTCCTATATCTTAACTGTTTTTGTTAATATTTCTTTTTTTGATTTCTGCCACTTCCTGAGTGAGTTCTGAAATGTAGAGCTGTCAAAGTAAATAAATAAGCCCTTCCCAACTACTGGCCTCCACTAAATCCGCCCACTTTTTTTTCCCCCTCTCCTTTACCATCCCATTTTGGGTAGGATTCTCAGCCCTCTCCTCTGGCTTTACTGGCAGCTACTTGCAGCAAAATAGGGACTCCTGGTGAAAATCAAGCAACTGGACAACAGCAAATTATTATAGATCCAAGCCAAGGATTGGTGCAGCTTCAAAACCAACCACAACAGCTAGAACTGGTAACAACACAACTTGCTGGGAACGCTTGGCAACTTGTTGCCTCCACTCCTCCTGCTTCAAAAGAAAATAACGTTTCTCAACCAGCTTCTAGTTCATCTAGTTCTTCCAGCAGTAATAACGGGAGTGCATCTCCTACAAAAACTAAATCAGGTAATTCTTCCACCCCTGGTCAATTTCAAGTCATACAAGTACAAAACCCAAGTGGTAGTGTACAGTACCAAGTGATTCCACAACTTCAGACAGTGGAAGGTCAGCAAATTCAGATCAATCCAACCAGTAGTTCATCTCTACAGGATTTGCAGGGTCAAATTCAGCTCATTTCTGCAGGTAGTAATCAAGCTATACTCACAGCTGCTAACAGGACAGCTTCTGGGAATATTCTTGCTCAAAACCTGGCAAATCAGACAGTTCCAGTCCAAATTAGACCTGGTGTTTCAATACCACTGCAATTACAGACCCTTCCTGGTACTCAGGCTCAAGTTGTAACAACCCTACCAATTAACATTGGAGGAGTGACTTTAGCTTTGCCAGTGATAAACAACGTGGCTGCAGGAGGAGGGACTGGGCAGGTCGGCCAGCCTGCTACTACTACTGATAGTGGGACTTCCAATGGGAGTCAGTTAGTTTCCACACCCACCACCACCACTGCTTCCGCCAGTACTATGCCGGAATCGCCCTCCTCCTCCACTACCTGCACAACCACTGCTTCAACATCTCTAACGAGCAGTGACACATTGGTGAGCTCAGCAGATGCGGGCCAGTATGCAAGCACATCAGCCAGTAATTCTGAACGCACTGTTGAAGAATCTCAAACACCTGCTGCTACTGAGTGTGAAGCCCAGAGCTCCAGTCAGCTTCAGTCTAATGGAATACAGAACACACAGGATCAATCAAATTCTCTTCAGCAGGTGCAAATTGTAGGCCAGCCTATCTTACAGCAGATCCAGATCCAACAGCCTCAGCAACAGATAATTCAGGCTATTCCACCACAGTCATTTCAGCTCCAGCCAGGGCAGACAATTCAGACCATCCAGCAGCAGCCTTTGCAGAATGTTCAACTTCAAGCAGTAAATCCGACTCAGGTGCTTATCAGGGCTCCAACTTTAACACCTTCAGGGCAAATCAGTTGGCAAACTGTACAGGTTCAGAATATTCAGAGTCTTTCCAATTTGCAAGTTCAGAATGCTGGGTTATCCCAACAGTTAACCATCACCCCAGTGTCCTCAAGTGGTGGCACAACTCTTGCTCAGATTGCTCCCGTGGCTGTTGCTGGTGCCCCAATAACTTTGAATACTGCCCAGCTTGCATCAGTGCCTAACCTTCAGACTGTGAGCGTTGCCAATCTGGGTGCTGCAGGCGTTCAAGTGCAAGGAGTTCCAGTTACAATCACTAGTGTTGCAGGTAAGTTACTACAGTTTTCTCTTTAAGATCCATTTATACAGTTTTTAATAATCAGTTACTGTTTTTCTTCGCTAATTCTTAGGTTTGACATAGACCTCTGAAGTAAACAATCATAAGGAATCTAAAATACACAGGAATGTCATACCAACTACCATAGCTCAGTAATCATTATGTGACCTGTTCACATTTGTACATTTTAGTGCTAGGTTTATGTGTTAAATATGAATATGTTAGTTTTATAAAACTCTTCCATGGAACAAAACTTCCTGGTTAGAATCATAATTGTCTTCTGTAATTTAGAGATCATATTGGAGTACACTTGAAGTCTTCGGAAAGAACTAGTCAAAATGATTATATCTTCCTTAAGGGAAAGTAGTTCTAACTTTCAATTAGTATACACTTGTGAGTCTGTTGTAGTTTTAATTCTACTTTGTAATAAGGCTGGCTTAAATTATCTTAATTTGAGAGTTAACTTCTCATGCTTCAGCATCCTGTTGCCCATGCTTTTGTGTTTTATTATACAGTATTGTTTTAAACTAGATATTGATGCAGTTGAGAGATGATTTTAAGTTGAAAATTAACTTTTGTCTCCTTTTCTGCTAAAACCAGGGTTTGCTTAGGCTTTTGAGTTAATAGTCCTTCACTTATAAAATTATATTTAAGTACATCTTATGGTCGTATGTTGTTTATAGGTGTTTTTAATGTGAAGTTGATGGAAAGCAATTAAAAATGAAGATAGTAAAATGTCACCAATTAGAATTAATTGTGGTCATTTTAAAACCAGTTATAAAGCAGTTATTTATTCTGCATATAAATAATACTTCTGAAGTATTTAGAAAACTAGTCAAGTATTTTAATCTCTCTGTATTGGTCTTATTTTATCTAATACCTTTTGTGTTCTAGTAATTAAACACTTTTCATTGATTCTAACTTGGTGAAAACCTCATTGTGGGTTTAGTGCCTTTGGTACTTCCAGACCTCTTTAGTTAAATATTTGTATTTTGATAATCTGCAATGAATAAGCATATCACTTTTGAATGACCTTTCTTGAAACAAGTTTTAGAAAAATTATGCTCAGGTTCTTGTTTTACAGTTAATACCTAAAGTAGATGTATATATTTAAAATTGGAAATTGCTGGATAGAATTCTCTGATTCGGGAGAACAGAGATTACATGTTTCGTGTAAACCCATTACCTCTAAACCACAGTTATCCAGTTGAATTTTCTGTGGTGATGGAGATGGTCTAATCTGTTTTATCCAACGTATTAGCCACTAGCCATGTGTGGCTATTGAGCCCTTAAAATGTGACTTGTGCAACTGAGAAACTGATGTTAAATTTTGTTTACTTTTAATTTAAACAGGCACATGTGGCTAATGGCTCCTGTGTTGACAGGACCGTAATCTAGTCAAGGAGTATTTTGTGTGTGGTACTTTTTCCCCTAAAACTATTACAGCACAGTTATATAAGTGTTTCTGTGGATTACGGTCCTTAGTTTTCTATGTTCCTACTCTTTTTCTAAACATTGACAATAACTTCAGTATTTCAGAAAATTGTGTTTTTGGTGGGTTGAATGTCAGTTTGCATTGTCAAAGCAAAAGTTATTTCACTTGTATTTTGTCTTGTCTTAAAGATCAGTTAGTGAATTTTGATTAAGAGAATTGAGTAATTTATAATTTACATTAGATATAATCAATTCTGTTCTTTAACATCAATCACAACCTAGAGTTTTTGCCCTTGCCCATTGGTAAGCCAATGGTGCTAAGAGTATGATCTGACCACCTAACTCTGATTCACTTGAATGATGCATTATTACAAACACAGGGTCCAGCTTCTAGAACTGTAATTTTGGGGGGATGTGGTCAGGGAATTGCCTTTTCAAACAAACTTTCCAGGTGATTCTAAGTCTCACTGAAATGTGAAAACCAAGGGGTATAGTCATTAGCAGTGAACCAGAAGGCAAAATGTGGAAGCAGATGGGTGTGGAGCTCGTTCATAAGTGTTTCTCAGAGAATGGATTTTGATGGCAGATACAATTTACAGTTTTTATTCCACAAACATATATTGACTGGCTGCCTGCTGAGCATTTGCTTCCAACAGGTGTGTTTAGCCCTTCATTTTCAGGGGTAATTTTTTTTATTTAAAGAGTTTACATGATGTGGCAGGGGGCACTTAAGTATATGAGGAAATTTGAACTTTGCATAATTGTTTTTTTCTCGTAAAACCAAAGATTTTGAATTTTGTTGACATTGAGGGGTCTATGTTCTAATAGATATGCTCAATCATGTTACAAAGACCAGAACTGGACCCTGATTTCTACAAATCTTTGCAGTTAATCTGGGCCGAGTTTGCAGATTTTACCTTATTTCCTAGCATACTAGGGGCTTGACAAATTTTTGCTGAATTAAGGTGTAGAAGATGATGGAGAAGATAGCAATTTGGAATTGAGAGCAATACCCTGGAGTAGTTTTAATGAAGCTAATGAAATAGCTGTTTTCATTAATTTTTTTTGACTTTGAGTTTTAAGACATTAAGAGTGTGACCTGGGGTACTTTCTGTCTCTAGAAGGGAGAGAATGAGCAGGTGCATCTGGTGTCCCTTTATAAATGAGGCCTGGGAATGCAGGTCTTTTAACTTTGTGTCTCCATTCACTATTTAGTACTTTTTGGTTATTTTAGGTCCCTTCCCCCAGGAGAACATTATTGTTTAATTTATGGGCGAAAATTTGCTCTAAATATTCATGACAACCCTTTCCAGGGCTTGAAAAAATTAATAGTAGTTAGCTTTAATAGAATATAACAGCTAGCTCAAGAACAAGGCACTAGAAGTTTTCCACCATCCATCCTCAGAGATACTTTTCAGGAGGTAGGGAAGGGTCTGAATGATAAGGGCTGAAAACGGAAAAGAAAAAAAAAAGTTGTACAAGGTAAATTAAGTAAAACCAGTTCTTGAAGCTGGGGAGCTTCATACGTGATTTTATGAAATGAGAATGTTAGTGACCACCTACAGGGAACCGCTTTACCGCTTTCTTAATAATGTATTCCTCATAATGTGTTTGTGTGGTTTGGTCTCAGCTTGAAATCCTGAGTTCCAGGCTGAGCATCTAGCATTTAGACTTATAGTAGGAACTAAATACATGTACTCCCTACATGCTATTGTTTGTTCCTTGTTGGGATTTTGAGTTTGACTTTAACTAAAGGAAAAGCAGAAATCCTATTATAAGAGCAGAGGTAACAACCATTGTACTGTTGGTTTAAAAACATCTTTTCTTTTAACTAAGTGAGCAAAGTGGACGATGTTTGCTCAAAAAGAACTACCTGTTTCTTCAGTGCACTTTGGCAGCCCTAGATAAATGAACTTTAGGAGTTCTGTCTCCTAAAGAATTTAGAATATGTAGGAACCATTGATCTAAATCTGTAATTAACTTTCATTGGCCAGCAATTTGATTGAGTTTTGGCCCTAATCATCACATACAGTAACAGATCATGCTTTTGCTTGCTGTGTGGATATTTCTTTGTCAATTTTAGGCGCAATTAACATTTTTATGCTCATTCTCACACAAAGGAACTTCAGACTTGAGGATAAGAAATTGGCTCTTCGAGAACTTGTCTCTCTTACGTTACTCTACTCCGTTCGGGATTTAAATAATGAGACCTGTGGATGTCCTAAAACCAGAAATGGGAAGGCCAGTTTTTCATTATTGGTGACCATGAGGACCAAAGAAAATAATTGACATTTACATTTAATTTAAAAACCTAGTCCAGTAGTAGCAACCTCTTACACCAAACTTTTTTTTTAGAGCTATTGAGAATAGAAAATTGACTTAAAGTTTAATACAAATATGTTTTTTCTTTGCTATACATAGTCTATTAATTTGGGTATCCCTAGTAGGCATCTTAATAAAATATATACACGTTATACAAATATACACACATCTACATGCACACACACATATGTTTGTATATGTATACATATGCCCCTGTGTTTGGTGGTGGTTTCTTTTTTCAGAGAAGTCAGGTTTATTCCTTTAATTTTGTTTTTCTAAAATCTTCTAATTCTGTTTGTTATAGATTGGAATTAATTATGAGGAACTTTGTCTTGTACCCTGTGAAGTGATTTAGGCTCTGAACTACCAAGTTGGTTTTACCCATTAGATGATGGATAGCATCACCTTTAAGATTTGTTGACGATGACAAAACAGTATTGTTGCCTATTTTTAAGATTTTCATGGAAGATGAAAAAGTACTCAATGTAGAGCCACATTAATTTTTAAAAGGGCATCTTTGAGAGGGATTTCATGATAGAGAGGTGCAAGAGAAACAGTTTTAATCATCCTCTTTTCAAATCTGAATCAGAATAAATAAAAAGTAATACTTAAGGAATATTGGAGCAGGTATACAAGCCAATTGAAGGAAGAAAAAGGAAGCTTGATAAAGAATGAAGATAAAGTTGCTATACATAGATTTTGTAGAAATAACAGACGTACAAAATCATGGAATTTTAGTTTGAAAGGATCTTTGAGGTCATTGCTCACCAGTTGTAGCCTTTTGGTATTGCTGCTGAAGTCTATTTATAAAAGAATTTTGTGTTTTTACTGTTATGTAAAAGCAGAAATATGGGTCAGAGGTTCTGCAGGGCTCCATGAAGTACTGTAGGGATGACATAGTAAGGACTAACAGTGAAAGAGGGAACCTGGCCTGATACCAGAGCATATGTATGTGTGGGCTCTTCTGTACTCTTCTCATCTAGGTGTGAAATGAGAGTGGATGTTCATAGTGCTTGTCGTTTTGCTACCTAGTGAATGAGCAAATTGTGGCAAAGGAAACCTGTTGAACCACAAATTGCTCATGTAAGTATATGGCGAGATAAAGGCTTAATGAAATTGTAGTTAACTAGGTAACTTAAAGATAACTGACCATCTCTTCCTGTCCCTCATTCCTTAGTGGTATTTTAGAAATGAAGAAACTGAAGCCCAGAAAGGTTGAATGACTTTCTGGTACTTTGTGGCAAAGTGAGGGCTAGAAACTTGGCTTCTGTGCTCGGTGTCTTTCTGCTGTATTTAGAGTTTTGTTATCCTAATCTTTTGCTAGTAAGTGTGTAAATGTAGCTGAGGTTTAGTTTAGGGACCAGAGGGGGAGTATCCAGCGTGTTTGTCTTCTTCCAGAAAGACTGCCTGTTTATTTTCACTGGATATTATTCTGCCTTAGTATGTTGAATACGATACCGGTGAAAAGTACAATTCTCTTATGTCTCCTTGTTATTGAATTTAATGGTGGAACCTAAGTGGTATTATTTTGTTCTTTCTTGAAAGAGCAAATTCATACTAAAGAGATGAGTAAATTCTTTGTGAAGGTAAGCAAATCCTCAGGCTGTTGAGATAATATTGTATCTTTTCCCAAACTATAGTTAGAAATGGATTTTTTTTAAAAATGAAACTTATGGAGGGAGAAAACAAACATTTATTTTTTACCTAGTGTGTGTTAAATGCTGGGCTGGACATTTATATTAACTCATTAAAACCTACAGTATCCTTGTAAGATTGGTATTACTGTGCCCACTTTACAGAGAGCCTCACTGAGCTCTAATTGCTGTACGCAGATCTGCCCTCCAGTAAGTGGTAGACCCGTGATTTAAAATCATCTCTGCTTCTGAGGCTTTTGTTCATGTGACATAAGGTAAAAGGATAAGTCCACAGAGAAAGGCTGTTTTTCACCCTTTTGTGTCTGATGCATACTTTAAATCCTTTAAAAGGTAAGTAATTTTGAAAATTAAAATACTGACTATGCAGTTAAGGTTTCTTCTAGCCCTAATATTCTGGCACTGACAGACAATTATGACCAAAGGTAGTAAAAGAAGTGGTAAGTAGAAACTAGTGTGGTTGCATGGAGACCTCTGTGTGAAGCTCAGATTTTAAAATACTGTATGTGGAAAATAGAAGGAGGCACATAGGATTAAGAATGAAAACAAAAAGCAGCTTGACATTTTAGGAATAATGTCAGGAAAACAGAAACCCATAAAAAAGTCAGGCTTTTAAAATTATTTTAAACAGTTTCTTATGGCTTTAAGTCAAAGCAAGAGACACCCATTGCTTGAGCAAACTGGTATAATGTGGAGAGGACAGAGAGAAGGCAGAGCTTCTTTCTTCTTCTGTTAACCAGCAAGGAAAATACAGTTCCAGCGGGAATGACTAGAGCTGTAACTCACTCGGAGATATTTGTTCAAGGTAAGTGAGGAGAGGAAGGACATTCAGAGGCTTTTCGGAAGTCTGGATCATCCAGAAGAATGCTCTCCTAGAGATCAGCAGGAACTCAGGCCAGTTTCAGGAACTTGAAAATTATGCATCATGGAAAACTTGAGCATGAATAAGCACATCACTTTAAAAAAAAAATCCTAAACTGCAGACAAATCAGCTTGATAACCATCCTTAGCAAAGTCCCTTGAATGAATTACTGAGAGGTTTCAGATGAGATCCAATGGAAATAATATCAACACAGTGTATCTGGATTTCAGTACTGATAGTCATGATTTCTCTAAAGGCTCACACTTGCTTACTCAGTTATATGAAAAATGTTGGCTGTCCACCTCAGTTGAGGCTTCTGGTATTAGGGCATGGGAGTCTATCCTTGAGAGAGTCCTGTTTCACGTTTTTCGCAAATACCATACTTGAAGGATGGTGTATTTACTGAATTCAAAGATGAGACAAAACTGGGAGATGCTGCTAATAATTATGAGAGGGATAGAATTGTGATTCTGAGTGATCTTAATAGGCTAGAATGCTGGTCCAGAATTAGCAAGGTAAATACAACAGGTGAGAGCCTCTATTTAAAGGGATTGCGGGCATTGAATACCTACAAGATGAAAAACTTGGCTGGGCAGCAGGACAAGTAAAGACGATTTGGGGCATATTGACCTTAATATGAACTAAGAGTAGAATAAAGCTCCTCCTGGACTTTGTGCTTGTCAGGCCATTTCTGCAACATTGTGTACTATTGTGTACTGTATTAGATGGCACATTTTAAATGGGGCAAGGAGGAGTCCCAGAATGAAGAGTGTAGAAAACATTTCATACTAGCAATAACTGAAGACTGGTCATTTTTGTTGTTAAAAGAAAACAAGAGAAAGTGTGACATATGAAGGGCTGGGTTTTATGAAATTGAAACAGCTCTGTTTTGTCTGGCCCTGGGAAAACAATGGAATGTGATGTGTTTGTGTATATACATGGACTAGAGCTGTACAATAATACAAAGCCTTCGTTCGTCAGGTTATGACCTTCCTATCATTAGAGGCTGGATATCCATCTATCAAAGACAGTATAGAATATAGAAGAATTTTTTGTACTGTATAGAGAGTTTGATTAGATGAACTCTGAGTCTTCGTCTATTTCTAAAATTTAAGATTCTGTGAATGTTTGAGTCCATGGTCCTGTTCGGGGTACTTCATCCATCACATGGTGAGAGTGCTCTCTATAAGTCAGTTAAACTTAGATGAGTAAGTGTTTACATATTGGAGGGGAGGGGTTGAGGGTCACACTTACCATTTTTCTTATAAGAGCTGTATGATTACGGTGAATTCTATTAAAGAATAAATGCAGTACTTGAATTCACAAATTAATAGATTTTTGTTCTTCATTATTTGTTAGACTTACTGACTGCTCTTAGGTTGTATTTTTATGGGTCATGTGCACTTTTATATGGTGATGACCAAAGCATTAGTATTTTAAACATATACTTCAGTGTCCAACATTGAATTTGTAGTTAGGACATTTTGTCAGTAGCTCTTTAACCATGGTCATGTTTCTGATACTGTCACTTTGGTATGAACGATGTGATTACTTTTTCTTGAGTGGAATTAGCAGTTGGAAAATCTAAGATCCCAGTGGACTACAAACTCTGAGAAGCATTTACAGCCTCAAATTTGTTAATTTACACTGTGGAGTAAGCGAATCCATTATCCCTGTCATTTTGGCTCAGAATATCTAGCATCTAGGTGTTTTTAAAACAAAATTTGAGACCTGAGACTCTTGAACAGAAAAAGTAGTAATTCAGGTGTATGAAGGGTCTCCTTTCCTTAGGTATAATAAAATTAGGAGCAGGAACTCTGTGCTTGGTTGGAGGGGTGGTTCAAGTAGTAGGTTTATTATTACTGCACACATGTGTACTGAGAGGCTTCCTACAGTACAAGTATTTTGTGTTTTGTGTTGGTCAGTCAAGGTATGGCCACAAGAGGAAATACAGGAAAAAAAAGTTTATCATACTCATGGGTCCTGGAGAGACAGAGTCACTATCCACAGAGAAAGGGTCACATGGGAGGGACTTGCCACAACCAAACAGGTGGAAGCAGAGAACAGAGCAAGGACCCATGGGCAGGTGCCTTTACTGGGGGGTCAGGGTGGAGTACACAAGAAAAGGTGTGGGGGAGTTCATTGGTGTGTATTACTGTTACTAGGTCACTGTCAGGGGAAGCTAGGAAGGGAAACTCCTGGCAGGAGCCACCCGTATCACACCGTGCATCTGATTCCCTGGGCGGGGTGCTCATAGCCTGCTTGTGGGGATGTTGAGGCAGCAGGAAAAAGTGACATTTTAAAATTCATAATACAACAGGACTAAGAATTCGAACCTTTACATTTTTGTTCAGATGATACTCCCAGTTGTTCACCCTGAGCAAACAAGTTACAATAGGAGCCTCATTCCTTTCTTCACTTTAAAATTTGTAGTATTAATTCCTTCCCTCTTTACCTCATAGAGTTGTAAAGATCAGATAATATGTATAAAAAGGCTTTGAATGTTACGAAGAAAACTGTATGTGGAAGTTGGTAACCTGCTAAAATCTCTACATAGCAACACCTACTAGAAGAATGTGAAATAGTAAAGTGAGGGAATGACTAGTTTTAGATATGGATATTAGCTTGAGTTAAATATCAGCGCTAAACAAGAGAGAGTTGTGTAAAAGGACTATCTGAAAGTTTCGGTGGAGTGCAACCAAGGATATGGGGAGAGGTGCAGGTGGAAAAGAAGCAGTAGGTTTCAGTGTAGTGAGAACTAAATGTCTGCTGTGTGCTCTCAGTCTGTTAGGCTCTGAATGTACTAATCTGTCTTAAAAGGATGCTTATATTGGGAAGATAAGGCTTGCATATATGAAACAATTACATGGTAGCTGCAATTGCATGTGAGCATTTATACTTTAGTACTGGGTTTTAAGGTATGGAAAATGAGTATGAAAGCTCAGAGACAAGTGAAATCAGTGGATTTGAATAAACAGGAAGGAAGGAAGGATGGAAGGAAAGAAGGTAGGCTTTTTTTGTTTTGGAGATAGGACTTGAAACAAGGCCTTGAAGGTTGGTTTGGAAAGTGGACATCTGAGACTTTGGGTCAGGTGGAGAGGTGAGGACAGAGGGTGTCTTGAGCCAGGTGGCCTCACATTGAAGCTTGCAGCTAACACAGGGCGTGGTATTCTCTCTCTCTGCTCCATAGAGACGTAGTGGTCTCACAGAGAGGCTCAGCGTACCCCAGGTGAACAGCCTGTCGCCCCTGCTTCAGCCAGAGAAGTTGTGTGTTTATGGGATTGTTTCCTAACATTTGGTTTGAAGAAGAGAGTTTGCCAGAATAATAAAAGTAAGTTTGAAAAACATGAATCTAGTAGGGGGAAGGAATTGAATGGAAAGACTTGTTATGCAAATATTCGAGTATTTCTCTGTAGATAAAAGTATGGAAAAGTTATAAACCAGGAGCCCAATAAAAAGAATGTCGTTGCTGTAATTTAGTCATGAATTCACAGTGGCCTCTAGAAAGAGTATGACAGTGAAGTTGCTTAATATAAAAGACAGGTTGTCAAACTTCTCTTTAGTACACAGAATGGTGACATGAAAGAAAGGGTAAGGGATTAGGTGAAAACATCTGGCTTGCTTGTTCTTTTCCTCTACTCTGTACCCAGCATGGTAATGGGCATTGAAAAACTGAAGAACAATAAGATGTATTTGCTGCCCTCGCAGAATTTTACCTGTTGTGGGAGATATACTGCATTTCTTCGCTTCTAAGACGTACTTTGTCTATTTTTTTCATTTTAATATCTTTGAAATTGGAATACACCCTATAATCATAGGCATGTCACAGTTTAATTAGCTGAATTTTTTCTTTCTTATGATCACTTGCATCTTAGATTCAATGGAATATGATTAATAACTATATTAATTAAATTACAGTGTGGCATTTGATTTATAAAGGCTGTGAGTGAGGTATTATAGAATCCCAGAGGGGGGGAAAAACTAGTTCTGCTTGTAGGGTTGTGGGAATGTTTTTATGAAGAGGGTGGTAACTGAGCTTGGACTTGAAGAATGACTAAAAGTTTGCTAGGTCAGGACAAGAAGGGTCATTTCAGGTTATGTTGGATTTTACATGCAGTTTGCAAATTCAGTTAAAGAGCCTTCTATATGCATTGCAAAGTCCAGGCGTGGATGAAGAAATTGTAGTACACATTCAAGTTGGATGTGAACCTTCTCCAGGCAGGGCCTGGGCCGTACATATATACCTTTTTCTCACACACTGAACATCGCTCAGTACATACAGTCCTGACAGTGAACAGGTGCAGAGCTTTGATTTCGTAGGAGACTGGGATGGACGGACCCTTGGAATAGATTCGAGATGCACACTTGAAAAGGAGTGAGAGAGTTTATGATCATAAAAGGAAAAGTGATTAGTAAAATGAAATAAAAGGAATTTACATCTGATTGTTTCATGTGTTTGGTAAACAGTTGCAGGTGAGAGTCTTAACAGTGAGAGGAGTTTTGATGAGAAAAATCAAAGTTATTGAAAGTTTCCAGGTCGTTTCTGTCCCTCTGAAGTTATGATGTAGGTGCCTCATACTGTGGCCAGTAAGAGAGGGTTTAGTACAGTTCTGTAAATAATGAGTCAAGTTACCAGAGCTTTTTGTCCACAGAA
This sequence comes from Rhinolophus sinicus, assembly GCF_036562045.2. Classification (NCBI taxonomy): domain Eukaryota; kingdom Metazoa; phylum Chordata; class Mammalia; order Chiroptera; family Rhinolophidae; genus Rhinolophus; species Rhinolophus sinicus. Next base: position 98,750,699 of record NC_133758.1, read on the forward strand.
GCGGAGCTGCTTTTGCACAGGAGTGTAGGACCCAGATAGTGACCTGTGCTGTGGTAAGTGGGTACCTGTGCCTGGTGTGGGGTTTGGGGAGGCGATGGGAAGTCCTTGTTCGGTTGTAGTTGAGGGTGTCTAGGCCAGGGAGTTGAGGAGAAGAGGGAAGAGGACGACGAGATGCATATGATGACAAGTACTAACTGGATTTATATAGTAGGAGAAATAATTATACTTAAATCCTGCTTGTCTCCCATATATGTAAATCTACGTATGAGCCAATTTGAGACGTTAACATTGGACAGATATTTGTCATAAATACTATAAACTATAACACGCTTATTGAAGCAGTAATTGGATTAGTTAGTGGTTTTATTAATATCGTTTTATAAAGTTAAAGTGCATTGTATTTTTATTTCCAGAATTTCTCGCATCTTTTATCCTCATTGGTAAGATGTGAGTGCCTATATTGATTTTAATGACAGGGCAGGTAAATGGTTTCAGTAGCCTTTTGATAGACTTGCATCCATTTCATGGACTCCCTGCCGGCAGACTGCACCCATTCAATTGAGTCAGCAAATAGGAACTCAGCACCGTATTGTGAGGCTCCTTGTGTTCGTTGTGAGGTTGAACAACATGGGACTGAATTCCCACTTCCATATTGTTCTGATAGGAAAGAAACCATTCAGTTTTTCTTTCATGAATTAAACCAGAAGTAAAGGGGTTCTTTAACCCTTACATTTGTTTTCTATTTGGGCTCACATTCACTGCATGTTTATAGTATGCAGATACTGTGTGCAGCACTTGATATATTCATTTACTCTTCAGAGCATCCTATAAAGTTAAGTATTATTGTCAGGTGCAAAAACTGAGGCCTAGAGGTAAAGAACTTGCTCAAGACCATATAAACCAAACCCATTCTGTCTCTAGAGCCCCATGCTTTAACCATTACCACTTACTGTCTCTCCCATATGCTTCTATGTCTGTGTTTTCTGATTATTTGTGGTATTAATTCATTGTTTGTCTCTTATGTATCAGACACTACGGTGTTTAAGCATTTTATATGTATTAACTCATTTAATTTTTGCAATTCTGTGAAGAATGTAACAATGGGTTATAAAACAGGAAACCAAGGCTGTCAGAGGTTAATATCTTAGCTAGGGTCATATAAGGTCATACAGTATGTTAGGCAGCTAGTAAGTGAGAAGACTGTATGAGGCTGGTCTAGCTGAGCAGGACTATCACTTACTCTTACAGCTGAGCAGTACTTAAGTATCTTATGGTAATTGCTGTTGTATATTCAATAAGGCACTGATTCCTGTATTTTTAGCTGAGCACTCTACTCTTTATCTCTGTTGGGGCATGGGGTATATATGCCACAGAGAGAGTTAGAGTTTTAAAAAGTTTTCTTTGTGGTATCCTGTGTTGATTGGTATCCACCATGGGAATTTAAGGCTAATAACATTTCCTTTATTAAGTATATGTGTGTACTATAAACCAATTTTGAATGAGTTTTTAAAAAGAGATTCCAGAATTATAAGCCATAGAGAAGTCTTATGTTTTATTGTCATTAACATTTGTAAAACAATAACATTAACATTTAATATAATTAAATATAGTTTTATTAAATATAACCAACATATAGTAATAATATTTATATTTCTATACATTAATGTTTATGTTAATTACATTAAGATAAAATTAATAAAATTGTCAAATTAATTTATGAGACCTGTATTTCATGACTTGCTTCTTGATAAGTATGTTACATGTCAGTAGATAGGAATGTATTTACTTTCTAAAGGAAATATCATTAAAAAATGACTTTATGTAAACCCAAAGGCCATAAGAATTTGTGTTCTTCATATAATTCTGCATGTCATTTTTATGTAGCGTTAATTCATTTGTCAGAGATGGTGCTATAACTTTATTATTGTTGTCTAGTGAATAAACAATAAAAAAGAAATATTTGAGTATCTGCTACTATATACCAGACATGGTTCTAGGTGCTGACTATGTATAATTTTCATACTAGAAGGCAAACATGTTTCCATAAGCAGTTTGTGATGAGCAGAAATAACTGAGACATTTAAGAAAAGAACTCTGTGTTCTTTATCTGTACAGGTTATCGCTATCATTAAATAGTTACGTCACCTTTGGAAATGGAGTTCTTGGTTTTTTCCTCCTGTTAAACAGTGAAATGTAGTCGTACCTCAGTTTTCGAATGTAATACGTTCCAGAAGACTGTTAGAGTTCTGAAACATTCGAAAACCGAGGCATGGTTTCCCCATAGAAAGTAATGCAAAATGGATTAATCCGTTCCATACCTTTAAAATCAACCCCTAAAAGTGCAAATTTAGTATGAATTTTACTATCTAATGATACCATAGATCCATAAAATTTACAGTGTTCGTAAACTGAAATGTTCATCAACAGAGACGTTTGAAAACCGAGGTACCGCTGTATTTGTATATGTACAGGGTGTGATCAAACAATACCATGAATATTTAAATAAAAAATATTATTACAGTAAAAGACACACTACTATTACTCCCCCTCAAAATACTCCCCCTCACTTCAAACACACTTATCCCATCATTCTTGCCACTTTCAGAAGCAGTTCTGGAGTCCTCTTTCATGAGTATCTTTAGTTGCACTGTCGTGGCTGCCTTGATAACCTGAATCATTTTGACTTTGGGGAAGAGCCAGAAGTCACACTGCCAGATCCAGTGAATAAGTTGGATGAGGACATACTGTAATGTTTTTATTTGACAGAAATTGCCGTATACCAGAAACAATGTGTGATATGGAACGTTGTCATGATGGAGGATGATTTACAGCACACTTTAAAACACACCTTCTCTCAACCGTAGCTCACACCCGACTGGCTGCACCGAACAAGTTGAAACTTGTCACACACTTACTAAGGTTCGATGTACCGTTTCCTGTATTGAAGATCCCTGCCTTTCCATGGATGGCATTCAGAAGCAGCATTCACCGTATTTTTTGATCGCAACAGAAAGGCTCTGTGTCACACATCGCTTCTGGTATGGCAATTTCTGTCAAATAAAAGCATGACGGTGTGTCCTCACCCACCTTACTCACATCTAGCACCGTGCGACTTCTGGCTCTTCCCCAAAATCAAAATGACCATGAAAGGTAAACGTTTTGAATCGATTCAGGACATGGAGGCAGCCATGACAGCGCAACTAAAGACACTCAAAGAGGACTTCCAGAACTGCTTCGGAAAGTGGCAAGAACGATGGGATTAGTGTGTTCGAAGCGAGAGGGAGTATTTTAAGGCGGATTAATGGCAATGTATATTTTGTAGTAGATTTTTTTGATTTAGCCATTCACTGTACGTTTTGATTGCACGCCATATATATTTTGTAAAATGACGTATTTCGAGATATTTTTGTTTAGTGTTAAAATTCTATAATTTTAAGCACAAATGTTTGAAACCAATTGAGCTTAAATTTTACTTCAGTGAGCCAAGAAGAAAACAATATTTCTAGTTTTTAAATCAAATTGATTACTTTTGGAGTAAAACTATGAATGAGATGTCAGTATTTCAAAAAAGGAAGGTTTTGTTTTTGTTTTTGCAAATCTTTGAAGCCAGATCTAATATTGAATCTAATTCTATCGTCCTTTAAAGAAGGTCAGTCATCTAGGTTTGAGTCATTTTTAAGGATTCACAGCATATTTTAGAAAATGATTCGCCACCATCCTTTTAAGTAGGCACGTGCCCCGCCTTCAGCAACAGCAAAGATGAGGGCCAGGGCCCTGAACCCTTGGGCATTCAGATTACCATCTGGGACCTCATCTGACTACTCAGAGTGCCCTTGCCAGGAGGTATAGACACTGAAGATGCCTGGTCAAGACCAGCTGTCCTTTAAGGCAGGGAGTATGCTTGCTTAAGCCAGAGCTTCTTTAGCTAATAAGCAGCATAGATAGCCCTGAAGAGTAACTTTGCAGAGAGTGCTCTGGTTGAATTTACCTCCTATCTTTTACAAAAGCTAATTCCTTCCTGATCTCCAGACCAAAGATTTTGCTGCCTTCTGGCCCTCCAACTTTACAGTGTCCATCCCTACCTGCCTATCCATTTTATTGGCATCTCATGAATTAGACTTCTAGTCTGCCTGCCCCAGGGACAGTAGTGTAAAATACAGAAATTTAGAAGCAGAGGAGTTAGGTGGATCTTTGTACCTCAGTTGCAAAGGAGAAGACTTTTTACTCCGATTTTAGAACATAAAAAATATGACAGCTGATTAGTAGTCCAGAGAGATCTCTTAAGAGCAGTAGTATCTTCATCTGCTTGAACTTTAGAACTTTCTGCTAAAGCTATAAAGCAGGGAGAACACCATTTTCAGCCTCACAGCTATGGGCACAAATAGGATTGAATATTAGATTCCAGCTGCTACCTTGGGAAGAAAGTACTTCTTTAAATACTGGCTTGCACTAATGTCAAGATGCGTTTATAGGATTACTTCTGTGAAGAATTTTTTTTTTTTAATGATAAAACCAGAGTTTTTTTAAATACAGGAATTTCAAAAGAATTTTTAATACGCTTTTTGGATTTCATTTGGTAAGTTAATTCAAATTTATAGAAACACTTTTAAAAGTACATACATTTAATAACGTGTGGTTACTGTGAAACAAAAGAGCTGTTTTTGAAATCATGTCTTAGAAAAGTTTTGTGAGGACTAGCATTCTACTGTTACACAGAAGTTGAAAAAATCAAAACGAAACAAAAACCAAAGATAATTGTGCCTTCAAATACCACTTACAGGTACCCCTAGTAAAGAATTTATATTTTATTAGTTATTAAGAATCCTACATACTTTTCCATATGTTAGTCCAGTTGTTACAGTAAAGGCCATTGAGTAATCCTCAGTGGTTAAGCACGGCTATTTGTTTGTACATAATAATACTATAGGTTTAACTTAAAATGAAGGAGATGTTGTGGTGCTGGTGAAAATAGCGGTGAACAAGAATCAAAACCAAGCTTTCAGTTCTCTGGTCTGCGAGTTACTGCCTGTGATTTGGGGCTGTCCTTTAGCTTTCCTGAACGTTGGTCGTAATCACCTGTAAAATGAAGATAAACTGCCTATGCATAGGGCTTTTCTGAGGATTAATGGAGTAACTTGTGAAAATATTTTGTAAATGCCAAAGCAAATGTAAACCATTGTTAATTTGTATAAATTCACCCTTATTCTTTTAAATTAATATGTGTTTAGCATTTTGCAGTCTCATTTTTTATCACATGGTCATTTTTGTATATAGTGCAATGCTGGTATATAGTGAACGTTCAATAAATATCCAGTAGAAATGAGACTTCTCTATTAGCTTAATTGGGAGTGTTAGCTACAGGTTCTATTGTCTGTATTCTGGTGTCTTGCTGACTCTGGAGGGACTGTCCCTTCCAGGGTTGACCAATTCCTAGAGATAGTAAATACCTCCCCCTTGAATGTGCTTTTCAGATACACACCAACCAATCCAGAGCTCACTCTCCAACCACGTTCTTTATCTCCCTCACACTTCAGGCCACTGTTCCCCTGCTTTAATCACCCCAAGGCCAGGTACCAGAACAACTAGGGACAGTCCCTATGTCCCAGAGCCCTCTGAAATTATTTACTTATTTAATACATTTTCTTGGGGAATATTGGTGAACAGTGTTTCTCGAGGGCCCATCAGCTCCAAGTCGCTGCCACTCAGTCTAGTTCTGGAGGGCACAGCTCAGCTCCAAGTCTAGTCGCCGTCCTCAATCCTTAGTTGCAGGGGGCGCAGCCCACCATCCCATGCGGGAATCGAATCGGCAACCTTGTTGTTGGGAGCTTGCGCTCCAAGCAACTGAGCGATCGGCCACCTCTCCAGAAGCTCGGCGGCAGCTCACTGTCTTCAATCTAATTGTGGAGGCCGCAACTCACAGGCCCATGTGGGAATCGAACCGGCAACCCTGGTGTTCAGAGCTGTGCTCCAACCAACTGAGCCACCCGGCCACCCCTGAAATTATTTAAACTAGCCAATCCCAAGCCTGTTTCCCCTGCCTCACCTTTTCCTTCATGTAGAAACCACAATAATGGCTCTCGCCCACAATTCCTCCCCCTCCTTCTGCCTCCTGCCCAACCGTGGTGCTCCCTATGCGGCCCCTGTGGCGTGGTGTGCCCCCTCCTCTTGGGAACTGAACAACAGACTGTCTTTTCAGTAGCATTCTCTCATCTGTTAGCCTTACTGTGTCTCAGATTTTCTGTTAATACATTGTATTTTAAAACAGTGGGCTACTGATTCATTTTATAATTCTTATGGCAAAGAGTCTTATTAAGAAAGAGTATTAATTAAATATTGCTAAATTTAAAGTTTTCTTTAGAACTTGGATAGAGATTTCAGAATGGTATTAATATGAATGTTTATTTAGGTAAATATATAAATACATGCATGTTAAATAAATTTTTATTTAACCTCAATGGAAGATTACAGAAATTCCGATCTCTGAGCTGTCTTTACAGATCATCTTTGGTTGAGCTCTTTCTGTTTATAAGTAAAAAAAAACTGAGGCCCAAAGTGCATATGTAGTTCACGTTTTTAGTTGTTGACCAAGTCAGGTCTAACTCCTTGAGGCTTAAGTAGACATGCAAGTGTCATAAGCTTTTTTATTAGGAAGAAATTACAGGCAAGTTTTCTTGCTTCTTCAGTTTCTCAGGGGAATAGGTCTTAAAGTTAATTTTGTTTTTTCCTGTCCCAAGTGGCAGTGGTTTGGTTGCCAAGTAATTGTTCCAATGAACAGGTTTTTTTTTTCATCTAGCAAAACTAAAATTTAATATAATTATTTAATTTTTATTGTATAAACTTTTTAATAGTAGAATGTAGATATTTTATGTCCAAAATTCACCCATTTTGGTATCTCAGCTTTTTTCTTAGTTTTGTTTTTGGTATTAGAGTCACAAACTTAGAAACTTGTCATGGCCTTTTATAACTTAGGTACTTTGTTGTAATCATTTTCCAGTATGTGTACTTTTATGATAAATTTGACTGGGTCAAGGGATCATATGCTTAACTGAGATAATATGGGAAGGAGCTGTTGAGAGATCAGTGGATTATAGTTAACCAAAAAATGAGTTAGGAATTTTAGTGGGTTTTTCTTCATGTGATTGTTGGTTTGCACTTTATTTTTTTGGTAGCCGTAATATTAAGAGGTAAATATATAAGATTTGGGGTGAAATAGCTTTCTGCTGTGTTCTGTATTGCTGTGTCTTTCTGTAAATATTAGATCAAGTTTGATTTTTTCCCACATTTGAAGAAAGTAATTAAGCAGGGCATATTTATTTATTTTATTAACCATTGTTATGCTTCTTGCTGAAAGTTTGCTGAGAAAATCAAGTCCTAGGTGAATTTTTCTATATCTATACTTTCAAAGGTCAAAGTGATTACAAACTGAATTGAATCATGATTTCTCAATAGGGTATACCTTATTGAGGAAAGGTGTTAAATCTCTGCCCACGAAAATCTTTCATGTACTACCTCCTATCTTGTTCTAGAATTGCGTGTCAGATGCTGCTTAGGGATCTTTTCATTTTCTACATAAGAAAAATTGTATTTTTGATCATAGAATAAAGCACTTAGCAATTTCTTTATAATATAACCTTAAATCGTAGAGGATGATGTAGAATACTCTGGTTTGGGAACTCATGGGTGTAAAAAATAAATAAATAAATAAAAAATAATTCCCTGCCAGATTTACTATCTATCCTTTCCTTGCCAGCTCTTATTACCTGGTCTGTTACTGCCACAGCTTTCAGCTTCTGTAATGGAAAATAAATAGCTATAAATGGGAGCTAACTAAGCAATGGTCCACTGTACTACTTCTAATAGTACCCTGATCGTCCTGGCCTCCGCCACTGTACTTTGACAGTACCTTGTATATAGTTGGTACTTAATTAATATTTGATTGAATAGATGCAGCTCTATTGAAAGAATTTGCTTTGTATTTAATTATTTGATTCCACTTCCCATGAATATGTGGGAATTTTTCAAAACTTGGCAATTATTTTAAGGACTAATATTTATTTCAGCTGTAGTAAGCATACAGAAACTTTGTATTTCACCTTTTGGAATGCTTTGCCTTTTTTGTTAATTGAATAAAAGACGATCATTTTATTACTCTCCTGATAGCATGAGAAGTTCAATACTCTGTAAAATAAAATCTTCTGATTTTATTTAATGATATGTATCAGTTTTATATTGACTTGGTGTTTTGTAACTGGTACTGAAAGTTACATTAAACAATTAAATTTTTTTCTTGTGTTTTAGCATTATAGTTCCTTTTCATATTGAGATGTTAGATATTCACCTGGACAGCCATACTCCAGGTACTGTAAATCTGTCAAATTTTATAGTTTTCTATTTAGGATTTTTAAATCATTCAGTTCTTTGTTGACTAATTAAAACTAAGATTTTTATGTGATGCAAATCCACTGGTAGCCTTTAGGAGACCTTAAGTTAGTAACATTTTAGGTTTTCTAAAAAATATAACTAAATGTAGGTTTGTGTTTTCCAAGACATTCTCTAAGTTTATATGTAGTAGGTCTAGAAATAAGAACACTTGCATATTCATTTCCTTTCTAGAATCATCCACAGCAAGCAGGTCAAAGAGTATTTGATCATGAATAGATCATTGTCTGCTCTAGCTGATAAAGCACATTGAGTTTTTTCAAGGGACAGCAAAATAGACATGTAAAATAATAATTAAACTCTCTTATGTGACAAAGGGGGAAGGGATATGAATATGATCCACTAGTTTTCTTTCCATTAGTTCTTTTACTTTATATCGTTTATTTCCTGTCGGTTGCCATTTTTATGGTTTAATGCACATGTGTGTAATAATATTGACAGATATCTTAGTTGTGAGCAATTAATGAAATAAACCACTAGTCTGCAAAATAGTAATATAGGTATTGTAAATTCATGGCCTTTTGGAGCTTTATGGTGATGAAGAAATTAAAAAGACCAAATAATTAAACTTAAGAATTCTTATAAGTATGTTGAAGAGGAAATTTAGAGATCATTTGTTAAAAGAATTAGGCTTTGATTACAATTTTACAGTGAAGTTTATTCCTTTCTTTGCACACGTCTTTAAATTGTTCAGGTTAGTCTCTTCCATCAAATGCACAGACAGTTCCCCTGTCTGTTTCTTTTTTCCAGTCTCAGCGTGGCCTCTTCTTTATATCGTTAGTTGTAGGAGTTCTAAGGTTTATTTTTATAAATGGTTTTTAAAAAGTTAATCAGGTTGTAAATTCATGTAAGTGAATAAAACCTTTTCCTTGACAATGTTCTAATTACTTCCTGCCCCCAAATATGCTAAATATTTGTGTCCAAGAAAGTCAATATAATTTTTTTTAAAATCCTCTGTCCCCTTAAAGATGTGCTCATACTCTTCTCATCTTAATTGGAAGTGAAAAGAGATGACTAGAACTGAATTCCCCACAATAGAAGATGGTTCTGGATTGCATGATAGAGGATGTAGGATGGTTCATATGTGGTTAGAATAATCCCCTTCCACGTTTTTAGAGAAAATCAGGGGTTAGTTCATCTACCCTTAAAAGAAGAAAGCTAGTATTTCCTGGTTGCTCCATTTGCTATGTAGAGAGATGTAGCTTAAAATAGTCATCTATGGGGTTAGACATGACAGCCTAACAGTGGCGGCCCGGCCTCCCTTGGCCCTGAACTGTGCAACTATTTTAAGCTGTGACCCTAAGAACTGACAGAGCATACTCTACCCTTGTAGCACTGAATGCCGGTTCTGTATTTCCAGGGCTGGACAGATCAATTGTAATAGTCTGTGCAATTGACGCGATCATTCTAATGTTTTGGGCATCCTCATATTCACCTACAGGAGCTACTGGCTTGTCGTGATAACAGGTTTCATTAAAATAAAAACCATTGTAGGGAACAAAAAAGAATTAAACCACAAACCTTATGTTTTACCTATTTATTTCAAGGATTGCTTATTGGGGTGAACTGCTACCTGTAAAACAAAAATCCTAAGAGTCATTTGATGATTATTGTTAGATTTTGCTATTTTTAGATGGTTGTTAGTACACTAATGCCTGATTCTGTGATTGCCTTTCCCCATATTCTCTGTTCTCATGTTAGATTGCTTTTTTCCCCTATTATTTCCTGTTTTACCCATTTAGTTAGCATCACTGGATGCCGATTTTCTCTTTTTTCTTATTACTTGCAACCTCTCAACTACTTATCTGTTTTTTTATGTGTGTGATTATTCCTTAAGTTCCTAGTAAGTGTAGGAACAAAGCTAATTTCCTAGAATATAAAGATGATATAAGACATATCCAGCCCTTGCCTTTCTCTAAAAGCTTCTGTCTTAGTTGAAGAAGCAGAATATTCGTTAAAATTAAGGACAGTACACAGAAATAATAGTACAATGGCATTAACCAAAAGTAGAGGAATGGTAAAAGGTAATTATATTGAAATTAAGAGCAGGAAAATGTCACTGAGATCCAGGGCAGAAATTAAAGACTTCGTGAAGCCTAAGAGGCTTGAAGGAAAGGAAAGCCAAAAGCAAAAACATAAATAAAGGAGGAAGGCATTATAGGCTGAAGAAGTAACAGGTGCAAAACAGAGGACGCTGGAATATGCTTTGCATACTTAAAGATTGGTAGACCATTTAAGTTAGTGGAGACTTTGAGGGACATGGTAGAAGATGAAGTTGGCAAGATTGGTAGGAGTCTGGTTATAGAATGACAATGTCAGATCAAGGACAGGTGACAAGTCATTGAAGGAGTGTGTGAATGTATTTTTGGCGGGTTAGGGGAGGGGAAGTTTTATTTATAACGTGCTGTTTTAGTTTTATTATCTAGCAGACATAGGAGAAACAGGAAGGCCAATTGTGGGACAATAGAGTTAGTTCACATATCACTAATGAGAAATATAAACTTGGGTATAAAGTGTGTGATTCAAGAGACTTTAAGAAAATAATTGACAGGATTTGATGCATGGATATAGAGAGGAAAAATAACTTAAGCATAATTCTTAAGAGTTTGAGCCTAGGTGACCATGAGAATGATTGTACCATTAACATAAATGACATTGAGAAAAAGAAGGCGATGAATATGAATTTGATATTTGTTAAATTTGAGTTAATTGTCAAACATTCCGTTGGAGGTGTCCAGTTTGCACTTGGAGATTGGATCTGAGAAGAGGGATCAGAGTTAACATTCTAGATGTGGAAGTCTTCTACATAGAGATAGATGGTGTTGACATTACGGCAGTTTGAAATAGATGAGGATGATGGTTTTTTATTTGAAGTGCAGAAGGATGAGAACTAGCCTTAGGGTTACACTCAATCTTTTGGGGACAAAAGGATAAAGTTGAGTCAAAAAAAGTGAGAGCAGTTAGAGAGAGGAAAAGAAAATGGTGGTATGTCCACAGCTAAGAGCAATCTCAGAGTGTTGAATGTTGGAAAAGAGACTTGGAGAATGAATGTTGAGAAAAGTCCACTAGATTTTGTGTTTGAATCATTTGATACGACCTGAGAACTATGCTATTCAGTATGAAGGCCAACAGCCACATGTGACTAGTTAAGGTAAAATTAATTAGAATCAAAACTTTATTTCCTCAGTTGCGGTAACCACACTTCAATAGCTAATTAGCCACATGTGGTTAGAGGCTTCCATATCAGATAGGGCTGATACACTATATTTTTATTATTGCAGAAAGTTCTATAGGACAATATTTCTTTATAAAGCTTAGGGAATGCTATAGTTAGACTGAAAGCATTGAAATGGATGAGTGAATGGTGAAAATATTGACCTAGCAAGTGTAGGATACACTTTGGAAAAGTTTGATGAAAACAGGAAGAGGACAGTATCATGGGGGCTGATAAAGGCTTTTCAAGACAGTGATTATGTTCATTCACTTACTAAATATCTATTGGGGCCTATTTTTTGCCAAGTACTGTGCTAGGTACGTCCACCGGGATGCTAAAGAAGGCATTAAAGAGTACGTAAGTATGTAATTGGAGCAGGGGTGCTGGGCTTAGAAATCAAGTTAGTTATGATACAATGTGATAATGCTTTAAGTAGAAGGACCTGTCTTCTGTGGGAACACAGACATGTATGGTATAATCAGATGAGGGAATTTGTGAGGACGGTTTCCTTGAGGAGGTGATACAGAATAGCTCAGGTAGGATGACTAGAAATTAGCCAGGTTGGCAGAGAAAAGGATCTTCCGGGCAAAAGGTCAGAGGCACCCATAATAGTATGACGTGATCGGGGACCTACAGGTAGTTTCGTGTTCAGACCAAGAGTTCATGTGCTGTGGTCATGATGGCAAGGGGACAGGTCATAGAGATTTTTCCCTTGCCATAAGAAGGAATTTACACGGTATCGTGAAAGCTGTGGGGAACCTGTAGGGACCTCAAGAAGTGGACTGACGCGGTCACATTTACATTTTAGATTGCAGTGTGCAAACAGAGGAGAGGAGGCTAATCGAGTTCCAAGGAGATTGGTTCAGTAGGAACGCAGAGGTCGTAGAGAGGGAAGTGTGGAGAGAGAGTGGAGACTAAGGGGAAAATTGAACGTGTTTTCTGAAGCAGTAGTAGATTAAATCACATTGTTTTCTAAGGAGAATTACCAGCAGATATGGCAGAAGTTCAAAAGATGCAAGGGATTAGCAAAGGTGCCAAAGGAAGCCGGAGGAGGGTTCCTGGATTTAGTGTATGTCCAGTCACATGACCAGAGAACTAGGTGAGGATGAAGAAGCATCGGGAGGAAGAATGGCAGAAGGTTAAATGACAGGTCAGAGAAGAGGCAGTGGCCAGCTTGACTTGGAGGTGGAGCAGTTCTAATTGGGGAGAGTTTGAGCTGGGATTCTGCTGTTCAAAGTGTCTTGAGTGTAGGACTGATTTTTTATTTCCAAACCTGCTTCCCCTCCTGGGTTCCTTTGTCTCAGTCAGAGGGCTCATCCTCCTGCTTGTGACCCACACCCAAATTCTATTCTTATAGTCTGATTTGATATTTATAACAGTGATTTTAACTAAAGTTTGTAGTTTTATGCCTAAATCTTGAAATTAGATCTTGATTCAAGTCTTGGTTTTGCCACTTAAATCTTGATCAAGTGTTTCTCTGGGTATGAATGTCCTCATTTGTACAATCTCAATAATCATGTTACGTTAGTGGGATAATACATGTAAAGTGCTTTGCTCAGTGCTTAGAACACAGGAAAGTTTTCACTGAGTGCTGGCGGCTACTTACTATTATTATAAATATTACTCTTATATCCAGTTTTTCCTTTCTCTTGTCAGTATTCTTTTTCAGGGCCTCATCATCTAGAAGGTAAAATTACTTCTTCCCTGGCTTCTCTGCCCTGTGCTTTTCTGTCACATGCCTGACATTCCAGAGTTTTCCTAAAACCCAGATTTGATTATGCATTCCTTTTCGCTTCCTCAAAACTTCCATAGATTTCCAGTTGCAGACCTTTCAAGTTGTTAAAAACTTTAATACATTTATTTCATTTTCAAGAAGTGAGAAAGCCTAACGTAGGATAAAGTTTGTGACAGAGACCACATTAGTTGAGGACTACCTGGGTGACTCCGTTTACCTCCAAAGAACTAGAATAAGCTTTAAATCTTCGGAAACCGTATATTAAAATTCCACATAGATGTAGTCAGGTTTTCCCTTGATTTTTTTCCACCACCATCTTAAATGAGTATAGTTCATTAAAGAATGAATGGTATGTAGGAAATGAATTTAGTTTTTTTGGTTTTTTTGGTGTGTGATTCTGTTTAAAGGAAATATTCAGATTCTTCTGGGTGCCATCGTTTGCCTACTGGGAAGGGTTTCTACAACATAAACTTTTCCCTATATGGACAAAGAGTTGAGAAGAGTTGACCGTTAATCTGGATAAAGGCCAGAATAAATAGCAATAACTAGAAGTCAGAGAAGTCAGAGAGAAGTGGATGTCTTTGTTTTGACTGAGCTTTTCTTTCCAGCTCCTGCCTTACTTGTCTGTATATTCCTAACCCATGGAGGGCACTCAGTAAATGCTTATATCGTAAATTGAACTGAATACATGACTGGAGCTGCTTTATACAAGTTGGATTATTTGTGTGTCTAGATTATGAGGAGGAAAAATATATACACATTGAGTCCTTTTATTTGTGTGCCAGTTGTTAACTTGTAACCTTGAGAATTGCCTAATACTATGCTATAGCCCAGTACTTTTGGAGGACAATGTGAACTTTTATTACAAACTAACATCAGATATTTTCATCATAAAAAAGTCAGGAACAATACTGGTGCAAGTTAAGTGTAAGAAAATAAACAAGATTTTCTGTGGAACATGGACTCTAAAAAATGACTGGGACACACTTAAATACTTAAACTTATTTTAGAGGCAATGTCATATTTTTTAAACAGGCATTTGTAGAGGTCTGTTAACTTCCCGGTGACACCAGGCTATCACCGATCGCTGAGGCATTATTTGGGAGTCTCTGCCACTGCTTTCACAGTCTTATATCGGCACATTCAATTGTTATGATTCAATGTATATTTTATATGTTTTTGCATAACTTGCAAGCTATTTGCTTATATAAGCTCTAAAAGTTGTTAACATGCTTTTAAATTAAATTGTTTATTGCATGGTTAAGTGTGCGTGTGTATAATTGTTTGAATTTAATATGGTTAGGTAGTTCTCCTATTTTAGAGTAGGGCTTCCCTGGAGTGTTCTTTGATAGGGTCAGAATAGACCTGTGATTTAGTTCTTAGCTTTGCAATTTTAGGAACTGGTTTTCATGTTCAAATTCTAGACAAATTGCTGTGTAAATTTAGGATTTACAAGAGGCTTATTTATAAACTAGAATAGTGGTTTTTGTTTTGTTTCTTTTGTCTTTTATTTTTAATATAAACTAAGAGATAAATCTTTCCAGTTACTGGAATGCTCTTAATCTTCTATTTCTTGTGTCAAGGTACTTAAGAAACCAAATAATAATCAAATTAATTGGTGAACATGGAATCAGCATCAGGAAGGAGATTGCCTTTCCGAATAATAACCTATCTCAGCAGGTTATGTGTGAGACAGGTAAAAGGGCCTCACGTGGTGCCTGATGGTGGTCATTATGATTTTCCTCGGGATTGAAGCTGTGTCCACTACTGTAGAGTTTATCTCTCTAAACTGGAATATTGTTGCTTTCTAATTAGTGTCTTTTTGAAAATATGATAGTTCTAGATAAATGGTGATAAATTCTTACCATTTACTTTTTTCCATACTCTATGCTGAACATTAAATGTCATTGGGTTTCCTCGCGAAGAGCATCTTAAAATTAAACTTTAGTTACAATAATACGGAAAATTATTTGTGCAATGACTATTTTAATCTATAATATTTAATATTCCTTTTTGTCAGGAACAGTTTTTACATGCTGATGTTTATTAGCAGTGTCTTCAAATCTTGGTGTGACACTTGGGAAGTTTATAATCCTAGTGACGACTGTAGTACTGTTTTATAAAGCATTATAGACAGATAGATAGACAGACAGACAGACAGAGACAGACAGATTAGATAAAGATAGATAGATAGATTAGATAGATAGATAGAGCGATAGATCCATCTCCAAGTCAAATTATAATCATCAAACCATATCAGTGAAGTGGGTTTTGAACAATCTTGGCATTGAGTGAAGTGGTGCTGAGCACATAGGGAGTACTCAGGAAATGTTTGTTGAATGAATAAATCTCAATTGTACACTAGATTTTCATCCAGACATCTAAGACTTACAGAAATCAGAATGTTCTTAAGTATTGTACTTAATAAATTACTCAATTTCTTATGTGTTTTCTTATGTATGTATCCTATTCTAGACATAGTGTGCTAAGTGTATTATCTCAGTTAATTCCCACCACTCCTGGGTCCTCAAAGGAAGAAACTGCAGAGAGAATTAGAACTTAGATCTGCCAAAGCTCTGCTTACTCTGTAGGCTCTGCTTACTCTGTAGTCTCCGCTGAACTGTTTGTTGTGCCTACTCAGTAACTCGGCATTGGTTTACAAATTAACATGACCCAGGGGATGTAAACAGTCCTGGACGTCATTGGCTAATACAGTTCACCTTCATTTAAGAAGTGCAGAGAGCACTCAGTTATTTCTTAATATTCTCAGTTTATAGTTCATGTGTAGAAAAACACATAGCTCTTGAATAAGGTAAAGAAGTACTTTGTAATTAATAAGTATGATTTCCAAACTCGGAATATTACTTTTTATTACCACTATACTGTGGAATCTATGCAATCATATATCTGTCAAAGCTGTCAAAGCCTATTCCTAAATTTATATCACTCTCTGTAAAATTGTTATTTCATAGTCATATAGTTTCTTGTTTTTTTAATGGAGACTCATGTAGTTTATAGTTTATATAGATTATCATTCATACAAGTGTACTACATTTTAATTTTTCATATATTTGATTTTAGTTACAATTGTTTATAAAGATATGAATAAATGAGAGCCAGGATCAGTAGTTATTTGGAAGCTCCATTTAAGAAGCATTTCTTCACTTCAGCGCCCTTGACATTTTAGTCCAGGTAATTCTTTGTTTTGGAGGCCTGTCTGGTGCATGGTAAGACGTTTAGCAGCATCCCTGGCTCTCCCGACTGAGGCCCAGTGTTAGTTCCCCAAGTTTTGACAACCAGAATTATCTCTGGCATTTCCATATGTCCCCTAGAAGACAAAATTACCTCCATTGAGAACCACTAGTTGAGATTTAGAATCAACAAAAGTAGAATTTTTTTTCTAATCTTTTTTTTTAAACAGTTTTCTTGAGGTATGATTCAGGTACCATACAATACAGCCATTTAAAATTTACACTCAATGGCTTTTAGTATATTCACAGAGTTGTACAACCATCACCATGGTCTAATTTTAGGACAGTTTCATCATCTCACAAAGAAACTGCAGACGCATTAACCATCTCTTCCCATTTTTCCTCCCAGTCCCCCCAGCCGTAGGCATACCTGGTTATCTTTTTACGTTTAGGAATAGACAGCCTCATTGTTTTAAGTCAGATTATAAAGCCAACCAAATTCTACTTCAGACTGTATTTATTGAAATTTATTTTCAGTGAAGAGACATATTTGCTTTCCTGTATATGTCTTCAGAGGCCCTTAGACATCTGTTCAGGCAGACTCCCCAAGTTTATTCTGTAGAGGAAATAAACCTAAATAGGCTGAGTTAACAATCATTTTGCGATTGTTCAGAATGATAAGCAGTCCTAGCCCTCCATGGCATGTTTTATATTACAGAAATCAACAGTTTTTGTTTTTTTCTGATCAATGCTATGAGATAACCTTATTTCCTAGGCTATGTGCAAAAAACACATGTACCTAAAGTACTATTTTACTGCTACTTTACTATTATTAAATAGGTCATTTTCAGTGAATGGTAGTTGGGTTAATTTTTTACAGATAGATAGTTGGTTTTGATTCATTTTTTAAATCTGTGGGTCTATTTTACATACACAATAATGTTACCTACTATTCAGTGTAAGGAAAATCTTGCAAATCATTTTTTTCCATAAGAAGAAATGAGCAGTTGGATTATATTTTTCTTATCTATAAAATGGAAATACTAGCTGTCCTACTTACCTCAAAGTGTTGGTGTGATGTGCTAAAAGAGTCAACTCAGAGACAGTTGAAGGAAATGGACAATAAGGCTTTACCTTCATCTTTTATTATTATTTCTACTTTACCACCTGTGTTCCTATTGTGTTTAAATGTTATTAAGGTATCAGAATTTTTAAAAATGTCATTTATAGCTGACTTAACGGGTTGACCAAGCCATCTTTCCTTTGGTTTAAATGTATATGGTTAAAATTTATATACCACGTAAAATATTTTCAACAAATGAGGCAAAGGTTTCTTAATAAATGGAGTATTCAAAAGAAAAGACCTGAGACTTCGTAGATAAATGGCAAAGGACATGAAATGAACACATGATTCAGAAAGAGTATTCAAATGGCCAACAAATATTTGAAAAAATGTCCAACTCCATTAGGCATAAATAAATGCAGATAAAAGCAATAGTAAAATGCCATATTGGTCTATTAATTAAGAACATCTTTTCCTTTTACAATTAATCTCTAGGTATGCTAGTAATATATGGAAACATTTTTCTTGTTAAAAAAAAGTGCAGCCAGTTTACGTAAGTCTAAAGCTTCTGCTGACTACACTCCAATCTCAGACACCTTTTTAGAAGCATTCTTAATCAGTTTGTTATATATCCTTTCAGACTTTTTCCCATTTATTTATTACATGTGAATGTCATTGTAGGAAATACATAATATGTGTAATGGTATATATCACAGTGTAAACATCAGTGACTTTGTTTCATTCAACCATATGTTTTAGAGGTCTATCTTAGGTTAGTACATAAAGATTTCTGTCATTCTTTTTAACTACTATAGAACGTTCCTATTGTGTAACTAGTGCACTGTTATTCGACTGTTCCCCAATTCACATTACTTAGGTTGTTTCTGATTTTTTACTGTTGAACACTACTGCAGTGCATCCATCCTTTGGTGGTCTATGGAAAAGAAAAATTAAGCAGAGTGTACGGGGAATGAGACTCCTGGGGGCAAGAGGCTGTATTTAAAACAAAATAGGGCAGTCAGGATTAGCAGGGCACAGTGAGAAGATAATATTAGACCAAAGACTTGAAGGAAGAAAGTCGACCATGCACATGCTCCGGGAAAGGTCATGCTAGGCAGAGATACAGAGGTCAGAGTGCAAACGCCTCCTAAATTGGGACCAGGCCTGGTGTCTTCAAGGAACAGTACAGAGGCCAGTGTGGTTGAAGTTGAGAGTGAGCTGGGGGATGAGATTGGAGAAGTGAGGGGTGGCCAGTTTATATGGGGCATTGTGGATGAGAATAAGGCCTTTGGCTTTCACTCTGAATGAAATGGGACCCCTTGGTACGATTTTAAGCAGAAAAATGACATGATCTGATTTACGTTTTAGAATGATTCTTCTGGGAACTGTGTTAAGAATGAACTTAAAAAGGAGGGCAGTGGTGGCAGGGAGACCTGTTAGGCAGTAATCAAGTAAGAGGAAATGGTGGCTTGGACTAAGGGGTGAGCAGTGGAGCTGGTGGAGAAATGCATCCTGGATCTGCTTTGAAGGAGCAGGTAGCAAGGTGGGTAATAGAGTATGAGAGAAAGACAGGAATCAAGAATAAGGGTTACTCCGAAGATTTTTTTTTAAGGAGGTCACAGCTCACGGTGGCCCATGTGGCAATCGAACCGGCAACCGTGGTGTTCTCAGCACCACACTCTAACCAACTGAGCTACCCTCGAAGATTTTGATCTAAGCAGTTGATAGGTGGAGTTGTATACTTGTCTTAAGAAATTTTAAATTCTGATAATGGTCAAATTTATCAGTATTTTGTCTTTTGTTTTGGGGTCTTGTTTAAAAGATCCTGTGTTTATTCTGTATTTTCTTCTAATATTTTTTTGTTGTTTTTGTGTTTGTTACGAGTTTTATTTTTACATTTAGGTTTTGTTGCTGTTGTTTAAGTACAAGCCTATTTGCAGTTTACTTTTGTGACTGGCGTGAGATTATCTTAATTTCTTTGCCCCACCCTCACCCCTGTGCACACCCAGATAGCCAATCATCCCAAGGCAATACACTTGTTTCCTTCTTTTCCTTCTGATTTCAAGAGTGTCATTTTTATCATACACTAAATTTTCATGCATACATGCGTCTACTTTACACCCTGTATTCAGTTCTGTTACCCTACTTTTAAGCCATTACCACATTGTTTTAATTCCTATGGCTTTTAACATATCTTTATTGTACTATTCTACTTTTTCAAAATTGTCTTGGCCGATCTTGCACATGTTGAATCAGCTAGTAGAGTTCTGTGGAAAATGTATTAATTTCTAATTTCATTCACTTTATATGGATTAATTTTAGAAAAATTAACACATTTATAAGGATTCTTCTCAAATAAGAATATGTATTTCTCTCTATTCGGGTCTTCTGTCCTTTATTAAATCTTCTTCCTCAACATTTCTAATTAGATTGATCCTCGGGTATTTGTGGTTACTGTTTCTGTTGTACATGGAATATCTTTTCTTTGACTTTGTGAATTTGTTGGTATAGAAGGAAACTTGTTTTTTTAGTTGCTCTTGTATTTGGTCATCTTGCTGAAATGTCTTATTTACTCTAAAAACTTTCTGATTTTCTGAAGTTTTTTTCCTTACATAGATCTATTCTTTATCTTATTTCATTGGCTTATACCTTCAGGATATATAGAATATTAGAAGTGAGAGTAGAATCACTTCCATTAAAAATCACAGTGAAATACCAATTTTTTTGTCTACTAATTTTTTAAAAATCTTACTGAATTTCTTTGTACACATACATTTAGTAGAAATACAAATTAATGCAGCTCTCTCTCTCTCCACACACACACACACACACATATATTTATCTACTATAATTTTGTAATCTGTATGTAAAGTCTTATCAGTGTTTCATATTCTTTGACCTAGTAATCTCACTTCTAGGACTCTTCTTTGCAAGTAATAAGGAAAAATGTTTTTGTTCAAGTTGCTCATTATTTATAGCTTTTATGTTACCAGTAATGAGTGTTTCAAAATAAACTAATACTAGGGTAATTTTTATAAATTATGGTATAGCATATGATGGAATATTGTGCAACCATTATATTATCTTAAAAGAATTTATAGTAACTTGGAAGTATTTAGTAAATAAATACAGAGCAGACATAGAATTGTTTATGTAGTAGAATTGCGTCACTATCAAAATGCATGGAACAAGATTAGGAGCAAATATACCAAAATGATAATAATAGTGATAATCTATGGATAATTTTATTTGCCCCTTCATACTTTTCTATGGTGATCATACATTGTTAACATTAGAAGGAAAAAAGTGTGTGTGTGTGTGTGTGTGTGTGTGTGAGATAATAAGCTGTATTTACCTTCTTCAAAATAAGTGGAAATGGAGAAATCTTATCCCATTCCCTTATTAAGTGGCAAGTTTAGTTGTACTTTTTAAAAAGTGTACTTTATAATACTATTCAAAACAGTTATTGTTGAATGTGGGTAACACATGTTATAGGATAAATCTGATACCTGACAGAACAGAAACAGTAGTTTCAGTGGCAGGTTGTGATTTATACTCTAGAACATACTCCTAAGTGATCTGAATTCCAGATCAGTGAAGCAGAGCAGAATTGTGATTGTGGGAAGTGTCCATGTCTTACTGTCTTGCCACCTATGTAGCATGTCTTTTGCAGGCTAGGAATCATCTAGTAGTCCTGTGATCTATTGCTGACCTACTTTTGTAAGTAATCTTCTGTGTTTATGTGCATTTTAGATTACCATTCACTTTATTTAAGAAACATTCATTGAATACTTCCAGTGTGCTAGGAACTTTGATAGCCAAAGGACATAAAAAACACACAGAGGTCCTCTGTCCTGAGCAGCTTTTGTTAGAAATAATTTGATTAATACTGTGATAGAATGATATGGTATCTGATTAGAGAAACCAAGAATACTCAAATTCTAATTCATCCAATCCCTGAGGTCTCGTAGTTAAGTGTACTGAAATTCAAGTCAAGAATTGGCTTAGGGGTCCTCTTCCTCAAAAATCCAGAGAACTAGGTTAGTCTGTATGGAAAATACTATCTTCCTTTAGTCAAATCTGCTTTCTCTTCTTCCTCTTAGCTTAAATACAGTTCTCAGATCTTACTACTGTATTGGGCAAAGGACCACTACAGCTGGTGCTAAAGGAAAATATGCAAGAAACAGAATTTCTCCTGAATACCCCTTCTAGTGTTGCTGAGTATCTAGCAATCTAATATGCCACCTACTAACCAACTGCCCCCAATTACCCTTGGCCCAGTTTCTGTATTTGAAAAAGGGAGACAGAACAAAACAAAGAAAGAAATAAGAAAGATGGCTTGGTCTCTGTAAGCAGCCTTGGAGTGTTTTTTAACTCTGGCAGCATGGAAGGAAGAGGTTACATTACCAAGAAATTTTGAGTTATTTATAAAATTATGTTATAAAACAGTTTCAGTGGTAAGAGAGAGGTTAGAGAGTATAGTTTTAGAAGAGCATTAATAAATAACGGTTTTCTTCCAGACATTTCAATACTGAAGGTGTTCTATGACTATAAAAACACTGTTTCTATAATGACTAATCTTTCCCATTATCACCAGCACTATCATTGGCATAGCTTCTTATATATTTTTAACATCTTTAACATCTTTATCATCAATTTTTACTTGAAAAATTGAACACAAAGTCATTCCAACAAGCCAGCTGCTTCTTCAATGTAACAGCTTTTCCCTGTGCTTATTTTTTATTTCAGTCCTAATTTTCCTGATTGAATTATAACTAGTAGTGATCTCAGTAATGTGCATTTCATTGTCTAGTTAATAAGTTACGCTATATCCAATTCATTCTGTAAAAACTGTCACACTTTAGGAGAAATTCCTATACTCATAATTTTAGCTCAACACTGAGACAGCATCCGCTACCACAGGGGCCCAATCATTTGTTCATCAGTCTTAACATACCCAGGCAGGATACTTTTAGGGATGGAAAACAAAGGGAGATGTACTTAGTTCCTCAAAGACAACAATATGCCATCTAATTGGAAAGACAAGCAGGCATTTGTAGTGTGAATTCACCATATAGTTTGTCCATTGAGATGATAAGATTATGCAGAGGATATTGGAAACTAGGAAAGAGATATCTGAGATAGATTTAGAAAGGCATTTATCAGGAAAACTTCCCACAGGGAATGACACGTGCACCAATTTCTTTAAGATGAGTTGGCTTTTGTCAGATCAAGAGAGAGGGAGCTTTGGAATGGGAGAATGGGTTAGATTCCAGCTACATTATTCAGAGGCCCAGAAGCAATCAGGCATGGAACATTAAAGGAAATACATGAGGAGCTCATGTTGACAGTGGGAATGAAGGCGGAGTGGCAAGAGATGAAGTTATGAAAGTAAGCAAGAGGTAGATTATGAAGCGCTTTGCATACTGTGCTAAGAAATGTTGACATTGCGAATGCATCGAGGGCCCATTGATTTTTGGGGGCACTAGATTTGTACGTGCAGTGTGGAGCTTGGAAAGGGCAGAGCTGGTGTAATGGTGGTAAGGACCTGTCCTAACGCACACAGGCAACAGGGATGGAGAGCATGCACACATCTGAGAGGTTCTGAAGAGCTAGACTCAATAAGGACTACTGATCAGCATGAGTAATGTATGTAGTGGGAAGAGGAGCCTTTGAAGTCAGCTAGAACTGGGTTCAAGTTCCAGCTGTCACTTAGCTATTCTGTGACCTTACGTGTTTGTGAACCTCAGCGTTCTCAACTTAAAATTGGGACAGCAATACTCAACGCAGAGGGACGTGAGGAGTTAATAAAGTAATATGCGTGAGGCACCCAGTAAAGTGTAAAATGATAGCTATTGTTATTGTGGTGGTGGTGGATGAAAGAGATGGAGGGGATTCAAGAACGACTTCCATTTGGGCAGTGAGAAAGAGCTAGTGTAGGAAAATGGGATGACCTGTCTGATTTCTAGACGGATTGCCTTTGAGAAATCTGGGTGGAGATGTTTCCTGGCAGATGACATTAAGAG
Organism: Rhinolophus sinicus; assembly: GCF_036562045.2. Taxonomy (NCBI): domain Eukaryota; kingdom Metazoa; phylum Chordata; class Mammalia; order Chiroptera; family Rhinolophidae; genus Rhinolophus; species Rhinolophus sinicus. The sequence goes on from NC_133758.1 coordinate 98,774,367, forward strand.
TTTGACACTCATGAGAGGTATTTGAGCAGAAGGTACAGATCTGGGAGACGACAGCTTTACTACTATATACTATATACATATAGTAGTAAAGGTTATGAAAGTGGATGAGATAACCCAAGGAGAGAGTTAGAATAAGAGAAGTCAGAACCTTGAAGAGTAGCCCAGGAAAGACGCTGATGTGGGTGTGGTCAGAGTAGTAGGAGGAACACCATGGGGAGTAGTATCAGAAACGCAAGGAAGGGGACCCTGCAGGAAGAAAGTGAGATGAGCAGCTGCAGTTGCTCCAGAGAGGTGAAATAAGGTCAAAGGGAAGACCATCTTTGAGTTTCCTAGCAAAGAAATTGTTAGTGCTGTCATGATTTTAGCAGAGTGATGGGTTGGACTCCTAATTTCAGAAGTTTGAGGAGAAAGTGGGAAATGAGGAGTAAAGGCAACCAGTGTAGTTAAATCTTTGAAGAATGTGACGGTAGGTTTAGATTTCAATGCTGATAAGAGGAGCTCACCGGAAAAGCGCGTTAGCTCAGTCAGTTTTCAAGGACAGCGCGGTCAGTGGAGCAGCCATCCTGTAGTGCTGCTCGCTGAGAAAAGGCACATTGGACCCAGCCATTAGGAGAAAGTCTGTGAGCCAGGAGCCAAGTCCTGGTGCTGGAGTCCTTAGAATACCAGACTTTGATCAACAGGGGACAATGGAAAGTTAGTGAGCATGGAAGTGAAGTAATCAGAACAGCATTTTAAAAAATTTTCTGGCAGCAGTTTGAAGGGTGAGCTAGGTGGCATGGGCCCTCATTTAGGCCGGTAAAGGCCCAAAGTAACAAGGACCAACGTGGACCAGGGTGATTGTCCTGACAACAGAAAGATGAGATGGATGCAAGAGCTGTTATGCTGTTCTGTACCTTTTAACTTGGCTGTCACATGGATATAATTAGTAAAGGACAAGTAGCCTAAAAGTTGACTTTTTAGGGTTTTGAGTGTGGATAATCAGGAGAGTAGTAATAGCATTTACCAAAACAGGAACATTAATAGAAGCAAGATTTGAAGGTGCATTCATTTTTAAATTTTATTAAACTTATTAAGTGGCTACTGTATGTTGGGCACTGTTCCACATATTGGAGATACAGCAGTGAACAACCACAGGCAATGTCCCTGTTCTCAGGATACTCAACATTCAGAAGAGAGGAAAAGACAGAAAACAATAATAAAAGGATAATTTAAAGAAAAGAAGGCATAACTTGGCGATGCTATAGAAATGGATTAAAGGGAATCATTTTAGATGATGTGGTCAGGAATGACATTTCTAAAGAGGAGAGCTTTGAACTGAGAGCAGAATATTACTAAGGAGTCAGCTTTGTGAGTATCTGGGTGCAAAGGCATCCCCGCCCAGCCTGGAGAGTGTGTGCAAAGGCCCAAAGAAGGAAATGAGCTTGATTTATTTGAGGGCCAGAATAAAAGCCCAGTGTATCAGGAGCATAGTGAGCAAGGGGGAGAGGCTCACACTACATGATGAGGTCTGAGAGGCTGGTAGAGTTCAACTTGAACAGGGCCTTGGAAGCCTTGGTAAGGAGGGTGGTGGCTTGTACTTGACTGGTAACCGTGGAAATGAGAGAAAAGGAGTATTGAGGTGTGTTGAACCTGAACTGTCTGGGACATCTAGGTAAAGAAGTCAAGAGAGTTGTCAGGCTTAAATATATACATTCAAATATCATTTGCTGAATATCATTCATTGCAGTGTTTAGGCATTGAACAGATAAATGCTCACAGTATGGAGGCCTGAGGAAATGGCCAAGGGATCCGAGGCGAATGATCAGCTAGGGATCCCTAGCAGTTTTTTGACATGAAGGCTATCGTAAATATCATTGCATCCTGAAAGGAATGGCCAGCTGTTGTATGAAGTAGCTGGAAGAATTATAGCCAGAAATAACTCGTGACGTCAGGGGATATAAAGAATACTTGCTAACTTAAATTTCCTGCTTCTCCATAGGGACCGTGCTATAAAGACTTTAAAAAACAAGACCGTGTATAGTGCTGGTTCAGAAAGAACTTCTGTTTCTAGCAGTGCATGTTTTTGTGGTAAACTGAGTATGTGTATCACTGTGCTTCCAGATATACAAGTAGTTTGAATAGTTTGCTTAGCCAAGGTCATCCTTAAGGCATCTGGGTTTACTGGATGTGTAAAAAAAAAATCCTATGTGCTCAAACAATGCAATGAGGCATTATACTTTACATTTATGTATCACTTTACAACTTACAAAGTCTTTACCCACTAAGACATCAACTTGATGTTTATAACTTTTATTTTACTTAAGTGTGTTTTTCCAGGACCCATCAGCTCCAAGTCAAGTAGTTGTTTCAATCTAGTTGTGGAGGGTGCAGCTCACAGTGGCCCATGTGGGGATCGAACCGGCAACCTTGTTAAGAGCACCGCGCTCTTAACCAACTGAGTCATCTGGCTGCCCCCAGAAATCAACTTGATCTTTATAAACAACTCTTTTTTCACTTTTTTAAAAAATAGTTTCAGGTGTACAAAACAATATAGTGATCGGGGGAATCACTCCATAAGCAACTTTTTAAGGTAGATAAGAGACAGGAATTTGAGGGAGGTCAGCAGCATTATTAGAAATAAGGAAACGGGATTTCTAAGTACACGGTTACCGAAGGGGACATGAATTCACAACTTAGGACTTACCTTGCCTTGCTTTACCCACCGCACCTTGTTAATTCAAAGATCAACCAAAATTTAAACTTCAGTAGAAGAACTAAAATCTGTATCCTTACTAAAGCAGTGACACAGTATCTATTTTTCATTGGTATTAGAGTTATCGGTGCTACCAAAGGTTTGAGTGCTGTGAATACACAGAGGGTGAGGTTGACTTTGGTTGGCAGAGGCCGAGGTTTAATTTTATTTAGAAAATATGTGTTATTTTCTCACTTGCTAATATTTATTGTTTCTTCTTGGTTGTTACACGTTTAAGGTACTACATATGCAGCCCCTTTTTGATACGCAGTACTCACATGTTTATTTCTGTTACCATATTTTATTCTTGTATTGCCACCCAACTCGGTGGAATTAGTAGTAGTAATAGCTAACATATAGTGAACAGTTCTGTGCCAGGCACTGTGATAAGGGGTTTGTAAAATTTAACTTATTTAATCTATATCAACTCTCTGAGGTGGGAGCATTCCTTCATAAAGAGCTATTTTCTTTTCTGTCCATTCACATGCTTAACATCCCCACGCCTGAAAAGCAGAGGTGTTAAAAGAAAGGGTAATTAATTATAAGGCATAGTCGTGTGCTTCAGGATCCATCTAAGTCATGGAAACAGCTATTATGTATTAGTTATCACATTTTCCCCTAAGAAGAAGCCAGGTTGGTATATGTGCTAACCTGAGAGGTGAAGTCTAAGCTTTATAACAGGAGTGACCAAAGTATAATGTCCTAAATGTGTTTTATGAAGATAGTAACCATACGTGATAATCATGGGTGATTTTGCATTTTAAAAAACTTACTTAACTCAATGTGTATAAGAAAAAAGACTCATCAGTAAAGAGATGTTTGCTTAAATTTGAAGTATTTTAAGAATGAGAAATTTTCGTAAAACCTAATCCTTTTAGTGACTTTTCATTCATTTTCTTGGAGTGACTGAGATACGCCACTTACTGTGGAAACGGTAATAATAATGCTATGTATTTGTATAGCATCTTTCATCTGAGGATCTCAAAGTGCTTTTCAAATAATGTCTCATGAATCCTCACAGCACTTCGGGGAGGTAGGTAGGTGGCAAGTATTATTATCTTCATTTTACGATGGAGAAGTTAAGCCACAGAGGGTTAAATGTTTATGTATGTGGTCCCACCAACCAGAAGAGAGGCAGCCTGAGCTACTCAAGTAAGACTATTATGTTTTAGGAGGATTGACAGAGTATAAAATCATTAATCCCTTTGCTTTTGTACTTTACATAGATTTTATATCAGAACAAATACAGTAGCTTTAAAATGTCCACATGGAATTTTTTTCTTTAATCTTTTCTTGAGGAATAGAAACCATTATAATATTCTTTTCCCCCTCCATTTTTAGGTCAGCAGCAAGGACAAGATGGAGTAAAAGTTCAACAAGCTACGATAGCTCCTGTAACTGTAGCAGTGGGAGGCATTGCTAATGCAACGATAGGTGCTGTTAGTCCTGACCAACTCACACAAGTGCATTTGCAGCAAGGCCAGCAAGCTTCTGATCAAGAGGTACAGCCTGGCAAGAGGCTTCGGAGAGTGGCCTGTTCCTGTCCTAATTGTAGGGAAGGAGAAGGAAGGTAAATGCTGTCACCAACTTTGTCTCTCTGGAGGGCATAAAATAGTTCCAACCACGCCATTGGCTGGGTACTTTGATCATTAGAACATCACTAGCTTTGTAGTCCAGAAGTTGAGATATAATATTGTTATGAATCAGATTAAATTGAGCTATTCTCGGAAGGGGATTTCAGTGGTCCTCTACCTTGTACCTTGTGCTTTTTTTAATGGTTTACTTTTTTCATTTATCATGTAAACTTTAAACTTTATTGTCATAAAACTCGTTTAAAGTATACATTTCACTCGTTTAAAGTATACATTTCAGTTTTTCATATATTCAGAGTTGTGCATCCATCATTACAATTCATTTTAACACATTTTTGTCACCCCCCCAAAGGAAACTGTATTCTTTAGCCACCACCTACCCCATTTCCCAGCCCTCCCAGCTCTAGGCAACCGCTAAATTATTTCTGTCTCTATAGATTTACCTATTCTGAACATTCATATAAATGGAGTCATATAGTAATATGACTGGTTTCATTCACTTAGCATAATGTTTTCAAGGTTTATCCATATTATAGCATGTATTAGCATTCTTCTACTTTTCATGTCATATCTAAGAATCCATTGCCAAATCTGAGGTCACAAAGATTCCTAATTTTCTTGGGAGAGTTTTATAGCATTTGCTCTTACCTTTAGGTCTTTTATCAGTTTGGGGTTAAATTATTTATATGGTGTGAGGTAAGGTTTTATCCAACGCCATTTGTTGAGAAGACTGTCCTTTCCCCATGTATTGAATGGTCATGGCATTCTTGTCAAAAATCAGTTGACCATAGACACATAGGTTTGTTTCTGGACTCTCAATTCTATTCCATTGATTTATATATCTAGCTATGCCAGTACCGCTTGGTCTTAATTACTTTGGCTTTGTAATAACTTTTGAAATTGAGAAGTATGAGTCCTCCGACTTTGTTATTCTTTTTCAGTATTGTTTTGGCTCTACAGGGACATTTGCAATATGTGAATTTTTAGAATCAACTTGTCAGTTTCTACAAAGAAGCAGATGGGATTCTGATGGGGTGGCATTGAATCTTTAGATCATTTTAAGAATATTGCCAACTTAACAGTATTGAGTCTTCTGTATATGTGGTATGTGTTTTTCTGTTTATTTAGATCTTCTCTAATTTCTTTCAACACTGTTTTGTAGTGTTCAGAGTATAAGGTTTACGCTTTTTCGTTAAATTTATTCCTGAATATTTTTTCTTTGAGCTGTTGAAAATGGAACTGTTTTCTTTATTGTTCATTGCAAATGTATAAAAATACAAGTAATTTTTGTATATTGATCTTGTATCCTGAAATCTTGCTGAACTTTTTCATTAGTCCTAATAGTTTTTCAGTAGATTCCTTAGGGTTTTTAATATGTAAGACCGTGTCATCTGCAAATAGAGATAGTTTTATTTTGTCCTTTCCATTCTCGATGACTTTGATTTCTTTTTCTCACTTAATTGTTCTATCCAGAACCTACAGTACATGTTGAATGAAAGTGGTGAAAGTGGACATCACTTTTTTGTTCCTAATCTTAGGGGAGAAGCATCTAGTCTTTTACCATTATGTATGATATTAGCTCTGGGTTTTTCATATATGCCCTTAATTGAGTTACGGAAGCACCCTCTGTTCCTACTGTGTTGAATATTTTTATCTTGAAAGGGTGTTGGATTGTGTCCAAGCTTTTCTGCATCTGTTGAGATGGTCATGTTTTTGTTTAATTCTATCAATATGTATATTATATTAATTGATTGTTGGTGTTAAAGGACTTTTACATTCATGGGGTTAAATCCGGCTTGGTCACGGTTTATATTTTATATGTTGCTGGATTTGGTTTGCTAGTATTTTGGTGAGGATTTCTGCATCTGTGTTCATGAAAGATGTTGGTCTGTAGTTGTTTGTTAAGGGTAATAGTGGCCTCATATAATTAGTTGGGAAGTGTTCCCTCCAGTTTTATTTTTTAAAAGAATTCACTAGTGAAGCTGTCTGGCTTTTCTCATGTTATTGTTGTTTTTTTCTTTTGGTCAATAGTTTTATTTACTTGCAGCAAGTAAAGGAGATGGGATTCACATCCAAAGCTCTGTCTCCCAGAAGGGAGGTTTAGCCATTGCTTATATACACTATTTGATTGGTTAATTAACATTGATTTCTTTTTTGCAGCTGGCTACGCTTACCTGGTTGAATTCCTGTCAAGTTTATCTTGTTTACAGCTACAACTGCAAAATACTGTGCTATAATTTTAAAAAAGATTTTTATTAAAATATAGCTAACATACAATATTATATTAGTTTCAAGTGTACACCATAGTTATTCAACCTTTATATACCTGAAGAAGTGATGATCACCATGATAGGTCCAGCAACCGTCTGACGACGTACAACGCTATCACAATAGTATTGACTACTGATTTTGCTGTGTATAATGCGCACCCACGTTTTTGACCCAAACTTGCAAAAAAAATAAAATCTTTCATTTTAATTTTTCAATTCAAATTTTTGTTTGTTTACATTTCAGGTGCTTGTTTTTTGTGTTGTTACTTTCTATTGTAAAGGAATTTTAGCATTTATTTTTTAACATATTATGGTACAAGAAATTTTATATAATAAATAATTACAAAACACAAGAACAGATACAAGGTACAAGAAATTTTATGTACCGGTAATATATTTGCGATACTTATGCATCATTGAAGGCTAAGAACTCTTTCTCATTGCAAGTTCATAAGTTCAACAAAACTGATGATTGTATTCCAGGGTACTATTTTGCATACGGATATTGTTATTGGTTTGTAGAGTTACACTTTTAACTCATAAGCATAAATAAAAGAATTAAAAACATTTATATAGATACGGAATTAGTACTACCCATGTATAATGCGCATCCTTATTATTCCCTCACAAATTTGGTCAAAAAAGTACCCAAACGTTATACATGACAAAATACGGTATATTCCCTATGCTGTACATTACATCCCCATGACTTATTTGTTTTATACCTGGAAATTTAAATCCCTTATTCCCCTTCACCTTCCTCCCCCTCTTTTAAATTTTTCAATTCAGTTGATGTTTAGTTTATTTTATATTAGTTTCAGAAGTACAGCATAGTGGTTAGACATTTATATAATTGATGAAGTGATCCCTCTGACTAGTACCCACCTAGTCAACATAGTCAAATATGTTATGTTGGCACCAAACATAGTCATCACCACATTATTGATTATATTCCCTATGCCTTACTTTACATCCCATGAATATTTCATAACTACCAATTTGTACTTTTTAATCCCTTCACCTTTTTCACCCCACCACCCAACTCCACTCCCATCTGGCAACCATCAGCTTGTTCCCTGCATCTGTTTCTGTTGTTCATGTATTAAAATGTTCTTGCGATTCTATATATAAGTCAGATCATACGGTATTTATCTTTGACTTATTTCACTTTGCCTAACACCTTCCAGGTCCATCCATGTTGTCTCAGATGGTAAGATTTCATTTTTATGGTCATGGGTAGTTTTTTGGCACTGACTGATTTAGTCTCTTATTACGGGTTTTTTTATTATTATTTGTTCTTGAGTCAGTTTTGGTACTTTGTGTCTTTCTAGGAAATTGTCCATCATATCTAAATTATTTAAGTAATTGGCATAGAATTGTTCTTGTTCTATGAAAATATCATTGAAAGTAAAGTACCGGTACTGAATGTCCAACTATTATTGTTGAATTGTCTATTTCTCCGTTCATTTCTGTTAGTTTTTACTTCGTCTTTTTTGGTGCTGTCTTGTTACTCTTGTGTATGTGCATGTATATTTATAATTGTTATGTCTTACTGATGGATTGACCCATTTATTCTTATCAAAGCTCCCTCTTTATGTCTAGTAACATCTTTTGTTTTGTCTGATGTTAGTGTAGCCACTCCAGCATTCTTGTGGTAGTTGTTCACATGATAACCTTTTTCTGCAGTTTTTGTTTCAATCTCTTTGTATCTTTGAATGTAAAGTGTGTTACTTGTAGACAGCATACAGTTTGATCTTGTTTTTTTAAAAAATCCAATCTGAGAAAATCTGCCTTTAGATTGGATTGTATAATCCATTCACATTTGATGTTACTGATGTAGTTGAATTTAAGTCCACCATTTTACTTGTTTTCCATGTCATTTCTTTTTTTTATTCCTCTATTCCTCCTTCACTTTCTTCTGCAGTGTGTGAATATAATATAGCTAGCATTTTAATTTGTAATTTAGCATTCTAATTTAATTAATGACTTTTTCACTGTTATTTTATTTCCTTAGTGGTTGCTCTAGGCGTTACAGTGTACATCTTAATAGATAATCAGTGTAAGATTTATAGTAATTTAATTCCAGTGAGTTATAGAAAGGTTACCCTTATATAGGTCTATTCATTTACGCTTTTTTTGTGGTATTGTTATGCATCAATAAGGATTACAAACCCAACAATGCATTGTTATAATTATTACTTTATATAATTTTACATCTTTTTAAACAAGTGGAGAGAAGGCAAGCAAGTATATATAGCTTTTCCTATGTTATCGTATCACTACTAGTTCTCTTTATTTGTTCTTGTGAATTGTTCCCATCGAGTCATTTCCTTAGCCCAATACAGCTTTGCTCCTATCCACCTCTTTTGTGCTATTATTGGCAAAGATATTACATATATTGCATTTCTATAATGTTATAGGCTTAACAATACATTTTATACATATTGTTTTATAAAATTGCTTTTTAAATCAGCTAAGAGAATAAATATGCAGTTATATTGTTCTTTATACTTACATAATTACCATTGGTGGTGCTCTTTTGTTTCTTTGTTTGCATTTGAATTACTTTTTGGGTTCATTTGCTTTCAACCTGAAGAACTTCCTTCAGTAGTATTTCTTTCAAAGCAGGTCGGCTAGCAACAAATTCTGTCAGTTTTCATTTATCTGGGAATATCTTTATTTTGCTGGATATAAGATTCTTGTTTGAAGTTTTTTGGTTTGAGTATTTTGAATGTTTTCCCACTGTTTTCTAAACTCCATTGTTTCTGCTTAGAAGTCGGTTTTAAATCCTGGTAGGTTTCCCTTGTAAGTAAGAAGACATTTTTCTCTTGCTGCTTTCAGGATTTTGTCCTTTTATTTATGTTTCAAGAGTTTTAATATGAAGTGTCTATTTGTGAATCTTTGCATTTATCCTACTTGGAGTTGCTTGAGCTTCCTGCATGTGCAGAATAATGTTCTTCAACATGTTTTCAGCCTTTATTTTTTTGAATATTTTTTTCTGCTCTCAATCTCCTTTCCTCTCTTCTCTCTCCTCTCCTCCCCTTCTCTCCTTTCGCCCTGCCCTCCCCTACCATTTCTGTGACACAATTCATTTTTCTTTGTTCTTTCTCTTGTCTGTTTTTGGATTGCATAATCTCTGTTGATCTATATTCAACCGCTGTATTTCTTTTTTCTTTTTTTTTTTAATTGGGGAATGTGGGGAACAGAGTGTTTCTCCAGGGCGTATCAGCTCCAGGTCATTGTCCTTCAATCTAGTTGTGGAGGGCGCAGCTCAGCTCCAAGTCCAGTCGTTGTTTTCAATCTTTAGTTGCAGGGGGCGCAGCCCACCATCCCATGTGGGAATTGAACCGGCAATCCTGTTCAGAGCTCTCGCTCTAACCAACTGAGCCATCCTGCCGCCCCTGCTCTATTTCTTCCTTCTCTTAAATACCTCTACCGAATTTTTCATTTCAGTTGTACTTTTCATCTCTAGAGTTTCCACTTGGTTCTTTTTAAAACCATTTCTAACTATTGATATTCTTTATTTGATATGACATGGTCATTATACCTTGCTTTGCTTCTTTAATCATGGTGTCCTTTAGTTCTTTGAACATATTAATAATGGTGTCGTGCGGGGTAGCCTGCGGGGTCTCTGGTCCCGCTCCCCACATAAGAACACAGGATATGGTGAGGCCAAAAAGGAACACCCACGGAGCCATAGGTAGGGGAGTCATACCACTATGGTCTCACAGGAGGCTGGGTTCACTGGACGTGCGACCTGCTGTCCGTTTTCTGCCAACCGACCAACGACTCTCCTCGACTCTGCTCCTCTCCTCGGCTCTCCTCGGCAATCCTCAGCTCTCCTCTGTAGCCGCAGCAGTTATATTAGCGGCCAGTTGGCCAACTGGCTACAGCTGACGGCCAACCAGCCCCAGCCGACGGCCATCCACTACGCGAGCCAGCACCCTTCCACATGAGGCCGAGAGCCTGTAAACTACTCTCTGGGGCTCTGTCACCACAAATGGAAACTTTTAAGTCTTGTTAAATCTGGTTGCTCTCACAGGCAGTTTCTCCTCCCTGCTGCTTTTCTGGTGTATGGGTCACACACTTGTTTTGTTTTTTTGTTTGTTTGTTTGTTTGTTGTTTTTTTTTGCATCTCATAATTTTTGGTTGGAAACTGCACAGTTTAGATAATATAGCAACTCTTAGTACTGCCCCCCTACCATCCCCCACCCCCAGTTTCTTGTTGTTTTGTTTATTTATTGACTGACTAGATTATTTTATAGACCCACACCCCTCAATATCCCCCCAGTATGAAGCACGGTGCTCCTTCATGAATGCAGACCAGTATTCTAATGGAGACTCTGGGATGACAGTGGTTTTGGCAGGGATCTTGGTGACTGTCTCTTTCCCTGACCACACCCAGCTGTTAAAGTCCACTCATTGCCAGCTGATTGCTCTATTGTTTTCACCAATGCCCTGGAGCATATATTCCTTCACAGACTGATCCAGTCAGATTCCTTTAAGTGCAAGTGCTGGACCACTAGGTCTGTGTTTGGGATTTATTCTGACCCTGGAACGCTCCTCCCAGCTGCCTCTTTTCTGGCTTCTCTGTCAGCCTAAGCCAGCCCGTAGTTTAGCCTATTTCTCCAATGAATCTGTTAGTCTCTTCCCATTTGGCCTTTTGCAACAATCTCCACTGTTTTTAAGAGTCTCCCTGAGGCTCAAACTTCTCCACACTTTGTTGCAAATGAAGTCATTGGGTGTCGGGGGAGGCATCTGGAGCTCTGTTTTATGGCGTGCTCTCCCTCTGGCCCAAATCTGTGTCAGCTCTTGAACTGGGGATTGAGACAGTTGGCCCATTTCTCTATAAAGGACATCCGTGCTCTAGGTGCTGAGCACTTCGTGGCGGTGGGGAGGGGGCTTGGGATGAGGGGCAGGCAGCAGTAGCCTTAGGTTTTCTTGGCTGCCTTTCCTGGCTTGGGACTGAAACCGGAAGGCAACCAAGTCCGGGGCTTGTGCTGCCTGCACCGTTCAGTAGACTGACATAGGATATATGATAAATATTATAGGATAAATGTTTATTGTCAGAGCACCGGTGATCTGAGAAGTCCGCAGGTTAATGCCTTCAAAAACTGCTTTAACATTCTCAGAGCGGCTTAGGATATTTAAGGGGAAATCCGACGGTTCTGGGGGTCTGCATGGAGCTTTCCCTCTGGCAACGTGCTTCTCCCAGGGACAAGAATGGGAGTAGCCTGGAAAGAATGCTAGACCATAGAGATTGTGATCAGTAAGTCTAAGGGTATTAGTCATAAGTTTCAGGCTAATATTCTAAAACTGGGAACTGGGACAGGGGACATTCCAAGCTCAAACCACAAGGGGATGATCTATTGTTCAGCTGTAGGTAGGTCAAGGCAAGGTGAGGCCAGGCACTTGCGAGGCCTCTACTATGGCGATGCCAACCAGGCCCTGCTTCAGGACCTCTGGTTCATGAACTGCAGATGAGCTGGGTCAAGAATGATCTGGACCCCAGTATTTTTGTCATGCCCTATCCAAGGTAGAGCCTGTGTCTCAGGAGTTAGGTTTGTATGGAAGAAGGGTGTTCCCTGTCTGTAGCCGCACTGACCTGGAACTTAGCCTCAGCAACAGGTAGCTGGGAGTAGAATGAGAAATGCGGACGTCCTGCCTCTCCTGGGGAGGTAACCCTCCGACTGGAAGGTGAGAGGAGAAGCAGCCCTGTTCTTGGCTGCACCAGTCTGCAGTGTTTCTAGGTCTAGGGACGCGCAAGAGGGGAGGGAGAGAGGGAGTGTCTTGGTTTAAATTCCATTCTTCTGCTGCTCATACCAAGTTCTATTTGGTTTTCATGAATGAATGTTTATTTGCCGCATGCGCCAAGGGCCATATCCAGGGACTAAATGGTATTTGTTTCGTTTGCTTTTCATAATTTTCACCCGTTTCACTGGGGTATAGGTCCATGGAGCTTGTCACACTGTCTTGCTAAAATTAAAATTCTGAATTTTATACTTTTAAATGGGGGAATACCACCCTTTGGTATTTTAGAGAAGAATTTATAAGTGTCTTAAAAGGCTTAGAGTTTTATTTTACCCCAAGGGAAGAGCTTACTAAGAAATGAATATGAAGTCCATGGCAGAACATAAACTCTGAGATTAATGTGTTTTCATAGCATTTTTGAGTTTAGTACACAACCCCATTTCTTTTTTTTTAATTGAAATGTTTCTGATTTTTTACTACAGTCAAGGCATCATGATTAAAAAAAAAACATTCAGAAAAGCGTCATTTAATTACCTTGATTCCCTTTTATTTTTCCATAATTATTAGTGTGTAATTAATGTTTGGTTTTTGATTTTTTTAGAGGCAGTAATGAACCAGGAAAAAAGAAACAGCATATCTGTCATATTGAAGGATGTGGAAAAGTTTATGGCAAAACATCTCACCTACGAGCACATCTTCGCTGGCATACTGGAGAAAGACCTTTTGTGTGCAACTGGATGTTTTGTGGCAAAAGATTCACAAGAAGTGATGAGCTTCAGAGACACAGAAGAACCCATACAGGTTAGTTGGTTTATTTTAGGACTTGTACTGTTTGCTTATTTTTTCAGTGCTCAGATGAAAATTTTAGTGATAGTTAGCTATCAGATTGGAAATAGGGAAATTAAAAGAGAGATTCACTTTAGCGATTATATGGAAGATGTTTAAGATTAAGATTCTTTACCTCATTTCTGAGATATATTTTATTCCATTTTTTTGTAAGTTTTATCAAGCATAATTACAGGGCCTGGAATTTATTCCACTTACCTTGTATTCTCAGCATGTTGAATTCACATGTATTATTTTTTTCAGTATTTAAATAGATGAGTAGAGTTGAATTATGATCTTATTGGTGACTTTTATTAGTTTTTTTGCAATCCTGAAAATTGAAGTATCCAGAGTAATAGAACAAAATACTCACCCAACTCTCACTCAGAATTGACAACTGTTAATATGTTATATATTGTGTTATTTTTTTAATAAAACAAATCATATAAAGTTGATATCATCTGTCCTACTGTGTTTTCCCAAAAATAAGACCTAGCCGGACAGTCAGCTCTAATGCGTCTTTCGGAGCATTATTGGAGCAAAAATTAATATAAGACCTGGTCTTATTTTACTATAAGACCCGGTATAATATAATACAATACAATACAATACAACACAACACAACACAACACAACACAACACACAATACCACACCACACCACACCATACAATACCAGGTCTTATATTAATTTTTGCTCTAAGAGACGCATTAGAACTGATTGTCTGGCTCGGTCTTATTTTCGGGGAAACGGTACCTCTTAAAGACAGCAGCTACTATATGAACTCAAAGTTTATAGATAGTACAGTTTTAATACTCTTACGTATATTGTTCATGGATATATATGTAACATTGTTTTGTGTATACTGTGAAGATTTATGTAATTGATATATTACAGTATTATAATTTTACTTGTTTTGAGATCTATCCAAGTTCATATATATGTACACAATTATATGTATGTATATGTGTGTATTTCTTTTAACTGCTATACAGTATCTGTCCCGTGACTACTACACTGTATTAATCCATTTTTGACACTGTTTAGATTATTGCTAGTTTTTTGCTGGTCACAGGCTGAGAAGTATAAGTATTGGATCATAAAGAATGTATATGTTGGATACTCACTAAAGAATCTAAAGTGGCTGTTACCATCTCTATTTCACTAGCAGTGATTGAGAGGTTTTACTTTGCTGTGTGTTCACCAGTACTCAGTAGTGTCAGGCATTGAAAGTTGTTGTCAATCTAAAATGATTAATTTTACTGAGATTAAGCATCTTTTTATAGATTTATTGGTCATTTATATTTCTTTTTCTGTTATTTCCTTTGCTCATTTTTCTTTTTGTTGTTTTCCTTTTTCTTACTGATTTATATATTGCAGTTTTCCCATATGTTGCCAGTCTTTTGTCTTTGTGCTATGTTTTGTCATATGGAAGTTTTACATTTTTATTAAGTCAAGTAGAATATTTAAGTATATTCTTTTGTCGTTTGCTTTTTTAAAAAATGAAATCTGTCTTGTTCCAAGATCATCAAGTTTCTAAAAACATTTTCTTCTAATGGCTTTAAGGTGTTTTTTTTCTTTTTTAAAAAATTTGGTCTTTTATCAGTCAAAATCTTCTTGATGATGGAATGAAATGGGAATGTACTTTTTACTTCCATGTGGAAGGCCATTTTTTGAATAGCCCGTTCTTCATTGATTTGGCCTCTCTCTTATACAGAGGTTGCCAAAAAAAATGTATATACATTTTAAGAAAGGAAAAAACTGGATTAAAATTGTAATATTCAATATATACCGATAACAAAAGATGAATACAAGTCATGTTTAACTTCTGCAATTACAAGAAGTGCTCAAAGTGGTTACCATCACGTCTAGACACTTCTGATTACGGCAAACCACTGCTTGAGCAACGTTGACCAAAGTGTCCACTTCTGTACATTTTTTGGCACTCCCGGTATTAATGTCCCTTTCAACAGTGGCTCAGTTTCAGGGTTGTCTGTTTTTTAAACTTTTATCTGTTTGTTAGTTTCTACACGATTGAATTACCAAAGGCCTATTTAAGTCTTGAATCTGGTAGGGCAATTTTCTTTTTTTGCATAGAACACTGACCCTCTCTATTTAAACATGTCTAATATACATTTTGGACTCAATAATTATTGAATAAATTAATAATTTGGATAGAGTTTTGAATTAAACTTTAACTTGTACCAAGGTACATGTAGGACAGAAGGCGAAATAGAACTGACATTTATTGATCAGCTACCATATAGCAGATGTTTCAGATATATTATTATCTCATTTGGTTCAAACAGTAACACTTGAGATATAAATCAGTTCCATTAAACAGACTAGAAAATAGACTCAGAGAAGAAAAAATAGTTGTTAATTTTATTAAAAGTGATAAGGAAAAGGTTACTTAGTTTGATATACACAAAATTAGTAACACAGATGAGTCTTAGTATCCTAATCCCTTAATTAGCATTATGCTAAAACTAAGAATTTAAATTTGAAAAAGTTTTCAAAGTTTTCTGTATGGTATTGCATTGGGGCTTCTAATGCCACCTCACCATTCATATTGGCCAATATGGTGTGATTAAAAATGAATCCCATAACAATGCTGATTTCTGTTTTAGAAAAATATGAGGTGATGTGGTATTTCCACCCTGACTTAGCAGTAAGACAGATTAGGGAAGTGAAGAAAAATCCTGCTTTCTTTAATTTGGAACCTCACATTGTGATTTCATCATTTTGTTTGAGAAACAGGGACTTTCTAGGGTCCCTCTCTGTCACACATGCGCACTCATACAGATGCACAGAACGGATTTATCCAAGGATTTATATACACATGCACTTCAAAACCAAAGATTAATGATATGGAGGCATTTTTTAAAAAATGATATACACCGTTATCATTTTCTACTAGCTTAAATAATTCAGAATTGAACGTACTTGAAGCTTACTCTCAGTGTTTAATTAAATGCTATTCTGAAAAATGTTAGGCTTAATATCAGTGTATGTATTTTTTAAAGATTTAATATAGAAACTTCTAAGTATTATTTATTAAAGTTGTTGAAAAGAATATGAAACAACATCTTTTGACATAAATAAGTATTGATTAAACATTTAATATGTTGAATTGAAAGCCTTCACCATTCATGGCAAGAACCATGTTTAATTTAATATCCAACCACTATGCTATGGAGAACCTCATCAATACCTTGGCGATGAATTAATAAATGAGTTATTTTTTATTCACTGCTGAAAATAGTACAGACTTTCTTGTTTTTTGTAAAATAAATTTTTTAAAAGTTTCCAAGCATATGGTATTTAAAAATCAAATCATATAGAAGAGCTTACAGTGTTGAGGAGACTCTTTGCCTCACCCCTGTGACTCTTTGCTTCTCCCCAGAGAAAACGATATTTAATCTTTTAACTACTACATTTTTATTCTTCCTGTGATGGCTGCCATATATTTAAATAATATGCTTATGCTGTTATTTATTGATCTATCAATTTTAAATACTATCTGTTTATTAACTCTTGTATTAAGAGTTAAGAATTTACCTCACTTTGCACCATCTGATGACATTCAAAACAAAAATTTTTTTTTTTAACTGCAGGCCTGACATTGTCTCTTGACTCACTGCTCTGTGATACGATATTACCATGTCTGTTCTTCATTCCCCATCCCTTTGATTTCTTCACTTCTCTCACCTTAATTTGTACTACCTTCTCTTTCTCTGAATGTTAAAATACTTACACTCTTTTCAATAGGCTTTGTTCTTAAGGTTTGAAAATTAGTGAACAATAATTATGTTATGACTTCAATGTACTGTGATTACATATTCTTTCCTGTGTTTGTGTGTGTGTGAATGTGTGTGTGAAGTTTCTAATTGTCTTCCCCCGCCCCCACCTTGTATTGTTATTTCAACTTTTATTTTAGCTTTTCAAGAACAGTATAAACTTCATCCATTTTTTCCTCATTCCTAGAGGCCTCCAGCTTTCTGATCAAACATAGACTTCCACTCTAGGGCTTCTGCACAGCTATAATCTTGAGACTTTTCTTCCCTGCTCTTTTGGTTTGGAGCCAGTGTTCTCAAGATGTCATATCTTCATTTTTCTCAGTTTACTGCCTCGGTTGCTGGAAAACATTCTGAAATGCCTTCTATAAAAATGCATGGGGAAGTAAGTTTGTCTGAAATGTCATTATTTTGCTTTTCAGCTTAGTTGATGGTTTGGCTAATGCAGAGTTCTAGGTTGAAAATTCACTCCAAACATTAATGACACTGCTCTGTTGTCTTCTTGCATGTTGTACTAATAAGAAGTCTGTCGTTACTCTTTTCTTGTTTTTTATAGGTGACCTAATTTTCCCCTTCAACTTTTAAGAGCTTGCTTGCTTGATATATTTATTTGTAACTTTTTATTTTGACATAATTTTACACTTACGGAAGAGTTGCAGAGATAGTATAGAGTTCTCATTCCGTTTACCCAGCTTCCTCCAAAATTAACATCTTTCATAACCACAATATCTTAAAAAAACTGAAAAATTAACATTGGAACAATACTATTAACTAAACTGCAGACTTTCCCACAAACATACTTTTTCTGTTCCAGGATTCAGTCTAGAATACTAGGTTGCATTTTTCCATCATGACTCCTTAGTTTACTGCAATCTAAAATTTTCTTATTCTTTCCTTGGCCTTTCTTATCATGACACTTTTGAGGATGAGGTATTCTGTAGAGTATCCCTCGATTTAGGTTCGTCTGATATTTTCTCATGATTAGATTGAGGTTATGAATTGCTGTTGGGAAGAATATCACAGACATTATTTCCCTTCTCATCACATTATATCAGGGAGGATGTGATATCAATATGTCTTATTATTGGTGACGTTAACCTTGATAAATTGGTTAAGATAGTGTGTGCCAGGTTATCTCCACTGTGAAGTTATTTTATTCCTTCCATCCTCTGTTTATTAGAAGCAAATCACTAAGTCCAGTCCACGCTCAAGGGCAGGCAAAGTAAGCTCCACCTTCTGGCTGGAGGAGTATCAGAGATTTTGTGGCTTCATATGTAAACAACCAGTTTTCATATAAAGTAAATACTTTTTAGTAAGAATTTAGTAAATATTTTTGAGATTTTTTTTTTGAGTCTGCCTAAATATCCTGTTTCTCTTTAAAGAAAATACCAAGGTTTCACTTTTAGCATTCTTCATTATATCTTTCCTGCAGCAATTATTACTGTGGTGTTCTAAAGATCATTTTCTATTCTCTCATTACTTGCACAGTTTTTAGTTTTAGTTCTTGTGGAAGGAAGGTTTATACCTTCTTTCCCAATTATTTGGGTTTTTGGTCATTTATATCACTGTGAGTATTTTTGGGGTTATAATCCAATACTATTATTATTTTCCTGCTCAAATCATTCCATCTTTGGCCATGGAAGTTGTTTTAGATCGTCTCCTCTGTCCTTTTGACATGCCACCATTCAATTTTAATTGTTAGAGCTTTCTTTTAACCTTTGATGTTCTATTAATTTTATAATTCTGTATGTAGTCAGTGGTTTTCATTTATTGTACAGACTGGTTGGACTCGTCAGCTCTGGGTTCTCTCCCACCCATCCCCATCTCAACTCTCACTCTCTCCTTTTTATTTTCTATTCTTTTTGGACTCTTACTAGATGTATGCTGGACTCCCTGTGTTGATTTTTTTTAAAATATCTTACAGCTTTCCTTGTCTTCTTGTCTTGTCTTTTTACCTTTTTCTTTTATTTGCTAAGAGATTCTTTAACTTATCTTCAAATATGTCTATTGAGTTTAGATTCCATCTTGCTTTTTATTGTTTCTTTTTCATTGCATCCTCTACTCATTGTATGGATGCAGGAGCTTGATGAGAGTCTTTTGAGTTTTCCAGCTAGAAAATTTTAATACGTATGTTTCCTTCAGGATTTTTTTGTCTGTATCTTACCTTTTCTTTGTATCAAGGCTTTTCTGACTTGTGCAGCAATTCTTGGCTTTTGTTCAAATTGGTGATGATTGGTGAATATGTTTAAGTGAAGGATTATGGGAGTTTTATGAACTGGTGGCTTTTATTTTAGGCAATTTGGGTAGGGGCACTGTATCTTACACTGGAAGACACCTAATTACCAAAATACAGTAATAAAGTGCTAGGCCACATTTCTTTAAACACAAATCCTCAAATATCTTGCCCCAGTTTTTTGATAATAGAGTTAATGTTCCATGTACAGACTTTAATTTACTGTTTTATGCTCCATGTGTTTCTCCCACCATTTTGAGTCCCAGACTCCTGCTGAGTTCTACGGAAGACAGATTAGCTCTCTTTTAGAATATGTCCTCTTCCGTGATAATCTCGATTTTAGTTTGCAGAAATTTAACACAATCAGTGTTGTACAATAATGCATAACACAAGTGAGTTTCTTCCCTCAGTTGTTCCACAGCTTTGACCCTTTCACTGAATAGCAGGTGTAGGCATCAAATGGTCTAGGAGAAGCCATGTATATCCTGCCAGAGAACTGGGAGAAGAGGCCCCTGTGCTCCAAGACCAACTAACTCTGTTTGTAGGTTGCACTGCCGTAGCAGTGCAGGCATCTAAAACCTGAGAAAAGACTGTATCTCTAGCCAGGGGAACCAGGAAATGGGGCCCTTGTTTACCAGGGAGTGTGAGGGGAATCACCATTATTTTTCTCTCTTGCCATTTTATTCTAAAGGCGATGGAGGTTGTGGTGTATATACATGATGGTACAGGAGGCCTCAAGAATTTTGGCTTTCTGGCCAGAGAAATGATGAAAAGGGACACCTGGGGGTTGAAAAACATGAAGGAAATTTTGGAGAGATTTATAGATGGTGAGCTCTAATTTTCTCCATGTAACAACATAAGAGCTGCCCATGCACAGAACAGAACCAAAGAACCATAGCAGAGGCCTCAAGATCTGAACTATTTTATAAACTACCACCTGACTCCCTGCATGTGGTGGACAGACCCAAACAGTATAACAAAGTCTTTGAAAATGGATTAATATTGGGATTACTACTCAAAGAAGGCAAGATAGAATTTTTAGTCTGAACCTAAATGGGTTGATTGCCTGCTGAAACAAAAACTTACTCTCTAGAGGATTTTTAATGGGACCTATAGAAAAGACAATTGGGTACCAATAGTAACTACTACCAATTGAAATGGAGAATACAGGAGAAGAATAAGTATATTGTAGAATTGTCAGTTTCCCTTCAATTCTGTAAATTTTGCTTTTTATAGTTTTGGGCTCTGTTGTTAGGTATATATATTCGTAATTGTTATATCTTCTTATTAGAGTGACTCTTTATCACAGTAAGTGTCCTTCTTTGTCTCTGGTAACAATTTTTATCTTATTGGGCTGATATTAGTATAGCCATTTTAGCTCTCTGTTTGCATGGTATATCTTTTTTCCATCCTTTTAGCTTATTTGTGTCTGAGTTTTAAGATGAGCCTCGTTTAGGTAGCACATAGTTGGATCATGTTTTTAAATCCATTCTTTCAATTTCTGCCTTTTAATTGGGGAGTTTAATACATTTATAATTAATACAATCACCGATAAGGACTTCTGCCATTCTGGTATTTATTTTCTAAATGTCTTATATCTTTTTTGTTTCTGTATTCCTCTATTACTGACATTTTGTGTTAAATAAAATTTTCTCATGTTATTTTAATTCCCTTGTCATTTCTTTTACCATACATACATATTTTTTAGTTATTTTCTTAGTGGTTGCCTGCTTTGGGGATTATAATTCACATCACATAATCATCTAGTTTGGATTAATACTAACTTTTCTCGTGTATAGCTCTGCCTCCCCATTTGCTGTTACTCTCACCAGTTACATCTTTGTACATTATATACCCATCAACACCAATTTATAATCATTGCTTTATGCAGCTGTGTTTTAAACCAGATAAAAAGGAGAAAAAAAAATCAGTCAAATAAAAAATGCATTTATACTGTTTTTTATATTTAACATATCATTATCTTACCTGGTGATCTTTATTTCTTTATGTATATTTAAGTTACCATCTAGTGCCTTTTCATTTCAGTCTGAGGGACTTCCTTCAGTATTTTTTATAGGTGGAGATGTGCTAGCAGAACATATTTTCATTTTTTATTAATCTGGGAATATCTTAATTGCTTTAATTTTTGGAACATTTTGCTGCATATAGAATTCTTGGTTGACAGGTTTTTTTCTTTGATCTCTTTGAATCTATCATCCCACTGCTTTCTGGCTTCCGTGATCTCTGATGAAAAATCAGTAATTATTCTTATTTAACGATCCCTTATAGGTAAGACCCACTTTTCTCTTCTTGCTTTCTAGATTTTCTGTTTTTTACTTTAGACGTTTTGATTATTATGTGTCTTACTTGCATTTAACCTACTTGGAATTAATTGAGCTTCTTGGATATGTAGGTTAATGTTTTTCATCAAATTTGAGAAGTTTTCAGACATTTCTTCAAATATTCTTTCTTTAAATGCCTGGGACCAATAAATCTCCTTTGCTGAGAGGCTCTGTGTGAATGATGGGGCCCCCTTCAACACTCAGCCAGATAGTTGACGACTCTGCATGAGCCTTCACTTCCTGCTTACATAGAACCTCAAAGGTTAGGCACAAGTGAGAGTTTGGCCTTGGGCCTTAACTGAGCAGGCTCACAGCCCTAAGCATGTATGTGTTTTTCTAGGAGTATGCCAGAGCTTTTCAAAGCCCCTGTGGATAGCGTATCTCCCAGCTTTTCCTTTTAAGCTTTTGTTTAGTTTATTTATTGTTAGTCTCAAGTATTATTTATTATCTCTGTCATCCATGAAGTTAAAACACTTGCTTGTAATTGTTCTAGACAAATACATCCTTCTCCACACTCAGAAGACGACTTTTCCCATTGGGCTACCTTCAAGTCAGGTTAAATACAACAGTCTTATACATGGCGTCTTTCAAAGAACCACTAAGCAGATCAAATAATGATAATTCTGGGAATGAGGTTTTGAAAAAGCTCCAGCTCTGTTCTGCTTCCTCTGGTGGCTTCCAGGCTGCTGGAGAGCAGAAAATGGAATTATGTAAATTAAAACACCACAGAGCTTTCTGTTCTTACTAAGATTCGGCCATTTTTCTTTAATAAACACTCCCTGAGGTACTGTAAGCCTTTATTAACTTCCAGAGTTTGAGAGGGTTGATTTTGATAGTTTTTGTTCAGTTTTCTGATTCTTTTCACAGAGGAGGAATTTTTGGAGATCACCGTCTTTGCTGACATTACCTTTTTCATGGTTTTTGTCCCCCCCACCCCCCATTTCTTTTTTTTCCTAATTTTTAAAGATTTTTTTTTTATTAAAATTAACTAATCTACAATGTTATATTAGTTTCAGGTATACACCATAGTTACTGAACATTTATATACCTAAAGAAGTGATGATCATGCTAGTCCAGCAAGCATCTGACACTGTACCATGCTATCACAGGATTATTGATTTTTTCCCTATGCTGTACATGACACCCCCATGACTTAGTTGTTTTATACCTGGAAATTTGAACCTGTTATTCTCCTTCCTTCACCTTTCCCCCACCTTTTACAATTTTTCAATTATAGTTGACATTCAGTATTATTTTATGTTAATTTTAGGTGTACAGTGAAGTGGTTAGACATGTACATAATTTAAGACGTGATCCCCCTGACTAGTCTAGTACCCACCTGGCACTATACATAGTTATTACCGTATCATGGACTGAATTCTCTATGCTTTACTGTACATGCCCAGGACTGCTCTGTAACTACCAATCTGTACTTCTTATTCCTTCACATTTTTCACCCTGCTCCTCAACCCCCTCCCATCTCTCACCCTGATAAACCTAGTACCCATCCGACACTACACATAGTTATTACAGTATTTGACTGTATTCCTGATGCTGTACCCTACACCCCTCCCCGCCTTTAGTTCTAAAGAATTGTAAGGATTAGAAAGAGAGTTGATGAGTTCTGTTCGTGACATGTTGAATGATGCTGCTTGTGGCACATCAAGGAGATGTCAAATTCACAGTTGAGTTGAGGAATTTGGATCTTGATGTAGGCACATACCGTGTCTCCCCGAAAATAAGACTTAGCTGGACAATCAGCTCTAATGTGTCTGGAGCAAAAATTAATATGAGACCCTGTCTTATTTTACTGTAATATAAGACCGGGTCTTACATAATATAAGACCGGGTCTTACATTAATTTTTGCTTCAAAAGACGCATTAGAGCTGATTGTCTGGCTAGATCTTATCTTCAGGGAAACGGTGTTTATAGATGATAGTTAAAACTATTAGCCTAGGTAAGATTGCTTTAAAAAGAAAACATTTATAATGAAATGGCCAAAGGCCTTCTGTATTTGACTAGATAATTGCTGAAAGAGGAAATGAAAAATTACTCATTATGCAAATCGATGTCCCTGTAAATTCATGGTCTCATATGTTGGCCAGTCTCTCAGAATAGCCTATCAGTTGTATTCTTTTTTGTCAGTTTCCTCAATACTTTAGTAATTACCTAAACCTTCTTAAGTCTTTTTTACTTTGTAACTCCCACTCAATCTTCCTTTGCTCCCAGTCTTTTACTTCAAGAAAATTTAAGCCAAATGATTTCTCTCAAATTATCATCCTTCCCCCTTTTAATTTACCTTTATCCACAGGTAATGATAGAAGAGAATTGAGGGTATTCATGAAGCGATTCATTTAGATATTCTAGGTTGGGCCTACTAAGAGCATGCAGTAGGGACTGATGGGTTCAGGGCGTTGGGGGGTGGGGGGGATCCAGGGCCTACAGGTCTCTCAGTGTGAATAATTAGGTTTCTTAGAACAAATCAAAAATTGATTTTTGTAATGTAAATTATATGTAAGTCTGGTTATTTTTCATAAGAAATTGTATATATGCTACACATGGGCATTTGGTGAAAGTTACTTATGGAGCAAAAGGTGTTTTTCAGCTGGCTATAACAAATTGCAGACATTTACAATTTTCTGTGAATGGGGTTGAATGGTGTCTCCCAGAAAGATGGGTTCAAGTCCTTACTCTGGTGTCTGTTAATGTGACCTTAATTGAAATAGGTTCTTTGCAGATTAAATGAATTAAGATGAGGTGATACTGTGCTTGGCACTTAGATTTTGGGACCTAGTGGGCCCTAAACCCAATGACTAATGACTGTATAACAAGGAGAGAAGACACAGAGACATAGGGGAAAGGCCAGGTGAAGACAGAGGCACCGATGGAGAGATGCAGCTGCAAGGCAGTGAGTGCCAGGAATTAGCAGAAGTCACCAGAAGCTAGCATGAGGCCCACAAGGATTCCTCCCTAGAGCCTCTGGTGAAACATTTCCCTGCTGACACCTTGATTTTAGACGTCTAGCCTCCAGAACTGTGAGGAAATAAGTATCTGTTACTTTAAGCTGCCCAGTTTGTGGTATTTTCTTTTGGAAGCCCTAGGAAATGAGTACAGTCCCTTAGTCCGCTCCTGAAATGAATTTTAATTTATAAATATGGAAGTATGTTATCAAATGACAGATTTGGAAATAACATTAATAATTCAAAAAATGCTTTGTACATTGTACTAGCTTAGGCTTGAGGGTAACATTTTAAAAACCAGGTTATAGGCAGAACTATGATAGCTATAATTGGCTCTTGATGGTTACTTCCTATAAATAAAGCTTAAAAGATCTGATTAGGTCCAGTCATCCCTTAAATCTATGATTCCACTTGAAAATCTCAGCACATTTTTTCTGAGAGAAAGTACTGTTAAGAATATCATGTTAGGAAGTCATCTAATGTAGTTTCTAAATGTGAATCTTCTATTTAAATTATTTTAAAATACTGTATTTTTTAAGATTTTTATTAATATGTTAACTATGTTAACTAATTTATTAACTAACATAATACTATATTAGTTTCAGGTATACACCATAGTTATCCAACATGTATATACCTAAGGAAGTGATCACCATGATAAGTCCAGCAACCATCTGACACTGTACCCACGCTATCACAATATTATTGACTGTATTCCCTCTGCTGTACATTACATCTCCATGACTTAGTTGTTTTACACGTGGAAATTTGAACCTCTTATTCCTCTTCACCTTCCCCTCCACCCCCCAGTTTTAAAATGTTTTTAAATTACAGTTGACATTCAATATTATATTAGTTTCAGGTGTACCATGTAGGATTAGACATTTATATAATTTACGAAGTGATCCCCCTGACTAGCCTAGTACCCACCTGGCACTATACGTAATTATTACCATGTTATTAACTGTATCCCCTGTGCTTTACTTTACATCCCCATGACTATTTTTTAACTACCAATTTGTGCTTCTTAATCCCTTTACTTTTTTCATCTGTGAGAAATAAAATTTGGAATTTGTCCTTCACATGCTTTAGATACTTTAATGAAGATGTTTCACAGATCTTGAACCATTAAATGTATCAGCTATAATTTATTTTCTTATTAGGGTTTAATTTTTTCAAGGTTATATCTTATATATCTATTAGTTTTCTACTGCTGCCATAACAAGTTACCACAAATTCAGCAGCTTAAGACCACACACATTTGTTATGTCACAGTTTCTTTAAGTCAGAAGTTTAAATAAGCTTGGCCTGCGTCTGCTTAGCATCTCACAAAGTAGAGATTAAGTTGTCGGCTGGGCTGTGTTCCTTATAGAAGGCTCTGGGGAAGAATCTGCTTTCATATCACTCACGCTGCCAACCCAGTTCTGTTGTAGGATGGGGCGTCTTCTTTCCTTGCCAGCTATCAGCTGGAGCTGGTGTGTTTGCTCTGGAGGCTGCTAACATTCCTTCTCTTACTTTCCATGTGGCCCCCCTCCAGCAGCAGATCAAGTCTCTCTTCAACTTCCAATTTCTCTGATTTCTCTTTCAACTCTTTGCAGCTGAAGGAAGCTCTCTGCTTTTTAAGAATTCATGTGATTACATTGGGCCCACCCAGCTATTTCTGAATAATCTCCCTATATTAACCTCTGACTCTTAGTTAACATTCCTTTTACCATGTAATAAAACAAGTTCCAGGGATTAGTGTGTGGACATATTTGGGGGGCCATTCTACCATAAATAAACTCATACCAAGTTTCAGTAATTAATTGCATTAGTTATAAAATGTATTAACCTAAGAATAATTATAAAATAATGAAATGATACCGTAGTATGTATAATTATTAGGTTGGTGCAAATGTAATTGTAGTTTAAAAGGTTAAAAATAATTGCAAAAACCGAAATTACTTTTGCACCAACCTAATAGTACAAAAATTGTTCCTCCTTGAGATAAAATATAATGATAATGTTTGCTTAGAGTAGGAGATTTAGAAATTGTCTGACACCACAGAAAACACACTTCTCTGTGGAAAAGGATAATAAACTAAAATGTCATTCCCCTAATGATAGTTTAATTGTACAGCATAATTTACTTATTTTGAGATTCTAGCCAACTTTCATTGTTTGAAATTTATTGGCCACACCACTTAGGAGTAGACAATAGAAAATCCATACACAAACCATGTCACCGTCATTGCTCTTTTATCTTACAGTTTGCCATGGAGTGGCTCAGCACTTAGATTTCTCTCCCTTTTTGCTCCTCCTCTCCCTCTCTCCTTCTCTTCTTCTTCTCCTTCTTCTCCTTCTCCTCCTTTTTCTCCTCCTCTTCCTCCTCTTCCTTTTCTTCCTCCTCCTCCCCCCTTTCTTTTTTTCATTAGATTTCTTAACAAGCTTATCCATAGCTCCACATGGTTGCTTACGACTATCTTAAGATAATGGAAGCTTCTTAAAGTCAGAGATTCTCACTTGTTTATTTTTGTATCACCAGTGCCTGGCACGTTACAAGTATTCCACAAATATTTGTTGAAAAATGACTGAGTTCATGAACATCACAGTTAACAAATACTTATTAAACAGCCACTATGTAGGTTGATTCCCCAGTTGATTCACTGCTTGCTGAATGATCTTATACCGTCAGGCCATCACCACCTGATTTCGTTCTGATTATTCTTGGTCATTGTTGCTGTAAAAGAACAGAGGTCTCTAGTTGCACTCTTGTGATGTAGCATTAAAAAGCCCAAACTGAAAATCGGGTGCCTTGAGTCCTGCTGATATTAATAAGTTGTATGACTCCCAAGCAAATTAATTTCTGAGCCTCAACTTGCTCATCAATAAAATGAAAATGTAAAATAAGATCTTTAAGATTTCTTCCAGCTTCAAAATTTGTAAACAGAGATTTTTCTTTTGAAATCAGATGGGAAACTTGAAAGGTAAAGGAGTTCAAAATTGATCCCAAACTTAAATCCTCGTTTAATTGTTTTTTTGTCCTTATGTAGGTGTCAGCATCCATAAAATGCAAGTCACTTTACTTTAAAGCTTAACTGCCTTTATTTTTAATGTCTTTGAGAATTTTGTATAAACCATTTATTTATCCTTTTATTTAATTTTTCAAGACTGAAAGAAAGAAAAGTTCAATGAGATACTGCAAATGCAATTTTTTAAAAAATAAAAGCAAACACATAAAGAAGAGGGGAAAATATCTGACATGGACAAACTTGAACCTATAGATTTTCTATTGGTAAGTCAAAAGCAGGGCCAAGTAAAGAAGTCAGCTGAACTGAACTTTCTTATTATCCAAGTTCTACTGTCAGACTGAGAAAACGTTTCATTCCCTTAAGTAACAATTTTAGAAGGAAGGAGGAAACGTAGTAGTTGATCCGTTGTGAACATCACTATATACCAGTTGACCAAATTTTGTGTGTCCCATTCTACACAAAATTGAAATGGCTTTTTTTTTTTTTTTTTTTTTTGGTTAACATTTACTTAGTTTTTATTCCAGAGTATAGAAGTGGTTAGTTCCAGTAGAACTATCTTATATTTTAAAGAGACCTATTTAAGCATCACATTGTGTAGTAGAACCTGACAGTCTTATTCAATGAGACCTAAAAAGTCTGTTGGTTGAAATGTAGTATTTGTCCGACTCTAATGTTTTGCCTTGTGAGGAAACTCAATACACTATTAAATTATTAACTGATTTTATTTGAAATAGTTCTAAGATACTTTCATTCCTTTAGGCATTATAACCAAAACCCAGACAGTAGTTTTTAAGGAAGAGTAGACATGAAACTTGAATATTATGTGTTATTATACCTGGAAGAGATTTTTGAGATCATCTGTTAGAAATCCTTTTATTTTGTAGATGGGGAAACTGAGGCCCAGAGTGGTTATTTTACTTGTTCCCACTTTTATTTCCAGTGCTTAGCAAAACCAGGACTTTAACTCAGGTCTTTTATTCCCAATCACATGCTCTTCACACTGCACTACTTGTTTGATAGTATTTTAAAATAAAAATGAAGTATTTTGCAACTAGTCAAAAGTTAAACGAAAGTGTACTATGACTAGAAGAGAAATTAATTTAAAGTTATGATTTCATTTTTAAAAAGTGAATTACTACTTATTTACTATTTTTCTGTTTAGGTGAAAAGAGATTTGAATGCCCAGAATGTTCTAAAAGGTTTATGCGGAGTGATCATCTCTCCAAACATGTCAAAACGCATCAGAATAAGAAAGGTGGTGGGACAGCTCTTGCCATTGTTACCTCGGGAGAACTGGACTCATCTGTTACAGAGGTGCTTGGCTCCCCAAGAATTGTCACAGTTGCAGCCATTTCTCAAGATTCAAACCCAGCAACACCTAATGTTTCAGCCAACATGGAAGAATTCTGAAAAGTTATTTATAACAGAGACCTCT
Organism: Rhinolophus sinicus; assembly: GCF_036562045.2. NCBI lineage: Eukaryota > Metazoa > Chordata > Mammalia > Chiroptera > Rhinolophidae > Rhinolophus > Rhinolophus sinicus. Next base: position 98,803,314 of record NC_133758.1, read on the forward strand.
AGTGCTGCACTTAAGTTTACACGCCTTTGAAAATCTGGAAATGGGCTGGTCAAGTGGATTACAGAGTAGGAAATCATATTTTCATTCTTGGCTTCTTTATTCCAAGATTTGGGATTAACATGTGAAGTGTTGAATTTTTAAAAATACAGAAAGCAAACTGATACTGGAAACAGAGAAAAAAGTATTTCCTCCATACTGTAAGTTGTAGTTATTTGGAAATGTGTCACATAATGTTTAAAATGAATCTTGCCCTCTTGTAACATCATGTGTTAACATGTTGAGAAAGACAGATCTCAGTAGTTTGCAGGCTGGACCTTAATTGGACTTGTTTTCTTTGAAATACTTTTTTATTAATTCAGTCAGTAATAATTTACTTGAATTTTTTTTTTCTATAGCACAGAAAACAAGATAGCTAACTGATGATAGGAACAATACTTTATTCCCTTACCTTGATTTTTGGAAAATCAACTGAAAGTAGTTTTGGCCGTCTTTTCTAAATGTTAGAATTCTTCAACAGCTAAATTAGTTAAGTTCCAAAAAAGTAATCTGAGATGCATCTCAGATCTTTATTACCACTACATTATAGTAGTGTGTATGCAGACAATCAGTGAAGTTTAATTACTTTCTCCATTTGGAGACACAAGAGGAACTTAGAGCTAAACCTTAGGTTAAATTTTAGATTGAAACCTTAAGAAAATACTGGGAGGGGGGGAAATGGTTAAAACAGAACCCAAAAAAGCTTCTGAAAAATAAAAGGCAACTTAACATGTAAGGTTTTGAAGTTAGGATTGATGATATTCCTAACCCTCGGTTGTACCACAAAATTCATTTTAAATGTTTATATTGGAAATATTTGCATAGAGTATAAATTGTTCTGTAGTTTCATATTCTGTAAATATGAGTTATGTTGACAATGTGCAGAATTCTTTATGCTTTGACTGGGTAGCCAAAGAGAATTATCATACTTTTTTTGAGGCTAGCAGAAAATTATCATTTAACTACATTATAATTTTCGTTATCCTTTCTACTAAAAACTAGCCAATTCCATTTTATTTCTAGTACTGTGTTAGAAGGCTGATGAAGAATTTACAACACAGTAATGTCTTTGTTACGTTAATAACTGAATTTTGCTTAAAAAGACAACCTAACAAATGTATAACAGACGTGATAATTATGAAACAAAAATTATTTTTTAAAAATCAGAATAATTTTTAGTCAAGTAAGTGACTAAAGAAAACAATGTATTTCTTTTATGCAAGGGTCTTATAGGAAAGATGGCCAAAAGTTTCATATGAAAAAAAGTTTGGATTATATCAATAGCTTAAATATTAGTAAGATATTTCATATTTTAAAAATGTGTTTACACAGAATCATAGTGGAATTGAAATTGACCATTTGAAAACTGAAGTTTTTAACTACTTTGTTTATTAACATCATTAGTTTGGGGACTGTTTTAGGTACATGTTTTCTTGTGTGTTCTCTATTATTTCAGGAAAAGTACTACTCATGTGAATTCTCTTCCAAAATTGTGACGTTTCTTGTATTTTTGATGAAGGAGAAATACTGTAATGATCACTGTTTACACTATGTACACTTTAGGCCAGCCCTTTGTAGCGTTATATAAAACTGAAGGTCTTTTGTGCTTTCAGTTTGTATAAAAAAGCTTTGAGATTAAAGGAAAAAAAAATTTTTACACTGTGGTTATAAATTTCAAGTTTCTTAAAGCTTTTGTAGACTTGTAACAAAGTCTTTAAATTTTAGTTGGATTTTGTAAATTGTTTTGTATATTTTATTTAATGTACTCTTAACAACTGATGTATCTGGCTTTAAAACATCAGAGTCTGTTTTGTTTGGTACAGAGGAGCATTTGGTAGTGTTAATTTTAATTTTATTATATAGGAGCTGAAACATCAAATACATATTTTATCTATCATTATGCTACACAATCAGTGCTATAAATTTTTTTATGCAAAGAAAGTTTCCTAATGTTCGAATCATGTTTTCTCAGAGTGACACTTTGTGTTGTTGATAATAGCAAGTATGAGCTCTCTGCACCGTTATCCCATGAACCAGTTTTAATGCATACCTGTGTATGCTCTTCAGAAATGGAAGTTATTTTTTAATCAACAATGAGGCCTATTATAAATTTAACAAACTGAGTCTGGATAGCTTTATAGCATATAAAATATATTAATTTGTGTTAGCAGGTGCACATTTCACCACTGAAATTAGAAATATTTTGACAGTCTGTTCTGCATACCATTCTGAATCCACTTTTCTGTCTTATATGAATCGTAAATTTCACTGTCCTTTATTTGACTCAGTGGGATATAGCTGTTATAAGTAATAGGGCACAGATGTGCAGTAGTCTTGTTTAATGGCATTTCACTGTTCATTCCCTTGGCCACTGTTATAAAACTTTTCTTTATTGTAATTATCAGTGCAAAGCTATATATTTATCATGGTAGAACTCCAGTGTTAGAATAGTTTTTTCTTACAGTATTCTTTTTTTGGTTAGGTTTGTGTATGTGTTGCTGATTACATTAGAACTTGATGTTAAGTCATTATTTATCACACTCTCATGAGAGCAGTAATAAAAGTGTGTAATCTAGGAGAAAAACTTAATTTGTCAAACTTAGATAAGCATGATGTTTAGGTCCTATTTTTCAATTTTATAACTGTTTTATTGCAACAATATTTGTATTTAAGTCTTCATTTTAATGCCTTGTGGTGTTTTTTTATGCATGTCACTAGGTTGTCATCCCACATAAATTGATGTGCAGCATAGGGTATTAAATCTACATAATGATTTTAAAACAGAAATAGTTGATGGTAAAATGTAAATGTTTTGCAAAAATTCCTTATAAAAAGTTTTGTAGTAACATTTCACTTGTAAATTTTTTATAAAAAAAAGAAAAGAAAATGGAAAAAAAAGACGAATTCAGAAAAAATCCTGTTTCCCATATTCTAGAATTTAGACAATTATTCTGCCAGCAAAGCCTCCGGGGCTGTAATTGACATTTTTACAGTGCTGATTTGTATAAAATTTGTTTTTTGTGGATTTGGAAATAAAATCATGTACAAGTTGTTGCCTGCAATAACAATTGCAAGTAACCTATAAAAATTCCCTTGAGTTTAACATGTTTCTTCATTTAATTATGTATACTATAAAGCAGCAATAAATTGTTTGAACTATCAACCTTCTTATCACCATGAACACTGGAAAGTAAATGCTTCTCACTAGAAAACGTATTGGCAACTCTTCATAATTCCCAGTATTAAGATCTGGTCCACATTTCTCTGAACAGACTGCCAAAGAACACAATTCAAATTTCATGTTATTTGTAGCCATTGCTCTAGACATTTATGGAAATTAAAATTTGATTTAGGAACATTTTTTACTTAAATATTTTTAAGCAATAAATGTTCAGGAAATTGTAGGAAGAACTAAAAACACAAACATAATTAAAATATAATTTAAGCTCACAGAAACTCTAAGAAGTCTCTTTGCCACATAGATGCCACAAAAGTCTATAAGCAAAAGCTGTTGTCTTTTCCTCCTGGGATAATCCTGCAAGTCTCGTGAAGAACCTTACATAATGAATACATTATCGTAACTACTCCACTTAAATCACATGTCCAAGCCCAAGCCAGATTAGGCACAACCAAGTGAGGGGTGGGAGGTGTCAGGCAGCAGGGGAAGTACACTGGCCCCTTAAGGGAGACTTCGAAGAACTTGATTAAATCTGCAGTGATAGGGGTTGTATGGTGCATATGGGTAGATTGCCTTGTACCGCAAAGCCCTAAGGTACAGACATGCTTATGTTATAACTTAGTGTAGTAATAGGTGTCCGTAGATGATTGAATCAAGAAATAGTTAAATGGATGCTACTCTGCCGAACAAGACCAGTAAGGAGTAAATTTTTCAAAAGATGTGTGAAAACTAAAGATGTATTATATATATATTTCAGTTACCTGAAAAATTTACATTTGGCAGCATTAGGATGATAATTGTGTAAAGGAGGGTAAAGCAATTAGAAAATTACTATTTTGTTGGGTTTTTTATTTTTAATATAATACCAGTTTGATTCCTGGACTTCTAGGAACCCCGTAACCGTGAACAAGAATGAATCAAAGAGAACACCATAAAAGTAAAGCTTTTCACTTTATTATAGATTGTTGACATAAAACTATTAGTGTAATAAAGCCATGGTGTAAGGAAATTGAAACAGTGCTAAGAGCAATACTAATATAGTAATACAGTGTGGTTTACAAAAACTGTTCCTGATGACAACATTCAAGAAACCATGAAAAAATAGTATAGGTAGTTATTGTAAAAGTTCAGATGCTTAATGAAAGGGGTGCAGAGACTTCAGATGTGTGCAAGAAATGTGAAATACTTTATTCTTCAATACATCTGAATCATGTTCTTCTATATTTACTGCCCAAACGGTAATGTCTGTTTAATATACAAACCAAATTGTAATTATGTAGCAGGATATTTAAGGCTTGTATTTCTTTTAAAATTTGCTAATTAACATAGGCCTTAGGCTGTGCTCCTCTCAGTCACAGGTGGCAATGAAGTAATTTATTTTTGAATACCTGAGAGTAATCTCAAGCACAAAAGAGTAAGAAAGAAGAAGGGAGGGAGAAAGTGCTTGTAAACCTTGTTTTGTTTTGTTTTTTGTCTAAGGTAATAGTTTGACAAATGCTAGGATAATTTCTCCTGGAAGAAAAAGTGTTTCAATTAATAGGTTTACTAGATTTCAGAATTTTAATAAATCCTCCAAATTTTCATGTATAAAAAGAAATAATATGCTATTTGTAATACCTTGGCCCAGAAATGCAATTTATGTATGCATGTACACATATAGCAACTCTTTACAATAAGGATTTGAATTAGCAATACGTATATTGTATGAGACCGTACTGAAATAAATTTATTCTCTAAACAGAAAAGGTATTTTCATGATAAATTATGTACGGCTGTTCTGCCCACAGTTAAGTACAGATACTCAATTCTTAAGTACATTGTACATTTCCTAGTGAAGTCCCCCCAGTTGGGTGACAGTCAAGCAAAATTTTCATGTGAGCTTATGATATTTGAAATGTTTCATGAAAACTATTTTATAATACATTTCTTTCAAGGAAACAAGAGCTGTGTTTCTCCCCCAATTAACAATAATGCTTTTGCATAACTGGCACTGTTTAAAATTTTTTTTCAATGGAAACATAATGTTTTTTTTGTTCTCTATATTTTAATAAAATAAGTAGATTTATATAGATAACAAATATATGCTATGTGTAACATTTTAGATACGTACAACATTTGAGTTGGATTAGGAAGTTCAAACCTCAAAATAAAACTTTTGTTTTTAAATCTGCTGGAAAGAAAACCCACAAGAAGTTACCGAGAGGCCTAAATGTACACACATGGCCTATTATAAATTCTGTATAAAGATTTGTACTAGTGGTCTCCTTAAAACTACATTTTTATCTAGCCCTCCTATTTCTGAACATTAAATTGTTACAGGAGTTAGCAATAGCAATGACTAGTAGGTTCATAGTTTGTCCACTTATTGAACAGATAGTGTCTACTTTGTACCAGGCACTAATCCAGGTGTCAGAGATAGACCCAGAAAAAGACAAAAAACCCTATCCCTACTGTTGGAGTTCACGTGTACTAGGAAGTGGTAGGGACATGGGAGTACAAGTACAGTAAAGGCGATGGGGAGGCTGGGGCTGCAGTCATAATTCAAGTCATCAGGAAAGCCTCCCTGAAGTGATGTCTGAGCAAAACTTGAAGTGAGGAGCAAGCCTTGAGGAGCAAATCAATATCCGAGGGGCAGCTGTGGGAAGAGGAATCCAGCCAAAGGGTGAGCCCAAGACTGGACCATGGCTGCTGCTCAACAGTCTCCAGGGGCCACAAAGGAGGACGGCAGGAGGCGCAGAGGTGGAGGTACAGCAGCATCCTGTGGGCCCTGTGGGCCGTGTCCTTGGAGTGTCCTTGGAGTGCCAAGGCCTCCTTACAAAGCAGAGGGTCCATCTCCTGGGAATAGCAAAGCCCTGTGACGGGTCACCAACTGGGAGGCAGAGGAGTGTGGTTTGGCCACTTAGTAGCCACACAACCTTGGGCAAATGAACCTTTCTGCACCTTTTTTCTCTTGTTTCCAAAATGGGGATAATACCTCATAGGTCTGTGAAGAGAGTCAAATAAGATAACTCTATGAAGCCCCTAATACAATAATGTTCAATAGATAAAAGTTATGGTGAATTATAAGTTAAGCCAAAAGGTGGGGGGCAGAGAATATTTCCTAGCTGGCCCAATGCTGAAATGTTCTGACAATGGGCAACAAGACATTGAAAAGTTCATTCTCAACATCCCATAAAGGAAAAGGAGAAATTTCAGTGGGAATTTCTAGATTCAACTGTGTATTTTTTTCAAACTATCTAGTTCGGTGTGCTCTATGTCCAAATTATATGATGGCTAAGCACAATGTAACATTCAAACCTTAGTTATTTACTAATTTGAAAAGGTTAATTCCAACCACCACTTGCCTCCCTCATAGAGATCGCCAAACAAGTGAACGAGAAGCAAACGGTTTAGTGAAAAACAAACAGCTGCTCATCTGTTGTTCAATAACTTTTTTGGTGGACCTGTGTGTCGCTAATTTTCTCCAAAATCATTCCCTATGTGTAGAGATATGTTGATGAAATAAACGGACCCAAGTTTACAGGACGGAAGGACTCCTGTGTTTTTGGCTTTCTACTAAATTGCAGCCACAAAAAGAAAACGTGCCCTTTAGTGTCCAAGACTTCCCTTAACCCTAGAGAACTTTCTAGGGTTTAGAAAAGGAGTCGTATGCGCTACGTTTTTAAACTCTAAGCTACCGTCACTTAACTTTTCAGAGTCTTTGTGTAATAAGATACAATATAAACAAATTGTCCAAACTGGTTTAGTGCCCTGCCAGGCTCCGAGGCAACTCTGGAGAGCCTGCTTGTCCATTTATTTGGTTGGTGCAAAAAGTCATGGCAGCTTAAAAGGTGAAAAAGAATGGCAAAAACCACAATGACTTTTGCACCAACCTAATAACTGTCATAACTTGGCATCACATCCTTTCTTAATCTGATTTGCCCCTTTTGCTCCCAAGCTCACCTTTGGAGATGCCTTTTTCAATCAGTACCTTTATTGAGCACCTATCGCATGTCAGAGTTAGGAGCAAGGGACACTGTTCCTCTTTTCTGCACTAACCCTGCCTCCTTGCATCCCTACCTGGCCTACATTTCTAGAGCACTTGGAGACCCCCTTTCCCCGCTCCTGGGGCTGGCCAGCACGTGCAGAGACAGGAGTGCGTAGCTCGGATCATGTTGGGCCATGTGAAGTTGAACAGGTTTCAAGTCAGCAAAGTCAGACCCTGGGAGCTAAGATCAGACAAAAGCAAATTACAGGGAAGAGGAGGAAGTTAAACCTGAGCAGTTGTCTCAAATCCCCATTAGTCTTTGAGTCATGCCTTTCTATATGGCTGGCTTGGCTCAAATTGTGCTATTTGTTATCCTGCTATGAAATGTGGTTTAATAAATGTTTTATGGATAGTAGTAGTATTTTTGAGATGTGGAAGCCATAATAAACTTGTATTTTCTGCCGGTAAAATCGTTCCTAGCTTGTATAATTTTATGTTGGAATTAAGTATCTCAGTAATTCATGGTGCTATGTAAAGGGCATCATGGCTTCAAGTGTTTGGTCAACCTAACTAGTTTGAAAACTGCTATGAGGGAAATAATTTAAAGGCAAACAATAAGCTAACTGAAAAAAGATTCCAACTCAATTCAGGACTCTTGTAAATGGTTACAACTTTAACTTAACTATGTCTTTGAAGCTTTCTTTATGTTCCCTTATTCTCTGTCAAATTCGTATATGTGTATATCAAATGTGTGTAGTGCGTGTTTGGTGAAACAGCATACAGTTCTAATTACAGTTCATAAATCAGCGTTAAATTTATAAGTGTGGTTTTATATTGTAGTTGAGTCCTCTCACTTTCTATAATTATGTGGACAGAAAGATAACATTGTTAGAAAATTAAACCCTATTTGATGATAATATAGAATCTTATTTTAATTCTCATGACTAGAACAGGGCTTGGGGTCCTTTGGAGAAAGCCTTAGTTCTTCATTTGTTTTCTTGTTTGTTTTGTTTTTCAGAGTACTGAGGGTGCTAATTTGTATTAAAATGTAAGTATGTGCACCAATTCCATAAGTAACTGGAAGTACTTTTATTCTTGTGTCCAATTATAAATTTAGACTGACATTAAAAGGGGGGGGAGGGCAAACCTACCTGAAGAATTTTATTAAATTGATCATTTTGCAGATACAAGATATATTGTTCTGTGTTTTTAGGAAAAGTGTTACCTTGTTTACAAAATGCTTTTAAAATATTAATTTTCATTTAAATATCCTTATTTGAATTCATGATCTTACAAATTCTCTGAAAAATTAATGCTTTCAAAAAAGATGATAATCACCAGAGAATATAGTCAAATAAAATATTTGTCTTCAGTTTATGCAATATTTCTAGTAGAAATATTGAGCAGATTTACAATTTAAGTATTTATATCTCTTACTAAGAAAAATATATGATGTCTTTTTAACTTTGGCATTCTTCAGAATACCAAAATAATTACAATCTTTGAAAAATCAAGTAACTCTCCTGCTTTAATTTTTTTTTTTTTGTAGTTGAGCTATATCTTGGCCTAACATACATCCAGCTTGTGAATCTAGAGGACATTGCTTTGTTCTCAAGAATCTACAACAACCAATCGAAATTTAGACATACTTCGACATCAAACTAAGAGTTACTCTATTCAAAGTTCAGATCGTTCCCCTTAAACAAAAGAATATAAATGTAATTATTGGTTCTCATTATCATAGGTACAGGGGTGACCGTCAAAATGTTTACTAAGGGACACTGCCCAGCATCCATCAGTCAGAAGGGTTGTTAGACTTAGTAATGGAGGCAAGTCCCAGAACCCCTCCCTGTCCCTTTTCCTGATAACCCACGACCCCACCCCAATTCCTGGTGCCAAGCAAATCAGAGAAAGGATGAACTATGATAGCTGGTTTGTTATATCAACAAGGGTGCTTGCTTCCTAAACTTCATTTTCAGTGATTTTTAAAAGCCTGTTAACTGTCTTTATTGAATTTTAAGACATGATCGATTCTTTTATCTATATTAATTTATATACCACTAAAGAAAACCATGACAATTGCAATACAACGCAATGCTTTAATATCACTTCGAAGTTTTGTTTTACACTTATGAAAGAGCTCTATTAGACTTATTGAGACAGATATTAACTTTCTGCTTCCAGCAACCCTCTTTTTTCACTAAGACCTTGATCTTGCCACTTGCAGTTTTGTTGACCGTTTCAGGACAAAACTTGAGGTTCACAGGGGATTACTGTATTTGCATCCTCTGTTTACATGGGGACTGAAGGGCTTAGGTAGCTGTAGATGACTTGGTATGGACTGAAAGAATGCTTCATTAGCTATCCTTTCCCAGCCCAGGCAACCCTTGCTGTGTCACAAAGAGGTATGCCCTCTTTGTAAGGGGGCTTTTTGGTGCTGGAGGGATTCTGGCATTAAAGAGGGAATGCTAATTCTTGGAGATTTGGGAATATTCCAGTTAGGTGTGATTCTAATTCTATATCCTGGAACATTTCACTACCGGAATATTAGGATACAAATACATATTTAGGGAGAAAAGCAAGAATGCAAACTGCTTACTGGTTCAGGAAGAAACTTTTGCAATGATACAAGGGGTACATAGGCAATGTAAATAGAAAAGAAAAAGGGAGATTTACCTGACCTAAGTACACTGCTGTCCTTTTACAATCGCTCCACGGAAGAAGATAACCCATATAGAAGGGCTTTGTAAACTGTTGAGTGCTAGACAAATGTAAGGCTTAATTGCGTATTGTGCCTGATGCCTTCACACTGGGAGGGGTCAGTAATTCTCATTTAATTCCCACCTGTGCCCTACTTCCAGGACTTCCTCTGGGCTTGTTCCTCATCTCTTATTTCAAGGAAAGGTTTAACAAACAGGAATAGAAATAGTAATGTTTACTACAATTTAGGAGAAATTCTGAAATGGTTATGCCTACACCCCCTACACTTAACTCTCTTTCATATTCTTTTGATGAATTTATTTAATCTCGAAATCTTTTTCTCTGGAACTAGTGCCACTAAGATAAAGCCTCTTTCTTGTTCTGATTACCTATAATTTCATTACTCTTTCTGTAGATTTCTTTTTCCCTTCTCCCTTCAGAGGCTCTAACTCATTCCCTGACTAAAGTGTCTTGGGTCACAGAAATGTCCCTTGCTGGCATTTTTGTTTTTTGAAGGACTTGGTATTGCTAGAAGGTCTATGCCCGATGCTGTAGGGAATAAAAATAAATAAATGGCATGGTCCGTAATAGTGCCTGCCTTCAAAGGGCCTCGTTACCAATAAGGCGCGATAAGAAAGCTGCACCAATAACTGCAGTGCAAAGTAGAGTGCAATATACTTGTACCGGAAGAGATGACACCACGTGGTGAGTGAAGATTTCCTGTCCTGACTGTCTTGTGGTGGTGGTTTGCTAGTTTGCTTGCTTTTGTCAGTCATTTCCAGCACACCTCAGTATTTCCTCTCTAAATATTAGAAAATATGCTTTCCTGCAAATCCATCGGTTTTCTCCTACCCATCCCCCTTTAATTCTTAAATTCATGCTTTAATTCTTTAATTCTTAAATTCATTCTCTGAAAAGATGCTTTAGGTTCTTTTTTTAATCAAGACCAACGGTGGTAAGAAAACATTTAGCTATTGTTTTATGTCTGCTTTGAATGGTCTTGACAGACCTGATGGCCTAAACACAGCTCCATTAGGCTTGTCCTTCACCCATTTGTTTCTGTATCTTGATAGCTCTGAAAAATCCATATATTGAAATTCCTCAAATCACCTGGTTTTCTCAGTTTTACCCTGGTTTTCTTTTTCTCCTTCCAAAATCTTAAGTTGACCTCAGTCAAGGGCATCTCCAAGAATAAAGTCCCTTTAAAAAGTGTTTAGCGGGGCCGGCCCAGTGGCTCAGGAGGTTAGAGCTCCATGCTCCTTACTCTGAAGGCTGCCGGTTCGATTCCCACATGGGCCAGTGGACTCTCAACCACAAGGTTGCCAGTTCAATTCCTCGAGTCCCACAAGGGATAGTGGGCTGCGCCCCCTGCAACTAAGATTGAACACGACACCTTGAGCTGAGCTGCCGCTGAACTCCCGGATGGCTCAGTTGGTTGGAGCGCATCCTCTCAACCACAAGGTTGCTGGTTCGACTCCCTGAAGTGATGGTGGGCTGCGCCCCCTGCAACTAGAAAACGGCAACTAGAAAACGGCAACTGGACCTGGAGCTGAGCTGCGCCCTCCACAACTAAGACTGAAAGGACAACAACTTGAAGCTGAACGGCGCCCTCCACAACTGAGATTGAAAGGACAACTTGACTTGGAAAAAAGGCCTGGACGTACACACTGTTCCCCAATAAAGTCCTGTTCCCCTTCCCCAATAAAATCTTAAAAAAAAAAGTATTTAGCCACACTTTAAAAAAACACACAAAAACTAATCAAGTCTTCATAATTCCTGGGAAATGTTAGTTTAATGTGATATTTCACAAGATGTTACTTGTATTAGGGGCATCTGAGGGGGGAAAAAATAACAATAAAAAACCCCTCTCAGCCCCTTCTTGGTTAACTACCAAATGGACACTCCCCCCCCCCCCCTTTTCCTCACTAACAAAACCCAGATTTTGCTCAGGCTCCTCCTAGTGGCCATATCCTTAAGAGGAGCCGAGCCGGATGGAGCTGCGTGTTCAGCTTTCCCTTAAATGCAAGGGTGAGACATGGGCATGAGATGTAAATCTAGCCCATGTAAGGGGAAGGCTCTGGAACGTTGTCTTCACTCAAGAATGAAGCTGTTCCCTCTTCTTGCCTCTGGACGTTGTCACCTACATGGAATGCTAGAGAAAGCATGATTGCCACTTACAGAACCATGATAGAAGAATCACTGTCATATTGGAGACCACAGAGAAGAGAGGGGAGCAACAGTCTCATCCCTGAGTCATTGAATTAACCAACCCACGACTTCACTACCATCAGACTTGGGTGAGCTTATAAATGTCCTTATTGGTGCCACTATTAGTTGGGCTTTCTGTTAACTGCCGTTGAGAGCAAAGCATCCTCTCTGCATCCTCTGTGGTCAAATATACACAGTGTTAAATTATTTTCCATTTCCACTGCTATTGCCCTTTACTCTTCTCCTCTTTCCCTGTATTGCCAGGCATCCCCCTATTCCTTTAAATATGTGTTCACCAAATTTGAAAAGAGTTGTGAAATTGGATCATTCCCCCTCACAGAATAATTGTGTGATTGGAGCAAATGGTTAAGGGATTTTAGGCATAACAAACAGTAGAGGAAATTTTTTATGGAGACTGGAAATAATCTCATACTCTTACTTAGGAGGCTGGTCCTGAAGGCTAAGTCTGAATTCATCCTTGGAGGTATTCAGCAGGAATCCTACTTCCCCAGAGGAAAGACTGAATATTTACCTACTTAAGGCAAGTTATTTAGCCTTTCTCAGTTGATCCTAATCTATTGATTCTATCACCCATTTTCTGCCCCGTTATCCCCTCATAGACTCATCTCTCCTTACCCAGCTTAGATGCTATAGTGAAATTTTTTTTCCAGTCCTACTGAGATATAATTGACCTATAACATTGTATAAGTTTAAGGTATACAATGTGATGATAAGATACACATACGCGTATGTACTACAAAATAGTTTTCACAGTAAGGTTAGTTAACATTTCCATCACCTCAGAAAATTACTTTGTTTTTGGTATGGTGAGAACATTTAAGATCTACTCTCTTAGCAACTTTCAAGTATATAATACAGTATTGTTAACTATAGTCACCATGCTGTACATTACATTCTCAGAACTTATAACTGGAAATTTGTTCCCTTTAACCAACATTGCCCCATTTCCCATAACTGCATCCAAATCACCCAGTTCATGAGGTATATGCTCTACTTTCCACATTACTACAGGTGACAGTGCTGCTAAACAATTTGCTGCTGCATAAGAATCTTGTTCCAAAGTCTTACACTACAGTTCATACAAGTTTTGTCAAGATTTTGCCAACTTCCCTAAAAGTCTTTGCAGCTTCCTCCCACTCCTGCATTTTTGGTATTTGTGATGGCAACACCTTGCTTTCTGGTACCAAAATCTCCATTACAAATTATTCTAAAACCCAGTGGTTTCAAACAACAATCATTTATTATTACACAATTCCTTTGCATCAGTAATTTTGGAGCAGCTTAGTTGGGGGTTTCTGGCTCACGGTCATTTGAGTGATTACAGTTAGGGTGTTGGCAGGGGCTGAAGTCATCTCAAGGTGTGACTGGGGCTGCAGGGTTTGCTTCTAAGATGGATCATTCACATGGCTGCTGGAAGGAGAACCTCTCCACAGGCTGCTTGAGGGTTGTCAAATATGGCAGCTAAATTACCCCAGTGTGAGTGATCCAAGAGAGAGAAGAAGGAAGCTGTTGTGTCCTTTATGGCCTAGTCACTCATTGTCACTCCTGCCATATTCTGTTCATTAGAAGAGTCACGAAACCCAGCCTTACCTTCAGGGGAATTAGCCTCCATTTTTTGGAGGGAAGAAGTGTTGATTAACTTATTTATTCATTTATTTTTGTGAGGTCGAAAGAGGATACTTTTTTCTTTCTAAAAAATGTGAGATAGTTGACATAACAACATTGTGCAAGTTTAAGGTGTACAATATGTTGGTCTCATACATTACATGTACTGTAATATTTTATTTGGAGAAAAGGAGTGTTGATGAAAACTACCACAGGAGGGATGGGGAAAGGATCAAAATGGGGTCTTGATCCGCTTCCTTGGGGCTGAACCACAAAGGAGGCTCTCTCAGGATTCTCACCAAACATTTTTAGTGAGAATCCTGTGATGTCCATGGAGAGGAGCCTGCGAGTTGGGTACCTGTGGCCCGAACAGTCCCTGTATTCTCTGGGTAGACCACACTATTGATAGCCATTTGTTTAAAAATTTAGGTAAATATTTCTCACCAATGTCTAGTGATACCTACTCTAGCTAATCAAGTGTTCATGTCTCATCTCTTCAGAGGCTTCATCTCTTCATTGCCCTGGTCTCTGACGGGTTCAAGTAAAGTTGTATTCTTGCAGATTTCTCAGCATGTTTTGTTAGCATGTTTTAGTAAAGGGAGCGAAGATTTCTCAAATTTCTATTTAATAAGCAGAAGCTGGAAGCATACTTCTACTAAACATCAATTGACTGACGTATACTTGGAGCAAAAATTAATATAAGACCCAGTCTTATTTTAATGTAATTTACAAATTTTTCTCTTTTTCATTTTTGACTTGACAATATATCTTGGAGATCATTCCACTAAAGTACATAGAGGTCTTCATCATTCTTTTTTTATAGATATATATTACTCCATCGTTTGAATATTATATAGTTTATTCAACCAGCCTCCTATTGCTGGATATTTGGGTTGTTTCCAGTCTTTTGCTTTTACAGTTAGTGCTATAATAATATTTCTGGGGAGAGAGAGATCCAAGATGGCAGGGTAGATAAAAATGTTGTGCTTGCCTCCTCTTGTGAACACATTAACATTACAACTAAATTATAGAACAACCAACCTGGGGAACCATCTGAAATCTAGCTGAACAGAAGTTTCATAAGTAAGGCTATAAGGAAGAAACCATGTTGAGAATGGTAGGAGCTGCAGAGGTGCAGAATGGGCCAGCTCTCTATCTGTGTGTGGTAGTTGAGAACCAGGAGGGATATTTCAGCCATGAAAGTTCCCCCTGGAGAAGCAAGGGATCCTGGCCCTACACCAGGCTCTCCAGCCTGGAGTACTGGTGCCGGAGAGAGGAGCCCCCACAACATCTGGCTGTAAAAGTCAGTGGGGTTTTCAACTGTCTGGATGGGATGGAAGACTGTGAGAAACCCAGACTTCATCTTAAAGGGCCTGCACACAGACTCACTTGCAGGCACTTACCCTGAGCTCCAGTGGAGGAACAGTGACTCGGGGGGTATCTGAGCCATATAAAGAGAGATTGAGTCATGTGGCTTTGGGGGAAGGACTGGAGGGGCAGTGACCATTTTCCCTGTGTGGGGTTTTTCTCCCATGCATATGGCAGGCAGGCACCATCTTTCCGGTGTTGAGCTGTTACCTCTACCCATGGCTAAATATGAATCTGAATTGGTTAGATGAGCTCCTCTCATTCTACCCTGGAGACTCCCTGAGACCCCACCTCACCCAACTCGTATACCTCCTGAGGCTTTATCAGTGGCTGAACCTTATGGAAGCTGGCAGATGGCAACAGGCCTCAGAGCTTTTTTTTTTTTTTTGCAGAACTACCCCATGGTGGCAGCTGTCCGCGGTTCACAGTGTGACTTCACCCACATCCTCCAGGTTTAGCACAGGCAGCGACCAACTGCGGATCACTTTGTACCTTCTAGATACTCTTCAGCCAGACACAGGCAAAGGGTGACCTGAGCCTGCACCAGACCCCCTCCCAAGAGGCACCAGAACCAACATACTAGGATGTTGGCTTCAGACCACAGCAGAGCACCACCAAATTAGCCCCACAAGTGGCAAACACAATGGGCGGTTTCAACAGGCACCAGAACCCACTGGAGTGAATCTCACTTAGTGGGGTAAGCACCACCTCCCCCCCACACACACAGCAGCTTATAAGTCGTAGATGTGGCCAAAACCCACAGCCAAGTAGCCTGAGGGTCAATCCTACCCAATGATGGGCCAAAAGCAATTAAGGCTCAATTATAACAGGAGGGCACACTCAAGCCACACAAGAGATACTCTTGGATCAACCAGAGAGATGACCAGGGATACTGTGCCACGGGGCCCCACAGGGCACCTACTACATAAAGCTACCCTACAAGACTGGGAGATGTAGCAGATCTACCTAATACATAGAAACAAATACAGATGGCAGCCAAAATAAGAAAACAGCAAAAAAGAAAACAGAATAAAACCAAAAAATGGAGATAATTTAAGGGACATCTGGGACATCAAGCATAACAATATTCTCACCATAGGGTTACCAGAAGGAGAAGAGAGAAAACAAAAGAACCTATTTGAAGAAATAATAATGAAAAACTTTTCTAACATGGTGAAGGAAATAGACATATGAATACAAGCCCAGGAAGTACACAGAGTCCCAAACAAGATGAACCAAAACAGGACCACACCTAGATATATTATAATTAAAATACCAAAGGTTAAAAACAAAAAGAGAATCCTAAAAGCAGCAAGAGAAAGGCAACTAGTTACTGATAAGGGAGCTCCCATAAGACTGTCAGTTGATTTCTCAACAGAAACTGCAGGCCAGAAAGGATTGGCATAAAATATTCAAAGTGATGAAAAGCAAGGACCTACAACCAAGACTACTCTACCCAGCAAAGCTATCATTTAGAATTAAAGGACAGATAAAGAACTGCCCAGACAAGAAAAAGCTAAAGGAGTTCATCACAATCAAACCAGTATTACAAGGAATATTAAAGGGACTTTAAGATGAAAAAAAAAATTGAATATTAAAATGGCATTAACTACATATCTATTAACAATTACTTTAAATGTAAATGGATTAAATGTTCCAGTCAAAAGACATAGGGGGGCTGAATGGATAAGAAAATAAAACCCTTACATATGTTGCCTACAAGTGACTCACTTCAGATTGAAAGACATACACAGACTGAAAGTAAAGGGATGGAAAAAGATATTTTATGAAAATGGAAACAAACAAAAACTTTGGGGAAGTAATACTTATACCAGAAAAAGTAGACTTTAAAACAAAGGCTATAACAAGAGGCAAAAAAGGACCCAGTAGACCCACTTCTGGGTATTTATCTGAAGAAACCCAAAATGCTACTTCAAGGGGATGTGTGCCTCCATATGTTCATTGCAGCATTGTTTACAATGGCCAAGATGTGGGGACAGCCTGTGTGTCTGTCCATGGATGAATGGATAAAGAGGAGGTGGTACATATATACAGTGGAATATTGCTTGGCCATGGAAGGAATGGGTTCTCGCCAAATGTGGCAGCATGGATGGACCTGCAGGGTATTGTGCTGAGTGGAGCAGGTCAGGTGGAGAAAGACATATGCAATGTGATTTCTCTAATCTGTGGAATCTAATGAACAAACAAACAAATTCATAGATACAGAGTATATTTTGATGGTTACCACATGGGAGGGGTTTGGGGACAGAGTGAGAAAGGTGAAGGGGTCAAAAAGTACAAATTAGTAGTTACAAAATAGTCCTGGGGATATCAAGTAAAGCATAGGGAATATAGTCAATAATACGGTAATAACTATGTATAATGCCAGGTGGGTACTAGACTAGTCAGGGGGTCACTTCTTAAATTATATAAATGTCTAACCACTATGCTATACACCTGAAATTAACATGAAATATTATTCAATGTCAATTGTTATTGAAACATTTTAAAAGGGGGAAAAGGTGAAGGGGAATAAGCTATCTGAATTTCCAGGTATAAAACAAATAAGTCATGGGGCTGTAATATACAGCATAGGAAATTTAGATAATAATATTGTGATAGCGTTGTATGGTGTCAGATGGTTGCTGAACTTATCATGGTGATCATCACTTCTTCAGGTATATAAATGTTGAATAACTATGGTGTATACCTGAAACTAATATTGTATGTTAGCTATATTTTTAATAAAAATCTTAAAAAAATAAGAAAACAAAACAAAACCAAAAAAAAAAAAAGAGAGAGAGAGAGATTGCTGGGTCAAAAAGTAAATGCAAAGGCAATTTTCCTAGAAATTGACAAATTCTCTGGGATTGTGTCATTTTGAATTTCCAGCAGTGATCTATGTGAGTGCCTTTTTCCCCAGCCATGCCAAGAATATGATGTCAATCTTAAAGGTAGTAAATGAAACAAGAGTATTGTACTATAGTTTGAATTTTTCTTTTGTGAGGGAGGTTGAGTATCTTTTCATATGTTTAAGGGTCATGTGCATAGCTGAACATGGTTCAGCATGCCATGTTCTTACACTAACTAGTCAACAAGTTGGAAAGACAAGAAGAAATGGAGGCTGGCAGATTCTCTTTAAAAATGTGACTGACAAGTCATTCGTCATTAATTTCACTTTCCATTAGTTTACAAGAGAAACTAGGAAATGAAATTTCTAGTTGGGTGACTATTAGTCCCATTAAAACTTGGAATGGGGTGAGTGTTCTGTTACCAAAAGAAATAAAGGGTGAGTGGGTACTGGGGACAGTTAGTTTCTGGCACACCATCTCGTTTTAAGAAAAACCCAGCCATTAACAGCTCTGATTTGGTCCCATATTTCTTTTTTGTCCTCCTCTCCTAATATCTTCCCTCTTATTGGACTTCTTGCTGTCTCCAAAAACTAAGCATCCTCTCTGTGGGTCTACTAGCTCTTTTCTCTGCCTGGAATATTCTTTTCCCAGAATCCATGGATCACTCTCTCCCTTAGATTTCTGCTCAAAAGTGAGGCTTTCTTGCACACTGATACTAATTAACATCTCCCCTCCCCCACCCTTTACTCTCCTTTGCTTTTCTTTTTAGAATTCATCATAATCTGACCTAATAAACATACTTTATCTTTACTTATTTAGTTTCTCACGTTTGCCCCTCCCTAACTAATAATACACCCTTTATAATGCTTAAATGCGCCAGGCACTGACCTAAGTGTTTGTGTTTTCTATGTATTTAAACTGAATTAATTCTCACAACAACTTTCCGATTGACTATTGCCATGCTAGTGCATAACCAACCTCACCACAGTTATGGAGCTTACAGCAATAATCCTTCATTCTTGTTCATACATCTGTGGGTTGACTGAGGGTAGATTGATGTAGACCAGACATAGCTGGACTTGCCTCTGAGCTGCATGTTGGGTCCAGTTTGGTTCCTTGCACCAGCAGCTAATTGGGGATATTCTTTTCATGACAATGGCAGAGGCACAGGAGGTCAAGCCCCACCATGCAAGGACATTTCAAGCCTCTGGGTCATATCTGCTGACATTCCATTGAGCAAAGCAAGTCATATGGCTAAGCACAACTTTAAGGGAACAGAAAAATACACTTTTATTATGAAGGTCAAGGAGAGGGAATATTTGCTGAAAAAAAAAAATCTAATCTGCCCTTTTTTCCTTTCAGATAAGGAAACCAAGGCACCTACACAGTAAGTATCTGGCAGAGGTCACATACACTTAGTACTTAGTAGAAGTGGAATGCAAACCTAGTTGTATAGCACCAGTCTAGCCATTATAAATCTAGCTTATACCAGTCATAGGAGAGCAGGATCTTAGTCGGCTTTTTTGTTTTTGTTTTTCTGTTGTATTTCCAGCACCTAGAACCATGCTTGGCACTTAGTTGGTATTCAATGAATATTTGTGGAGCAAATAGATGAATTCAGCACAGTACATGGCCTTTGTTGCTTAGTACTTGATAAATGTTAGCTATTTTATTAAGAAAACTTATTCAAAATGTGGGAATAGGGTAAAGGAAAGGCAGCATGTCTTTTCAGTATCACATTGGAACATTGTTTAACTGGTCCACTGAAGGATTACTTAATTATCTAGGGAAATAGACCTTTTTGACTCATCATCTACTATTGATTACAGGCCCCAACTCTGTGAAGTTTTATTTTTGTTCATTAAAGATGTAAATTAGTTCTGAAATATATATTATTCAAGAAAAAAAAGAACCCCCACTCCCCAAAACAGAAGTTAAGATTATATTGCCCTAGAGAACACATTAAGAAGTATTGTATCTAACCTAACAATCTTATTGCAATGCTTTCTCCACTGCCTGTAAATCTTTTTCTAATTCTCCTTGGAACCAACTTCACTATTTTGTTGGTTTCCTCAATGAGTTGAATAAGTCTTTGCCATGTCTTCATTCTGTATTTTGAGTTACATATGTAACTTTTGGAAAATTGTACTTTAATATTTGCACTATTTTTTTTTTTTCCCTGCTGAATCTGAAAGTGGTTTTTCACTTTCAATTTAATACAGCTCTTATTTACAGAATTCCTGCTTCTTTCGGGTAGGAGGATGCAAAGCTGGAACAGGGGGATGGGCGGGGGAGAGGAGAGACTAAGAAGCATTGTAAGGTGTTTCCAGTGATTTCCAGACTTGCATACTAGCCACTGGAGCTTCAAGGATTGCAGCCTTGACAGCCAGAAGCTTTATAAAGGCTTTTCCTGCATCCTGTGTTTATTCAAGATCCTGATCATGTGACTAGAAAAGCTTATAGATGTCTACCAAAGACAATATCCTGAAAAGAAAAATAGTTGAAGCTCCAAATCTTGCTGGAAACACCTACTTATCAATAATCAGTTATTATACGGATTATTGAGGGCAACACGTCTTCATAGCTGCTGTAGGGGTGATGGGGGTTGAAGTTTTTACAGACACCGTTTGGGTTCCAGATCACCGCAGTAAAGCCAGCTGTATTCTTTCTGCTGGTGGAGTGTTTTAGCTTCCAGTTGTAAAAAACCCAACAGTTGTCAAGTGCAATAAAGTGAAGCACAATAAAGCGAGGTATACCTGTATTTTGAAATGAATAATTCAAGGGGACCAACTAAAAAACTTTAGTTCAAGAGCACCCTTCCCCACCCCCCACCCTCCCAAAAAAGAAAATTCTGGCTACTTCAGTAATCAGAATTTCCTTAACAAATGCCATAAATAGACCATACTGAAATTCCATTTAAATATCATGAGGACTGTTACTAATCTGGAACTTTTTTCCCTTCACCTTTTGCTGTTGGATTGAATGATAATTCTACGTATTTCCTGAGCGTGTTGGAGTCTACAAAGAGCACTGTGCATTTTTTTGTTTGGGCGTACTGACATTCCAGTAAGTGGCAGGCCAGGGACAGAATCAGGCCTTGGAACACCTAGACCTTGGGTTTCTCCACCGAGGAAAGTTGGCTTGCAGGGTTGGCTCTTTTCTGGCAGTATTCCGACAACCTTCGACCAAGGCAATAAAAGACTTCAGTCCGGGGTCTGAATCCCGGTTCCCCTTTCTCCTTGTTACTTAATTCCTTTGTAACTTCGTTCCCTTGCCCATATAAATAAGTTGATCACTCAGAGCCCTGCCTTCCTGGGAATTACATGAAATAATCAAGGTGAAGGGTTTAGCGCGGAGCTCGACCCAAGACGATACTGCTTAAACCACAGCAGTAAATCAGTTCTGGCTTGTGATTTTTCTGGGGGCCCCACGGAGACGTCCGGGGGGGCGAGTAGCCGGAGGGCAATGGAGGGGGCCCACCGAGTGGCACAGACCCGCCGAGGTCACTCCGCTCCCTCGTCCGGTTTGGGGTGCAGAGCCTGGAGGTAGCTCCACTCTGCGCTCCGCCCACAGCGGGCCAGGGCGGGGACTCCGTCCCCTGGGAAACAGGACGCGCAGCTTGTCCTGGGCCCGCACCAACTCCGGCTGGGCGCGCAGTGCGCTCGGACGCCGCCTGCCAAGTAGCCGCGGTGAGCAAGAGCGGCCGTGCTCACTGCGATCGCCGGAGGAGGTGGGAGCCTCCCGGAGCGCGCGCGCGGAGGGGTGTCCTCGCCCACCCGGGGCTGGGAAGGGGCGCGCGCGGAGCCGGCCAGCGCCGCGTTTCCTCGGACTTGCCCGATGGCAGCCCAGGTGGCAAGTCGGGGGGCGCGAGGCATACGCGAAGTTCCGACCCTTCGCCTAACCCCGGGCGCCAGCCTGGAGGCGGCGGGCGTGCTGGAGCTGGAGGAGGAGGAAGAGGAAGAAGAGGAGGCGGCGGCCGCCAGGAGAGCACGGAGTTTCGCCCAAGACGCGCGCGTGCGCTTCCTCGCCGGCCGCCTGGAGCAGATGCTGGGGCTCCCGCCGGAGAAATGGAGCCAGTATTTGGAAAGCGAGGACAACCGGCAGGTGCTGGGGGACTTTCTGGAGAACCCCAGCCCCGCTTGCCTTGTGTTCAGCGTCGCCGCCGCGGGGAGACTTGCGGCCTCCAGGGAGGTAAGGAGTGACTGGCTAGGGGACCCGCACGCACATAATGGATACTCCGGCGGGGACAGGCCGGTTGCGCCTCCTCGGCGTAGTGGGTGAGGGACCTCCGCGGGGCACGCACTCGGGCGCTTTAAAAAAACTTTCTTTGAAGTCTGCGCTGGAGTGGGCAGAATCCCCCACGTGCGCCCACTGTGCAGTTAGGCGGCTGTGCCTGGTTTTCTCAAAGGTCAGCCTTCTAGTTTGCTGGATCCAGATAAAGCAGGACAAGCAGAGATTCCTTCAGCTGCCTGGGCGTTAGACGAAAGGTGGCTTCTGTGCCAGATCACTTCCGTTTCAGTCGCTTTTGGGTCACTCTGGAGCCACATCCATAAAAAAGTGTATTTGGCAGAGCCCAAATAGCTTGTCGCGTACTCTGTCTGACTACCTGTTAACCACACTTCATCCCAGCGAAAAATACTTAGTCCTCAAAAAACAAGTGCCGGGGTAATCTGTGCAACACGGTGTTTCCAGCCTTTGTGGTGGGCAGTGCTTTCTTCCCTCCTTCCCTCCAGTCCTCTTTTCTTTTCTCCTTTTTAAAAATTTAGACTGCTTGTCGCCTTGAAGGTTAATGTATCACCCACAAGTACAGCCCTGGCATTTAGCGTTTTTCGAGTGTGAAAAGTTGGGAGCAAGATTTACAATCGTTGGGTCGTGCAGTGTCTCAGTAATGTAAAATGTTACTGTCATCATTAGATGTGGTCGTTATAATAGTTGGGAAGCAGGATCCCAGAGAAGAAAGAGAATAACAGGAGCTTGCCTTCGGGTTTTGTGAGTTTTGAAATTTTTTTGTTTTGCTACTTTCTTAATTGTAACTAATTAAATAAAAAATTGTCAGTACCAGGTTTTGTTCCTCCTGCTAGCAGCCCAGCCACAAGTTAAGATACAGCAAATCCTACTTGTTAAACGGAAACTCTGTTGTGGACTTAAACTAATAACCTTGTTCTTGTTTCAGATTCCAAGAGATGCAAAACGTAAACTTGTTTATATTACCAAGAAGGTTACTGAAAGGATTGGAATAAATGATTTCTCTCAAACGGTTTTATTTGGAGAGTTACCCACCTCATCTCTTGGACACGTAACTGCCTTCCTAGACGAGGTACCAGTCTATCTTTAATATTTGAATCTTTCATTTATCTCTATGATACTTGGAGTTACTTGGGACAATGCCCTATTTTTTTTTCTCCTCCAGGAAGGGAGCTGTATCATAGATACCTATAATTTAATATGAACTAGATATGATAGACAGGGAGGAACCTAGCAAGAGGCCCATGTGATCCAAGTCCTCTCTGGGTCCCATTGTTAAAGTTGGCCAGCAAACATTTGTTTAGCAAACACTTGCTTTTATATCTCCATGTGAATTGCTTTCCTACCCTTTGAAGCCGCCCCCTCCGCCCCCTGCCCTTCTTCTTAGCTCAAGATGACATATAAACCTTACTTGCTCTGTCTGTCCTGGAGTCTCATAATCTTATGGAAGCCCCTTATGTACATAGGCAATAACTATAGTCATTTTGCCATTAACCTGTCTCTCTTTTTTTTTTAAAGTTTATTGGGGTGACAATGACAACTGTCTAGTTTTTAAAAAGAATGTAGAAGCCAGGTGAATGGAGCGTGATAGTATTTAGACTGTTCCTGAAATGAGCTGAGACTTTCTGATGCTAATATTCAACAGGTGGTAATTTGTAGGAACTTTTTCCTCTTTCTAAACAATGGAAGTAAATAAAAAGCTTGAATTGAATAGACTGTTGTACTTAAGCTGTAAATTTTAAACTTCACATTCAGAGTAGAAACAAATTGACACTTTGGAAAGGGTTTTGAAAAATCAGTTTTTCAGATTCCTGTTAGTTTCTATTAGTTTGGTGCGAAAGTAATCGCGTTTTTTGCATTTATTTTTAATCTTTTAAACCGCAATTACTTTCTCACCAATCTAGTAAGTGTCCCTTATGACAGATAGTGGGAAAAAGTAATGGAAATAAAGTTGTGCTGAAATGGTTGCCCTGAAAGTCCTCTTTTTCTACCCTTAAATCAGAGAAATGTTTCCTAAACCAATGCTCCTGGCACTTTAATGTGCATTAGTACCTCCTGGGGATTTTGTTAAAGGCAGGCTGATTCAGTAGGTCTGGAGTGGGGCTGATAGCATTTCTAACCTGATGCTGAAGCTGTTTGTTCAAGGACCAGCTTTGAAGAACAGCATACTAAATGACCAGCATCCGTGGAACCAGAGCAGTAGTTTTCAAACTTTGATGAACCTTAGAACCACCTCGGGAACTTTGTAACCTACCCATGCCACACCTCAAATTCAATCAATGTCTATAGAGTCTAGTGGGAGCCAGGGGGCAGTAGCTGTTCAAAATCGCCAGGTGATTCTCCTGTGCCCCAAACTTTGGGAACCGCTGGGTTAGATATCAGTAAATCAGATAACTATAATCAATGCAGTCCTGACCAGCCCAAAACTTAAGGTAGAAATAATTGCCAACATATTTATTACTAATGATCTGCCAATCTTTCACTTCTACTTCCCAGGTCTCTTTTGCTGTCTTTATGAAAGGAGGTGTTTTCTTGCTGTCTTTGGGTTCTCACTCCCAACTTCAGTACCTTACCTCAATTTCCCTCCCTTCCTGTGAAATGTACTTGGTTTTCGCTGATTTTAGAAGACACTAAGAAGAGAGTTTTCTATCTTCTGTACCTGAAATAGTTTGGGATATATCACAGGTGTTTAAGAAATTTTTATTGTACTGCATCTGATGAAAGGATTTCACGTGAAATGTGAGTGACTTTTGGCCATTCACATCCAGACTGCCGTGAGCTGGGCGTGGTAGGGCAAGGCTGCACTCGTCATGGGTGTTCTTGCTCTACCATCTGTGTCTGGCAACAGAAGGTACACAGCTCCAGTTCCTTTGACCTTTCTCTGAATTTATCTCAATCTCAATGCATATCACTATGAAAAAAGGTTTAAATGAAAAAGAGTAAGCTGTTAATGAGTACATTAATAGAAGGTATAAAACCTCCAGAACCTCAGGAATGTAAGTGGTTTGGAAGATTCTCACTTAATTATGCTCTAGGATATAAATATTGGGAAGAAAAAATAAAGTGA